>NC_089821.1:184651530-185251530 GCF_035046505.1 Tiliqua scincoides
GTGTACAGTTCCCTGAAAAAACAGACTAGTCATTGGGAAAGGAATTCAGGAAGTGAAGAGAAGCAGAGTAGTTGGAGGATAGCTTGAAAGAAACAGCAGCAGCACAGGCTGTAGCTCTAGGTGATAGGAAAAATTTTACACAACTTGGAAACTTTGGCCTTGCCTGCTCTAACACAGCCCATTTAGGCTTGGAAAGGTTGCTGTTGGTGGTGTTAACCATGATTCAACCAATACTACATGAAATCAGACCACCACTTTCTTTGGTGCACACACTCTAGAACACAGCAAGAGAGTAAAAGAGGAAAGAATAATGAAAGAGAACGAATAACAAAATAAGAAGGAATGTGTTTTACGACTGGGTGTACATCATCTAGCCTTCTTGAGACACTAGAGGAAAGAACACAAGCAGAAGTGACATACGGAAAAAGAAGGGAAAAGAGGAGAGAAAACATGAGATGACAAATAGGGCAGAAAACAAGAAGGAACAGATGGAGCTGGGAGAAGGGCAGGGAGAATAATAATGCCAATTCTGGCAGGAAACACAGGGCTGATAGGTGAGGTGATTCAGTCCTTCCTGAAGGCATGGAAAATGAAAACTGAAAATAAAACAAAGAAAGGAGGTCATGATTTTGGCAAAAGAAAAGCTCCAGATGGTATCAATTGTTTCTCCACCTAGCTATGGAACGCAAAGTGGCCTGTAAATACACACATTTCTTCTTGTCTCTTCTCATGTGATTTTAGCTCTATTCCCTGTCCAATGCATTTTTCATTTAACACTGATGGATTGCCGAGCTCTCCAAGTAGCCATCCAACCTCGACTCATCAATTACAGTTAATTCAGATATATGAGTATGGAATATCATCATTTAAGAACTATGCCTAGGTTGCTAAAAAACTTGAAGGCAAAGTAAATATGTTATTTTCTAAAGACAATTTAAAAAAACTTCAGAAAAATGAGAACTGCATAAGCATTAAATGAAGCAGGAAAACACCCCAGCCAGGAAGCATGTGCTTCCAGAATATATATTTGTCTCAGCGTTTGAAGAAAGTACTATGCTGTTTTATGGTTTACTCTCAGTGACAGAGTTTACTTACTCCCATTCATCTCCTGCTTGGACCAGCTGTCATGTTACATTCTTAGAAGTGACACATTATTGCTATACTGTATCATGGTACTTGGAAAGGTAGCACAGTTTACTTAAATGTCATTATTTAGCTTTCTGCCCTATCCTTTCCCTCAATGTGATCTGCATTAATCCTCAGTGGAATCAACAGTTGAGGAGGGGAAGGAGACACAGACATCTTCTTACGCTGCGAAGAATTAGTTAAGATGGCTTGCTTTAGATAGCATCATGACAGGGAATGACTGACATTTTGTTCTATCTGAAGTGTGCTACTTAAGTGTTACTGGCTCACTCACACTATACATTTACAGCATTTCTAAACAAATCTGGGAGGCCTGGCACCCACTGGATTTATGCGTGTCAGGGTTTCTTTACACATGCATGTACATCACTAACACCTGACACTTAATGAGTCACTGGTGAATAGGTAAAATACCTTCAATGGAAAAACAGCATGTGATGCAGGGTGATATGGAAGTTATATCTGTGGCACTGTGATGGATGACAGCACATTTGTTTAGAAAAAAAATCTACACAGCCTTTAATGCCCAAGGTGGCTTATTTACTGGCACAAGCCATGATATGCTGCAGTCCTCACATCAAATATGCTTGCATTTGTGCGCCTGGTCTTAGTTAACCATTTCCAAAACCAGAGCAACCTACATTGCAGGGTTGTAAGAGCAAAGTTTTACAGGACCCCCAGCAGATACTAAATTACACAGATAATGAAACCCATGGCGGCACTGCAATCACATACCAGAGGGCTGAATGCTGCCTCCTGTCCACCTCAGAATTCTCCCAGACATGACTGGAAGGCACTTCTGGTCATGTCCAGAAGGTCGTCTGTGGTTCTCCAGCAGCAGGCTTGGCATTTGTGGATATTCAAATCCACGGATGCTGAATGCATGGATAAGGAGAGTTACTGTACTGTATTAATTGCAGGAATTTCAAATGTGCCGCTCACCCTCCCTTCTTTCCTTTGCCATGTCAAGGCCATTGTTTTCCGGAACAAGAGAAGTAAGCAACTCAACTTTTATTTTCTTTACTTCTGGAAGGGCAAACTATTCCCTTCCCCCCTTTTTAGAATTCTGATGTGTTTCAGATCTCTCCCTCTCTTTTCTCTGGTAATCTTTAAAAACACAGGCTAGAGAGAATTGGAATTTCAGACCAATTCCTGTTTTCCCCAGACGGGTCCTTGTAACCACTCTGACTGATATAAACATAAGGCAGTACACTAACGGAGCATATTTACATACAATTTATATTTTAGCATAAAACCTACTTTAAGTGATTTCTTAAAAGTTGGTTCACTAGTGAACAAGTACAGATTGAGACTCATTATTCCAGTGGGTTCCTTTCCAAGCACTCAGGTGGATGGCAAAAAAGCACTATAGCAAATCAATTTAAAAAACAAAGTTTCCTTGCTCCATGTTTTAAAAACAGCCTTGCTGACCTTTGTGATGTAAGAGTCATTAAGAAGACAATCCATCAATCAGTCATCTGCTTCACTCAGCCCCTCCCTTCACCAATGAAAAGCAATCACCTTTCTTTTCACATGCTCAGGGGGAAGGGAGGGGTCCGCTGGAGAGAGAAGGATTGATGGATTGTCAGCCAGCTGCCTTCTCTCTCTCTCTCTCTCTCTCTCTCTCTCTCTCTCTCTCTCTCATTAAGGAGGCAATTGCTAAAGCACTGTTCAGTTTTTTAAACTGATTTTAAAGTGATGCATTTTTCCCCTTCTCCAGGGATCAGCATATTCCTTCTCATTTGCAGTGGCCATTCGTGCTGAGTCAAATTTGTGTATAAAAAATCCGTGTATAAATAGGCTGGACCTGTACATCTTACTATATACTTTCCCTTACAGAATTTATAAACGATTGGTGGATAACTTTTAAAATTGTAATAATATGTATGCAGTACTATATAGGTATCCTACACTCATCAACAAAAGTTTATATGAAGTGGCAACCATTTGATTGGAGGACAAAATTGTGACTGATGATCAGGTATCATATGGGTAGAAAAGACAAAACCTCAGCTGTACAATTTTGATAAGGCCCGCCTACATTAAATCATTCAAGATTAAAATGCCTACAGATGATGGCAACTGTTTATTTCACAGTTCTTATACGTATTTAAGGAAACAGCAGCATTGGTTGCTACAAGCAGGACCAGAGACAAAGTGCCGCAGTGGGTTCCAGGATGTGTATGTATATTGAATGTATGGATTGTCTTGGCCTTCAAATGAAGAAAGCCAGTACCTGCAACAGTCCCTGACAGACATTTTTATCCCCATTTGAATTGTTTGTTTCATCTAGGTGCTGCATTTGGTGTTCTAATCAATGGTGTGTGTGTTTGTGTTTTCTTCCTCATCCATAACTGTCAATTATTGTTACTGGTTTTTCTGTAATGGTTACAGCCACTAAGAACCTTTTTTGTAAGATTACTATAAAAGTGTTGTCAAACAAGCACCAAGACTGAATGTTTTATTGCATATTGTACTACAGTCCCATCATTGGAAGTTTAATAGCTTCATCATCTGGTTTTTAACCACATAAATTTGCACATACATACTAGAATTTTTTTCCAGGTCTCACACTCAAGAATGTTTCAAGGAATGAGCAATTAGGTCCTTATGAAACATACCCCACTCTCACCACTTCCTCCCCTCCCCCACTTTTCATATGTATAAATATTATCCTAAAATTAGATACTGATACATTATTTCATGAAGGAAGTCTGGGGATTTTCTCACTCCTCAGCTCAGAATTAATTGAGAGTGAATGAATGATTAAAAGCAAACCTAACATCCAGCGAAATCTGCACTCTCAATCTGCAAATTTATGCATACTTGCTTCAAAATACACCTCACTGAATGGAGTTTACTTCATATCAAACACACCTAGACTGCAGCCAGGGATGGAGGGAAGGACACTAAACATCCTAATCCTAGATGAGCTAGGAGAGACATGCATCTTTCTGACATGCACTGAAACAGACATATCTCAAGGACAATAAACTAATTCCTAAATCTTTGTTTATGACCCTTTACCTCGTAGTGCTCTACCTGTTCAGGTGATGGGCTACATTGCAAAGAGGACTGTTCTTGGCTCTTCAAAGCCTTCACTACACTTATAAATCCGCAAGCAGGGATTCTCTCAAATATCTAATGTCAGTAGCCTCATCATCTAGTCATACCAACAAAGGTAACAGCTGCAGAGCACATGGACAAGAGAGCATATGCCAACTGGCTTGCAATTCAAGAAGCAAGAAACTTAGAAAACAGTAGCACCAACACCTCCTCCTTAAGCAGGCAGGACGGTTCCTTTTCAACTACTCTCAGAAGAAACAGAGAAGGGCCAATGGTCCAAGGTAGCCACTGTTGCCAAATCTGCCAGTCCTTGAGCAAAGCTTCATGGAGGTTTACAAGGAAAGGAGAAGAACGTTCCTCTGCCATCATGTTATAACTTGGCACAAGGCCTGTGAGATCCAACAGTTCTCTCCTGAGGACAACAGGAAGAAAATGGGGAGAGACTGCACCTGAGCTCTGCCCTTATGCTGCCAGGATTCTACAACAGCAAGAGTGCTGCATAAATGCACAGCCCTCATTACCTGGGGAGATATTTTTCCCTTTTGTGTGGCTTAATTTTGAATGCCATATACTCCTGCATGTCTCTAAGTAATGCTGAGACCTCCATTTTGTCAGCGACCCCCCCCCCCATTTTGCTTTCAAATGGAGCGGTATGGGGCCACAAACTTTGCTATTAGAGGGACTGATAGTCACTGATATGACTGAATACACAAAAGAACAGACTGGTAATAAGATTTAATATCGTCATTACAAGAAGCAGACTACACTACAAGAGACATTTGAAAGTCTAATGACCACTGAAAAGCAATTTCCATATTGACTGTAAAAGATGCTTTTGTGCAGATACAGTATAGACCATATTCACAGTTGTTTCTAGCAGAGGAAGGAGAGGAATAAAGTTGGAAAATGGCAGAATACGTCACTTATTATTCCAGTTAAAGCACATGTAACATTCAAAATCTATACAGAGAGACTTTGTGCTTCCATAAATGTGAAGATTTATTCCTTGTCTGATGACCTTTGTGGCATGCTGCAAAGCTCTTCTATTCACGCAGGCATTTACCAATTGGAACAGTAGAACAGAGCTTCACGCCTGGGTTGATGAGTTTTTCAGACTGACATTTTAGTCAAGGACATAATAGTATGTTATGTTTTATACATGAACCTACAAGTGTCAATAGAGCAGTCATTTAAATAAAAAAGTATATAATTGTGACATAGATCAGCAAGTACCACGTGGGGTGTTTTGTAGGGTTTTTAAATAAAAAGGTAAAGACTAGGCAGTTCAGTACATCAGCATGAACTGCATGCATGTCTTTTCACCAGGCTGGATCTACTGCATTGACAAATACACAAGGCAAGCAGCATGCTCATTCCTAATAAATGCTAACAGGTTAGACGCTATTTTGAACAGATTTCCAGGTCCTACTTTTAAACAAACCCTTTAGCAAAGGCTCATGTTTCCCCACTCTCTTTTTTTCTGCTTCCCACCTAAAAGCCCTTGCCAAGACACTTGCACCAGCTGCTGAGGTACTCTCACTCTCCACAAAAACTCATGCATGGCCTTTCCTCTTTTCACTCTTGCTTCTTTCCTCAAAGTTATAGAAAGAAAATGGTGGCAATACCACTCGCAAGAGTTTCTTTAAATAGTCATAACTCAGCAGCCCCCTGCACCTACCAGAAAAGATGCTTTTGAAGGCAGGGGGCCCTCAAGAATGGTATTGTAGACACTGTGGAGGGCTGTCACTAGATGGGGAGTTAGCAGAAACTGCAGAGCCCCCACCTTCTACATGCTAGGGTCCCTGTGATCTAAACCAATGTTGTTACAAGCTTAAGGTAGGATTTCTACATGTCTTTTTTAATGCAATTATCTCTACATTATCTAAAAAAGTGCAATGTGGGAAATAACATTTAGAGATGTCAGGCCACATAACTATTCTTCATTCAGATCATTCCAAAAACAGACCTGGAATTAATGACTAATGAGCAGGGGTCAGGAATAGAGATGTAAAATTTCTGGAAATTTTGAAGCTCAGAAAAATAAAACCCAGATTTTTTCTGGTTTTTTTCAGAAGAAATGTTTGAAAAAAATTGAAAAAAATGCTACATTAGCACTTCTTTTTTCTTTTCCAGATTGAAAGTCATTCTGTTACTTTAGGAACATAAAATATAACTATGGACAATTTGACTTGGCATAAAATTATCACAACTAGCATATTAAAAATATGGTGTATCTAAACAATTATTACAAACAGAATTTACTTTTTAATAATATTTATTTGTAATTGTAACAAATGGAGCAACAATCTCCTGAACCGTTTACTAGTTTATGTGGAACAGACAAAAAAACTCCACAAAACAATTTTTAAAAATCCAGAAGTAACAATTATTCATATTTCCTCTCCACAGTATTAAATAAAAATAAAAAACCATTCTCATAAAAAGAAATAAAGAGGGGGAAGTGTATAGAAGGGAGTGGGACTAAGTTACAATGAACAGGCATGAAATTTAATCAGAATCATTTTCTGAACTGTAATTATCAGGATCGGTTTCAGTCTCTGCTTCTGCAGCTACTCTGTTGTGTCTGTCATTATCACAGTTATGGACTTCTACAAACTGAAGGTTTGCCCAGATTGAAACAAGCTTCTCTGCCCTTTCACATGTCAGTTTATTTCTTGATTTAGTGTGTTTCCAAACATAGACCAGATTCTTTCACATGCTGCAGAAGATGGAGGAATCTGAAGAAGGCAAAAAGCAAGAGAAGTCAGAGGCTGTGTTGTGTAAAGACCTTGCCACCATGTTGCAGGAGGAATGTGTTTGGCAGAACCCCAGATTGCATTCCTGGACCAAATCCCTGAAGATGTTCTATATTGTGCAACATTTAAAAGTACCTTCCCAACATCAAGTCCTAAATGTGATGCTTGTTTTGTAATCCAGTCAAATGCAGTAACAGTGCTATCATCACTTATATTTCCACCTTTGAATCTTGGATCCAGCAAATTTGCTGCAGCATTAATAGGATGGCAACAAAATCCTTCCCATTTTTTAAATAAAATCTTTCACTTTACTTTCTTCTATAGTTGTAAGTGGAGATATAATGAGATTTTCAAAAACAGTTGTTTTTATCTTGGTCATTAGATAAGGAATTTCTGGCAAAAGTGCACTATCTGGTGACATGTCTGGTGAATGTCTGGTGACAAGGGAAAACACTGACATAGTGGGCGTAACAGAAACCTGGTGGAATGTGGAGAATCAGTGGGATACCGCAATCCTGGGCTATAAACTCTACAGGACGGACAGGGAGGGGCGTGTTGGAGGTGGGGTGGCCGTTTATGTTAAGGAAGGGATAGAATCCAGAAAAGCAGAGATTGAAGGTGGGTCAGACTCCACCATAGAATCTCTGTGGGTTAAATTACCAGGCCTGAGGAGCGATGTAATACTGGGGGCGTACTATCGTCCTCCAGACCAGAAATTGGAAGGGGACCTTGAAATGAGGATACAGATCAGGGAGGTGACAAGGAGGGACTGTGCAAGTCATGGAGCCCACCAGAGGACAGGTGACTCTGGATTTAATAACACAGGACCTGATTAGAGATGTCAGTGTTATGGAGTCACTAAGGAACAGTGATCATGCTGCGATCTGTTTCAACATGCACATCGGGGGAAGAATACCGGGCAAATTTCTCACAAAAACGCTTGACTTCCAACGGGCGGACTTCCATCAAGTGAGGAGGCTGGTTAGAAGGAGGTTGAAAGGGAAGGTAAAAAGAGTCCAATCTCAACAGAGTGCATGGAGGCTGCTTAAAACAATAGTCATAGAGGCCCAGCAGACGTGTATACCAAAAGAAAGAAGGGCTCCACTAAATCCAGGAGGGTGCCTGCATGGCTAACCAGCCAAGTTAGAGAGGCTGTAAAAGGGCAAGGAAGCTTCCTTCTGTAAATGGAAGACTTGCCCTAATGAGGAGAATAAAAAAGAACATAAACTGAGGCAAAAGAAGTGTAAGAAGGTGATATGGGAAGCCAAGAGAGACTATGAGGAACTCATGGCCAGCAACATTAAGGGGAATAATAAAAGCTTCTTCAAATATGTTAGAAGCAGGAAACCTGCCAGAGAAGCGGTTGGCCCTCTGGATTTTGAGGGAGGTTAAGGGGAGATAAAAGGAGACTTAGAGATGGCAGAGAAATTAAATGAGTTCTTTGCATCTGTCTTCACGGCAGACACCACTGCCCAAACGGCTCCTCCTGACCAAGGAAATTAAGTCAGATAGAAGTTAAAAAAGAAGATGTTTCAGATCTCAGTGATAAATTAAAGATCAATAAGTGACCGGGCCCTGATGGCATCCACCCAAGAGTTATTAAGGAATTGAAGAATGAAGTTGCTGATCTCTTGACTAAAATATGCAACTTGTCCCTCAAAACGGCCACGGGCAAAGGATTGGAGGATAGCAAATGTCACACTGATCTTTAAAAAGGGAAGGAGGGGGAACCCGGGAAACTATAGGCCAGTCAGCCTAACATCTATACCGGGTAAGATGGTGGAATGCCTCATCAAAGATAGAATCTCAAAACACATAGACGAACAGGCCTTGCTGAGGGAGAATCAGCATGGCTTCTGTAAGGGTATGTCTTGCCTCACAAACCTTATAGAATTCTTTGAAAAGGTCAACAGGCATGTGGATGCGGGAGAACCCATAGACATTATATATCTGGACTTTCAGAAGGCATTTCGATACGGTCCCTCACCAAAGGCTACTGAAAAAAGTCCAGTCAAGGAATTAGAGGACAGGTCCTCTCATGGATTGAGAACTGTTTGAAGACCAGGAAACACAGAGTGGGTGTCAATGGGCAATTTTCACAATGGAGAGAGGTGAAAAGTGGTGTGCCCCAAGGACCTGTCCTGGGACCAGTGCTTTTCAACCTCTTCATAAATGACCTGGAGACAGGGGTGAGCAGAGAGGTGGCTAAGTTTGCAGATGACACCAAACTTTTCCGAGTGGTGAAGACCAGAAGTGATTATGAGGAGCTCCAGAAGGATCTCTCCAAACTGGCAGAATGGGCAGCAAAATGGCAGATGCACTTCAATGTAAGTAAGTGTAAGGTCATGCACATTGGGGCAAAAAATCAAAACTTTACATATAGGCTGATGGGTTCTGAGCTGTCTGTGACAGATCAGGAGAGAGATCTTGGGGTGGTAGTGGACAGGGCAATGAAGGTGTCAACCCAGTGAGTGGCGGCAGTAAAGAAGGCCAATTCTATGCTTGGGATCATTAGGAAAGGTATTGAGAACAAAACGGCTAATATTATAATGCCGTTGTACAAATCGATGGTAAGGCCACACCTGGAGTATTGTGTCCAGTTCTGGTCGCCGCATCTCAAAAAAGACATAGTAGAAATGGAAAAGGTGCAAAAGAGAGCGACTAAGATTATTACTGGGCTGGGGCACCTTACTACGGCATTTGGGTCTCTTCAACCTAGAAAAGAGACGCCTGAGGGGGGACATGATTGAGACATACAAAATTATGCAGGGGATGGACAGAGTGGATAGAGAGATGCTCTTTACACTCTCACATAACACCAGAACCAGGGGACATCCACTGAAATTGAGTGTTGGGAGAGTTAGGACAGACAAAAGAAAATATTTCTTTACTCAGTGTGTGGTTGGTCTGTGGAATTCCTTGCCACAGAATGTGGTGATGGCATCTGGCCTGGATGCCTTTAAAAGGGGATTGGACAAGTTTCTGGAGGAAAAATCCATTATGGGTTACAAGCCATGATGTGTATGTGCAACCTCTTGATTTTAGAAATGGGCTATGTCAGAATGCCAGATGCAAGGGAGGGCATCAGAATGAGGTCTCTTGTAATCTGGTGTGCTCCCTTGGGCATTTGGTGGGCCGCTGTGAGATACAGGAAGCTGGATTGGTGGGCCTATGGACTGATCCAGTGGGGCTACTCTTATGTTCTTATCTGATTCAGATGCAGTGACTGCTATAGCAATTGGCTTTAGAATCTTCAGGGAACTTTGCAGCTGAACCCAGAAAACATCCTGATCAAGAAGAGTGTTTCTTACACTCCTGGGTACGTTAAGATCTTCAGCTATTACTGTTTCTTGAAGAGCTTCTTTGTTTTTTAGTAAACTTTCAAAGGAGATCACCACTCCAGCCCACTGAGTTTTATTACAGAGCTTCAGTGTCACTATTTTATTCTTTGCATTTTTTCTACTTGCTTCTTCTTGAAAACTGCAGCTACGATATGAGTACCTTTTACATGTTTTATAACTTCTTTTGCTCATCTATAGATCATTTGAAGGGTGTTCAGTTTCATAATATCATTAAGAAGCAAGTTGGGCCCATGAGATAAATAATAATAATAATAATAACTAGATATTTATATACCGCCTTTCTGGTCATCAGATTACTCCTCTGACTTTATTCAAGGCGGTTTACATAGGCAGGTGTTTCTAAATCCCTCAAGGGGATTTTTACAATCATAGAAGTTCTCTCTTTGAAGAACCAACAACACTTCAGAATGGATCTTCCTGGTTTGGTCTCACTTCTGGCCTCCAGTTCTCCCACGCAGGCTGACAAGCAGCTCCATCTCTCTCATAGAGGGCAGCCAAGATGCTTCTTGCTCACACCAAGAGCAGGTGGAATCACTCAGCTGGGCTTGTCAGCTGCTTCCATCTCAGCCGTTCAGGGAGCTGCCAGTGTCCGCGGACTGGCGACCTTCTGATGTTATCTTCAGGCTAACAGAGGCTCTACTCGCTAGACCGGACCTCCTGCCCTCCTAATACACATCCTATTGCAGTAATATGTGGATACTTATCCATTATGATCTCCCATGCTGCTTTCATACTCCTGGCAACGTCAGTCAGCAAAGTAAATACTTTACCACTCCCAATTTTCTGTAGGACTTCACATATTTTACAGCTGATCTACTCTGCAGTATGTCTGTTCTCTCCTGTTTCAATGCTTTTGTAAAAAACTGGTTGAGGTGTTGTTATAGTAAAATTTACAATTCCTTCAACTCTCACATTTGTCCATCCGTCTGGTAGTAGTGTGTTTCATTAATTTTTCCTTGCACAGATTCCATTACACATTTATATTACAACTCCAAAAGAGGCTTGCTCAAAGGATGACTGCTGGGCAAATGGTATGATAGTCTTAGTAATTTCAAAGCTTCCTACCAGTACGTATTTTCAGTTATTGAAAATGGTATTCCAGAAGAATATAATGCTCTTGCAAAAGCTTGATCAATTTTTTCCTGATCTTCAGGAATAATTTTTGGATGCAGCAGTCTTTTGTATCTGTTTACTTGAAGATGCTGCTGATGGGACAACATTTTGTGTTGCTATTGATGTCACAGATGGAGTAGAAAGAGGACTTTGTGAACGAGAACACTGAGAAAAACTATGTGCATTTTCATCATTGTGGTCCTCTTCACTTAGATCCATGAAGGATTTTTTAATATCTACAGGACACTTGTTACATACAAGAATGTGTTTTGTCATCCTGGTAGCATTTGGAAATACATATTTCATCTGACAATATTTGCAAATCACATTTTTCTTCTCAGAAGAACCTGTAATGTGGAAATGCCTCCATATGCTAGATGTTGGTCTCACCATTTTCCTGAGGGGAATAGGAAAGAAAAATAATTTAATGGTTAGTTTGCAAGAAGACATTCATCTATGGTTGGGGGTGGCGGAAGTAAAGAACCAGATTAGTAGTCTTGTTGGCATCCTTCAGTCTCTATGGTGTCATGCTTTGAATGGTGGTTCTGGAACAGTGTCCTCTCCAGTGCGCAAAGCCTGGGTAAAGTAGGTATGGAGGATAGGCTGTTACCCATGCAGCAAATCCCCCCTCTCCACATCGCTGAAATGGTCCAATGGAAAGGCAGAGGCCAATACGGTTGGTTCCAGCGGCATCGCAGGAGTTGCCAGAACGTGACTGTGTGCAGTGCTATTGTGCAGTGCATTTTAGCAACAATATTACAATATTCAAGTCATAAATAATGGATATAAGCACATTAAGTGGTTTGCACTCCAAGGGAGCAAACAACCATTTTGTTGTTCTTCTAGAAGTGTGTCCTCACATGAGTCGTGCAGCTAGGAAGTGTCTAACCTAAACAGACTCAAGTGATTCACAATGAAATTGCTACTTATGTGTCTCACTTCTGGAACCATGTTCCACTCTGCAATTAACTGCCCAGAACACACTGTCCCATGTACAAAAATACAGCATTTTACCTACTCACAAACTGAGATATCACTTTCTTATAATACTTTCTTATGTTGTATTGTTGGCATCCTTCAGTCTTGGAAGACGTTCTGGAACAGAGTGTCCTCTCCAGTGCGCGAAGCCTGGGTAAAGTAGATATGGAGGATAGGCTGTTACCCATGCAGCAAATCCCCCCTCTCCAGGTCGCTGGAATGGTCCAATGGAAAGGCAGAAGCCAATACGGTTGGTTCCAGCGGCATCGCAGGAGTTGCCAGAACGTGATTGTGTTCAGCCATGAACTGCCTCAGGGACTCCGGCTCCGGATTTTGCCTCGAGGTTGACTCCTGAAGCCTTTTTCATAACTGGATGTAGCCACAAAGCAGTGGAGGTTTGAGATCAGAGTTTTCCTTCTCTCAGATGAGCTGCCTTCCCAGGCTAACGAGTCCCATCTACCCGGTGGCTGTTTAGCCGCCTCTTACAACAAATACAGCCAAACCGAGGGCCTATTCTTATCCCCAGCCCCCAGGGGAAAGATTAGTAGTAATTACATTATTATTTACACAAAGGTTATAAACTAATATAGCTAAATGATTCAGTTTTCTGGAATCAGATAAATGTAAACTCTTACCTTTTTAAATTAAGTATACACTTTCAGGTCCTTTTTGTTGCTCTGTATTTTCTTCCAATGCTTGGAGGCCTAGTGAAGCGGACAGAACCAAACATACCCACCCACATGCAAAAACAAAACTGAAACCTTTTTCTTTTCTTGTGACAATAGCAGCACCTCCTAAAGGAAGAAATGCATCTTGTTCTTGCATTGGAGAGTTCAGTTTGTAACCTAGGACTTGCTTGTCCTCAGTGTACAGAAATTAGAATACTCTGATACCATACATATTTTTTTAGAAATGATTTGGAAAATATTTGAACACCTTGTCTTAAAATATTTTATTCATTATGTTAAAACAAAACATTCTATAATCAATTTTTTTTTTTCTTTTTTCTTTTCTTTTTTCAATTTTTTGGAAAAAAACAAAAAAGTCCTCAGGAAAAAACCAATTTTTTTTTCCTAATTTTTCTGGTTTCTTTCCGGGCCTTCACATCTCTAGTCAGGAAGCAGAATTCGTAGACATAAAATAAGTATTATTTAAATATCTGTGTTCCAAATAATCACATTTATTCTGACTTTAAAAATCTGAAAATACGTTGACTGCAGTGAAGTGGGTACCTATCCTTTCAATGCATTATCATACTAGAGGCTAAACTGTTGGCCTTAAAAAATTAAAATTAACGTCACTGTCATTTTAAATTCCTGGGGAAACGTTTTTAAAACCAAAATGCACTTTAAAAAAAAAATCAAATAGGCAAAGTCAGTTGTATTTATTTAAAGTTATTCTTGGTATCTGCTAATGCTGTCCAAAATGTTCAGCTACAGTCCTATTACATTGTGCCCAACTCCAACTAATTTGAATTGCTGAAATTTGCCAGCACATCTGTTACAGGATACAGGAAAACTGGCAAACACCACTTCTGTCCACTTCTTGGTTTTTCCTACTGCAGGCAAGTTACTTTTCACCTTTGTAAACCATTAAATAAAGTTCAGTTATAGCAACACAAATACCCTTCAGACAAACTAACATCTGAAGCAATATTTTTGCACACCTAGGACTTCCCTTGTCAGAGGTCAAAGCCTCTGAAGTCTGCTATTAGAGAAAGTGTCAATGTGAATGAAAGCTCCACAGCTGGTTGCTCACCAAAGCCCTTCCTTTGGAACCAAAACCACCCAGGGGAAAGGAGAAATGCCTGGCAAGAAGGAAACAAGATAAGACCAAAAAGAAGAGTCTTATATGCCATCTGTAGGTCTACTCTCAAACTTGGGGAGGATGGAGAAGCTATGGTCAAACAACGCTTAGCAGACTACATAAGCAAAGTCATCAGGAAAATTCCAGTTAACAAGTCAACCCTCACCACTAAAGGCGAAGGCCAGGACTAAAAGACCAAAGATAATGAGTAGGTGACAAGTCTACCCAAAGACCAAAAACTAACTCTGAAGGAGGGGAAAGACCTGTTTAAAATCAAGCTGCTGAGAAAGGAAAGGGAAGAGACTCACCAATTGTCCTTGTCTCCCCCAGGATTACTGCAGAAACAGCCAGTGTGATCTAACAGCCAGTGTGGCCGGAAAGTATGCATGAGATGAATGAATGAATGAATGAATGAATGAATGAATGAATGATTGTTTTAAAATGGGAACTTCCTTTATTTTTCCTATTTGATGAGACTATCTATGACTTGCCTTCTTGGTCATTGTTCTTGTTATTTATATTTAACTGCCATCAATGTGAAGAGCTCCTTTGAAATAAAAAAATGAGAGAATCAAACTAACAATGTAAAGTAAGACAAAGGGCAGGAGAAAAACACAGATTACATATCAAAACTAGGAAACAGGAGGGCCATCAACCATCTTTTCATGTGAACTTTCATGGTGCCCAAACCTAGGCATTCTGTTTTATATCACAGAGGCACATATAAAGAAAAGTCCCTTGCAAAAAACATTAGCTCTGGGAAAATCAGCCACTGCATAGTCCAGAGCGGGATGCTCTCAAAGTACCACTGCTTGACCTTGAAGAAGGCAGGAAAAAAGGACTGAGAATGAAAATCTCACTTTCGTTATAGTTAGGGATCAAGGAGAGAGAGGGCAGTGCTCTAAATCACTTCCAAGGTTATAGCTTGAGTTCTCTCTGCAGGAAGGCAACACTGCTGCCATTCTCTGCTACCTGGGAGCTAGAAACCATCTGGCTAAGATGGGGAAAAAAATTACTGTAGTAGGTGAAAGGAACAGAAATAGAAAAGTAGAAAGTGCAAGGAACTTTGTCCAAAGGCAACATGGGTCTGCAAACAGAACATAGGTCTCTGCAAATGAGAAGACAACACCTACTCATATGCAAAATCACCTGCAAGGACACTGAAAATCACTTAATCACTCTGTAAATGCTATGAAATATGGATTTAAAGATTAATTAACATACAAACATGCCACGAGGCATGCATCACAATAATATACAGGCATGTGCGCACATACATAAACAAAGATGTATTGTTCATGCTATAGGCAACTTTTATTCTAATGTTTCTTAACTTTTGAGCTATTAATGTCTGTATTCTCCCTTTTATTGGAAAATATTTTAATTTTTTACACAGAAAAATTGTGAAGACATAGACACTGTGTCAGACAATGACACAGACCTAAATAATGTGTCAAAGCAGGACAATATACAAAACGCATGGAAAGAAAGCAATATGAAAACAAGTCTTTCAAATCGAAAATCAACTTGCATTCAGACATTGCGTCAGATAAACTATAACTGTGACAACAGAAACCACTAGTCAAAATTTTACACGCATCAGAACAAACAATTTAAAAAATCAACTTTATTTTGTTGATGATAGCTAGAGGGTATTTAATATAGCTGTTAAGATCCTGGAAGAACAGTTATGAAAGTAATTTTCTGGCAACTACTCCTAAACTCGATTGCATGGGTTGGCAACCCACAACCTGCAGACCAGATCCAGGCCCCCACCCAAAGTCATTTGCTTAGTGTGGAGCTCAGCTTGAGAGGCCTTGCCTCCCAAGTTGAGCTCTGTGCAGCCACCTTCAAGAGCTTGGCAACTCAGAAGTTTGGTGGTGATGTGATGACATCATCACTGAACATCTAGCCCCTTTTCCCAAAAGGTTGCCAACTTCTACTCTAATGGAAATGAAGAGGACAGTTACAATACCAAACTGCAATTCAATGAATTTGACATTTTTGTCTAACAGCAACTCTACTTGTCAATTTACATCCATTTTCCGATCTGTCTCCAGGGTACTGCTGTCATTTTGAGACTTCTCAAACTCAGATATACTTGAGATTCAGTGTTTCTCAACAATGCAGGAGTTCACACACTCGCAACAAATTCAAATCTATAGTCAATTGTCTCCCATTTCTTTTCTCCAGACTTTACAGGATGAACACCTATAAAAAATAAGCCCTAAGAAGAGGAAGGGAAGGTTACGCAAACCTTAATTTTCAGAGAGGGAAGACAATGCAGTCAACCCCATATGCATCCTGGAGCCAGAAATCCATGCCCAGCCAATCCAATCTGCTTCCCTGAACTCCAGGTAAAATAGGGAAATGCAACACTGCCATTTTACAGTTATTTAAATTATTGTTTTAGATACATAGTGGAAGAAAGATTGAATTGATTCAGATAATTTTTGATCATGTTAATGTTTGTACACTGCTTAGATATACATGCTATATTAATCATTAAAATGAATGAAAGAAATCAATCCTGTATTAAAAAGCCAGTGATGATAGGACTGGGTTCATACTGATCAAATTACTTTCATAATGGTTGGAAAGGAGAAAATTGATTAATTTGGGGTTGGTCTTTCCAGGTGAGATTACAAAAGATCAGAAAGACAAATGGCTGCTGATGGGCCTAATGTACTCTGCAGGCTCCTGAATGGGGTACTTGGATTTGCCTAATGGACCTCTTATGACCTCCAAAAGGACAATGACTATGCTAAATTGTTAAGTTTATGACTATGCTAAGCTAAATTGCCCTGGCTGACTGGGGACGGGACCTTCCTAGGTTCTTACCCTCCTAATTCAGTTCTCTTAGGCTGGACTGTTTTTTAACCTCAAGCTCCTTCTTATTTGAGTTTAAACTGCACTGATTTAAGAGTTTTGGGGGCTTGGCAGAACTTATACACTAAAGGTTTAAATCCTGTTTTGCCCTGTTTATAAAATAGACACCAAGTGTACTTTCTCCCCCTATTACCCTCTTCTTTGTTTAGTTTGGGCTCTAGCTTCCTATCTAAATTATACCTCATGCTTTTATTAAGTGTGCAGTTTAATTTGAATTATTTATTTATTTATTTACTTATTGCTTTCACCTAGATCCTGTGTCCCAAATTACTGAACCTTTAGATTATGTTCTAACTTGGATTAAGTTTAACTTGGGTATAGGGTTAATTTAAACAAAGTAGAAAAACTTGCTTTCTACTTTATCCTCCTATGTTTTATTTACTTTTCCAAGTGCCTGTACCTTGGGCACTTACTCACGAGTAGGACTCTGCTCCTGCTCAGAGTAGACCTATGTATACACTCACGTATATATTTTTGTTGACTTCACCTAGCTCCTGTGCCCCAACTTGCTGGACCTTAGACTCCCTCCCTCTGGTTAGATCAGGTGCTAACTTAGGGAAAGCTAAGCTAAAGGTAAAGCTAAATTTCAATGTTGATTTAAGGTTAGAAGACAAAAAGTTAGAAAGACAAAGAGAAAGCCTCGTGCCCTATTATGGCGGGATAAAGGCGGGACAAAAATATCTTAAATATTATGTATGGTTGCTTAATAGCAAATTATGCAGTGTTAACCATGATTAAGGGCCCAAGTCTAGGCAGCTTCTCACTGCCTCTCCACAGCGCTCCTGGGCACTCCTCCTCCGGCAGGGGGGAGGCGAAGAGGCACCCCTGGAGAGTTGGCGCCAGGGGCTTTTGCCCCATTTGCCCCCCTACATGTATGCCAGTGGGATTTTGCCCTCACTGGTAATTGAAATCTTTGCAATGGTTGAGGTTGGCAGAGGAAGCCATACCAAAACAGGGATTCTCTCCCCAAATATACAGACTTTTGAACACATTAAAAATAAACTGTGGCATAAATTGTCCAATTTGACATAATAGGCTTCCATAAACATAATTCACTAAATTAAAAGGGAAATATAAATGAGTCTATCTTCATGCAAAGATGTGAGAGAACACTAACACAGATAAGGAACATTATACAGATTCTGGCCCAATGAAGATTCCCAGTTAAAAACATACATATAACATTTTATTTCTTAATAGAAAGGCAATGCATGCAGCTTCCTGTGGTATTCCTTACGGTTACAGGGATAGCCCTTTTTCTTGTTATGCAACATTTTCCAGACAACTTTTGAAAATTTCTAGAAAAAAATATTACACTTTTTGTTTTTCAAAACTTCATTATGCATATAGGAAAAAAGACTGAGGTTTGGATGTGTACTCAGGTTTAAATAGAAAAAAAGACATGTGCAAAGAGAAGGATTATCGAGTAGACAGGCTAAATGATCAAAAACATATTTACCTTTTTTGCAACAGGGATGTCAAAAAAAGGTTTGTTGCGAACACTAAAAGGTTCTTGTGCTTTGTCAATTTGTCCATTCTTCATTTTGTCATGTCGTGGTGCTATAATCTCTTTTTCTATGCATGACAGACGAACATTAAAATCGCAATCCCCAACTGCCTGTCCCTGTCAAAATAATTTAAAATATTAAATATTAATATTTAAATGCTATAAATAAAAAGCTTACTTAATTCACAAAGACTAGATGACATATACCAAAATCTCACTTGACAATGATGTACAAATAAGAGGCTGTTATCTAACAGTGTATTTTCAAATAATTTGGACAGATAAAATGAGAAACTTATGTCTGAAAGCGGTCAAATTCCATAGCCCTTTTTGCCTTCAGATAAGGACACACTATTCAAATCATGCTAAAAGCCACCTCTATATTTTTATTCATTCAAGAAACCTACAAAGTATCTCACAAGGAGAATCACACAAAGGAGAAACGACAGCTGTAATAATGAAAGCAATCTCCCATTCTCACCTCCACTCTTTGATGGGTTTTGGCAGGCCTCAGATAGTGGAAAAACTTCCCACATAAAGAGGTAGAAAATGGCTGCAAACAATGGGCATTAGGAATTGGGGAGCGGTTAGAGGAGGGGACATCAGGCCACAGGCCTTAAGCTGTTCTGGTGTGAAAGTGCACAAACACAATGACCAAATTTACTGATATGCAGTTGGGCTGGTGTGATGAATCACTAAACCTGGGTACCATCCATGGCTATGACCATTAGAAGAACCACCTGGCAAGGTCAATCCCTGAATCCTCAATAGCAGTGGTAGTATGCAATGTACTATGTGGAGGCCAAGTATAGGGCAGAGTGCTATACACTGGATGCTATACACCGGATACAAAGAATGGATCAAGAAATTCATTTTTCTTGCTCCAATACATTTTGGCACTAAGATTTAAATAGGTGATTGTCTTCCCCCATCAAAAAACATAGTAGCAGTAAAATGACAACCCGATCATCTCCTATCTAAAAAAAGTCTCTTCCCCTAAGCAGCTCATTATCTCCTTTTAATGACATTATAGCCCCTACTGTGCTTTCCTTTGTACCTTTAAAAGAACCTGTGGATTTAAACCTTAATCCTGCTTTTCACCAGACTGATTCTAGTGGGTCCATTGAAAAATAACTTCTTAGTTTTTGAACACAGCAGCAAGGAATTATGAGTCCATTCTGTGTAACAGCACATTTCAATTTTCCTGACTGACACAGACATGGGATGTCTAATTCTATCTTGAACTTTTCTGTTAAAATTAAACTCATAAACGTAACGAACATCTGATAAATTCAGCATTCAAGACAAACATGCTACAGTACATTTCAATGAATAACATTTGACGTACCATCGAACAGTATATTGAAAGTTATTTAATACCTGAATTCATTTTAAACCCAATTTATTACCTTTTTCATTTTAAAGGAACTCACAGAAAACTGACAGCAGAGCTAAGAAAATCTAGTGCTAGAAATGCTGTAGGTTGCTGAGACTTTTCTGTCAAAAGTTACCAATATTTTTATTTCATACTAGACTTAGCATTTCTTTTTTTATTTTTCCTTTAGTGAGAAAAATATAATGAAACACAATACAAAATACAAATACAAATAGAACAAAACACAGAAAAAGAATAAGATATCTCTTATCAGAATTTCTAAATTATGAGTCTGTCCCCAACAAAAACAGAGTTTCATAAGCAGTAACAAAGAAGTGGAACACATTCTTGCTAAGAAAAGAACTTTTTATTACCTTTCAAGACTTGGGCCAAATTCTCAGTGAGGTGGTTAAGATCATACCTGAGCTGTGTCACTTCAAATTGAGGAGGGGGGGCTCACATGATGAAATGTTCCTCAATACAAAAAAAATTCTTCCACATGTTAACCTCAGACAGAAAAGAGATCCAGTCTACCCCAATCTTTTCTACACGCTAGTTTACAAAACAAAAAATCCACACAGAAAACTACCATGTTAAGAAGGTACCCAGTCTAGCCTTCTTCCCTATACTAATCTTCATGGAAGATTTTGAGGGGTTTATTGGGGAAGGGGGTAGTAATGAATATTCAGTACATAAGCCCCCAGCTGCAGCCTCATGTGACATGGACCAGATACATGTTTACTATCTCAGTGACAATGAAGCCTAATGCTCAAAGCTATATTGGACTTTCAGACCAACTCACTACTATACCCACCTCTCATTCATCTGGTGCAACAGATGAGTAGTGTTGTTCAGAATATACAACTGACACATTTATAATGATCACAAAACGCTTGTTATATTTAGATTAGGACATCATGACATTCCATTATGACCCAATTATCCTGCAGGGAAAAACCAAAATACTGCCAGGCCCAACTGACATGGGTTGGCCTGAAAGACCACAAACTGGTTAAATTTAGACCAAAGGTACATCTGCCATCAACCCATTATTGCCAGTCCTCCAAGTTCCCCTGTCTCCTGGCAAATGTTTCAGTAGAGTGACTTTGTAGTCGACATCAGATTTAGTAGAAGCATAAATTTCCCACCAAGAATCACACACTGCTGTAAAGTTCAAGAATTTATTAAGAAAAGACAAAGCAACACGAAGAGTCTTGTAATACCGATACAGGAATCATATATGAACAGAACAGAAAACAATGAAGCTCAACTCCTAACCTACTACTGGTTAATCTCATCTGGATGCACAACTGAGCATGCGCAGAAAGCTGAAAAACCATCCAGCAGCACAGCACAGCAGACCCACCATCTGCTGGGTCTAATAAAGGGAGTTAACTAACTTGAGGAAGGGTCTTTTATACCTGAGAGGTATCCTCTGGAGAAACTTCCAACCAATTCAAGGTTCCAGACCCTCAAAAAGGTTAGAAGGATAATGCAATATCTCTAGGCAGATTGTATGAAGTACCTGGCTCAGAGGCTTTAGCCCGTCACAGGCCTTGAACACAGAACCCTCTAAACCAGTTGTTCCCAAACTGATGGATTGTGACCCACTATCCAGGGACACATTCAACTCTGACCCAGAAGTGGGTTCTGATCTCTATTTTTATTATTCTGACATTTGGGGAGCCTTGTGGACTCCTCCACAGGGCTCTCCACACCCCCTCCCCGGAGGCCAGTGCTAAGTTTAAAAATCCCTTCTGTCTCTAGCAGCAGCAGCACAATCCTAGGGACTGCACTGCTGCCAACCCCCCACCCCCACAAGGACTCAGGTGGTTTCCAACTTCTAAACAGAAATTTGGTTTATTTGGTTCCCAACTTTGCAACAGAAGTTTGGAACCACTGCTCTAGATGATTCCTGTCCTGCTCCCCTTCCTGAAACACACAGCCAAGGCCTTAGTAGGCTCAGCTGCATGGACTTGGAGCCTTGGTGTCACTTGATAACCAGGAGTCTTTTCACAAGAACCTTCCTAATTAGCAGCTCTTCAGAGAGAGAGTTTTTCCCTTCCAAGTTGGATTCTGAGTGTTCTAAAATGGTCTGAGATAGCATGATTTTATAATTTCATGACAGAAACAATTACTGTGCTTCTTTTCACCAAACTCAGCAACTGTAACCCTTGCATCAACTGAATGCTAATCCTGAACATATCTTTTAAAACTCTGTAAATGCTTTAAGTGTACTAAGCATAAAGAATTAGGCCTGGATACAAAGTGATAGTAGAATGTTTTACTAGACTTTTCTTTCAACTCTAAAAAGCAGGTCCCTATGCCATATCAAAACTACTTCTGAAAAACGATTGCAATGTGGCACAGGGGTCTGCCATCTGACAATTCAAAGCTGCCTTGGACGCTCAGAACCAATTAACTACTCAAGGTTCGTTGGCTGTAAGCCTTAATACTCAATGCAATTGTAAACTAAGGGATTTTAAGATTAGTTAAATTGAAATTGAGAAAAAAGATGGCAGTTCTCTTTTTCCTCTGCCTGCTCCAGTTGCTTTTTGCCCATTTGTTGTCCTTAGTTGAGTTGTTAAAAGTAACAGCTTCTGCTCTCTTCACATGTGTGTCTAATTGTGTGGGTATATCCCAAAATTGGATTTTACATTGTATTACACAATCTTACAAGCATGCTAATTTGCTAGACACAGCACACAGCAGCTGGAGTGGGAAAAGGAAGCAAGAGTGTGTGTGTCCTGTTGACCAAGCTGCAGTACCAACTTGTAAGTGGGTTAATAATGCCTCGTTTACAGATTACCTGAAAGTGCCTCATTGCTGCTTCCTCCATAGTCACTCCCACACCATTCCTAGTAATGTCTACATATTCCACAAAGTACTACGTTTACTAGGTCATCAGCGCAATGTGACTGAACAATCTGCCCTAATCACATGGGCAGAAGATATAACATTATCGGAAGCAACTACAGAGGAGACAGCAACAAAACCACTCCAAGTAACCAACCTTTTCAAAGGATCGCCATGATTAATCACCCCAAGCTGAATGCACTGAATAAAAATGACTCTCAGTTGCCACTCTTTTTGCATGCACTGCTGGATATACAAGCAAAAAGCTAACTACAGTATTTGCAATTGCACCATTACGTTCAGTAGCATCACTAACATGACCAAGAAGTTAGACTTTGCTTTCAGTATGATGTTGACCACACTGTACACTAATATGTTTGGGATGAGAATTTTTTTTTAATGGTGGCCTGAAAATATGCTGCCTCTTGAACATAGCCACTTTTTGACCTGAAGCTATACCGCAAGTAACAGGAATAAATCACTAAAGAGTACCCACATGAGTTATGCATATAAAAGATGTGTACTTGGCCTCAATTTGCTCAGCCAAAGAGAGCATATGCCACAACTATCTTAACAACTTTAATTATTCTGAAAGCAGACAACAGCATAATGACAGGCTAAAATATCAGCTTTTGGCAGCATTACGACTGACAATTCAAAGCAAGCATAGCTAACATCTGTATTTTCAAGCAGAGTGCCATATGAATAAATCTGCATATCTTCAAGGAAGCTGAAACAGAATGTCTTGGGAAAGGGTTAGGACAGTAACCCTTTCTAAAGCAGTAATTTTCAAAATTATAAATAATGTATTAAAAAAAACTTTAATGGGTCTTGGTCATATTTTGGCATGACTAATACATGGGCAGGCTTTTGCAGATACAAACATGGGGCAGGGGGTTCTACAAGACAGCTGCTGACTGTGAAATGCCAGTGCTAGCCACATGCTTCAGCAACAGTGATATGAGGCTTGTTGCCATGGCCAAGGAAGGCTTTCCTTGAGCTGGCCTAGAGTCTTCTTCACATGCCCCCCCTTACTGTTCCCCCCCATACCAGAATTGCGAAAGAACTGTTGTGCTGCTGAGACTGGGAACTGAGGGAAGGTGCTGTTGCTAGAGAAGAGAGGAGACAAAAAAAGAGACAAAGAGCATCTCCTAACACACAGCTGTGGCAAAAGAAAAAGAACCAATTGCTACAGGAAGAGCAATATCTGTATGTGTCATACTATGTCTATAACATCTAAAAATCATGCCCATGGGGGAGTAGAATTCTGTACGAAAGGAAACAAACCCTGCTCTTCAAAGAGAAAGAAAACAGCACATGTAATATGGGGAATTATCCTAAATCAATTTAATTAGTATGCAGCATTACTGCATAAAGAGGGTCCTTCTCAGACTATGGATTTTTGTACAATAACTGTAGTAGGAGAAAAACAAAAGAGCATCAGATGCTCCTGGGCAACAGAAGGAACTGAGCTCCATGTAGATGCAAAGGAGAGTTTACAGAACAAAAATGGCCACGACAATGAGCCCCAAGCAGAATCATGTCTGTTTTCCAAACCCTCAAGTAGATGCTGCCCACATGCTTTCAGGTCCCTGCAATTATGAGGGGTAGTAATTTCCTCTTTAGTAGTTGCATGCCAAATAATCTGATGGAGATCTGGAAATGGGGAACAGAATTCAAATGCTGTAATTTTCATCATAATTGCTACCCAAATAAAATTCTCTGGCAGTCCAAGTTCACATGCTGCAGAGATGTGTCAGACTGCCAAGTTTCATATTAACCATACAGCTCTGGGAAGACTGCAACTAAATCTTTGCTATTTCTGCAGATGCAAAAGGTGGCAGAGATAGGTCCCTACAGCAATTCAGATTCAATACATTATCTGAACCTATATAAATGGCACAGACGGGCAAGTTCCAGAAGAGACAGAATCATAGGCATAACTTCACCAGAAGAATCATTCACTCTCCTTTGGGAATCCTGGGAACCATATAGCAAGGTAACATGAACATGAGTTTCTGACACTGTGGTTCCCAAACTGGAAACAAGTTGGGGAGCAACGAAATCCTTGCAAAACCCACCGCCCTATGCAATGTATAAAAATGTAGCCCTAATGAGGAGCTGCAGTCAATGGTTCAGTAGGTCAAGTGAGCCACTAGTCAAAAACATTTGGGAACCATAGCTCTAACACAGGGGTGCCCAAACCCCGGCCCTGGGGCCACTTGCGGCCTTCGAGGACTCCCAATGCGGCCCTCAGGGAGCCCCTAGTCTCCAATGAGCCTCTGGCCCTTCGGAGATTTGTTGGAGCCCGCACTGGCCCGACGCAACTGCTTTCCGTGTGAGGGCAACTGTTTGACCTCTCACGTGAGCTGTGGGATGAGGGCTCCCTCCACTGCTCTCTGTTTCACGTCTGTGATGCAGCAGTGGCAGCAAAGGAAAGGCTGGTGCTGAGCAAGGGGGTGGTGCTGAGCTGGTGCTGGCGCTGAGCAAGGGGGGCCGCTGATGGCTGCGGTGGCAATTGCCCTGCCCTGCCCTGCGCTTGGAGCTTCTGCAGCTGGGCCTGAAGGAGCACGTGGAGCACACCCGCAGGCAGCTGCAAATGCTCAGCAGCACCCCAGCCTGCACAGCTTCCTCTCAGCAGAAGATCACTTGCTCCCTCCCTCCCTCCCACAATAATGATTGGCTGGCTCACTCGCCTCCCCCCCACCCTCGCTGCTTGCCTGCCCCAGAGATAAGGCGGGGCAATGATTCAGGCTGCTTTTCTGGGAAGAAATTTTTCGCCTTATAGGTGAGTATCTACGGTAAGTTTCTTCGCTAGTTCTTCTGTCAATAAAATGCTCACTTTGTGTTGTACCTCTCTCATTCTCTGTTTTATCTCTGCTGCTGAAGGGTTTTGCTTTGCCAATAATTCTTGTCGTTTCAATTCTTTCTGTAATTCTACATATCTTTTCTCTCTTTTCTTTTTCTTGCACCTTCTCTTATTGCCAATCCTCTAAAAACTGCTTTACTAGCATCCCAGAACATGGTCGTTGGTATATCAGGTGTAATATTAGCTCTAAAATAATGTTCTATTTCTTCTTTCAAACTCTTTTTAAGTTTTTCATTTTTTAAACTGTTAATGTTCAATCTCAATTGAGATGGCTTTTGAAGAGTTTCAAATTTGCTCATTACTGGGTTGTGATCTGATAGTATCTTTCGTAATATTTCCACTTCTACCAGATTTTTAGTCCATGCTCATGGTATCCAAAGAGCATCAATCCTTGACCACGTCTGGTGTCTATTTGAATAAAAAGTATAGTCTTTAGTTTCTGGATATCTTGTTCTCCATACATCTATCAGATACATCTCTTCCATTAATTATAAAAATGCTTTAGGAATTTGTGTTCTCTTTTTTTCTTCTCTTTTACTTGGGTCTGTAGAATCCATTCGTCTATCAAAAACTGAATTAAAGTCTCCAACAATGCAACACTGTTCGTATTCTCTAATTCTTCTGTCTTTATATAGCTTTGCAAAAAATTCTTGCTGATTTTCATTTGGTGCATAAATATTCACAATTAAGGCTCTTGCATTTTCTTTTGTACTTCCACCATCAATATTCTTCCATCTTGTGATGCATATATGAGCTTTGGTCTCAGTCTCTCTTTTATATATATGGCCACACACCCTTTTTTTAAAATCTGAGGCTACAAATACTTCTCCTAATTTTTTGTTCACAAGCAGTACTTTATTCATATTTTTGATGTGCGTTTCTTGTATAAAAATTATATCCATATTTAACTTTTGCAATTGAAGGAAGACTTTCTTTTTTGAGGTGAGTTTAAGCCATTTATGCTGACAGAGTAAATACTCCATCCTCCCTTAACCACCATGTTTCTTTTTACTATTCACCTTCTCTTTTTGTCTTCTTCTTGTTGCTATCGGTGAATGCCTCCTTACACCTCTAGTCTCTTCCTTCTGATTCCTCAGTTGTCTCTGAATCATCTGATTTCTTTTCTACCAGCTCCATTTCTACACTTTCTAATTCTTTTCTTCTCAGTTCCTCTTCCTCATTTTCTTCATTTCTTGTCTCACCTTTATCACTGTACTCAGAAAATTTTCTGCTTTCATTGTTGAATTTATATTGTACCTCTGTGACTGGAATTGAAAAAATATACCTTCCGAGAAAAGGCATCTATACGGTATTTGCTTTCCTCTTAAAAATTTTGCTAGCTCTTCATATTCTTTTCTCTTCTTTCTCACTCTTCATGGGACATGTCTCAGAATTTTCACTTTGCTACCCTCCACTATCCATTCCTTTTCCTGTGAGATCTTCAATATTTTATCTCTGTAAAAAGTTCTGATGGATTTCTCTTGGTAGTTTATCTTTTCTTAGATAAAAAGTGCTCAATCTTCTCGCTGAATCCAGAACCATAAGTATCTCCTCTGTTGGCGTGTCAATCCACTCTGATATTAAATCACCAATCAGACGTCATGTATCTTCCCCTTTCTGTTCTGGTACATTTTGTATTCTCACCACTCAAGCTGCACATTCCATCTGAATTTCCATTAATGTTGCCTTTCCATCATACTGGTTTTGTTCTATCTCCAGTATTCTAGATTGATCTTTTGTTGTCTTTTCTAATCTCCTAAACTTTTGTGTATTCTCATCTGTTTGGCCTTTAACAGCTTTCAATTGCACACTAAGATCATTTAATAGTGTAGTTAAAACATTCAGACTAGCTTGAACCTGCAGATATTGATTTGTGTGCTGCTGTCCCATTGCCACTAATTTCTCTATATTGTCTTGTATTGTCTGCTTCCATTCTTTCCCTTTTGGTTCTTCTTGTGTTAGTTTTCCCAAGTTTGACTACAGGGCGGGAGAACCCCTAACTTTCACTCCTTTTCCTGTCATCCTTTTTCTGTTATCACATATATCACTATCAGTTATCCATACATCACATCACATCATCAAGAAATCAACTGTTCACCCATAAAAACCAACACAAGGAAATTTTAAGCCAAATAAACCTTTGCCTTGCAATATTTTTAATGCCACTAGATGTCCTCAGCGTATGGTCCTCCTTCACTTGTCAAGTCCTGTTCTTATCCTTGTGGTGTCTTTTTAAATCCACTAGATGTCCCCGATGTTCTATTCTTCTTATTCTGTCGTTTTGGTTCTGCTGTTTACTTCTGTCATGTCAACCGCATTCCGTTCCAGGAGATAGTCAGAAGAATTCAAAACAATGAACCACTTTTGCAAAACAAAGAAATGCAAATCTCTAGCCGTCTCCACAGGCACTCCACAAAGTCTCCACAGGAAAAATGAAACTGAGCGTTCCAAAGCAAAGTTTATATTCCAAAACAGTTAATTTGTAATCCAACAAGTTTTAGATTTATAGAGTTATGCTGTTATATTTCCATAACAAGCTTGGCAGGTCTTCTCCAAAGCTTCTCACACCAGCAAACAAATGAGCGGAGAAAGCCTCCCCCCTCCTTCCTCTTCCCAGAGCGGGAAAACCTGCCCCTCCTTCTTCTTCCCTCGGGCAAAAGCTTAATCAGGCAGTCAATTCATTAATCAATGCCAGATGCACACAGCGGAACAACACTCAGTTCTTCCAATGTCCTTCCCTGCTTGGGACCTACAGCTTACTTTCAACATGAATCCTCACCAACACCGACATCGATGGCTGGGTTCCCTTGGAGAAAAAACAGTCCCTGGCTGGACTGTTCCTCTCCAAAACTGTACACCATCTGTAGAATCGAATCTCTCCTGATCACAGATCCCCGGATCTCATCAGACCCATGATTTTTTGGGAGGAAATAACATGCTTTTTCAAGAGCTCAGAAAAGCACAAAAAAATTGTGCACAAAAAAAGCACAAAAAAATTGTTGGAAGTGTAAATGTGAAGAAGGGACATTTTATAATATGTGGTGGACATGTAAAACAATGCAAGTATATTGGAAAATGGTAAGGAATCTAATACAAGAGATGGTTGGATTTACGATACCACTGAAACCAGAGTTAATTTTGCTTAATATTACCTTAGATATTATAGATGAAGAAAATGATGTGTATTTAGTTATTATGATATTAACTGCTGCAAGGATTTTATATGCTATATCAAGGGTGCCCAGACCCCGGCCCTGGGGCCACTTGCAGCCCTTGAGGCCTCTCAATGCGGCCCTCAGGGAGCCACCTGTCTCCAATGAGCCTCTGGCCCTCCGGAGATTTGTAGCAGCCTGCACTGGCCCAATGCATATGCTCTCAGTGTGAGGACAACTGTTTGACCTCTCGTGTGAGCTGTGGGATGAGGGCTTCCTCCACTGCTTGATGTTTCACTCTGTGATGCAGTAGCGGCAGCAAAGGAAAGGCCAGCCTTGCTTTGTGCAAGGCCTTTTACAGGCCTTGAGCTATTTCAAGACCTTCATTCATTCATATAAGTTCATCTGTAATATATTCATTTATGTAAACTTATGTAAATTTATTCAAATTTCAAATGTAAATTAATTCTTTTTTCCCAACCCCCGACACAGTATCGGAGAGATGATGTGGCCCTCCTGCCAAAAACTTTGGACACTGCTGTGCTAGATACTGGAAAGATATTAAAATTCCAACGAAAGATGAATTAACAGAGAAAATAATGAATGTGGCAGAAATTGATAGACTTACAGAGATTTTGGATCAACAGCGCAAACCGACACAGATAGAGCAATGGAGACCATTCTATGCTTGGTTGAAAATGAAGTTGTAGATGTATAAGATAGGGCTTTTAGATGAATATATTGTATACATGATATATTATATAGGATATGATATGATATGATAGATAAATGATATTAAGAGGCTAAACTAGAAGAGGAACAAGATTAGAAGATATGTATTGATTGATTAGATTTATTGATATATGATTGCCTGCACCCTCCAATGGTGTGTTTTTGTGTTGTGTATTGAGTTTGTGTTTGTTATGTGCTTGTTTATATTTGTTTGTTTTTATTTTGGAAAATTTTTAAAAAAAGATCATAGACAGTAAAAATGCTAGTAACAATATAGAGTGACCCTTACGTGTTATATAAACCCTTATATATTAAAAACTAATTCAACAAAAATGGTTAAGGGCATTTTATATGCAATGAGGAAATAATTTTTCAACAAGTTGTGAATTATAGGTGTTTCCATGTGCTTAATTTTTTTTACATGGATATATAGTACTCAAAAATGAAAATCAAAGGAAAAATCCATGTACACTACTGATCCAATGGAGGAACAGAATAAACCTTATTACTTCACAAGAAGTTATCTGTTTATAAATCTTCAAATATTATAGAATGCATCTGAATATATACCTTAAGGATTGACTACTGAAGTTCATAAATATTGAGAGGGCTTATTTAACCCAAATGTAATGATTAAAAAAGCCACACACAATGAAATATTAATCCAAACATTAATTTGCACATAGTTACAAAACTAAAACAATTTCTTATTTTAAGCTCAATTTAACATTCTAGGAATTATTAGAATACAATTAAGAACATATTTTAAACTTGGCACATAAAAACAAAAGCCTTGCTGGATCAAGCCAGAGGCTAATCTAGAACAGCATTCTGCTTCCCACAAAGGCTCACCAGCTGCCACCAGGAAATACACAAGCAGAAGGCAAAGACACGCTTCTCTCCCACCACTCCTTTCCTGCAACTGGTATTCAGAGGTATACTGCCTCTGAACCTGGAGGTAGTGCATAGCTATCATTACTAGAAGTCATCTTGTCCTCCATGAATTTGTCCAACCTCCTTTATCACCAAAGAAATAACAGCCCAATCCTATCCAACTTTCCAGCACAGGTGCAACTGTAATGCAGCCCCGGGGTAAGGGAACAAATGTTCACAAACCTTAAGGAGGCCTCTGTGACTGCATGCCCAACACAGGAAGCAGTGCCTACCTTATAGGCACAGCAGCATCGGCACTGGAAAACTGGATTGGGCCCAAAGTTATCACCAAAACATGCAGCAACCAGTTCCACAGACTTATTATTTTACGCGTGAAATAGTATCTCCTTTTGACCATCCTAAATCTTCTGCCAATCAGTTTCATTTGATAACGCTCTGATTCCAGTATTGTGAGACGGGGAAAAAAAATTTCTTTGTCAACCCCACAAATTATTACAGGTTGAACCTCATTATCTACGTAGGTTCCGTTCCAAGCACTCACGTGAACGGCAAAAAACGTACTACAGCAAATCAATTTAAAATTAGTTTCTTTGCTCCATGATTTAAAAACAGCCTTGCAGACCTTTGCAATGTAAGATAAGAGTCATTAAGAAGACAATCCATCATCAGTTATCCTCAAAGCACTTAGAAAGGAGCTTCACTCAGCCCCTCCCTTCACCAATGCAAAGTATCTTTCTTTCACGTGCTCAGGGGGAAGGGAGGGGTCCGCTGGAGAGAGAAGGACTGATGGATTGTCAGCCACCTGCCCTCTCTCTCTATCTCATTAAGGAGGCTATTGTTAAAGGACTGTTCAGTTGTTGTTTTTTTTAACTGATTTTAAAGAGATGCATTTTCCCCTTCTCCAAGGATCAGCACATTCCTTCTCATTTGCAGTGGCCATTCATGTTGAGTCAAATCCGTGTATAAAAAATCTGTGTATAAAAAGGCTGGCCCTGTATATTATTAACAGTATTTATATACCACTTTTCAATGAAAAGTTCACAAAGCAGTTTATTATATGTGTCTAAATCATCCCCCCCCCCCGTTTTTTGTTTTTTATTTTTAGGCTAAAACACCCCAAACATTATAGACTCTCCTGAGAAGAAAGATACTCCAGCCCTCTGATCATTTTGTATGCCCTTTTTTGCACCTTTTTCAGCTCAACAATATCTGACCTGAGGTACGGCAATTGTAACTATACAAAGTTTTCCAAGTATGACTGCACCATAATTGTATAGGGGCATTGTAATATCAACAATTTTATTCTCAATACCTTTCCCAATGACCCAACATGATATTTGCCTTTTCCACAGCAGCTGCACATGGGCTCACAGTTTCATTTAGCTAACCATAACCTCATCAATGACAGCTCTGACACCATTAGCACTGTGTGCAAAGTTGGGATTTCTTGCCGCAACATGCATCACATGTTTAGCACTGAATCACATTTGCCATCTGGTTGCCCATTCTCTCAGTTTGGAGAGGTCCTTTAGGAGCATTTCACAATCTGCTTTGGTTTTTTCCAGCCTGAATAATTTGGGGCCATGTACAAACTTTGCCACCTCACTGTTTACCCCTAACGCAAGATCATTTATGAACAAGTTAAAAGCATCAGCTCCAAGACTGTTCCCTGGAGAATCATACTTCACTACACTATGAAAATTGCTCACAAACTCCTACTTTCTATGTTTATATTGAAAGAATTCACCTTTTTATATTAGAGAGACTTTTCAGTGGCTGTTAACTAAAGAACCACAAGATTCCTGGTGCCCAAAGAAACTACAGACTTTTGCCACTTTTGAAAGGGAAGAAACTTACAAATGCAGTTTAGAATTTGGAGCAGTGGCAGGGTACAATGCAAAGAGAAGGGAAAAAGTCCCAGTAGGCAAACTGAATAGGCCAAACCCTATTTACATATATAAAGTACCTCTTTAGATCACAACCCATGACTACCTACCTACCTTAGAAATACAAAATGAACTCTGTAGGAGTGACACAGCATTTGCTTCGCGAGCAGAGGTTCTAGATTCAAACTTTGGCATTTCCAGGCAGGGCTCGGACAGCCCTGGAAAGTTGCTGCCATTCAGTGTAGACAATATTAAACTTGAAAAACCAATGGCCTAACAACCAGTATAAGGTAGCTTCATGTGTTCTATGGTTAAATAACTTTAAGTATGCATCTCTATACATAAATGAAAGTATTGGCCATGGCACAGCTATAACTGAAATATTCTTTATACGTATGTAGCTTTCCAAGTATTATCTCTATATAATGTGCAGGGGGCAGCAGACATCCAGAAGGAGCTACTTGTCTAAGGTGACCAGTGAGTTCATAGCAGAGGAGAGATTCAAACCAAGGGGCTCAGCCACTATGCTACATCAACTCTCAGGAATGCTCCGAATTTAGTTAATTATTACTCTGAACTTCAGCTTGTGCAGCTCCCTGAGGAATTCCACAAGGATCACTCTGCCATATAACTGACACACTGTTGAAATTGGGGGAATCAAAGTTTTGCGATAAGTTTATAATTGGCATGCAATCTGTAATAAAATCTCAGATTCAATTTCTAGCATCTCCAGTTAACAACTTCCAGGTAGCAGGCCAGGGAAAGTTCTCTGCCTTAAGATCCTGGTGAGTTGCTACCAGTTAAGACTAGAATTGACAAAAGTATCTGATGCAGTTAAGGCAGACCCGTAAATTTTTCCTAATTGTGTTTCTCTAAATGCTGGGCTATGACTTCTAATGCTCTTTTAAGTTCTTCGCAAAGCAAGCAATTGAATCTTTTTTTAAAGTCTGTTGTAAAAATGAATATAGATGGGAAATAGGTAAATTAATTCATCATAGGGTGACTAAATTATCAAATCAGATTTTAAAGTCAGAATGTGCCAAATTAACTTGTCTGACCTCCTGTAAACCACAAGCAATTTCATTTTGTCTTATTACTTAATACCTAACCCATCCAATTTGTATTTGGCCAGAACATGCCTCTAAGAAAAAACGTATCTTCTAAAACTGCGCATTACTCTTTACTGCCTCTCTTGGCACATTAATCAATTGAAAGTCTGTCTCTTTTTCTGAATCTTGATTTCCCTAGCTTTGGCATTATTGCTTTTCTTATTTTACACAGAACAAACTATGTTGATATCAGAGACTACCCCAAGAAAGATATTTGAAAATGTTATTTTTTAAAGTTATCCTATCACTGCATTACCAAGGGAAAGGATATTCTGGTCCTTGTCACCAGCCAGAAGACCAAGGGATTCTTCACTTCCTCTCACTTCTGAGAAGAACACCATGGCAGGAGGATGACCAGCTTGACCCCAATGGGCTATAAATACCTACTAAGAACTCATCTCTTCGTTCTAGAATTGTCAGTCTGCTCTCCCTCTTCTATTTTCTCACCACACTCCCTATCACATAACTATGCATCTCATATTTGTGAGAAAGGATTTGTGACTTAGTTTCATATATAGCACCCACCAGTAGATTTATGTACTGAATTTTAATTGGTATGAATCGCTTTAGGAAATGATGGGCCTTTCCAGTTCTCTGAACCCTCAAAAATTTTGCTTCTGGAAATTGGGAAATTCAGAGCAGTAGGTTGAGAAGAAAGGAGGAATAATCAAAAATCATACGTCTCTCCCTTGCCTGAGCAAGTAAAAGCATTTGTGTAAGAAAGGGTTTAATCTAACTCTTTTTTCCTGAAAAACAGAGTAAAAATTGTAGCTTGGATCCAAGGATGCCCTTCTACTAGAATGCCAGAAGAGAAAGGACATTTCTTACTCAGCAGAAGAGTGTTGCATGTGAAGGGAGACCCCAATTCAAAAGTTTTACACAGTGTGCAAGCTCTTGCAAAATATTTTGCATAATGTATTTTCAGATTTGCCTGTGGCCCACTAGAGTTTATATGCTACAGCTTGTATCTTCCTTATTCACCATGATATTGCGCTGTAACACAATCCCCAATATATCGTGGCACTGCACTGTCAAAAGTCTATGAAACCTAGCACTAATACATCAGCTCACAGAGCACCACCAATATATTTCCCCCTTCCATTCACATTTCTTTGGTTCCAAGTATCTGATCCGTACAGCATGGCACCCTGCTCTTTCCCTTCAGCCCGAACACCACCAACACTGGGACCACCCCTCAGATAGCTGAAGAAATGCTGGGGAAACTATGGTATGCCCATGGACAATCCTGTTTTGTTTTTTTAATAAGGACCACCCTTTCTGGTCACTAGGGCAACTAGGAGACCAGGAAGGGTGGGGAAACTGGGCATACTTAGGAGTAGGGAGGTAACACAGACCATTTGAATAACGTGCCAATTTGGGGGGGGGGAGAAAGTCAGGCTAGTAGAAAGCTCCAAGGTGCTCAACTTTCTAAGCAGTAGAGGCTCTACAAAGCTGCTTTATGGAAAGGAAGAAGACCAGGGTCATTCAACCCTATCAAGAAATCTGAGACACCTAGAAGAAACCAAGGTACCAAGGAAGGACCCACCACCACCACTTCCTAATACATAAATACAGTTTATTAGATAAACTAAATTCTTACCACCAGCACTGTTTTGTAAGACTCGGAGAGCCAATTTGTCCAGAGACATCTCAAGCAGTGCTTCCTCATACTAAAGGCTGTATATGTCATATGGGAAGGAGCACATCTGAAACTATCCAAATTTAAAATCACAAAATTTGACAGGCTTCCACAGGCTTCTCTCTGGCATTATAATTTTTGACTTTTTTTTTCCACAATGGCAGCTGTAATACATATATGTAAAAGTAGGGAGCCAGGCAAGGCAATGGGTTCTGATAACATTGCCGCCAAGCTCTGAAAATTGTGCTGCTGGAACCTGGTCGATTGGTTCACGCACTTCTTCAGCCAGATAATCACTGAGCAGAAGATGTAGCACAACCGTCCCAATCTGGAAGAAGAAAGGCAGCCCTACTGACTGTGAAAACTACCGGCTGATCCACCTTCTCTCTCACACAATGAAAATCTTTGAGGGCCATCGACCGCCGCATCTGTGAGGTCATCCAACTTATGACGAACCAAGCAGTGTACGCCGACCGCCTTCTGCTCAAGAAGCACCGAGAGAAGCATGTTGCCTTCACCAACCTTGAAAAGGCATTCGAACGCGTGCCGCATGATGTCATCTCGCATGCACTGCGTAGCCAAGATGTGCCAGAAGAACTCATTAGATGAAGCTCTTATACAAGGATTCAAAGAGTTCGTGTGCAAGTAAACGCAGCCTGGACAAAGTGGTGCACAAGGATCTGTGTCCTTTGCGACAAGGAGATCAGCAACTGTCTCAAGTTGAAGAACTACCAGGTGGTCATCCGGCCAGTCACACTCTATGGAGCTGAATGCTGACTGGCGGCAAGAGAAACTGAAAGTCACCTCAGTATCAGGGAGACAAAGATGCTGCATTGGATCAGTAATATCACTTGTTTTGACCACGCCCACAACGACAACATCGAGCAGCGGTAAAATGTCACTCCAATTGCCGACAAGTTGAGAGAAGCCTGGCTTCAATGATATGGCCATGTTCTGCGCGCTGACAGCGATATGTTGGTGCAGAAGGGTCTTCAGTTGGAGGTCAATGGCAAACAACTGAAGCAGCGCTGGCTTGACACGCTACATGATGACATGAAAATCACCCTCCTACACCCACACCAAGCTAGCAACCGAGAGAAATGGCAACTCCAACCCAAAACAGCAGACCCCGCCAACACACAGGACAAACACTACAGAAGAAGAGGGAGCCACAATTACTCTCTACTCCCCTACATGTGTATGCCTTCTTAAATTTATTTTACACACATAACTGATTCTATATGTAGAATGAAAGTGAAGGATTTTTATACCAGAAAGGAAAGAGTAAATATGTAAGGGATGAAATGGAACAAATCAACAAATAAATAAGTTAGATTTGTCATCAGATTTGTATTATTTTCTGTGCTTACTAAAGTTTAGATTTCTATCTAGATGGCAAATACTGTATCCAATTTAAAGTTAATTTAGTTCCGACTTAATTTAATTTATTTTTTTTATAAAAGTTTGAAAGGATAGCTTATGAAAGGAAAAACACATTCTAGCTTCCTGTCCATTTTTCCAGCTACTACTTTGTTCTTTTTACACACTTCAGCTAGACTAATCACACACTTGCTCTCTAGTAATCAACATCCGAGGCATGCTTACAGAGTAACTTTCCAGCACCATATAAGCAAGATTAAATTTCACAGGGTTCAATGCAGCAAAAACAAAAAAGTGCTCCTATAAGATGTACTATGCTTGTAGGTATCCAGAAGCAGCACTACACGCTCTCTTACATGCTGTTCTTATTGTTTAACACCAAGACTCTCTTTAACACGTCATCATGTTCCACTGATGTTACCTCATAACTCTGATAAAACTATACTACTTTTTGCCAAGTCAAACATTGTAGCTAGACTGCTTCTGTAATTAAGCATCTATAATTAGCATAAAGACAGTTTGTTGGATTGGTTTTGTTTTTTTAAAATCTTACAGCTTAGCTACTGTTAATGGCCTTTTTCAGATAAAGCCTTGCTTCTGCTCATACTGATAACACATTGTCTGGGACTGTCCTTGAAATGGAAGCACAATGACTCTTAGTAAATTCCCTTTAAACATTCCCATTACATTCAAAGCAACCAAAATATTTTGACTCCAACTATTACTAGTCCCCAGCAGGGCTAATATGATTCCCCAACTGCTAAGGTTTATCCTATAAGCATCAGTCTTTTCCTTTGTTCCTCAAACTGCCACTTAAGCTTCTAGGAAATTCTACTTTGTTTTAAGCATATCTTTAGCAAAACACAGTGAAGAAATAAACAATACATTAATAAAGTTTACTGAACTGGAAACAGGAGAGAGCAGAAGAGAAATGTGTTCAAACAAAGACATATACAGCTTGAAGGACAGTGCTGTGGCAATAGAGAATGGCCATTTGCCCCTCAATTAGCATATCCTCTCCTATTGGTCTTTCCCCCTCACAGCATCAAAAGTATTCCACTCCAAATTGAGGCTCCCACTCCAATCCATTTCTTCAGGAGGACTTGCCTGAGTACAGGCAGAAAAGCCTTCGCAACTGTTAGATGAATGCATTAAGTACACCTTCATGATCTCGTTTCACCCATCACTGCTTCAACAATACCTTGCGAACCATACATTTTGTTATGAGTTTTCTCAGAGTTCAGTTTATTTCTGAATGCAACATGCTGTCAGAATGTATCACATTGAGAATGCCAGACATGGTCCCAAGTTCTGCATTCTCAGGGGCTTGTCTAGTCTATCCTATGATGGTGTGCCTACGGAGTCCCACTCCACATGAACTGCTGACAAAAGGAATTGCCTGTATATGTACGTACATGAGAACTGCCGGATAATATTCACTGACTGCAGAAACCCAGCACAAATTTCAAAATGTTGAACTATCCTCAAACAAGGTTATTGCTAGTATCAATTGTATTCAATGCAACCATTTGAAATGAACATGAATAATTAGACATTCACTCTGTTCACCTCAAATCATACATTTGTTATAATCGGGTATCCTGGAGACAATTTTGCATAAAATATTGCATTTCCATAGTTTTGTCAATACTATGATCTTAACAGAAATTTGTGATCACAAGTATTTTAAATTGGCTGTTTTCTGTAGCTGTATCATTAGTGAGAGCTAATTTTAAATGCTAATTTTCTATAGCCATGAGTAAAATTATTTTTTTAATTAGAAAAAAATGAAACCATGATCTCAGTTTCTCACCAGCTCAGAGAACTGATGTTATATGCTTGCTTTCTTATCTCTTCTGTAATTGACTAATTGTGAAGGATATAATCAGTGTTGCCATTAGAGATGTGGCAGAAAAACGGGGTTTCATAAAAGGTGAGCTTAATTTCAATCTGCTCAAGCCCCAATATAGGCTAAGATGTGTCCAACCAAATTCTGACCCGAAATGAACTCTGCGAAGGGGAGGGTGGCAGCAGGGTAAGTTTAAGTTCAGTTCCTGGGAACTGAATCTTAAAATGCCTGTTGGCTCAGTGCATCCTTGTTAATGTTTCCTAGACTCAGCAGGAGCAACAAACACTTCACACAAGCACTTAGCTCTTAAATGTAAGGCGTCCATTGCTACCACAACCCCTCCCCAGTAGCACTCTCCATTGCACACCACACTGCAGCGGAAGGTTTACAAAGGAATTTTTTTTTTTTTAAGAATTCTGCAAGGAAGCTTGGGAGAGCTGAGTAATTATGAGGATGTTAAGGGATCATCCCCGGGCCTGCAGGTAATTTGCAGGCTGGATAGTATCAGGCCCTGAAGCCTTGGCCTGACTAAACAGAGCATCATGGGAAAGGCTGATGCAACACCATGCAGAGGCAGTCGCCTGGTGTGCCACCCCATGTGCCATCAGAGTGACTCAGCACTTTCTAGCTCACTCTGATTGGCTGTAGCAAGTATATACTCCAGCCAGGGCAAGCTGGATCATGGGAGAAGCAAGGTGGATCATGGGAGAAGCAAGGTGGATCATGGGAGAAGCAAGGTGCCGAAGGCTACGTCAGTGTGATCCGTGAATTGTGTGCTATCTGGACTGTTTGCTGTATATATTGTACATAGTAAAGGGACGTTTGGTGGAGGACATATGCCATGTGTCGTCTTTGTTCCCGGGAGTGTCTACGCTCTGGCCTTGAGAGAAAGAGATAGAGATAGAGATAGATAGACTTCTTCAACTGGAAGAAACTCACCACAATCACAATCAAACACGCACAAGTTTAATTGCCATAGTATTTTATCACTGAACAGGAATGCAACTGATTATATGAACACTAATGGAAATATTAAGATAGACAAAAGGGCTGTGACTAGCATTACATTTATGGCTACTACTAACTAGATGAACTAGTCTTAAGTATTCTTGTTTTGCTCATCTATGGTTATTAAAACTGACATCTCTTTACACTAGTCACATGTTTTGTGATAATATAAATTAAAACATTATGTACTTACATTGAATTTAATGATGTCATATATCAAGTACCGAGGAACAACCTGGCCATTTACTTTGTCGATGATCATTTCCTTAAGAGAAGCAAAGCAATGTCTTAATATGCATACAACAACTGGTTAACAATATAACTGTTTTTAGATTAGTGTACACTATTTTGCGTATTTTGCTATTTTGCATGGAGCAATTTTTTTCACTTTTTCAGGAGAGATTCATTCTTCTTTGGCCATTGTCTAAAAGTCAAAATCAATTGGATAGCAGGGCAAGGGAAGAGAAATGGAAATGAGACTAGTAAATGAAACACATGCAGCCTATTTGGTAGTACAGTGTTCTTCAACCTTGGGGTTCGGACTGCTCAGTTGTGGGGTTGCAGCAAATTACAAGAATAGAAAGGTTGAAGACCACTGGACTAGAGCACCACCAAGTAAAGAGGAAGGCATCTGGTATACGCGTTCAGGTACCAGGAGATTGTGTTCCAGTTCTGCTCAGGTTCTTAGCAATCGTGCTAAAATAGCTTTCACTAGTACCAGGCTTCATAGAAACTTTTTCTGTTCTCTCTAATAAGTATATTTGGTTACCATGAACAGTGCTGGAAGGTGTTACAAGGGTGTGGAATAGGTGGCAATGGGAGTGGGGTAGGGGTGCAGGATTGGTAGTGGGGTCCCCAATCTCATTCTTTATACCCCTTAATGAATGCGCTATAATACCAGAGGGGGATTCTACCCAACGAGACTTGTAGGCTTCGGCTATTGCCTCTCCCACCCATCTGGAGATGGAAGAAGGTGAGACTCCAAACCCGTTTCCATGCTTTATATGAAACAAACAAGACCTTGGTCTTTCTAAAGGATTATGTTCTATCTACATAAAAACTGAGCACCCGGTGCATGTCCAACATGTGCTAGTCCCATTCCCCAGGGTGACTGGGGTTGGGGCAGAAGGACAGAAAAACAACCTCCTGAGACCTGTGAAAAACTAAATTCACCTTCGGTAGAAAAGAGGGGTCTGGATACAGAACCACTCTATCCTGAAGTTACATAGCTCTTTTGTCATAGATAGGGCCGCTAACTCTGAAACTCTTCTGGAAGACGCAATGACTACCAGAAAAGTTGTCTTTTGAGTGAAAACCTTCAAGGGGATAGGTTCCAAGGATGGTCTAGTTAAGGCCTTAAGGGCAAAGGACAAGTCTCAAGTGGGGGCCCTGATCACAGGTGGAGGATTAAGCAGGGCCACTCCTTTGATAAACTTCTTAACATGAGGATGGGAAACCAAATGAGTACCTTGGAATAAACTAATACAGAGGCAATAGCTGACATCTGCCTTTTGAGGGTAGCAGTACCGAGGTCCTTATGCAGTCCTGACTGAAGGAAGTTCAAAATCTCCCTCACCCTTATCTTTTCTGGGTGTACTCTGTGCTGTGGACACCACTCCACAAGCACCGTCCAGTGTAATTTTATACCCTATTAGTGGAGACCCTTCTGACAGCTAGCATGTCCTAAGCACAGCTTCTGAGTAGCCTAAAGTAGCAAGGTCTTAACAAACATATTCCTATTATAAAGGATGAGGATGGTAATCTTTGTTCTAATCCTAAAGGAATAAATGAACAATTTTTCAAATTCTATTCTAAGTTATATGGATGTGTCAGGGAACCTTTGAATGAGGATATAGAATCCTTTTTTTTTAGATGTGAAGCTGTCTGGCTTAAGTGTGGACCAACAACAAATCTTGGCTGAACCAATTAAGTTGGAGGTAATTAAAAAGTGCGATTTTTAAGTTGTCATTAGGAAAAACGCCAGGGCCCGACAGATTCCCCGTGGAATGGTACAGGATGTTTTCTGATGTTTTAGTCCCACGGTTATTTTTATTTTACAATGAAATTTTTGCATCAGGTATATTACCCCCTTCTATCGCAGAAGTCTATATTACACTCATTCCAAAACCAGATAAGGATCACACTGACTGTGCTAATTATCATTCTATATCGTTAATGAATGTGGACGCCAAATTTCTATCCATGGTGCAGGTTGGTAGTTTGCAGCAAGTTATCAAAACACTTGTACATCCTGATCAGGTTGGATTTATACATGGTCGGCAAGGGGCTGATAACCTAAGATTAGTAGTAGATCTGATTACTTTGGAATAAAAAAAAAAAACCATCAGTCTGCTAATTTCTCATTGGATGCTGAGAAGGCTTTTGATCGGGTTCAATGGCAATTTATTCTATCTATCCTCACAAAATTTGGAATACCTCAAGAGTTTGTACAATGGGTTCAGATTTTATACTCTCGGCCCACATCACAAATAATAACAAATGGTTGTATATCTCCCAAAATATATTTGGGAAAACGAACCAGGCAGGGTTGTCCACTCTCTCTAATCTTTAATCTCTGTTTAGAGCCTCTTGCCTGCACAATTAGGCAAAACTCCAGAATTCAAGGAGTTAAATATAATAATAGTGAATTTAAGATTGTTTTGTATGCTGATGATATATTGTTATTTATTGCAGACCCCATCGTGTCTATACGTGAATTATTGAAACTCATTAACATTTTTGGTAATATTTCTGGTTACACTATTAATTGGAGCAAATCTGAAGTAATGCCTCTTGGAGACAGTATTGTGCAAGATATATTTAGAACTTTGGTGGTGTCCTGAGTTTATTAGGTATTTGGGAATTCTTATTCCCAGAGATATCAAGCAGATGATTAAACTGAATTTTGACAAGCTGATACTTGGTATCTCATTGGATCTTGATAAATGGGCATCCCTAAATCTGTCTCCATGGGAAAAAGTGACTACTTTAAAAATTAATATTATTCCTCATATTATATATGTACTATGTGCAATTTTTTTATATATATACCACAAAGTTATTTTAATGTTCTATATTTTGTTTAGAAGTTTTTATGGGGTTCTGCAACACCAAGGATTTCATTAAAACGGATGCAATTATCACAAAAGGAGGGAGGGCTTGGACTTCCCGATCTTAATCTGTACCATTTTGCATACTTGCTTACTTTCTGCAATAGATGGAGTAATCAGCAGAGTGAGATACCATCATGGGTGGTGTTAGAAATGTCTGTGTTAGCTCCATTGTGTAAATGGGTAGCATTGGGGTCTAAACATGTTAATAATCGACAAGTACCTGTGACAGTAATCTCAGCTAGGTATATTTGGAATATGATGGCACGGAAGTTTGAATTTGATCCCTATTCCCACTGTAGATTAACGTTATGGATGAATCCAACTTTAGAGATTAATAGGGAATCTTTTTTATGGAGAAGCTGGACTGATAGGGCAATTTTTACATTAGATCAACTTATTATCAGGATCAGGAATTTTTCTCATTTGATAGACTTAGTGAACAGTATCACCTTCCAAAGTCCACTAGCTGGCAATATTTACAGTTGCAACATTTATTAGTTTCTAAATTTGGTCTCTCTGCATTATCTGCTTCACAAATTCCCCCACTCCTAGACATACTTATGCAGTCTGTTGATATGAAGAAACCAGTAATATTTGTTTATAAATATCTAATGTCATATACTAAGTTTGATACACAGTTACTTCAAATTAAATGGAACACTGAATTGGAATGTCCTATCCTGGGTGAGCAATGGGATGTGGCACTTAAGAATATACAAGCAATATCTAGAGATCTTAAATTATGTCTAATACAGCAAAAAATACTCTTTAGAATATACTGGACACCACAGAGGCTACTCCTTAAAGGACTTAGCAAGGAATCTAGATGTTGGAGATGCTCGAGTTTGAATTCTACACTTACACATATGTTGTGGTCATGTTCTGTTATTGTAAGCTTTTGGGATGAAATAATGGGAATTATTTGGGATGAAATAATTAATATTATAAAGATAGTGCTACAGCAACATTTAATTTTTACAGATATGTATGTAATTCTTAATTATCTACCCATTATAATGGATGTCAACTGCGTATGGATTTGTTTGAGGATATCTGGAAGCCATTCCTTGACATAATAACATAAGCCGCATGAAGCGTATGGATTTGTTTGAGGATATCTGGAAGCCATTCCTTGACATAATAACATAAGCCGCATGAAGTGTTGTTCTGTTTATGTAATTCAATAGAATTTAAGGGGGGGGGGGAAATGTTCTGAGTAGCTTAGTTTAGTGAGCCAGTTTCGCTCAACTTCCAGGCAGCTAAATGGAGCATTGGCAGGTACAGGTGAAGGATGGGTCCTGAAGGAAGAGGCCTGGTCTCAGTGACAGCGAGAACAAGTGGATAGTTCTTGGAGGTCTGCAAACCATGGTCAGCATCACCAGTGAGGGACTATTAGCAGAACCTCCACAATGTCAATCTTGTTTAGGGCCTTGGGGACAAGCCTGATGGGGGAAAGGCATAGAGAATGCCCCTTGACCACTAAAGATGAAATGCATCCATCCCCTCTGACTGGTGGCAGTGTCCCCTGGAGAAGAACCGTGGCAGCTGGCTGTTGTGGTGACAAGCAAACAGGTCCAAAGATGCTGTTGAGCATCTGAAACACCTGCGGGTGAAGTTGCCATTCTGACTGGTTGAGATCATTTTGATTCAGCCAATCTGCCATGGTGTTGTCAAGGACTAGGGAATGCTCTTAGGGACTTGAGGTTCTGCTTTGCCCAGAGAAACATCCTGCGTGCCTGGCCCTGCAAAGACAACCACCTGGTTCCTCCCTGTTCATTGACTTAGGCCCTGGCAGTGATGTTGTCTGTGTAAACCAACAAGTCCCTTGCCTTCAATTGAGGAGAGAAGGCCTTCAGGACTAAAAGGATGGTTCGAAGCTCCAGGTAGTTGATGCTTCTTTTTGCAAGGCTTGGTGACCACTTTCCTTGTGTTACGAGTTCTCCCAGAGAAGCACTTCAGTGGTGCCACAACCATCTGTTGAGGCACTTCAGGTCAAGAATCGCTCTGGTGTCTCCAGATTTCTTGGCAACCATGAAAAGATGAGAATACACTCCAAAGCCCCACTTGGTCTATGGAACTGGCTCTGTGGATTCAATCTGAAGCAGATGCCAAATGGCCACAAGTGTTTTGTACTGCTTCAGACTGCAGGCGGGTCTGTGAAACTGAATGAACTGGTCCCTTGGAATTGCACAGAATTCAAGGGAGTACCCAAACATCAAGGTGTCCCTGACCCATTCAAGCGAACCTTGAATGGTAGTGATCGTTGTGGCCATGCTGGAGGCTACAGAGGCCTGCACCATGTTCTGAATTGTGGCAGTGAGCTCGGATGATGGAGAAGGAGAGACTAAAAGTCAAGGAAGGAACTACAGAGGCCTCTTTTGCATGGCTAGCCATTTTGGGATCATGAAAGGCATCGCTGCCAGCAGTTGACTTACCATGCTTTTGATGGAAAGGAGCGAAGGCTGTCAGGTCCAGCTCTCACGGGCTACTCAGCCCCCACCTGTGACCACTCTGCCTGGGACGTGACAAAGGGGGGACTTCAGGCTTGACTGATCTAGTGGTGCATAGAATAACGTGCCCTGGAGCTGGGAAGGCAGCCATCCTGCACTCACATGCCTCCTGCAACCATTCACTGTAGGCTGAGCAGCCCAGTTTTTTAGCAGGAAACAGGAGAAGCTTGGAGGAACGGCCCCAGTGCCACCGTTAGAGCACCCCTGCAACCAGGTCCAAGTTGCTCAATTCTTCCAGGGAAAGTGGGGCCCTAAAGTTGTCCAGTTGCTTGGCAATCCTGTCTCCTGCCCCACTGTGCGCAGCAATCAGGGATGCAAAAGCAAGCAAGTGACTCTGGCAGACAAAATGGTTACTGTGACCATCTCCAAGTGAGCGGAGGCCCTTGGAAGGGAAAGCGGTTGCAAGGCACAGTGCTGCAGAAGAAAAAGGCACCAGGAAACCCCAGCAAGGAAGACAAAGGGGCAGTGTGCCTTACTGAAGATTGTTTCAGCACTAGGCAGCCTGGTTGGCCAGCAGCAGTACAAAGCCCAACCTGTCTCAAGAGCAGTGATTTTCAACATTTTTCATCTGGCAGCACACTGACAAGGCACCAAAATTCCCAATTCACAACATCAGTTTTTTGAACAATTGACAAGGCACACCATGGTGCTGGCCGGGGAGGGGGGGATTCACATCCCCAACTGCCCTATTAATTAATGACCCACCCCCAAGCTCCTGTGGTACACCTGTGGACCATTCACAGGACACCAGTGTGCCAGAGCACATGAATTGAAAACCACTGTTCTAGAGGCAAGGTCAGTCTATGGAATCCGGAGAGCCCCTCCTCTCCAGAAAACTTTCAGCCTGTCCTGCCTGCCAGAAGAAGGAGAAAACCAGATCAAGGAATGATCCTGCCATGGAGAGCCCATCAGAGAAGTTGGGTCTTTTTTTTTTTTCTTTTTTTTTTCTTTTTTTGCTTAAGATGTACATGGAGCTTCCATGTGATTCCAACCCCAATCACAGACACCCCACACAACATTAAGAGGAGGAATGAAGGTTCCATTGGCTGCCTTGTAAGGAGAGAGTCTGCTGGATTTCAGTGAAGTGCAGCAACATATAAACTCTTCTTTGTTAGTCCTTTGAAGATTCAGGGCTTGTACAATTTCAGGCGCTTTAGCAACATTTCTGCTCTGTTTTCTGAAATGTCTTTTTAAAAAATGAGATGTGGTTTAAACTAGCTCATCAAGGAGGTACTGTAGTGGAAAGCTGGATATCAAGCAATGGATAGTCACCTGTCTGAGTACCTGCAAGCGTCATATCCAGACATTGCCACCCTGAGGCAAAGGTGAGGCAGGGAAATCATCATATCCCTCCACATTTAGATCAGGGTAGTACATTCCTCTTTACAGGTTTCACTACTGTGAAATATATAAGCAGCCCAACACCAGGAGCATTATTGAGCTCTGGGGCAATATTTGAAAACAACAAAAATGTATCACTGGGGGGTTTGTGTTGCTATGGAAACTAAAAATGAGTAGATTTTCATTGGATATTCTACTGAATTGCTGTGTGCGGTTCTGAACAGACAATGTAATAATGCTCACGACCACCAAATAACAGTTTTACTTGCAAAGTGAAAAAGAGCATCCCAGCATCTCTAATAAGTGCGCATTGGAAACCAATTCTAATTTGAATACATTTGTTTTACATTTATTGCATTCCAAAGACCAATATTCATAGCAGAAATAATGAGAGAAAGAAAGAGAATTTTAAGCCTAAGACTGCAATCAAATCTTCCACACAACTGCTGCAATAATGCTTAGCTTCTCACACAGCTGTCATTTTTTTCTTTTATGTCCTTTATTTCCTGGGCTGGTAGGATGGAAGCAAAGGACTTTACTCTTAAAAGAAAAAAAACACCTCCTGCTGCACTTAAGCAACAGTTCTTGGGAAGAGATGGAGCATCAGTTCTGCCAGATTGAATATCTAGCATCTGCTGAAAGGAATACGATAGGACTAAGGACACGGACTGGGTAAGGGAGCCCAAAGGGCATGCCTCATTATTGTCCTGAAATGTAACTGCTCTTAAGTGAACCACATAAAAGAAAAGTTTAATAGGGATTCTAAGAGGTAAACAGTGACTCACTAAACTGAACAGATTACCAGACTGAACTGAAGTACTCAGACTGAAGTAAACAGAGCAGCCCATAGGCACAAACTTCTGCCCTAACAGAGAACCTCACAGGATAAGGTTCTGAAGTACAGGAAACAGCATGAGAGCCAATGAAGCCCTTGTTCCAGTACTAAGGGCCCAATTCCAGTGCTGATGCAGCTGCAATGCACTCCTGCAATGCACAAATATTCCTTTACCTTGAGGGGGTCTCTGTGATTGAATCTCCACTTCAAGCCCCGTTGACACAGCAGCATCAGTGCTGGAAAATTGGATAGGATTTGGACCCTAAGCCTAGTTCTTTTCATTAGTCACTACCTACCAACCATGACTTGTCAATTTTGCATAAAGTTGTTGCTGCAGCCTTAGCAAAACTAGGGATAAGATGCCTTCTCTTATTTAAGGGACACTGACAGGATTTTATCCTACAGGGTCATGGATACCTCACATTTGAATAGTCTTCGGATCTCCTCAGTGTTTTCATTTACTTCTGTACAGGTGGTGCCTTTATATATGACAAGGGTAACCGGAAGTCATGATAAAATGACACTGGATGCTTTCTGAGTTCAGAAAACCTCCCAGACATGACCTGAGTGAGGTTCTGGTTACATCTGGGAGATCTGCAGGGGGCCAATCCAGGGTTCAGCATCCACGGTAAGGCAAATCCACAGATGCAGAATCCACGGATAAAGAGTCCTCACCTGTACTTTTATGACCCGAGGAGAAGATAAGGTAAATCTGCCTTACTTTAGTTCCTCGAGGTTTCTTTATACTCACTATTTACATTATGACCTTTTTGGAGATATTACTAGATCTACCTTTTGGGAGTTGGGGTGTGAAACTGCTGTAATCCCAGGGGCTTACAGATTTTAGCTCAGTCAGACATTATATGTGGTTACCACTGACCCTTCTCCCAACTCCTCTTTGCAGGCCTAAAGAAGCAGTGAGAAAGGTGAAAGGCTGTCCCCAATTCTTCCGCGCATTCCAGAAAACTCAAGGCAACAGTTGAATCTTGCTTCACTTTGATTAAAGATTCTGCAGTCTCTCTCATAGTTTCCACCCTCTGCAAACCATCACTTGGGGGAGACAGGCAGTTAAAAGAGTAGAAGGTGCCATCAACTCTGGCAACCGAGTGGCTTTGTAAAGCCCAGGCTGACATGCTCCCTAAGCCCAACAGAACCAGATACATGCAGCTCATATTCTGTATTCTTCCATATGAGGCAGCCGGCTCCCTGGGGTCATGGGGGGAGGGGAGAGACCTTCAACATATGCTAGTAGTCTCTGAGACCCAGCTAGTGGCAATGAAACCAAGGACTTTCTCCACAGTGGCACTGCAACTCTGGAACTTCCTCCCTAGTGAATTAAAAACAGAATCCCACCATTAGCCTTCTGGTGAGAGCTTAAGACTTCTTTGTTTTATATTGCATTTGCTCCTTGAATATTATTCCTGCTGCTTGTTCTTTGCTTTACAGGTTTTTTTTTTTGTGCTTCTGGTTCTTTTATTGTTTCGTGTTTTTAATATTGATTGTATTAATTTTTTTTAATGTTTTATTGAGTTTATAAGCCTCCCTGGTTCCTTTATAGTAAGGAAAATGGCAAGATATAAATCTTTTAAATAAACTCTGGAAATTGCAAAGCAAGCATACAGCATGTACAGACAAAGTCTCTTACCCCATCCAACAGAGTGTTTTCTAAATGAACACGTGGATCTTTACGAAATGGGAACTCCAGATTAGATACATGAAACACTGAGTTATCTCTGTCAATCATATATACTTCATTCTTGCCATCAACCAACATCATATACCTGCAAAGAAAAATTTAAGTTTAATTTAAAATCAATTGCCACTATCTCCCCCAAAGTGCTTAGCAGTCTTAATAAATTTTAACAGCATTTATCAGATAATAAAGTACAAGAACTACAGACAAACTATGACGTTCTGCCTTGTTTGTATGAAGTCATATGAGGTCCATTTTTTCCCCCCAAAACCAAAAGGCCAGCATCTAAAGAAAAAGGAAATGGTAAAGGAGTAGTGGTAACGGTAACAGAAAGTCAGCACAGTTTTGGATTTATGGTTCTTGGTAGACAGTCAACCATACCACCTATGGCAAACCACTTTTGAAGAATGCTCAGAAGAAGTTTGTGATGAGGGTTGCTGTTCAATTTTTTAAAACTTCAAAAAATACTATGAGGACATGAACGCCCTTGGGTACAACTAAACGCAGATCTCTAGGTACCATGTAGTCAGTATTTTTAATCTTTATGCCAGTGGTTCCCAAACTTATTTGGGTCACAACACCACACAGCCTCCTCTTCCCATGTCAGTAAAGTGCTGCCATCTTGAAGGGCATGAAATCCTGCTAGATTAAAAATGGCGGCGTTTGAGGAACAGGAAGGAAGGGCCACCAGGGTCATCTCACAGTGCCCCTGTAAGTGTCCCACAACACACACTTTGGGAAACCCTGCTTGATGCTTTTATAAACTGACATACATACTTTGGTTATAGTTGCTTGAGCCTCAAGTCAGCAAATTAAGATACACCAGGAAAGATATTCAAGAAAAGCTACAAACAGGTGCAATCTCAGTGGTACAAATTACAGCATAACCTTTCAACAGTGTTGAAAGAAAAAAAAAAACCCAAATCAACATCTTATCTTAAAACACTTAAAATTTGAGTATTATCTCTCAGTCACTGAGCAGGTCACTGATATTTCAACCTGCTGCACTCCAAAAGCCATTTGGTCAAAGGTGTGCAGTAGCTTAAATTAACAGCCTAGGAAAATTTGATAATTTGGAGGCATGGAGAAGCAATGAAAATCCTTATTCATCCAAAGTCAAAATGAGACATTCTCCACCTGCTGGCCTCGGTCTCCTGTGAGAGAAGGCTTTGCCTGCCCCTCAGCCTTTTTTACTGTGTCCACTAGAATACAAGAGCCATTAAGAACTGAGCCTTCTCTACCTATATAATCCTATTTGCTTTTCACTTCAGGGACATCTCTACCTACATAATCCTATTTGCTTTTCACTTCAGGGACATGTAGACCAGGTTCCTCCAAATCCTGGCCTGCAGGCCGGATCCGGGGTTTGGGAGGATTCTTCCCCCCTCCCCCCAAGAGCAGCACTTACTGTTCCAGCACGCTGCGGCTCTTCTCCACCCCAGATTGAGACGATGTGACACTCTGGGCAGTCACGTCTGCCCAGAAATCCAGGTTCAATGCCCACTGCAGCATTGCACTATAGACACTATTGCCCTGAGCATCACATCTTCCCGATCTGGGGCAAAGAAGAGCCGCGGTATGTCGGAAAGTTAAGCACAGGTCACGCCAGGGAGGGAATTCCCGGTGCATAGTGGTCTCCAGTTTGGAGACCACAGATGTAGATGATGGACCTCAGAGACAGAACTCAAAGAACATTTCCTCAAATACAGATTTTAGTATTCCTACATAGAACGCCACTGCCTTTTTGAAGCCTGAGGTACAGAGGGATAAGTAGGCCACAAACAACTTCTCCCAAAGTCAGCAGTTTTCTAAGTGAGCAAAAACTATGTTAAGAAGTTTGCGGCCATGACCATTTACCAAAAAAAAACACAAAAAAACCTCACACTCTATAAAGAATCCTTTGAATCATGTGGTAGTTTCTACCAAAATAGTATCACAAAGCCTCATGAAATAAAAGCTGACCTTGCACTCAACTTTGTATTAAAACTGAGCAAATTCCTCATGGTTCCAGAGCTGCATCCATTATTTCATTAATATAAGTTGCAAAAGCAATATAGCTATCAGAGACAACATTGCTATATTGCTTTTCTCTGCAACGTAACCATCTACTACTGTCTAATTGCTCAGTTTTAATCAGGACTACAGAAAACAGTAATCTACAACAGATTGTTTTTCTCTGCTCAAGGAGAAGCCTTTATTTCACCAAACAAATTACTGGCATCTAGGGAGCTGATCTACAGTCAGAGTCTCAGTCAGCAGAATTCACAAGGCAGTCCTGGAAACAAAATTCCTGTTAATATACTTATTCGACTTGATCTTGAATTTGCAACATGTGCCACTATAGCAAAACTGAAATTATTAAACTGAAACAAGTGCATCTTATTATGCTGGTACACTGTGATGGCTACAGACAAAATCTTTCTGGTACAGGTTGCTGGGCTTTTAACTGAATGCCTCATAACAATTTGCCTGTATTAAAAGAGTCCAAAATTTGAAAAAAGCAATTGTTTACACTTCATACATAAGACTCTTGGAACAAACAACTTTTGTAACACGCAGCAAACAAAAACTCTCCCATATGTGAGTCAATTTAGTCATGTACATTACAGAAAGTCAAAGTAAAATGAATCATAAAATCCTCTAGCAATTAGTCACAATTGTAAAATACCATCTTTAAAAGGTCAACATGGTAGAGCAAAATACAGTTAAGCATAATGGAAACATTTAAATTTTGGGCAAGAGGTCTGGCCTAGAGCAGGGGGTGCCCAAATCCCGGCCCGGGGGCCACTTGCGGCCCTCAGGGACTCCCAATCAGGCCCACGGGGAGCCCCCAATCTCCAATGAGCCTCTGGCCCTTTGGAGACTTGCTAGAGTCCATGCTGGCTCAATGCAGCTGCTTTCAGCATGAGGACGACTGTTCGACCTCTCACCTGAGCTGTGGGACAAGGGCTCCGTCCAGTACTTGCTTTTTCACATCTGTGATGCAGCAATGGCAGCAAAGAAAAGGATGACCTTGCTTTGTGCAAGGCCTTTTATAGGCCTTGAGCTACTGCAAGACATCCATTCATTCATATAAGTTCCATCTCTAATAAATTCATTTATGTAAATTTATTCAAATTTTTAAATGCAAATTAATTCTTTATTTCCCTAGCCCCCAACACACTGTCAGAGAGATGATGTGGCCCTCCTGCCAAAATGTTTGGACACCCCTGGTCTAGAGGGTAGAGCCTCCCGTAGCCCGAAGATAACATCAGAAGGTTGCCAGTTTGAGGACACCGGCAGCTCCCTGAACGGGTTGAGAATTGCGAGACCTTGAAGCAGCTGACAAGCCGAGCTGAGTGATTCCACCTGCTCTTGCTGTGAGCAAGAAGCATCTTGGCTGCCCTCCATGTGAGAGATGGAGCTGCTTGTCAGCCTGCGTGGGAGAACTGGAGGCCAGAAGTGAGACCAAACCAGGAAGATCCATTCTGAAGTGTTGTTGATTCTTCAAAGAGAGAACCTCTATGATTGTAAAAATCCCCTTGAGGGATTTAGAAACGCCTGCCTATGTAAACCGCCTTGAATAAAGTCAGAGGAGTAATCCAATGACCACTAAGGAGGTATATAAATACCTAGTTATGTATGTATGTATGTATGTATGTATGTATGTATGTATGTATTTATTTATTTATTTATTAAAGAAAAGATCAGGGAAGACAAAAGTCAAACAGACTATGTCTGCTAGAATTCTGAAATTAACCATCTAGTTTTGGGGACAGTTCATTTCCATACAACACATTCTCATTTTGTGAAAGATTCTTTTTCTTTTAAAAAAAGGTGCAGTCCTTAGTTATAACATTTTAAAACTTATTTTGGTCCAAAAATGAAGCACAACTGGAATCTATTAAAGCAAGACAATCTGTGGCTTGGCTCAAATAGCCTAAATTATCTGCCATTCTTTGCTCTTTATCAGTGAATTCATATCTGGCTTATTGGTTTCTAAAAGATGACTTCTTTTTACGGTAAAGTGTTACATTTCTCTTGCCATCCTCCTTTAATTTTCCTTATAACTAGACTATAATAGCAAGACTAAAATGCCAGATTGGTAAAATATTCAGCAGTCCTGATGCAGTTATTTAGCATACTGAGCTTGCTTACATTGTCAAAATACTGTAAATATGAAAAAGTTTACAAGGCTTCATGCTGCACAAAGAAGTCTTCTTAATGTATACCTCCCACTCCATCCTACTGTCTGTAGACACCCTGAAGCATCTGGTTCATAAAATGCACTATAATCCATCCCATTCCCCTATCATTGGTCAACAAGAAATAACAAGAACATAAATGAAGTCATGTCATTGGTGCATCAAGGCCAGTAATGTCTATCCTAACTGACACAGCTCTCCAAGGTATCAGATGGCTGAGACATTTTTAGCCTTGCGACTAGATATCTTTATAACTGAAGATACTGGGTACCCAAGCTGGGCCACTATACTGTATATGCAAAGCAAGGACTTTACCACTAAGAAGAGAAATTCTCATGGGTGTTGTCAAGGAACAGTGGTTTGGGCATTGGCCAAGGGCCCACTTCCCTTATAGGACTTGCCAGGCTAATCCTCAGTACCAGTAACAGTGGACACACACAAGAGGGAAGATGGGTGAGGGCTTGTGAGGGTGCCATTGCAAGGTTTTACACCAAGACCCTGGTGAGTAGAAGCTGCTGTGCCTTCAGAACCCCTTTCCTCATTTGTGATTATACTGCCTCTAGCTTCCTTGCAGGTCACCTCCTTGGGTAATCTAGAGCTGTGCTTCTCAAACTGTGGTCCGCCAGCCGTAGGCTGCCAGATTGTGGTGTAGCTCCTGTGACACTGCTGGCTTCTAAGAACATAAGAACAGCCCCACTGGATCAGGCCATAGGCCCATCTAGTCCAGCTTCCTGTATCTCACAGTGGCCCACCAAATGCCCCAGGGAGCACACCTGATAACAAGAGACCTGCATCCTGGTGCCCTCCCTTGCATCTGACATAGCCCATTTCTAAAATCAGGAGGTTGCACATACACATCATGGCTTGTAACCCATAATGGATTTTTCCTCCAGAAAATTGTCCAGTCCCCTTTTAAAGGCATCCAGGCCAGATGCCGTCACCACATCCTGTGGCAAGGAGTTCCATAGACCAACCACACGCTGAGTAAAGAAATATTTTCTTTTGTCTGTCCTAACCCTCCCAACACACAATTTCAGTGGATGCCCCCTGGTTCTGGTGTTATGTGAGAGTGTAAAGAGCATCTCTCTATCCACTCTGTCCATCCCCTGCATAATTTTGTATGTCTCAATCATGTCCCCCCTCAGGCGTCTCTTTTCTAGACTGAAGAGGCCCAAACGCCGTAGTAAGGTGCCCCAGCCCAGTAATCATTTAGTTGCTCTCTTTTGCACCATTTCCATTTCCACTATGCCTTTTTTGAGATGTGGCGACCAGAACTGGACACAATACTCCAGGTGTGGCCTTACCATCGATTTGTACAACGGCATTATAATATTAGCTGTTTTGTTCTCAATACCTTTCCTAATGATCCCAAGCATAGAATTGGCCTTCTTTACAGCCACTGCACATTGGGTTGACACTTTCAACGACCTCAATAAAGTGGAGCTATGAAGTCTCCAGAGGCTTGCCGCAGGACTTGAATGTACACCAAGCCTCACAAAAGGTTATAATAAGATAACAGGAGTAGCAAGGTGAGAGCCAAAGTTTCAACATGCCTACTCACACACAACCAGTTCCTGGCACACTAGGGGGAAAAATTGCTGGTCCGCCACAACAGAGACCTTGAGAAGCATTGCTGTAGAAGAGTTCTTTCTCAGCACCAGAACTCCAGGTTTTTACCACTAATTGCCTCAAGAGATCCTTTAGTCAACCCCAGCCTGAACAGGAACAAATAAGAATTACTAGCAGGACACTTAGCCTCTATACCCAAAAGGTATTGCCATTCTTGGCTTCGAGAACAGATCTAGTAGTGTCGGGATACTGAACTAAAATTTCATCTTATCCTAAGTTCTGCTTCACTTGAGACTATGTACTTCTCTGGTAAACTACATACTATCTTGTTGGCATCCTTCAGTCTCGGAAGACCATGGTGTCACGCTCTGAATGGTGGTTCTGGAACAGAGTGTCCTCTCCAGTGCATGAAGCCTGGGTAAAGAAGGTATGGAGGATAGGCTGTTACCCATGCAGCAAATCCCCCCTCTCCACGTCGCTGAAATGGTCCAATGGAAAGGCAGAAGCCAGTACGGCTGGTTCCAGCGGCGTCGCAGGAGTTGCCAGAACGTGACTGTGTTCAGCCATGAACTGCCTCAGGGACTCCAGCTCCAGATTTTGCCTCGCGGTTGACTCCTGAAGCCTTTTCCATAACTGGATGTAGCCACAAAGCAGTGGAGGTTTGGGCTGAGAGATTTCCTTCTCTCAGATGAGCTGCCTTCCCAGGCTAACGAGTCCCATCTACCCGGTGGCTGTTTAGTCGCCTCTTATGACAAGTACAGCCAAACTGAGGGCCTATTCTTATCCCCAGCCCCCCAGGGGAACTACATACTACATACTATATACAGTACAAAATAAAATTAATTTTTTTACAATGTTTCTGAATTGTTTTCTAGGCAATAATATGATAGTACAGTAACCATAAGCTATTTCTAGTTTCTGTTTTCAATGAGCCCTCTGCATCAACTTTCATTTATAATAAAATAAGCTGAAGGAAGCTCCTCTGTGATATTTTCCAGATCAGTTCTAACAAAATTGTTTAATAGCCTGCTTATGAAATAATGTTTCTTAAACAGATCTTTTCCTTTGGTAGCAAATGTGTACACATGTATGCATGAACTGGAAAGATGATGACAGTGATCAAATTATTAGGAACCTGAGAGGAGTCTTTAAAGAAGAACACACATAATATCTGATAACTTCTGAATATATGCTTTGTTGGCCAAAACTGCAATTTTGGCTTGGTCTATACAAACTGGTGTAGACAATTAGAGGAACTCTCTTTCAAAAGAGGTACGAGATAGAAGTTGCAATAATTTGGCAAGGGCATGTCACTGTAACAGGAGAAACTAAGGGGATGATTATTTGAGGAAGCATAATAAAAGACTGAAAGCCTGCATCAAAAAAAAATAAAACACAAATGGTTGTGCAGAATGCAAACATAAGTGCAATTATTAGTGTTGGGTTATCATCACCTTGACTACCACATATTTGCAATTAAAAGTTTCAGTTTCACTTTCCAGCTTCCTTTTGTGCAGTGTTTCCTTTTTAGGTTATAAATTTCTGCAGCAAAGAAGCACTTTGTATGTGCCTAAATTAGCAACAATAATAAAACTGTTCAAGTAAGAACATACCTTCAGCCACCTTGGTTCTTTAAAGTTTGCGCTAATACAGGAGTGGCCAAACAGTGGCTCATGAGTCACATGTGGCTCTTTCTTATGCAATGTGCGCTCTTGGAAACATGTTGGCTGAGCTCCTTTTTGCACCACAATTAATATAAAAGGTGTTTTCAACCTTGAGGATGATTAACCGCTTATAAACTGAGAGTCCACTAGATTAAAACATTAAGTTTAATGTTCATAGTTAATGTTCATAAATATACAGTATTTAAGAACTTAAACACTTCTTAAATATTGCAGCTCTCAAACATCTGAAGTTTATTGTATGTGACTCTTATATTAAGCAAGGTTGGCCACCCCGCTATAATACATTACATCTCAATAATATTATTATTATTATTATTATTATTATTATTATTATTATTATTATTATTAATAATAATAATAATAATAATAATAATAATATCTTGCCTGCAGACCATTTGTTGGATTACCTATTTCAGATCTCATCTCCCATTGATAACTGTCTTATATTTAAATTATTCCCGCAATGTTTGGCTAGACAGCTTACTATGTTTACATAGGACAGCGGCTGAAACCTTGGCAAAGTACTGCAACACAGAGTTGGTAAAAATCAATTATTTTTAAATGGATTTTTTTAAATTAAAAAATTATTATTTGTTTAAATTACCCTTCTATAGTTTCTGTAACAATGTTATAGATATCCCGTCACAGAACAGGTTTTTACTATGAGACAATATATTCATGAAACATTTTTAAAAAGTTTCTAGGTAAGTTCCAACAGGGGTCAAGGAGTCTAGGGGTCCAAGTCTATGAGGTTCTGGAAGTTGCTGAATGGATTCGTTATAAAGAGCTTTTCAACCTTTTAAATAAACAAATACCGGTTGAGTCTCATTATTCGCAAGGCACATGGATGGCAAAAAACACACTAAAGCAAAACAATTTAAAGAACCAAGTCCCTTTGCTCTGGTGATTTAAAAACAGCCTTGCTGATCTTTTGAAATGCACACAGAAGCATTCAGTCTCTTTCCAGGCGCTAAGGTTTCACTAAGAGGCTGCAATCCCTCCCTTCACCAGGAGCCCCAGCGAAGGGAAAAGAATGGAAGAGGAGATAATCGCTGCCATTTACCTTTCCTTCACATGCTCAGGGGGAAGGGAGGGGTTTGCCTTGGGCCTGGAGAGAGAATGCTTGATGGATTACACAGGCCTACAAAACGGAAGGTCAGAAAAGTTTTTCCCAAACTTTATGGTGGTTTGATATGAATTTGGGGTGCTGATTCCAAAAAGGGCATCCGTTTTGCCCTATCATGTCTAGTTTTGGAGACACGGCATAGCCTCATTAGTTAATGGTTCAAGCAGCTTCCTCATGAGGAAGCCATGGTATAGGTTTCCTCATGAGGAAGCTCCTTGAATCATTCACTAAAGAGGCTATGCCATGTCTCCAAAACTAGACATGATAGGGCAAAACGGATGCCATTTTTTGAATTGGCACCCCAAACATACCGAGTAATTGGTATAACATTTAAGGAAGCAAAATGTGTGTTGGCCTGTGTTATCAGCCCACTTCCCTCTCTCACATTAATGAGGCTATTGTTAAAGGACTATTTTCCTTTAATTTAAAGGGAACTTCTCATCATGATGAGATAGAAAAATCTGTGGATACTTAGGTTATACCTACAATCACTTGCATGACTATCTCTCGACAACAGTAAAAAGCAGTTTTTAAAACTGTGATTTTAAAGGGATGCATTTTTCCCCTTCTCCAGGGATCAGCACATTCCTCATTTGCAGGGGTCATTCGTGCTGAGTCAAATCCATGTATAAAAAATCTGTGTATAACAAGGTTGGACTGGTATGTACTGCTTTTGCAGGTACCATTTTTATTTAAAGCATTTGCACCTCGCTTTTGTGAGTACCCCCACTTAACCCCAACTGCACAGGAGTAGGCAGCCTGCCCTACAGTTCAGGCTTCACTTTGTATCTTTCTTCACCAAACCATGACTCTTGATGGACTAGGTAGTTACACAGTATCATCTTGTCCACTAGTACTGCACTTCCAACCATCCAGAAGATTGTGATGTGCAAAAGGTTGAAAAGCACCAACTTAGAAAGATTAATCAATTGACCCAATAGAACACAGTGCTTAGTAGAAAATCCCATTATCTTTCTTTTTTCAGTTCTGTAATAGTGGATTTGTGTTTCCAGAGCTTGCACACCTGGTCAGCCCCAAAGTCTGCAAATTTGTGAAGTCAAGCCCTTAGCCCCGCCCCACCCCCTCAGGAAAGTTGCCCTCAGGCAGGAATAAGGGTGGTACAAATCAAGAACTTTTGAGGAAGCCAAGTGGCACCTTTAGATCCCCAGCTGTACCATGAAAGTTAAACATTTTTTGTTCTCCCTCCCCTTCCCCCCACCAATTCTCTCTCTGGAATCAATATAAACATCACCTTTAATAGTTATAGTTTAAAATATTTGGTACTCACTGCCTCTTCTTCCCCTCCACCTTTTGGCAATGCCACTAGTCCACCTCCACTCCCCTAAAAGGGAAGGGGGATCAAATCTCTCAGAAAAAAATAGGTTTTCTAAGTATATTGGAGTAGGCCTGTACAGGTCAAACCTCTTTATTTACGGGTGTTTTGTTCCCCAAACTCCTGCTGATAAAAAAATCTGCGTGAAGCAAAACCGGAAAAGACATTTTTCCAGCCGTGACAGAAACCTGCTGTGAAAACGCTCCTGTAACTTTTTAAAACAAGAAATACATGTGCGTGAGGGGGGGAGAGCTTCCTTACATCGCACAGCAAGCTGTCAGGAAGTCTCCAGCTCGGAAAGCTATTTCCAAATCGTTTAGCTCCCCCACTCCATTGTGGAAACTGCCCCACGGAAGGAGCTGCTGCACCTCATGGTTCCTGCTGGTCTCTCTCTCTCTCACTCACTCACACACAGACACACACACACAAGGCTGCACTTTCTTAAACTCCGGGGCCCCCTTCCGTCCCCCGGCTCCTGCTGTTGCCGCCACTGCTCAGCAACCCTCACGGGTCCGCCTCCTCCTCACAAGCAGCCGCAGCTGGAAGCAAAGTTTAAAGAGACATTCTGGGGCGCTTCTGCAAGCGACTGGTTGACACCTCCAGTCTCCTGCTTTGGGGCTCGCTACTGTCCCTTAAGAACACTGAGACAAGGGGGAAAGTTTGGGCTTCTGCCTCCTCGCGTGCTGGGGGTCAGGGGAAGCTTTGCAGATGGCTGGCTGGCCCTTCATCTTGTGGGTGAGGAGAATCTGGAGTCAGGCGAAGCCTCCTCAGTATTCTTAAGGGATGGGAGCGAGCCCCCAGGCAGGCAGGCGAGGAGACTGGAGGTCTCAGCCAGCCACTTGCAGAGGAGCCCCGGGATGTCTCTTTAAACTTTGCTTCCAGCGGAGGCTGCTTGGGAGGAGAGGGCGGACCCGTGAAGGGCACAGAGCAGTGGCGGCGACAGCAGGAGTGAGAGGGAAGGACCCTGCGGGGCTTTAGGAAAGCCTCTTGTGTGGGTGTGAGAGTGAGAGACCAAACAGCAGGAACGAAGAGGTGTGGCAGCTCCTGCTGTGGGGTAGTTTCCACAATGGAAAGGGGGAGCTAAATGATTTGGAAATAGCTTCCCCGAGGGCTGGGAGACCCCCCCCCCGCCAGCTTACCACAAGAGGTAACAGAAGCCCACACACACGCTTATTTCTTGTTGACAAACAGTTAAAAGGACTTTTTTTAGCAGTTCCACGTGGGTTGCCATCCACGTTCAGTCAAATGCGCGGATGAAAAATCCACTGATAATTAGGCTCAACCTGTATTTCATTCTGACCATATCAATAATATACAGTCAGTTCTCTCTATAAACAAATTCACTATCTGCAAATTTGCTTAGCCATGAGAGGCAGGATTTCCACCTCTCTTGTTATCTCCAACTCAGTTCTCACCTGAGAATACCGCGCCGGTGCACTTTGGGGGGGCTCAGCGCACCTTCGAGCAGGCAGGCAGGAAAGGTTGCGGGAGGAGGCAAAGAAGAGACACTGGCCTCCTTGCAAGCAGAAGGCAGTACCAGCACAGTAAAGGGGTGAGAAGAAGAGACATCTATCTGTTCAACACTATGATTTTAAAGAACTCCTTATGCACTAATCACATTAGCTTTACATTTTTTAAAAAAATGGAAAGGAAGCCTTATATAAACTATTACTGTACAAGTGTGATTCACCCAGTCCTACCCAGAAGTTTTACTCACAAAAACAAAACAAAGAGATTAACAACATCAAGAAACTCTTCAATTGGTGTTTATGCTTCTCTCTTGGGAATATAAACAATGATACAAAGTCACTGCAGCACAAAATATGCTACTATTGTTATCCATGATAAACTTCAAACCACTTTTCAATAGGAATAATCTTCTCATTTCCACCCAATTTTTTTCTCTGCTCCACGATTCTCCCCAATAACCCAGAGCAGCAGTGGGGTTTTTGAGGAGACGCTTATGCAAACACCTTTCTGAAAATCGTCCTATCAAGCAGATCACTTGGGGAACTTCAGAAGGAGGAGGGCAGGTAGTCTGGTCTAGAGGGTAGAGCCTCCGATAGCCCGAAGACAGCATCTGAAGGTCGCCAGTTCAAGACCTCCGATAGCTCCCTGAACCTTGAAGCAGCTGACAAGCTGAGCTGAGTTATTCCACCTGCTCTTTGCTGTGAGCGAAGAAGCGTCTTGGCTGCCCTCCAAGTGAGAGATGAAGGAGCTGCTTGTCAGCCTGCATGGGAGGTAACTGGAGGCCAGAAATGAGATCAGACCAGGAAGATCCATCTGAAATGTTGTGTGGTTCTTGAAAGAGAGAACCTTCTATGATTGTAAAAATCCCCGTGAGGGATTTAGAAACACCTGCCTACGTAAACCACCTTGAATAAAGTCAGAGGAGTAATCCGATGACCAGAAAGGCGGTATATAAATACCTAATTGTTATTATTATTATTCAGAAGCAGCACAATTCAAGAAGCTTCAGGCCAGCACACACAGAATTGCTTCCACATACCTAAGTAATTCTTTCAATCATAGCACAGATCAATGCAATCAAGAGATATTAGTCTAAATGCCCTGCAATAAACTACTGAGGCCCACTCTGAATGTGAAGTTATAACATGAGAAAATTGATCTGTGAGTCAAATCCCACATAAGATTTACACCCACACATTCATTCCAATCTGGGGATTCGTTCATGCAAAAAACCATACTGGTCCCTTCTCTTGCACTGGCAGACTTCCTATGTCTGTATTCCAACAGCACTTGCCTGTTGAAAGTGGAAGGAGTTTCCTCCTGGTGGTTTGCCCTTCTGAGAGCAAGCAACAGCAGAATTTGTGTGATTTTGCTATGTTTGCCCTGACAGAGAGAGGTGAGGAGGTAAGCACCCAGCAGCATCCTTTCCCTCCCTTCAGCATTACAGCAGGAAGAAAAGAGCGGACAAGAAGGGATTTGCTCACAACAGGTTGAAAGAAGGGAGCTCACATCAGTTTGTCACTCCTCAGAGATGGCTACCCTTTGAAGCCAAAAGAAAGGGAAAGACAAGCACTGACAAAGGAGGGTTTCACTGAGAGAGTCTACAGCAGGGATGTCAAACATTTCATACAGCAGGCCCAATAGCACTGCTGAGGGCCAGACGTGTTTAAGCAGGAAGTAACATCATTAAGCCGGTGATGACCTCCTGCCCTACCCAATGAGAATATACCCTAGAAGTCCCCTGTACAAGGATACAGAATTTTCTGGAGGGCATTCCCCTTTGTAGAGAGGTGTTCAGTGGTTCGGCAAGACTCTCAGGGCGCAGTCTTAACCATCTTTCCAGTACTGACATAGCTGTGCCAATGTGGCATGCACTGTATCCTGCAGTGCGGGTGCCATCAAGGGGGCCTCTTCATGGTAAGGGCATGTTTGTTACCTTACCCTGGAGCTGCATTGCGGCTAGGCCAGAGCTAGAAAGTTGGTTAGGATTGTGTCCTCAGTCAAATTGTATCACCACTGCCACCATCAAAAGGGAGCTCAGGGTTCAGTTGGGCCGGGGGAGGGGGGCTTTCAAATGGTTAGGAGCCCTGAGCCCATGCCAGACCTGGCTAACATCAGGCATGCCATCCTTGGCTGCTGGTCTGATCAAATCATGGCAGATTTAATGTACGTTTGGTAGATATGCCCAGCACTACAAAATTTTCTGGAGTCAAAACAGTGGCAAAGAATGCATAGAAATGGCTGCCATTGTAATTTTTTTGGACCTCACCATAGTGGTTTTGATTTTTGGAGGAGTCAAGATTGAAGCAGGGAAGTATTGATTTTACTGTTTGTAGCTACAGTTATAGGACTTGTTGAGTAAGGAAAAAGGTTCATCAACAAGGCAATGGGAAGTAGAGCACTGGTTATCACTGAAACACTTGACAGATGCATTTTAGAGAAGGTAAGAAAAAATGTCATGGATATAGGAGGACAACAGTCACATTTCTTTAGGATCAGAGAAGCTGTAATGAGCTTAAGGCTAACAGCTGGATTGACAAACATTGCAATACAATATGTGATGTCATGAATTGCATAATGAACATGTTAATTATGTGATATGTATGTAATTTTTGATTTATTTTATTCCTAACACCTAAAGGATATGAATGGTCATCACCTCCTTTTTAGCAGAGATCCTGTATCTAATAGCTGCATACACAGAAAATGAAAGTACTGTTGAAGCTTACAAAATTTGTATCAAATCACATCCAGAAATATACACGAGAGTTTCACAATGTTTGTTCTCCACTGCACCACTTCACATGGTCCACCTATTCAAAGTACCACCAGAAGTAACTGGTGATTATATCATTGCCAGTTACTTCTGGGTTGGGAGGCCAGATGCAATGTGACCAACACCAATAAGAGGCTTGGGGAGCATGGAAGGGCTTTTTCAAGCATGGAAAAGCATGCTTTGGAGCTCTGCCTGCTGAGCCAAGCCTCCTACCACTGTTCATTGTGTCATGCTCCTGGTTGGCAAGCGTCCAGGAGTCCCGCAAGTACCATGAGACACCATCTCAGGTAGCACTGGTTGAGAAACACTGATATACACCAAAATATGCTCTTAGAAAGAGTCAAGACTGTGGAATACAACTGTTACTATGCTTGGGATCATGCTTACATTTTGTTGGCAAAACTATGTATAAGCAAAATGTGTAATTCAACAGCTGCATAATAAGCAGAAAATCAACATAGGATCAGTTTACCAGAACTACCTTCCCATACTAGAGAAATCTATTTGGTTAATAATTGCTTGATCTGCAGTTGTTAAAGGCAAACAAGCAGTGTCAGTAAAACTTACAACAATATCATTATGTCATTTTCCAGATCCAGTGACAGGTATCTGGTAGCTCCACCACAAGCTCTGGCACAGTTAATAGCACCCATTTGCAAATTTCAGCGCAGTCAGAAGCTAATAATAAGAAAATAGAATAGTGTTTCATTTAGTCAACTGGATTCATTAACTAGACGTCCCTCTCTATCACCGTGACATCACAGGCCACAGGACTCTACAAAAGAGACTGAAACAACGGAAATACAGAGACTGATGAAAAAGCATGCAACCCATGCTTATCTCATGCTGAAAACATACTGGGAAACAAATCTATGTTAAAAGACTATGCCTTTAGCAGCAAGTGACAATGAAAGCTTTGCTTGCTCCTAATGCTTTTTGTCAACAAAATCCTGTTCAACTAAAGTTTCTAAGTAGTAAACAGCTAGACAAAGCCTAACTCTCTTATGGCGCAATCCTAACCGGCACATAGGCCGGCATAAATCCCCCAGGAGGGTCGCAAAAGTGCCGTAAAGCACGTTTGCGCTTCTGTGGGAGGAAGCCACGTCGGTGCATGTAGATGGGCCAATGCGTGGAGGCCAGCAGAAGACTCCGCGGTGGCACACGCGCTGACACAAGCGGCAACGGTAGGCATGGGGGACGGGGAGGAGGCAGGAGGGGGGCGTTTCTGGGCAAGGGAGGGTGGGTGATGGGCGCGCGGGGAGCCAGGGGCAGGGCTGGGATCCGGCAGTTATGTCGGATCCCAACCCCGTCCCCAAGTCACTCCACTCTCCTTGGACTTGCGCCACCTCCAGAGGTGGTGCAGTTCCAAGGAGACCATTCGGGCCGGCAGCCATTAACCAGGGGTAAGGAAAAGAGTTTCCCCTTGCCTCTGGTCGAGCTGCTGCTGGCCAGAAACCTGCATTGGATGCAGCACAAGCCTCCTGGCTTGCCTGCTCCAGCACGGGTTTGGATTGCGCCCTGAGTGAACTTCTGCAACACATTTGCTAACCATTTTGCAGAATGGCTAGTACTCTGAGGAGTTGGCAACTAGTAGGCTGACAGACCAAATTTACCATACGGTAAGCCTGTATACTTATGAATCAGTTCCAATATACACCATCAATGCTGAATAGGAGCTAGAGACATAAGGAGAACTGTAGGATACACTTCTTTCAACTTATGGTATTTCAGTAGCCTTAGATACTAATGGCCATAGAGATAACTAACACACCAAGCAGGTGCTCTAGGACCCATCTCTAATCGCTCATTAAGTGTGCACTGAAAAATTGTTAACTGAGAGTACAATATCTGAAATTTGACTTCTACAGTAGACTACCACCATCTATCGCTTCTTTAATCTCAAACACTGCAGCTACTCCTCTCTTTTGGTGCCTGGTCACAAATGAGAAAGTTTCTTACAAACTGCAAATTGTAAGGAAACTACAAAACTTTCAGATTTGAACCAAGCAACATGTATTCTAGCCTTGGGACTGACTACAATATCTCTCTAAATAGAGATATTCTCAAGATTGGTTGCGTTTCACCCTAGCATAGCATACAGCAGTTCAATTTCTATCACAGTGTGGGGGGTTAACAGGTGCACTCTGCAGCATCACTCTCTCATCCACACTTCCACCTATAACACTCTGAGCACAATTCAAGGTATCGGCTTCAATTTGTGGAACTCTGACGAAAATTGCAGATTTCAGTGCAGTTATATTTGTGGAATACAGAAATCTCTTCTCTCACCAACATAAAGTGCTGATATAGTTCTCACCATGGAAGTAAAATTGATTAGGTGAACAATAACTTTAACAATAAAAGAGTGAACAATAAATGGGAGTCTCACAGGAAGGCACTCTATAAAACAGTCAACTTATACTTGTCACTCATTTTATATTTACAATAATTACTCATTTCATTTTAATTGTGGTGACAGCACAGCACTGCTTAGATATTTCCCGACATGCAACAACTGCCACCAGGATAGAACACAGAAAAACAGAAGAATGGGATTAAACTGACCATCTGGGGTTTGCGGTATCATTGTGATACCACAATCGTTTTGTTTACACACAGTGATATGAATAGCACTAAATGGAATGTGTGGGATAACTTGAGAGTATCTCCCAATATCTGCATCCTTTCATGCAAATACAGAGAGAGCATGGCACCTCTACTAAAACACATATGGATGGGTCTAAATATCCAAACTAGATCAGAATTCTATCAACTTACACTGATCTTTCAGTAACACAAGGCAATTATGAGGTGATTCATGCTGCTTATTCCAAGGCACAGGCTTGAGATTAAACATTCTTCCATCTTTCAAGTATAGAGACTCTCTAAAATGTCAGGTATGAAGCTTATTTAGGAGCTTGGATTTTCTCTGCCACTTATCTCCAAAAGTATGCCTGATTTTAATAATGAGCCCTTCACATTAAGATTTTAGCTAACTATTTTTTCAACTCGTAGGACTGTACTTTTCCCCCCAAATGCAGAACCCAAGTTTATGCTTCAAACTCAGCCCAATGTTTCTTTTAGAGTGGGGCAGGTGAAAAGTACCAAAGGAGGTACAAACGAAGCAGTGGGCCAGAAGAATATAAGAGGAAATGGGGATAGGAACTGCAAATAGGAAGTGGGGATGGAACTTGACAGACAGGTCAACAACAGCCCATATTTATGGCCACACATCCACAAGTATTCCCAACACTTGGCAGGACTCACTATCAGACCTCTATACTATCACCCTGTGTATGTGCTATACAAATGCTATCATAATGCACATGTTGCTAATTTATTGGTTCTTCCATTGGTGAAAGTAGCAGAAAATACACATCTATGATAATGACTGTTATGGGTATGACATGGTAAAGACAAATAATTGGATGATATTTGACTTGAAGTCTTAACTGTAACAAGATTTCAGCTATGATCTCAAAGTTGCAATTGGAGAAAAATTAAACTACATGGTCAAGTATCAAAATTCAGTCTGTCCTGAATTTAAACAGTTTTAATAGCTTCTACCACACAGGTAAAGGTAATTACAAATACTGCTAAATTAACATTTAAAATGGTATAGGTACTACTGAACTCATAACATGCCAGATATTTATCCCAAAAATAAAAAAAGATGAGAACTCTTTCTTCCATCAATCTGATAGAAACTGAAAGTAAACTTCTTCACTGTCACTTTTACCATGCCCATTTAACCAAGTTTTTTTTTTCTAAGAATCAGCAATCACAGAACAAGATCATACAAGGCAACTTCTCTGCCCTCTCCCTCCAAGGCAGTTGTTTGTGCCTTCCAAGAGGGGTCCCTTTGGAAATGGATGAGATGGAATATGTGAGGCTGCAGGGAAAAGGGAAAATTTATGCAGATCAGACAGGCATAACTTCCATGAATTTTTGGATGAAACCCACTGAGTATAGTCTCAAAACAAAAACTGAAGAAATTATTGGGACTGCTAAATTTAAGATTATAGGTTGCTACCTTTGAATTTAGCCTTTAGAAAATGAAATTGTAAACATAAATACCTGGATTCTGGTGGTTTAACAATTGCAGGAGTTGTTATCCATTTATTTCAAGGTCTAACAGTATCACCAATTTCCTAGAAAGTACACAATTTGCCAGTCACTGGATGCTATTTTTATTATCTCCAAATACCTAGAATTTAACATCTCTGATGGTACTGACAGAGCAACTTTATAAAAGGTTTTTACTTTAAAAGTCAATGATCTTTGATAAAAAGCTTCTAAGGCATAATCTCATGCAGCTTTTATATCAAGGATTTATGAACAGACACCGGAAGTTCAAAATTACTGTTCATTACACGTTTTCAAGTGAATAATTTTAGTGAGTACTTGAGTCTAGCCAAAGGCCAAAAATAAAAACCAGTGATACGAACAACTCAGTCAGGGATCCGTTTTACAAGAAAAAAAATAACAGATAGGTAGTCTGGTAAAAGTTATTTTGATTCTGTAGTCAACATATGTACCGAATCTAGTAATTAACAAATTGCCAAGAAAAAAGTTCATGCTTGTAATATATAGTCAGTGTGTTATATACAGAAAAATGAACTCTCTTCTTTAAATGCAAATGTTGACAAGTGTTGTTCAATCTTTTTAAATCTTTAGAAGCAATAGAATCAAAATGAATTTATAAGGTACTGTGCTTTTCTTAAAATTGTATGAGTGGCATTATCTTCCAGATCTCAAAGACAAACCCTCTCAAAGTTAAGTTTTGAGAGGGAGAAACAGCCAAGAAAACCCCACTCAGAAGTTACATCCACCATCTTTCCTAGACCATGTACAGACCAACTGTCACTTATTAGAATTACAGGTGCCCCCCACCCCATATCCACAGATATAATCCATGGTTTCAATTATCTGCAGATTTTCCCCCTCCTGAATCCCTTGAGCTCATTAATGTCTCTTAGGTGCTTACTGCTGGCACCAAGCTAAAATAGTTCTTCCTTTTTCAGGCTGCTATAGGCATACAAGCTTATAGCATGTGCAGGCATGCCTGAATGCTTGGAGACTAGATGGAACGTTAACAGGAAGCAGCTAAGTTAGCATTCAATCTAGTCTTCAAGCATTCAGGCTTCCTGCACACTGTGCTATAAGCTTACATGCTTACAGAGATTTGTAAAAGAAAAAAAAAACATTTTAGCTTGGCATCCGTGATAAGCACATAAGCGACATAACTGGGCACAGGAGCCATGGGGATAGATTTCCCTTGAATCTGAACAGACCCTCTGTGGATATGGAGGGGGCCCATATTGACATACAGCAACTAGTGTAATAGTTGCACTTTAAGCAAGATGCAATGATAGAGACTCAGATAGGCTCATGCACACATGCAAAGTGCTTTTGAATAAAAATCGAGGGGAGAAGGAAACAACGTCTTTCTATCAGCAGTCCCTCATTCCTTTTGTGGTGCTACTCCAGAGAGATTCCCCCCCACTTTAAGAAATGATTTTCCACTTATATGGGTGCTGTCACCAGAAGAGGGAAGCTCAAGAGCTTCCCTTGCACACAAAGAACACCACACAAGGTGCTTTATAAACTGACCAATAAACCATTTGCATAAGCAGCTGTATATTTTTAATATGATGGGAAACTGGAAGTCTTTGAACTCAAGAGTATGACAAGATGGATAAACAGCAGAAGTCCAGATCACTAGCACTACTGTTGAGATAAAAGAACAGATCCAGAAAGAGTAAATTTATACAACATAATGATGCGCATAAATGGAAGAGACTATTCACTTTGGATGTCATGCATTATAAGGTAGCAACAAAGACTAAAAAACAGTGGAAAGTAAGGTCGCCACCTTCAGCTGAAGATGGTTTCCTCCCACCCCAACACATCTGCTTATGAAAACAGAACAACAAAGCCTAACCAATAGAATCATAGGGTGTTAAGAACTGAAAGGGACCCTGGATATTATCTAGTTCAATCCCCTGCACAGGACAGGTGACCATAGCATCTGTGATAGGTGGCCATCCAAGCTCTGCTTGAAAACTCCCAAGAAGGGTAAGCTCACAACTGCACATCGCAGACAGTTCCAATACTAAACAGCTCTTACTGTTAGAAAACTCTTCTTCATGTCTAGCTGAAATCTACTTCTCTGTAGTTTCAACCCATTGGTTCTAGCCTTGGTCTCAGGAACCACAAAGAGTAACTCTTCCTCCTCTTCTGCTTGACAGCACTTCAGATATGTGAAGACTGTTGTCATATCCCCCTTAATCTTTTATTTTCCAAGCTAAACATACCAAGCTGTTTTAACCATTCCTCATAGGACTTGTGCCAGGGTAGGTCCAGGACATCAGGGTGACTGATAGAAGTAGCACCTAATGGTTATCATGAACACATCCCTTCTTGCGCTCCAATTTCCCTTTTTATGGAAAAGAATCTGGTATTTCTTTCCACTGCCATCATCATAGGCAAAAGAGACCAGGTAGATGGGGCCATCTGGGGGAAAAAAAGGATTCCAGGAGAGCACAGACCACCCCCCTGGGGGGCTTACTTAAAATTGAAACTACAGAAGCAAACAAACATGATAACCCACTACATTACTCATGAACATGGACTAGGCAAACAAGAGCCAAAAGATAACTAGTTTATTTAAAACCCACAAGAAATGAAATTAAACAAATGGGGGAAAAGGGGATAGGAAACAGTACGAGCAGGCTGATGTACAAGCCGAACAACTCCGCTGGATGGACACAAAGAAAAAGTTTGAGAAAATAAGCTTCATCCAGCAGATGGAGCTGGGATGCTACGCAAGAGCAAGGCACACAAAACTTCCCAATGCGTCATGCTGGATAAACCAGAGAGGTTTAGAGTGAAAGCAAACAAAAACAATAAATAAATTTCTTAAAATGCTTCTAACTAGGATTACTGTCTCTATCACTAGCTACTTACAATGTCCCAGGAATCCAATCCCTGCCTTCCATGAGCATTATTATTATTAACAGTATTTATACACTGTTATAAAGTGTAGGAAAAGTTCACAAAGCGGTTTACAGACAAAGAATCAAACAATAATGGCTCCCTGTCCAAAAAGGGCTCACAATCTAAAAAGATGCAAAACAACACCAGCAGTCAGCCACTAGAAAAGACACTGCTGTGGTGAGGAGGGCCAGTTATTCTCCCCCTGCTAAATAAAAGAGGAGCACCCACTTGAAAAAGTGCCTCTTACCCAGTTAGCAGGGGTAAGTGAGTAAGTGGGCTGCCTTTCATGAACCAACATGGCAGACCTGGCAGAAACACAGACAAGCATCCCTGTGCTTTAACTTAAATAACCAAGTTCTTGATGATCAAGTTACCTGAGATATGGAGTCCACCTGGCCTCTCCATCCCACCCCTTTACTTGGTCAAACAACAGGAAGCCTCAAATATGTGTCAATCAGCAGGAAACATGCCTACTCCAGACAAGGAAAAGGACCCTGAATCCACAAAAGCAGATGGGCTGTGAATAATGGCATTTCAAAGAATGGAACATGCCCCAATAACATTTTAGGCTGCTGAGCCAGTTCAGGAGTTTCTGGTGAGTTAGTAGCATTAAAAAAAAATAAAGAAATGAGGGTGACCAGTCCATTTCCTAGATTTTCCTTTTTCACTCTTTTAAAAATAAGGACAACCTGTGTTCATTAACAGTTCTCCAGCACGTCACCTATTCTTCAGGAGTTCTTGAACATTACTGACAGAAACTCAGCCTCCCCTACCCTCAGAAGGCCCTCCAAACATGACAGGAGCACAGCTCGGCTGCATTCAGAGGGTACAGGTCCAGCCTCCAGCCAGACCCCACAGGTTTGGAACCTGTGGTTTGCTAAAACAGTGGGTTCCAAATCCATGGGCAAGGAAGCAGGACATGTAGTTCATCTGGACCTGGAGGCTTACAGTCATTTGTGTTATCCTACCATATCCTACCTAACACCTACCATAGGTGTTATCCTACCATCGCTTTAAGCATCCTGAGTTATAATGCTCCCAGTTTTACTTTACTGCAAGTGTTAGGATGGACTACCTTCCCCTTAGAGGAAAAGACAGAAGCAAAATAATGACTGAAAGCTTTGCCTTCTCTCCAACATTAGTTACTATTTCCCTGTCTTCTCCATGCAACAGACTACCACATCTTTGATCACCTCCTTCTCTCACACATAACCCCCCCCCCCCAAGAAAAACCCTTTTCTGTTTAGGCATCACTCACAAGCCTCAGTTCATTCTGGGCATCAGCCTTCCTGATATCTTCCTTGAAGGTGCAGGCCACACTAACATACTGTTGCTTTGTTAATAATAAATAATAAATACTTGTATTTATATAACGACTTTTTAGTCATCGGAATATTCCTCTGACTTTATTCAAGGCGGTTCACATAGGCAGGCTATCTCCAAACCCCCAAGGGGATTTTTACAATAACAGAAAGGTTCTATCTTTCAGGAACCGCACAACATTTCAGATGGATCTTTCACACTCTGGTATCACTTCTGGCCCTTGCCTCCACGCTGGCTGACAAGCAGCTCCTTCATCTCTCACTTGAAGGGCAGCCAAGAGGCTTCTTCACTCACACCAAAGAGCAGGTGGAATAACTCAGCTCTGCTTGTCAGCTGCTTCAAGGTCTTGCCAATCATGGAGCTGCCGGTGGCCTGGAACTGGCGACCTTCAGGTCTGACCTCCTTCAGACCTTCAGGACTAATGGAGGCTCTACCCTCTAGACCAGATCTCCTGCCCATTTTTCTCATCTTTCACTCATCAATGAACTCATCATTCTTCTGCTTCACGTACATGTTCTTCTTGCTTCTAAGAAAGTTCTCTGCCTCACTAAACCAGCATGGTTGCATATTTCCCAACTTTTCTTCGCATGAGAATTATTTGCAATTGTACTTCCAGTATCTTGATCTTCCAAAAAAAAAAAACTATCCCTTTTGAATTATTTCTCCTTTCAGTTCTAGCCAGAAAATATGACTTCCTTGCTAGCTGATCCACTTTCTTGAAATCCAAAGTATGTTTTTGTCTACCTTTGGCTTTCCTTTCTCTTGATATCAAGAATCCTAAGATGACATGGTCGCTTTCACCCAAAAGTTCTTGCCACTTTCACTTCCTCAGTTAATTCTTCCCTGTTGGAAAGGACTGAGTCCAGACTCCATTGTTTCTTCCTCCACCTTCTGAATGATGAAGTTGTCTACAAGACACTACTGATAGATCCCACCACCATCCTCACTCCCATTATCCACATTCTAGTTAGTTAATGACATCAGCATCAGTCTTCATGCACAAAATGTCTAGCTTTTACTCCAGGCACAACAGCATTTGGTTTTCTTACCACCACCATACTTCCTGTTCATGAGGACTATGAGAGGACATTTACTCTTTTATTAAAACCTTTGAACACCATGCATTTCAAAGCTTTCAGTTGCACATGAATTGTTAGAAAAAGAGATAATTTCATTAAGTTCTCAGAAGGACAGACTTATCCTATGAGTGAATAAAAAATGAACATTATATAATAAAAGCCAGAATCCAAAACAAAATAGCACAACTAATTACATACCCAAGGGGGCTTGAGCTTACTGTAGTGCACCTCCCCACACTTCATGGCAAGGCACTTTCAAAACTAACAGATTTCAGTAGTTTATAATACACAGCATAAGAGGGGCCTGTTGTACAAAAGGTGAAAAAAGGTCAAGGATACCACTGGATCAAGTCAAGCGCTTTTGCAAATCTAGTCTCTCCATGGATCCCAGCCAAACATGAAATATACAATATCAAAGTTAGCTGAATTTGGCATTAGATGTTCAGATCACCTGGAAACACATTTGCCATCCTGGAAAGATAATTTTTTACTGCCATCTACTGATACCATTAAAAATAAAGTTCAGCATTCAGAGACATTAAAGTTCAGCATTCAGAGACATTATAAGAAGATACCAGTATTTTCTTATAATCAGTGGGCCACATAACATAGGAGAAAGGGACACCTTCAGACTAAATGGCTCCCCTGACCAGATTTATTTCTTAAGAGTTGACTTAAGAACTGAATCTACTGCACAAATTCTTGTATCTTCCTTAATTTGTTATATATAATTGTCTGAAGTTCAGGAGCAGTCATGTATTTCTAAATCCTCTTTTTAAAACTAACTGGATGCACAGCATGTAATAATAAAAGTATAGTCAGTCCCCACACTCTTATATATAGTATAAATACTATATATAGTATACTATACTATATATAGTATAGTATATAAAAGTATAGTCAGTCCCCACACAACCAGACTCTTGTTGGAGAGTCTGGTCCAACAAGAAGCTGACGGAACATACCAAGATCCAGGTCTACAGAGCTTGCGTCCTGAGTACACTTCTGTACTGCAGCGAGTCATGGACTCTTCGCTCACAACAGGAGAGGAAACTGAGCGCTTTCCACATGCGCTGCCTCCGACGCATCCTCGGCATCACCTGGCAGGACAAAGTTCCAAACAACACAGTCCTGGAACGTGCTGGAATCCCTAGCATGTATTCACTGCTGAAACAGAGACGCCTGCGTTGGCTTGGTCATGTCGTGAGAATGGATGATGGCCGGATCCCAAAGGATCTCCTCTATGGAGAACTCGTGCAAGGAAAGCGCCCTACAGGTAGACCACAGCTGCGATACAAGGACATCTGCAAGAGGGATCTGAAGGCCTTAGGGATGGACCTCAACAAGTGGGAAACCCTGGCCTCTGAGCGGCCCGCTTGGAGGCAGGCTGTGCAGCATGGCCTTTCCCAGTTTGAAGAGACACTTTGCCAACAGTCTGAGGCTAAGAGGCAAAGAAGGAAGGCCCATAGCCAGGGAGACAGACCAGGGACAGATTGCACTTGCTCCCGGTGTGGAAGGGATTGTCACTCCCGGATTGGCCTTTTCAGCCACACTAGACGCTGTGCCAGAACCACCTTTCAGAGCGCGATACCATAGTCTTTCGAGACTGAAGGTTGCCAATACAAAAGTCAGTCACAAATATGTAGTCTACTTAATTATGTTTCATGTTAAGTTGTTCAGTTAATAAAGGTTATGCCAATATAGGACTAATTCTTTTGGCCTAGAAATTATACAGGTCTAAGAGAACTTCAAGTTCAAAAAATGAATATCCATTTTTTAAAATACCAAAATACAGCAAACTTTAAGTTACATACTCTGTTCTCCAGTAGAACCCTGCAGGAGTGGAATGGGGGGTATTAATCATATTCCCTTTCTTCTCCTTCCTACTGTATAGCACCTTTTTCTGATGTTCTTGGTGTCCCACAAAGAACAAGAGAAAGTGTTCTGTGCCTGCAGCAGTTTGAAAAAGATACTGCACGTGCATAAGTATGTGAAAAGAAACACATAAGACCAGGAGCCCATGGCCAACAGTAAGAGCATATAGTATACCTGACTCCAAGGCAGCATACCAAGAAATGAGTTTGCCCTCAAAAGTCACAGGCTGTAAGACGAAAGCACTAAGCAAAAGTTCCTTTGTCACTTGGGAGAATAAATTTCACCTTAGCTACCCTCTCTTATCTAAATATAACAGTTTATATCAATGTTGTACATTTCCTAGCCACCAAGCCTGGTAACCCTCCCACAAATGATCTATAAGGAATTAAAGGGTTGCCGAAACTTGTATAACTTGAACATTTTGTACAAGCAGGAACTCCATTCATCTTGATCTAATTAGAGTACTCTAAGACAATACTACCACAAGATTATTATTCACAACACAAACAAGACAATTAGCATTTTAATGCACTGTATCTTTGCAAATAATCAAATGAGCTTCTATAACACATTGTGGTATTGGCTGTCCCACTTCCAGACTGGCTGATTAGCAGTGCTGCTCACAAGCTGCGAGGCAATTTTACAACAATCTGTTAATGTTGCTTTAGCTCAATTTCACCGAATTCCATGAAGTGTTATATCCATCAGGTGATGCAATCAGGAATGATTGGCTAGTTACGGTTCATCTTGATGATTGTTCTTTATAAGTAACAATTATTCTATATTAGCAGAATATGCAAATTAATTTGGAACTATCTATAACAGCAATAGCCATCTGGACAGTTGGCACTGAACTAAATATTTAAATAAAGAACATACTATTACCAGTGGTATTTTTATTGTATTTTGTATTATTCCTGAATCATTCCCTCATATTTGTGTTCATTATGAGCTATGCATTTCTAGACTGTTTTCCTGAAGTCTCTATATACATCAATGGACCATAACATGAACTATGGACACTGCTTTTTTAGAACTCAGGTCAAGCTCTCAAAACTTCATCTTAATCTTTGTTTGTTCCTAAGATGTCAGTTCAGGCAGAGCACCTCCTTTGGGAGAAAGGGATGAGGTTGCAAATTCTCACCTCATTGTATTGTGAAAACTTCTATCTCTTGTTGGTATTTATTTGACTTCTGCCTGTATTTGTCTATATGAGACATTGTAATTCATATCAATAGTTGTTTAAATCCTATTTACACACCAAGTTAATGTGTATTTAATTTAATTAGAATTTTAATAGGTTTCAGGTGTCCCTTTAGGTGTGTTAATACCAAAAGGGGACACCTGAAACCTAATTAAATTCTTAGTAAAGTTACCACCCCAGAACTGCACATAGGCATCATCTCAAATTTCAATATATGTTGGCATATTTTGGACACTCAGGTGCTGCGCCTGATGCAACAGCTCTCTTACAGGTTTTGGTACAAGGTCATAGTCTCTTAAACGCTACATAGTATCTAGCAAAGCCAAGCAAGGGAGCACTACCTTCTGGCATGGTTATTAACATAACACTTCTTGCTTCCTCGCTTTCTCCCTCAATTCCCTCTCTGAACCCTTCCTATTTTCTCCTTACAAGTGTAGGTAAAAGTAAGGATTTTTCCCCCATGGAACATCTTACCTTCAGCCTGTTTTTCCTTCTTTCTCCCCTCAGATGCAACTTAAGTAAACATTCATGTTGTACCTCAGTGAGGCACAAAAGACACATGTGTCAGAAAGTATTATAATTATTTTGATCATTTTCTTAAGAAATCTGCACCTTTTGATACAGCTCTCTCTCCCCCAGTCTATCTTTAAAAAGAGATTTCTTCATTTCTGTACAACACTGATTTGCACCCAATTCAGGTCCCTTATCAAGATGCTGTTTTACTTTGCCTTAGCTGTTCTTTTTCCTTGAAGGAGGCAGGACTGGCCATCCTGTGTGCTTCACAACAAAAACATTTATTAAATAATTCCCCACACAGCTCCCTTGGTAACAATACAAGAATGGAATCCATACCTCAACTTTCATTCTCCTTCAATGAAAGAAATGGAGACTCCAAAGAAAGTGTTGGTTAGTTTTACTAGCACACAAAAAGGATAAACATGTTTATCCATTTTTCCTTATTCTCAGAAATAATAATAATAATAATAATAATAAACAGTATTTATATACCGCCTTTCTTGGTCTTTATTCAAGACTTTATTCAAGGCGGTTTACACAGGCAGGCTTACTAAATCCACGCAGGGATTTTTACAAATTGAAAGAAGGTTCTCTCTTTCAAGAACCACCACATTCAAGCTGTTACACTCCGATCTGGTTTAACATTCTGGCCTCCATCCTCCCACGCTCCGAGCAGATGGAACAGCTCAGCTGCAGCTTGCCAGCTGCTTCAAGGTCGCACGGTGCCGGTGGCCTCGAACTGGTGACCTTGTGGATGTTAATCTTCAGGCAAATGGAGGCTCTACCCTCTAGACCAGACCTCCTGCCCAAAAGAAATGCCTTTTGGTTTTTCTTCAATAAGATGTTAGAACTATAAAAGCATTATATACTGTATGGACATACTTTCACAAACGTTACATTTTCAAATGAAACGTTAAAGTACTAAAACCTTGTATTCTTAGTTGATGAATCTCAAAAAAAGATTAGAATATCAAAATACCTTAAAAAAAAAAACCTTTTCAAAGGAAGAAAAATCAAGATCCTCAACAAAAATATAAAGAAGTCAAAGGACACATTTGAAAAAGATAGAGATAGATTATGTACAAAAATATTGCAATTTTAAAATCAACTTAGGGTGCAAAACTAACTTGCATTGGAATCAGGCAGGTCAGCGCGCCTGCGCCGCATCCAGCACAAGTTTGGGGCGAAAAGCAGCACAGCCCAAGGCAAGGGGAAATCTTTCCCCTTACCCCGTGCCATGCTGCAGCAACCTCAATGGGTCTACTCAGAACTGTGCCACCTGATGAGGTGGTGCAAATCCTAGCAGAACAAAGCACCCAGGGGCTCCCCGCCTGCCCCTGGGAATTCCTCGCCACCTGTCAGGAAAAACATCTCCCTCCCAGCTCTTTCCTTCCCTCCCCAAACCCCCCCCCCCCCAGACTCCTGGGTCAGCCAACGCAACTCACCCTTCCTCTAGGGCACCTTCGTGCTACAGCCTATCTCCCTTCAAAGTGGCACAAAAGTGCCTTATGGAACTTTTGCGGCACTTCTGGGCCTGCGCAAGGATCAGGTTGGCGCCCTTAATATACCAAATCAAAAGTGATCAGCTATAGTCCATATTTCTTTAGTCTCAAAACACAAAAACATCTTTTTACTCCAATTTCTTCTCTTAAGTTCTGTTCAAATAAAAATCTAGATTACAAAAGAGTCTCAGCTGAACTCTACTTTCTGACATATTAATTTTCTCTATGAAGGAAGACTGAGATTCCATCAAATAGTCTTGCATTCAAGAGAAAAGTGAAACACAAGATATGACAGCACAAACATATCATTACCTTATTCCTAAACATTTCAATAGAATACTAGAATTCATGATCTTAATGCAAAGCTAACTTAACACACACAGCTCTTAGTCATTCACAGTTTGCTTCCCAGAAAGAACAGGATATTGTTCAAACGCTATTTTAGGAAGTCCCATTTTTCAGTGCAAAAAAAGCTAACAAAACAAACAAACCACTCTACTATTATTTCAGTAATAAAAACTAGAAAATATACAGAGAGAGAGAGAGAGAGAGAGAAATATGGGGAGAAAATTACACTGAAGGAACAGGTGCAGTCCAGGCCACAGATCTCTCACCCCAGAGTCCTAAGCATATTGAGTTCTTTCTCTCCTATGATCCCCTTTGTCCCTCTGCATGACCCCTATCCTATGCGGCAATACAGCTCCTTACCTTTGTGACAGATGCCTGCCTAACTGGCAACTCCTCTTTCAATCACATCACCACTCTCCCTAATAGAGAGGAGTTTTAACTGTCTTTAGGCTAGTGTTGATGACTACTTAACAACATCCCACAGGTCCCAATTCCAAATAAAAAAAGGAGAAAGATATGAAGCTGCCTCAGATGGAGTTAGACCAGGATATCTCAAAGTGCACTCCTACAAACCCTGGGGCTCCCTGAAGCCCCTTCAGAGGGCTCCATGAGCACCCATGAGTGGCCACCATCTGGCCCATGCTCAGCGTGCTAGTCTGTCCTTCCTATCCCCAATGTTGGTGGCTCTCCATCATTCCTCTCCAGTCCCAGCTCATCATTGGTATTCAGCATTGGGTTCAGTGTAATGCCACTCTGAAAATGCACTGGTGCTCTATGTTGTGCTACACAGATCTGTAAGTCATATACTATTAAAGCAGTTCTAGCCGAACCTCCAGGGGCAATGGGAACTGCCTGACACTCCTGCAGTTCAGTCCTGAGCTTCCAAATGCTGCTTCTTCTCTGCTATCTACTACTATGGGAATATTACCTCATTTGTGAAGCACAGAAAGTTTTTTTTTTTTTCCTTTTAAGAAAAATAGTCAGTAAGCCCTCAGGGATGCACTAACAATATGGATCCACAGAAACCAATTTCATTAACAGCACTGATAAGAAATGGCTTCTTTTACCTACTGCATTCCTGCAATCGGTTTGTTTCAACAAAATACCACTTCATATCATGTTCATTCAATGTGTTTATTAATCTATAAATATCTATGTGCTGGGAAAAACTATGAAAGCAATGTAATTTTGCCCTATACAGTTTACCAACAAATGAAGACAGAGTTGCTAAAATTTGATCTGCACAAGTCACAACCTAATTGGTTTCAAACCAATTAGCCACAGTAGCTCCAAAAGATTGACCAAGCATTCATGGTCGAATTTCAGCTACTTTGGTAACAAACCTAGCTTATGACAGGGCAATGACTATGCACATTATTATAATACAACAGCCATTTTACAGAACTGTTTATTTCATTTACTTTTACAAGTTGAACACACCCAGGGAGTGGAGGGACCACCAGGCCAATTTCCAACAATTATTAGAACAATAATAATCAATAAAAAGTGCATAAAATGTCATCATAAATGCATTTTATGTGCAACACCTTTACAACAATAATTCCCTTTAGCTAATAAAATAACAGTGGGGCTCTGTCAAACATTTTGGAAAGCTATAAATATGTCTCAAAAGCAAAACAACTGCATTTGCGTGAAAGACCAACCTCACATAACAGTTTTCAGTCACCTTGTAAGTTTCTCACCAGAAAATGTAACTTTGCCTTTCCACCACCGCTATCTATTTCATGGGTAACTGAAACCCTCTTCAATAATCTCAGCAGGGCTTTATTCTCCCAGAGATAGGCGTTTCATTACCTTCACTGCAGTCTGGCAGTCAGAACATTCAACTCCCCTCATTAGAACAAACATCTGCTACAAACATTATTAATGAGATACGTATCCAGGGATCGAAGCAAGCCACTAACCACCTGGGCTAATTATACTTTTCATTACAAAACCAATAGCAGCAACAAATACAGAACCCACCTAACCATATTGCGATCATTATCTTAATCATACAGTTTCAATTTCTCAGTTTTTCCAAATGGGGTGCATTGTAAAACCATACTTCCTCAGCTGTTCCCTATCATATAATATTCTTTCCCTATCATATAATATTCTATCCCATATCAGGGCCATAAGAATAATTTTTGTAATAGAAAAAAGTTTAGCTTGCCCTTTAGATTTCTCTCTCGTGAATATATTAACATATTCCAAAGACAGGAGCAGCTTAATAAAAAAACTGATTCCAGTAAATTCATTATACGGTTCATTTCATGGAACATTTAGAGGCAAAGCTAAATTGTACTGACATTCAAAGTGTATCTGAGGATCTTCTTTTGCCCAAACTATGTCCAAAAACAAGAGAGTGCATGTAGATGAATTAAACATAAAAGGCAAGCACAGTGAGGGTTAATAGTCTTAAGAGCTTCTCCCATTTGCAGAAAAAGTTGTTTGGGAAAGGGAGCAATTTTCGCATATCTTGCCTTTTCTCTACAATCCTCCGAATCCCTCTGAAAATCTGCTCCAGAATCTTGGGAATTTTCTGGAGCTGATTTTTGAGGGACAGAGTGGGCTGCGAAGGTAAGGGGCCACTATGTGTGTGTGAGAAGGATGATTTTTCTCAAAGTCTACAAATGTGAGTAAATTGGAAAGCCTCACACTACTCTGATGTTTCCAGATTGTTCCTGGCTGCCAAGACAAATCCTCCAGTTCTTGGGGAGGAGACGGAGAACAGAACTTATAGCTCAACATTCTGTCCTTCATGTGGCTTTACTATTCTGCAATTACAAAATACAGAAATGAACCAGTCTTACCACTATGTGACAAAGCACTCCACCAGGATGAATCTGAAGGTTGCTATCCCTAGTTTAAAGAAAGTTTCACACCTGTCACTTTGGGGTACATGAAGTAGGAGATTGCCAAACATGACAGGCATGTTTATGTAAGTATCATGGAAGTAAATTACCTCAAAACAAAATATTACCTTCTCTTTGGGGGACACTGTATGTCAGTATGAGTTACAGAGTTGCACCTCCAGTGACACATATTGGATATGAATATGCTCTGGTCTATACTGCGGTTGTGAAGACACATGTTTTGTATCTCAAAACAGTAGTGTACTTGGCTGTTCTGTCACTTTTCATTACAAAGCTGGAAATATTGAAACAAAAGTTTTCAGAGGGTTTCATGTTATAATCTCAGGTGTTGGGTCACCTTGAGATAGCAATCCTATCCCCAGCCTCTGCTCCGTGGTACAGCAGCACTGAAGTGGCTACGACTGTGTCCTTCGGTGCCAGAGAAGCAGCTGGAGATCTCCTTGGGAAACTACAATTCCCTTACTCTGTGTCTATTTGGGGCTGGAACACGTGTGAGACACGTGTGGGGCTCTGAGACCTGGGAGGGGGTTGCCATCACTGCCCACTTTCCAGGTCTAAACTGCCTCTGGCCCACCCCTGACCAGTTTTGTCCCCTTCCCGCCTTCCCCCACCCTCCCCCCACCCCAGAATACCTCCCCGCTGCAAGCTCCCACAGAGTTTGGAATATACTGTATTAAGTTGTTGCATAGCAGCCCACTTCAGATGCCATGCAAAACCATGGCTTTTTTCAGCATAACACACAAAGCTGAAGTTATCAATAATACATAAGTCAATATGATACCCCCATCTGCATACACTAACACAGGGTAGGAGGTCTGGTTGAGTTACAGAGTTGCCACCTATGAAAGCCTGAAGAACAGCTGGGAATGTAGTTCTAAACCAGTTGGCAGTATCCAAGAGCTGCTGACAGCATGAACAAGGTGAGTAATCTCAGGTGGTGAGAGGAGCAAAATAACCACCTTCAGTGAGAGTGAAGGAGTTGCTGTCAGTTAAGCATAGAAAGCAAATGAAGCCAGAAAGATACCAGACTGAGAAGGATTCCACCTGGAATGAAGGCATCTTACGGAAGGTTAGAATCTGTAATTGTAAAAATCCTTTATGGCGATTTAAGAACATAAGAACAGCCCCACTGGATCAGGCCATAGGCCCATCTAGTCCAGCTTCCTGTATCTCACAGCGGCCCACCAAATGCACCAGGGAGCACACCAGATAACAAGAGACCTCATCCTGGTGCCCTCCCTTGCATCTGACATAGCCCATTTCTAAAATCAGGAGGTTGCACATACACATCATGGTTTGTACCCCATAATGGATTTTTCCTCCAGAAAATTGTCCAATCCCCTTTAAAGGCATCCAGGCCAGATGCCGTCACCACGTCCTGTGGCAAGGAGTTCCACAGACCAACCACACGCTGAGTAAAGAAGTATTTTCTTTTGTCTGTCCTAACTCTCCCAACACTCAATTTTAGTGGATGTCCCCTGGTTCTGGTGTTATGTGAGAGTGTAAAGAGCATCACTCTGTCCATCCCCTGCATAATTTTGTATGTCTCAATCAAGTCCCCCGTCAGGCGTCTCTTTTCTAGGCTGAAGAGGCCCAAACGCCGTAGCCTTTCCTCATAAGGAAGGTGCCCCAGCCCCGAAATCATCTTGCACCTTTTCCATTTCCACTATATCCTTTTAGAGATGTGGCAATCAGAACTGGACACAATACTCCAGGTGCAGCCATATCATCGATTTGTACAACGGCATTATAATATTAGCTGTTTTGTTCTCAATACCTTTTCTAATGATCCCCAGCATAAAATTGGTCTTCTTTACTGCCACCACACATTGGGTCAACACTTTCATCGACTTGTCCACCACCACCCCAAGATCTGATCTGTCACAGATAGCTCAGAACCCATTAGCCTATATGTGAAATTTTGATTTTTTGCCCCAATGTGCATGACTTTACACTTACTTACATTGAAACGCATCTGCCATTTTGCTGCCCATTCTGCCAGTTTGGAGAGATCCTTCTGGAGCTCTTCACAATCACTTCTGGTCTTCACCACTCGGAAAAGTTTGGTGTCATCTGCAAACTTAGCCACCTCAATGCTCAACCCTGTCTCCAGGTCATTTATGAAGAGGTTGAAGAGCACCGGTCCCAGGACAGATCCTTGGGGCACACCGCTTTTCATCTCTCTCCATTGTGAAAATTGCCCATTTTCTGTTGCCCACTCTTTGTTTCCTGGTCTTCAACCAGGTCTCAATCCAGGAGAGGACCTGCCCTCTAATTCCCTGACTGTGGAGTTTTTTCAGTAGCCTTTGGTGAGGGATTGTGTCGAACGCCTTCTGAAAGTCCAGATATATAATGTGCATGGGTTCTCCCACATCCACATGCTTGTTGACCTTTTCAAAGAATTCTGAAAGGTTTGTGAAGCAAGACTTACCCTTACAAGAATTTTATTTAGAAAAGCCTGCCTAAATAAACGGCCTTGGATTAAAGTCAGAGGAGAAATCCAATGACAAAGGAAGGTGGTATATAACTACTGGAATTATTACTATTGCTACTGAAAATGGGAACAGGATAAAGGGGGAAAATGCATTTAGCCATGAGAGGAAGCATTCTGCCTCCTACACAATGAGTAAACTGAAAATTTGCAAAACAAAACTTTTAGCAATCGTATTTTAAACTATTTCTAATTCATAAAGCTGTAAAGTTGTTTAACAGAAAAAACTGACCTACAACTTACCGAGTTCCATCTGCTTTCCAGCTTACTTTGTATGGTTTCTGCTCCAAAAGTTTAATATTTTGCTCATCCATAGAAATAGGCTGCGCCCCAGGGAATCCAGTCCTGGAGAAAGGGGGGAAGAAAGAAAGCTTTATTAGAACCTGGACACCAGCTATCTCAAATTAGCTAATTGTTACATTAGCTTTCTGACAAGACAGGTTTTGTCTTCCTACAGAAGATGAAAGCCATCACAAAAAGTTTTCACGCTGTCATCAAAACAAGCCTTTTCACAGTGCTCATAAACAGCCCATGTACTTTCTCAAAAGTTTTGTAAGATTTCTGAACTGCTAGACATTTTGAAAGGAAATATGACTTAGTATGTTGTAACCACACTAGCAACATGCTTCTTTGTGATCAGCTTACAGCTGGAAACATTCAATCTTTTTTAGTAGTAGTGATTATTCTGATATTACTGTTTGCCATTATCAGGCCAAAAAATATTAGACAAAATCACACACCAACTTAAAATGATGCATCACTTGTCTTAACAAGCAGGCAATTTTCCTATGTGGTTCACATGAATATTCATATCTCATTTCCTTTAATACACAAAAAAATCTATTTTCAAACAAATTGGTGCTTTAGACTACTACTTTTGATATCTATAATTAGTTAAGGGGCATGTCAGGAACCACTTAAGGGAAGTGAATACAAACTCTCTCATTTCAGGGCAACATGCATCTGCAAGGCTCTTGCAGACTTCTCCACTAACTTCAGAAATATTGAACTAGGTTGTGGAAGTGAATCAATATAAGCTCTAGAAGATTTATTTTGTTAACAGCAACTTGAGATTGCATACAGTATGAATCATGAAAGGCACATCAGCTCTTTTGAAGAGGAATATGTGCCATTAAGGAAAATGAAACGTCGTAACATTCTGGCTCTATTTGAAACAAGAAAAACATTAAAAGAACAATAATTCCCACAAACATTGTTCAACAATCTGTGGGAGCATTATGTGGATACTTATTGGAAATGGGAAGATGAGGCTGGGAAAATTGCTTATGAAGAAATTAGAATTCTTTGTGAGCCAACCACATACATCCAGCACATATACTGGCTATATAGTATACCCAATTAGCCAAAACATTTGTTAACTTACCAACTGTTTCCACAGACTAGTATTGGTTTCCACACAAGTTCCAAAACCTGTGCAAGTTTCAGACCTGTGCAAGTTTAGATGAGGGTTTCTGTAACCATAACCTCATTTTTATTACTTTTTCATCCCTTATGATTAATATGCTTGTAGAATAAACCACTTCAAAATGAGTAATGGTTTTATAACTTCTCATCTAAAGATGCCCGCTACTGTGATATTTAACTTTTGTTGGCTTTAAAAAAACAACAACAACAAATAAGCTACTGTCAGAGATGCAAAGCACAGGACTATGTCTAGGATTATACAATCTACATTTTTATAGTATTTATTCCCATACCCTTTCCAACCACAAAACTGCTGGCATTTACGTTGTATTTCTCCGAGCTTTGGTTGCGCTGTTACTTGGTTTACACGTTTAACAGATATTCCTTCCAAGAACACTGCCCCCTAAAATAAATATATAGGTAGTTTTTAGAATACAACATGCAACACTGTGAACATGTAACATAAGTTATCTGGATTTAAACATTAAGTGATCTGAGTTTTCTGTTTGAAGAAAGATATGAAATTACAGAATTTTCATCCAACACCACACTTAGGCTGCAATCCTAGACCCACTTACCTGGGAGTAAGTCCCATTGAATTCCAAGGGATTTACTTCTGAGTAGACACCCATAGGCTTGTACTGTTATACATTTTGCTGTATAAGGGCAATATAATGTGTACCACCTCATCCAGATGTGTGGTAAAGCACATGACTATTACATTTTGAATAGTTATGTGTCTTACCACATAATTGTCCCAATCTACAGTTACCCAAGTCATCTCAACAGCTGCTCTAAACACGCACACAAAGTGGTATGCAGAGTGCTAAAACCTCTGCTGAAATGCACAGAAAATCCCTTGTAGGTAAGGGAGATTTTCATACGAGAAAAGGCATGCAGGAAGAGAAAAGGGGTAGAGAAAAGGAGGAGTCCAAAAGAAACAGGGAGCTAGGAAAATCTTCATACAAGGACCAATATAACACAGGCTGGCTGTGTGATTTTGGCAAGAAGGGACTGGACAAAGAGCTAGACACTATGGCCTAGTGCAGCGGTTTCCAAACCGGAGACTGCTGTGCAGTTCCCCATCCCAGCCAGAGGTTACAGTTCTGCCATGCTGCTGCTGTTCCTGGCACCTGATCTCATCACAAGGACACTATAGGCAGTTGCGTCTATTGCCAATAGTCCCAGCAGACTTTGTGACAGGATATCTGGGCAGAGGCGACTGCCTAGACCATCCTTGTGACGAGATCGGATGCCAGGAGCAGCAGCTCCTCAGCAGAACTGTAAGCACTGCTCACATGGGGGAGGGTTATCTCCAAAGGCCAGATCTGGTCTGCGGGTTGGGGTTTGGAGTGCCCAGGTCTAGTGACCCAAGGAAGAATTGGTCAAAGGGGTTAGAAGGAGAGACTCTACACATCAACTTTTAATTAACCTTTATATGCAGTATTTTTCCAGATCAAATACTGTAGATACTCGAGGATAAGTCAATATCACAGGTAAGTCAAGAGCAGGTTCTGAGCAAAAAGCATGGAATTTTCTATGACCCTTGGATAAGCTGAGAGGTGAAACTGAGGGGTGTGTGAAATTCTTTGAAAACACCAGGAATTGTTCTGAGACAGTCGCAAAAAGCCAAAAAGAAAAAAAGGAGCCCTTTTACCTTCTTTTCCAAACAGGAAGGTGCTTATGGGAGTTGTAGGCTTTATGAAGCATACAGTGCTACACTTCCATAGCAGCAGCCCTCATATAAACTACAATTTCCACAAGTGCCTTCACTTCTCTTCCTGATTGGACAAGGTAAAATGGTCACCTTTTTTTTATTTGCTTTCTGTTGCTGCCTCAGAACAATTACTGGTAAGTAACAATGCTCCTTTTTTCCCCTCCCCCACCCCACCCGTGTCCTTCTTCTCAGTCCAGTCCTACCCCCACCTCACCAATCAGCTGCTCTTAGAAGCTTTATTCACTGTACTGACCCATGTATAAGTCGATCCAAGTTTTCAGGCCAATTTTAAAGCAGAAAATATAATTTTGCTCCTACTATTGTCAAGCATCAGGTTTAAAAACATGGACCAAATTAAAGATATAGAATTCTGCTATTAGACAGCTGGCTCTATCAGCATGAATGGTATGTAAAAAATGACATGGATAGTTGCAAAGAAGGCTAGTGCAGTTTTAGGTTGCATTAATCAAACCACTTCCTTCAAACTGTGGGAGGTAGTGGTTCCACTTGACTCTATCCTGGTCAGATCTCATCTAGAGTACTGTATCCAGTGAGTGCAAAATGAGTGACACATTTTAAGAAGGATGTAGCCAAACTGGAGCCAGTTCAGATAAGGGCAACAAAGATGACCCGAGGTCTGGAAAACAAGTCCTAGGGAGAAAGGTTAAGGAAACTCAGTATGTTTAGTCTGCAGAAGAGAAGACTGAGTAGGGACATGATGGTGCTCTTCAAATACCTGAAGGACTGTCACATGGAAGCAGGCAAGAACCTTTCCCTCTGCTGCACCAAAGAAATCTAAAGACTTAAGGAGCAGGAAGGATGATTCTGGTTAATATCAGGAGAATTTTCTTAATGGTAAGAACAGCTCAGCAATGGAACCAAATACCAAATGTTCCAATTATCCTGGAACCAATTACCAAAGGAACTAATTAATTACCAATGGTCTTCAAGCAGAAGCCTGATAAACACCTTTTCAGCTGCTCTAAAGAGATTTTTCTGCTTCAAGATGGGTGAATTAGATGCCCTGAACCCCCTCCAAATCTATGATTTTATTCTATATCTGCAGTTGCATGACTTTTATAAGAAAATAGATTGTTGTACTAGTGAAAATAGTCTTATTTCTATCCAACATTCTCAAGCAATTACCTGAATTTAGATACTGTAACATTCATTTTAACTTCTCAACTGACAAGTAGCAAACTATCAACAAAAGCATCTTGGTTGTGTCATTCAAGTCTCCAAAAAGAAAGGGAATTGAGGCATTTTAAAGACTAATAAATTTATTATACCATAAACTTTTGTACACTATAATCCACTTCATCAACTGTATGAAGTTTTATCCTCAGTTTGCAGGTGTGGGTGGGTGAAAGAGAAGGAAACACAGTAAACAGCAGGACAAATGTCTATAAAATGCAAAAGATATAGGCTGTGATAGATATTACATTTCATGTAATGCTTAAAATGCATAAAAGACTAGCACAGCACCAGTAATTTGTACCAACACCTTCCTAGTTTATCAAGTTTTCTATCAAGACTTCTGAAATGTGACAGAAAATTACTGTTTCAATTTAAACCTGAACAAACCAAATTTATCAAGAGACTTTATTCTAATTCAATAGTTCCACCTCTGAAGTTCCTGTGCTAAAGAATGGTAACTTTCAGATTGGCAGCAGAGCATTCTGGGAAGTTGGTGTGCTCTCCCACTGATTTCTAAACATTACTATTTCTTACAGCTGAGTCGTGACGCTTTCCAATTGTGCTCTGTATGTGCACAGAATGATGGGTCCTTGGCCATTAGTACATTGCCTAAAATCTTCCTCATTGCCTAATCATACTAGATGGCCTGTGGCCAAGGCCATAAGTAGAACGGTTCCTTAGTGCATTCATTGATGTATAGTAGGTGGAATTCCCATGGACACCATGGGAATGTCAGTCAGTGTTGCTACATAGGAAAATAAGAGATTATGTCCCAACTGTGCTAATGGAAATGCTTAGGATCCCCAACTACATCATGGAAGTGCTACACCTCCATTAGGAGCCACAGGGGTAACAGAATCATTAGAATGTCCTATTTGTTTTATTTGTAACATTTCAACTATGCATCTCTACAAGGAGCCATTAATAGGGAGTAAATTCATTTTCTCCTCAAAACAACCCTGTGGAATAGGTTAACCTGAGTCTTCTTCAAGGCCATCCAGTGCAGTGGACATGAGCCACGGTCTCCTGATCCACTCTATTCACTACATTACACCAGTAATATGAAATGTTTTATTGTAGGCAAGCAAATCTTCTAGAATGTTTCCATAATGAAACTCAACTGGATTATACATTTCAATTTAATCTGGAGTCAGATGACAAGCATAGGAAAGCACGATTGGATTTGTTACGTGAAAACCCCTTTTTTCCTTTTAGTTGTGATTTTCTCTCTATATCCGGTTATGTTACTATGGACTAAAATATCATGCAGGCTAAACTTCTCCCAGCACACAGGCCACAATCAAATTAAGTCACAAACTCATGGTTACACAACCACCACCACCACCACCCCCCCATGGTCACACATTATGGGAGGAAGTCTGGCATCTTAAATCATTGTTTAAGTGTCTCCTACCTTACTGTATTCATTGTACTGTTTTAACCCAATCACTGTTTAAGAACCGTATGCAAAGGTGTCTCCTAACCCAATCACTGTTTAAGTACTATATGCAAACTTCAACTGCCTTCTTGTGTTGCTGATTCATTGTATTGTTTAAGTTCCCCCATCTAGGAACCCAGCCATAGACCCCATTGAATTTTGCTGATAACTGACATCCTGATCCTTTCAATGTTTTTCACACTCCAAGCACCCTGCTGTGTGGTAGTAATCAAGCTACCATCCAGCTCAGCACTGTTTCCGAAACCCTTTTAAGTGAGGGCTTCCTCTCGCATGCTCACTCTCTCTCCAAGGACCAACACATCTGTGTTGTGTCAGAGGGTCCTCTTCACAAGACTCTCCCCCCCCAACTGCTCTACAGAACAGCTAACTATCCTGCGTCTGGCACTCTTTCCCTTCTTTCCCCCCTTTTTTTCTTCCTTACTCTCCCTATCTTTAGTTAGCAGCTGCAGTTGGCAGATCAGGGACTCCTAAAATCCTTCCCTACAACCTTTCCTTTTTCTAATTTCCTCAGATGCACCAAATACTCTTCACACGCAACCACCATGAAAGTTAGGTACATTGGATTCAAGCATTAGGATCAAGAAACATACACTTATCATTTCTCCACGTGCATTATGTTTACCTTTGGGCTTTTGTAATAAAACTATAATCTTTTATTAAAAATTATCTTTCTTGCAGTCTCCTCTTAAAGCAAAAGGGAATTTCTCTGCATTACGCCGTCGTTATCCAGCCTACAACCCTAACGTTCCAATAAGGGCAGTGTAATAATTCCCCTAAACAAAACAGACCTTTTGGTAACATTAATTGGTGGAGAATGTTTGGCAGGCATGTGTTAGTGATGCCACATGTGACAGAGCTGACACAGGATCAGACAGTAGTTCTGCAGAGATCCTCTTGGAAAGTTTGAAAATGAGTGAAAAATTAAAAACCTTGCTGAGTGTTAAAGGAAGAAAGCATAGGAAGTAGAAACATAGACTTGAGAAGCGCTAGACTCACAGACTTGTAATATTTAGAGTAGGGTGCAGTACCTGAATGCAGACCAGGGAAAATGTACACCCGTGGTAGTGGTTAACAGTCTGCAAGAATCAGACCCTCCAGTATTCTTTGGACGGTAGTAACTTTTGCAGGACAGTGAATAATACGTCTTTTGCTCTTAAACCTGCTAAAACGAGTCAGCTATTTGCTCTTTATGAGTCAGAAAGCCTCAATAAGAGTTCCTTTTTGGTATGCTTTAACTGAAGCAATTTGCAAGCAAAATAAGCATATATAAGAGAGAAAAAGCAAACACAAAAATGAGTGGTGAAAAGGCAGAAGGTAAAGAAATTCAGAGCCTGTACACAAGCTCAGGAATTAATTGTCTGGAGAAATGGTTAGGGGAAAAAGGACAGAGTCCTTGGGCATTTGGATGTTTTGAAGATGAAGACATTTGTGGAAAGATGATTCATATTTGTGAGGAATATAAAAAGAAATACAAACCAAGAGCAGAGAAGAAAGATGCTAATTTGGCCCATGCTTTGTGGAATGGTATTCTGACATTCCAGAAAAGCATACAAATCTTAAAGAAGGAGTTTGATGGAAAACAGGATCAGTGGGATAAAGAAAAGGAGAAGAAAGAAGAGAAAATAGGAAGACTAGAATGTAGGACAGAAGATCTTAAAAGAGTGCTAGAAACACGATTAGAAAGTTGTAAAAGAGATCAGGAGATCCAATTAGAGAAAAAAGATACACATTGCTGTCATAGAGAACTAAAGGTCCATCTAGAAAGGAAAGATGCCCAGATAGAAGAATTCAGGAGAGATCAGAAGCAGCAAGAAGAGAAATTGCAGCTAGTTTACTGACCTTGCAGGAGACAAAGCCAGGCAGGAAGCAGAGAAAGAGGCTAGAATAAGTGATCTGACCAGGCAATTACAACATTACACAAATGAACATGCCATTTACACCATAGAAAGGAGAAAGTTAGTAGAAGAGTATGCAGAGGTTCATAAATAGAAACAAGAGAATAGTAAGCTAAAGGAGGATCTAGAACAGACTAGAAACTTAGTGTTAAAACTCATGACCCAGGTCCAACAAAACAAACAGGCTGTAAGCCATGAGAGTTGCCAGAACCAAATACAGCAATTAAAGGAGGCCTTGAATATAAGGCAGCCATTGCAGCAGTCTATGGGAGTGGAGCTGAAGAAATCTTTGAATCAGAGCAAACCTTACCCTATGATTCAGTGCCAGAGTCTCCATTTAACCCTCAATAGGAAGGAGAGACACAGTGCCCAGTTAATCCCGTTACCACACGGCAAATTGTGGCTAATAATAATATCACCAATGAAGTCGTTTATGCCCCATGGAAACCCTCAGAATTAGAAGCTGTTGCCAGAGAATTAGGTAGCTTATCAAAAGGCAACTGCCTTGACTGGATGTTCAAAGTTTACAGGCGCTATCCCAATTTAACAGGGACAGACCTCACTCACCTAGCACAAAAATGTGCAAAGGGACGTGACAGTGCAGCTCTGAATAGCCTTGTGGCTGGATAGCTTGGAAATGCTCCCTTGGATGAGACTGGTCTTGCACACCTTGAAACCAGGCACCTCAATGCCAAAACTCTACCATAACACTGAACAATAAGAAAGTGGGAGCCCAGATGCTTTCTTAGAAAGAAGGAAATTGATGGCTCTGCTAGCTGGTGCGGTCAGCTCAGTTAGGGGACCCCTCAGTTAGGGGGGCCAGTATGAGTTCGATATACCAGATTTCACACCTGGAGTTTATGATGCTTTAAATAAGCAAACTAAAATTCATCTTGGCCTAATCAATACTACCCATCTGACCTACACTATTCTGCAACTTAAGCTTGATCAAGCATCGGAACTGATGCGAGTTACTGGAATGGGTTATGCAACACACAAACAAAAGGAGATCCAAGAGGAATCAATCCAGACAGTAACCTTCTCTAATTATGGTCCTCATTCCCGATTTAGAGGTACCAGCAGTAAAGGTCAAAATTGGGAGAGAAATGGGAACCAGAAATTCAATCCATTTAGCAGTCAGAATCAGGGCAGAAGAATAAACAACTCACCTGAAAAAGACAATGAACTAGAGGCATCTAAAGCTTTCGTAAGAAAAAGAGAGGAGTTCCTAAAGAGAGAGGAGTTCCTAAAGAGTTCTGGGAAAAAGCTAATCTGCAAGAGTTAATAGAATTAGCCACAAAATACTGCCCCAAAGCCCGAGCCTGTAGCAGCTGTCCAACAGGTAGAGCCATCTGCCTCAGAACCAGCTGCCCCCATGATGCATATCATTTCTTGCCCCTCAAAGACCCCTTCTAGCAAACATCAAGTTTATTTGACTGTCAATGGAAAAAAGATACATGGACACAGATTCTGGGGCCAGACTGACCTCAGTTCATAGAAATTTAATGGAAGCATGTCAGCTTTTGCCTGGGGAAACATATAGGGTCAAACCTAATGAGAATCCTGAGATTTCTGTACCTAAAGCAAAAGTGCAGTTAGAATTTAGAGGTTGGAAAAGTACACGTATTTTGGCTGTACATTCAGACACGCCCACATCAGTTCTTTTAGAACAAGATTTTTGTGATGTTTTGGACAGGCAGAAAGTTGCAGCCATTGGAAAGTGTAATAGAGAAGCTCCAGTAGGCAGAAATCCATATGGATACGCCATGGCTTCTAAAACAGCAAAAGGAAGAGAGCATCCTTCAGCCATCACTTCCATCAGCCAAGACGTTAAAGCAGGAGTTATAAATTCCAAGCCTAGAATCAGGGAGAAAGGAACAATAGGAAGTGGAAGATTTCTAGCAGCACCCCGAAGAAGACATTATCGTGTTGGAGCAAAGACTGAACCATGTGTGTCTTCAATGCATTTTAAAACCTATTAAAAGGTCTTAACATTTTTGTTTCTTTGATGCTAAAAGTCAATAGATCATACTGGCCATTGGAACTCCCTGCCACTGTAGCCAGCAACAGGAGTTTGAATGCTAACTTAATGTTTCCTTAAAACTTTCTAGATTTCTCATGTATGCAATGCAAGAAGCCAGTGCATTGTTCTTAAGGAAAAGAAAAGCAGGAGGAACCCTCCTAATCTTTGTGCCTCAGAGCATGCACAGAGTGCAAAATATCAGCAATCTTTTGTTTTAACCCTTTTTGTTTCAGCAACAAGAAAGGACAGGGGGAAAAAAGCATTTGCTCTCAAGAGAAAGACTAAAGGTTTCTAAACCTTGTTTCTTTTACAGGACATCTGTATACATTTTATTTTGTTTGATGTAGCACCCCAATTTGCCTGTTGTATGCCACCCACAACAGACACTTTAACTGATGGACAGTGCGAGAGTCAGGATGTTTATCAGCCCTCCTGACTCTCAGTCAAGTCCAGTTGAAAGAAAACTAACAATTAGCTATCCAATGCTAATCTGGCACTGCAGCACAAATTAGGTGATAATAAATTCTAAAGTCTACATCTCACAACTCCTATACCTTAGTCATGTAACCTATATTCATGTAAATGAAAACCCAACAAGTGTACCTCATGTGTTCTGATCCAAGGAAGGCATATCCTGAGATGCAGTGAGCAGATAAAAAGGTTTTGCATGAAAAAACATTTCTCCATGGACTTAAGAGCTAAACCCAAACGAAACTCCAAGCAAGACAGTTAAGAGTTATTTTTGTTAAAATTATTTTTTTTAATGTGTTTACTCTTGTTTTACACTAGAAATTGTGTAATGTTTCAGCATTATCTCGTGCAGTGATGTCATTAGTATCTAGGCCGGGAAATGAATGCCAGTGCAAATGCCACCTCAAGCATCCTATCGGTGGACACGAGTTGAGCGAACTCACACCCCTGGAACTTTGGCGTGGACTGCAAGACAAGCTGGACCCATGCTCTGTTGGAATGTACTTCATCATGGAAGCAGCATGGCTGTCAGAACAATCTGACTCCTCACTCAGCCTGCAGACTCTCTCAGCAAGACAGCAAGGTGATCACTGAGCCATGGCAACGCTCCGGATCGACAGGTCCATGTATGGAACGGGATCCACACACTTCTCGAGTTTAAGCTGTGCCAGACGCCACCCCTTGGAGGTGCATTTCTCTGCATTATGCCATCTTGTTATCCAGCCTACGACCCTAAGATTCCAATAAGGGCAGTGCAATAATTCCCCTAAACAAAACAGCCCTTTTGGTAAGAGCTTCATATTAACTAATCCAGTTCCAATTACACCACCCACTCAAAAAAGTTATCATTGTGCAATGGGTGTACAAACGTGTCATGATAAGATACCCTAAATTTTCTTCTGTATGCACATAAATCACAGGAAATCTGTCTTGAGAAAGTGAGCACAGCAACTGGGTGATATCTTAAATTGATTTTCTTTCCGAAACTGCTTGGGAATCACATCATGTTTCAACTGACCTTTCTGGAATGTGAATGTATACTATTTATTTTGCCAAACCTATCTTACGAAAGTGTTCCGAGCAAAAGAATTGAAAAACAGGAAATGGCCCTTTCAACCAAAGATATCCACATTTTACTCACCACACAATCTTCTCTAAGCATCTGCAAATCCATATTTATACTATGTACAAGTGAGCTTCAAAATTCACTTATGAGATTTCATTAGATTAACATGTTTCTCAGTTGTCACTGCATTAAGCTTCAAATCTCATATTTTTAAAACCTCTTATTAAACCTTAACATCCAAAAAGCACATTTTGAAGTTAGATTTTCCAAAGTACCTGCCAATGAAGCTGTGGCAATTTTTTTACCTGTGCCTTAAAGCAGGCAAAGACTGATCAAGTGCAACAGTGCACTGAACCAAAGCCACCCACTTCAGTTCATGCCCTTACACTATACAAACCAGAAGAAGCAGGAAAGCTGCTATCAGCTAGCTGTAGATGTCATGCATGAGACTACATTCTAGAATGGTTTCAAATTAATATCTGCTCCCTACACCTTGTGGAGTTTAACACTTACAAGAACATTCATTTATTGAGACTATCCTTAGCCTAAAGTTGAATGGCAGTGTTTAATTTTCAAAATACTAAGCAACAAAACCCTTAAAATAAGACTACCTAACAAGCACTTTCCCTTGTAGATCTACATTTCTAGAGTTCAGTTGCATCCTTCTCTACTCAGCTACTAGCAAAGTCAAATCTGTCAGCCAAGAAGCATGTGACAGAATTGCTCTGTCCTCCATTTCCTGACAAAGAGAGTGCAACCAAAGTTGTAAAACTGAATTATACAAATATGCATATTAACCAAGTCATTCTCTCCCCTGAAATCGTTTCATCTTTGAATTCTGCTTTAATCATTAATATGCTTATTCACTCAATTTAGCTTTATAGTTTTTCAAATTACTAGGTGATAAAATGGAGACGAGCCATGGAGTTGCATATCTTTTGGTAGTATGGTCCTGGATGCCCTTGTCTGAATAAAGCATGCAGTTGATGGAAGAAAGGAAAATTAGTTGATGGGAGAAATCTTCATACTTTTTCCAAACTGGGAGGGAAGAAACCATTGCCACAATTCAGAGACTTCCTTAGCTGGGCTTTCATCACGCAAGAGTAGGATCCATCCATCCTGTATACAGTCACACAAACCACTTTTGAAATTCCAGAGCTTCAACAGCTCCTTCCACACAAGAGCCTCCTCACCTGCTATTTAGAACTAATAACGCTGCGATCAAGTTGGGAAAAGCAGCAAGCAAGGAAGCTGTGACTAGCATCACCTTCATCTGCTGCTCCTTCATCAGCTGGGACTAGGCCACTCAACCCTCTTTTGAATGTAGAGTGGATAAGAGGAGGGTTCGGTTTTACCCCTTTTAGTTCTGCCTTTGTGATCCAAACAGGGAAGGAATGAAACTATATGAAAGCATGCAACATGAGAGGCTGACAGTTGAGAGAAAGAGACAAGAAAATGCTACTGAGCAGAACAATTGTCTGCTTAGATGCAAGGCTGCTCTTCCATTAGTGGAAAACCTCTTTTGCTCACTTAAGGACCATTTGTGACCTAGCTGAAGAGCGTTGCCCAAAAAAAGTGATCGCCAAAATACAGCAAAGTTCTTCCATTTTAATAAGGTCTTTTACGGCCTACTAACATTGATGTTACAGTCTGTTATCTTCCTTCTTTGCGATAGTTCTCATACTAAGGGAGGAGGGAGGAAGTGTTCTAGATTGTCCAAAAGAAGGGGAACAATTTGGAAACAAGCTTGAATAATTAGTTTATGGGATTCATTGTCAAAAGACATACAAAATTATGCAGGGGATGGACAGAGTTGATAGAGAGATGCTCTTTACACTCTCACATAACACCAGAACCAGGGGACATCCACTAAAATTGAGTGTTGGGAGAGTTAGGACAGACAAAAGAAAATATTTCTTTACTCAGCGTGTGGTTGGTCTGTGGAACTCCTTGCCACAAGATGTGGTGATGGCATCTGGCCTGGATGCCTTTAAAAGGGGACTGGACAATTTTCTGGAGGAAAAATGCATTACGGGTTACAAGCCATGATGCGTATGTGCAACCTCCTGATTTTAGAAATGGGCTATGTCAGAATGCCAGATGCAAGGGAGGGCACCAGGATGAGGTCTCTTGTTATCTGGTGTGCTCCCTGGGGCATTTGGTGGGCCGCTGTGAGATACAGGAAGCTGGACTAGATGGGCCTATGGCCTGATCCAGTGGGGCTGTTCTTATGACATAGTACCTGCTGCTGGTTCGGATAGCCTTAAAGGGACAAACCGAAGAAGGCCAGGTCTATCAATGGCTTCTAGTCACATTATGGCTATATGCTGCCTCAAGTTTAGCAACAGCATGCCTCTGAATACCAGCTGCAGGGGAGCAATGGTAGGACAGAAGTATACAGCAATACATTTCACTTTCGTCTAGTTAGGGACCAGAACGTGAATGAAAGTCAAAAATGGACAAACATCAAAGCACAGTCTTATTTAGCTTGCAAATTTATTTTGGTCAGAAAAATACAAAAATCACTATGCAAAACCTTAAAACATGAATGTGGGCAATTTTTTAAAACAATGCACTCCAAATGATTTCTATTCAAAGACTGAAAGAAAGGGAGCGCACATGGCATGTAATACATTGACAATCATGGAAGGTTGGATGATATTGGATGATAAAGAAAGGCACATGGACAAAATTTGAAATGTGGTTTTAACTGAAAACAAAGAACAAAGCAATTAAGGAAAGACAAGTGGACAAAAGTCAAGGTATTGCTGTACCTTTCTCCCTAGTTTGTCAACTTCCCAGCAGCTGTTGGGACACTGTGGGAAACACAGGATGCTGGACCGGATGGGCATTTGGCCTGCTCCAGCAGAGTGTTCTTATGTTCTTATCGATTAAGATAGGACAGCTGATCAAAGAGAGTGAAAAGCCACAAGGCAAAAGGACACATGCCAACAACAAATGGAAGGGGATGCAACATATAGGTGTTTATAGGCAAATACAGGTCCAGCCTATTTATACACGGATTTTTTTATACACGGATTTGACTCAGTATGAATGGCCCTTGCAAATGAGAAGGAATGTGCTGATCCCTGGAGAAGGGGAAAAATGCATCCCTTTAAAATCAGTTTAAAAAACTGAACAGTCCTTTAACAATAGCCTTCCTTAATGAGAGAGAGAGGGCAGCTGGCTGACAATTCATCAATCCTTCTCTCTCCAGCAGACCCCTCCCTTCCCCCTAAGCAGAGAAAGAAAGGTGATCGAATTGGTGACGGGAGGGGCTGAGTGAAGCTCCTTTCTAAGCTCTTAGAGGAGGACTGATTGATGGATTGTCTTCTTAATTACTCTTATCTTACATCACAAAGGTCAGCAAGGCTGTTTTTAAATCACTGGAGCAAAGAAACTTTGTTTTTTAAATTGATTTGCTATAGTGCGCTTTTTGCCATCCACCTGAGTGCTTGGAACCCATGCGAATAATGAGGCTCAACCTGTACCTATAGGTTTTAGCAAATATCTAAAGCATCTGAACCAATATGGAGAGCACTTAGTTGCAAAGGGGAACATAGATAATGGGCCAATGAAAACCTGGTTGGAAAACTCTGATCCCAAACCTCCACTGCCTTGTGGCTACATCCAGTTATGGAAAAGGCTTCAGGAGTTAACCTCGAGGCAAAATCCAGAGCTGGAGTCCATGAGGCAGTTCATGGCTGAACACAGTCACATTCTGGCAACTCCTGTGACGCCGCTGGAACCAACTGTATTGGCCTCTGCCTTTCCATTGGACCATTTCAGCGACGTGGAGAGGGGGGATTTGCTGCATGGGTAACAGCCTATCCTCCATACCTACTTTACCCAGGCTTCGCGCACTGGAGAGGACACTCTGTTCCAGAACCACCATTCAGAACGTGACACCATAGTCTTCTGAGACTGAAGGATGCCAACTCACCCCAATACACAGTTACCTATGACACATAAAATGTCCTCTGAGGGCCAATCAGAACACTCAGAAAGGCACATGGTGCAGTGTTCCTGAGACTTCATTGTTTCTGAAAGAGTGGCAACAACAGCAAATGGCATCAACAGTGATGCTCACAAAAGGAGTTTTAGCAATGGAAGCAATTCACAAGGTTGCACAACCGCTGGCAGAAGAAATACCTTTCACCTTACTCATAGGTAGGGGCAACATCTGGCACAATGTCTTCCACTAGCAGAACCACCAAGAAGAGCATTTCCACTAGAGTAGTGTTTCTCAACATTCGTCCTCAGCTGTACCACTTCAAATGGTCCACCTATTCAAAGTACCACCAGAAGTAACTGGCAATGACATCACTGCCAGTTACTTCTGGATTGGGAGGTCAGGTGCAATGCAACAAACATCAGTAAGAGGCTCAAGGTCAACAGGAGGGCTTTTCTGAGTGTGAAAAACATGCCTTGGAGCCTTCTACCGCTGTTTGATGTGTCATGTTTCTGGTCTGGGTGTTGGGCAGAAGGTATCGAGGAGTCCTGAGAGTACCACCAAACCCCACCTCAAGTACCACTTGTGACACCATATCACTGGTTGAGAAACACTGCACTAGAGGATAATACCTCTGGATGCCACCCTGTCTGTGAAAGCCCAACACATTAAAGCTTAGGATTCTAGCATCACCTTCTGCCTAACTTACATGTTTATTCACAGGAACATTTTTACTTAACAGTCTTGTTGCTCATGCAACAAAAATTCCATGCCTGCAAACCTTTCAGCTTACCTCTTAAAATGGCAGTGGCAACAACTTTTTTTTCCTTTTTGCCATTCCTGCCAGCCACAGCAGCTCCAGCAGGGCTTAAGAAGCATTAATGGTGTACCGAACAGGGTTTTTCTCCTTTTCTTCCTGCAGACAGTGGCAGGTTTAACTCGCACTTGAAGCACTAAAAATTTTCCTAGTCTCTGGCTCGTGCCAGTTGTCATCATTTTTTTCTTTAGAATGTGCTCTACAGGGTCATTTTCTGTTGCATTCCAAAGGGGGAAAACATTGTGACCAGGAAGAGCCAGCTTTCACAGAACTGGTTTTAAACTTTCTGTTGCCTGAGGGGATGCAACAAATAAACTTTTAAAAAGAAAAAAACTTGGCTTAGAAAAGTTGCTTGCTGGGACATCAAGTCCAGGTCACCAACAACAAGGCAAAAGATTAATGCCAATGCTGGCTTAACGTTTTACTTAATATTGTCTCCCCTCCCGCCACAACTGGCCCAGTCATGAGGTGATCTGATATGGCTTGCATCAGGAATAGACAGTGGGGGGTGCAAGGGAGCAGTGGATTCAGGGCCCCCTTCATCCCAAATTTGCCATCCCATCTCCAGCCCGCTGCACATATGAGCTGCATTAATCTGCTTCCTATCATGCTTCATTATGCATTTTTCATAAATTCAGAAATGCATGATTTCTAGTTTTATTTACAGGAACCATGAAAACATTGGGTGGTATCCCTAGTCCTGCTTCCCCCCCAAATCCACATTATGAAGTGATTTAGTCTTACGCTTTTTGAAAACAGGTAGATTAATCTTGCTAAACAAGTACTCAATTCATTGTGTTTCACTAGAGCAGTGGTTCTCAAACTGGTGAGTCACAACCCACCAGTTCATGTAAAGGTTCCCCGTCCCTTTAAGGGGCGGGGGAAGGGGAGAGGCAGGGAAGCGATCCCCAGGATCGCGCCCATTTGGGGGGTGACGGGGATGCTTGTGACTTACTTTCAGAAGGCAGGGCTGCAGAAGGCTGGAGGAGATGCGGGGAGCCCTGCGCAGCCCTGCACAGCACTCCCCGAGGCTTGGAATTTTCATTGAAAGCGGACGCAAAGTGCCTTCTGCAAAACGGAAGTGCTTTGAGCCCGCTTTCTCCGAACGTTCCAAGCCTCAGGGAGTGCTGTGCAGGACTCCCCGCACTTCCTGCAGCCTGCTGCAGCCCTGTCTTCCGAAAGTAAGTCAGAAGCACCCCCCTTGCCCCCCTTCGCAGTGTGTCGCTGCCCTAGCCCCTCCCCCACAAAGACTTACTGAGGGAGTAAAGCTCCCTCAAAGTTTGAGAACCACTGCACTAGAGGTTACCAACATTTCTATATTCTGCAATTTAACAAATTTAGCAAATAAGAGGTGGGGGAGATGGGAAAGAGGGCAGGGGACTTAAAGGAAGGGAGAGGAGGGACAGAGGATAAGGAGAGCTGATAGAGTGGTGGGAGGAAGGAGCTGTGTGAGTGGGAAAGAGAGGAAGATAGAGCATGGAGAGTGAGACGAAAGGAAGGGAGACAAAGCAGAAAGGGCTGGGCAAGCAAAACATAAGGAAGAAGGTGAAGCAGAGGCAGAGGAGAGAGAGAGGAGAATGTGGGAAAGGTAGAGATGAGAATAAAGGGGTGAGATGGGAACGTGGAGGTCAAAGCAGAATGAAATGGGAAACCAGGACAGAGAGAAGACTGAGGAGCAAGAAGGGAAGAAAAGAAGGAGAGGAAACAAGAAACCTAGCAGGGGACAAAACAGTTTGGAACCTTGAAGAAGACATAAGCAGGTGGGAAAGGCAAAACAGAAGGACTACTGATGGCGGCCAGTTGCCAGCGTCCCAAAGTGGACCCTAAGCTTCCCATGCATCATCAAGGAGCCAAGAAAGGCATCCATGTGATTTTCAGCTGCCAGCTCTCACCACCAACTGGCAGAAGATATTTGAGCCAAGTTCTTGGGGCTGCCAAGCCTACAGTTAGCAGAGATCTATATGAACACTGGAAGAATCCACTTTCCCCCCCTCCCCTTTCTTCTCTGCTTCTCATTTTGGCAATGAACTGTAGCATGCTAGGTGGGCTGGTGGAAGAAGAAACCCCTCAATAAATCATTCTTCAGCAACATTCAACTGGTTCTATCTTCCCTTTTGACCATCTTACCCTTGGCCATGTCCTACCCACCCCCTTTGATGTGGAATTCCTGTCCTGGGATGGTGCATAGGTGGAGGGAGTAGCAACATAGTTAGAACAAATATTAAAAGCAAGCAGCTAAAACACATAAGATGTGAAATCTTAATCAAGCAAACACCAATGCAAAATCCATGCACTACGATCACATTCATGCAAAATCTCTTACATATAGCTATGCAATTCATCGTAAAAATAATTTGTTTTTTAAAAGTTCACATTACCACTTGGCAAGCCATCTAAAATAGAAAAGGTTATGCAAAAACTGTATACTGTACTAATTTAAGAAGCATTCGGAATTTCAATTTCATGGCAAGCTGAAAAGCATCGAAGAGTTCTGTTGTTCTATATAATAATTAAAAGCAAGCTTCTAAGTTTCAAGGTCTACTAAAAACAGATTTTTAATGTACAGAAAATCCATCAAGTATGTCTAACATTTTAGAGAAACCTTTATAATGCCAATTCTGTGGGAGCTACAATTTAAGCTCAAGTTTTAAAGACAAAAACTGTTTTAGTGAACTTGTTCATCCTTATATCCATGATACTCTTCTCTCCAGCACCCTCCCCCCAACAAATCGACAAACAAAATAAGGAAATTCTACCAGACCACAATAATCTTATTAATACTAATAAGATTAAATCCTAAGCAGATTGATCTTTTTTGCATCTATTATTCTAGGCAAGATGCTGTTGGTTTATCATGGAGTTGAGAGATTTTTGGGCTTGGAATTCTTGTGAAGGGCAGTGTAAGGAAAACACTAAACAACAAGCTAAGAAGCAGACGAACCAATAGCCACCACTAAAGCAAAGCTGCAGTGCAGGAACAGATATTCGGAGGGCCACTTCCCACTCTGAACACAAAATGGAGTATATCATGTCTCCACTTCCATTTGCCATGGACTCCCTTACCCAACACTTCCAAGAAAGACTGTACCATCAGCAACGACACTACTGATGGAATCCAAACAGATATAGGTGACCTCGTGAGGTTATATCCAACAAGTGGCCATATTCAAAGTCTGGTGCCAGCCACATAAACATTTTGCACTCTGCTCCTCCACCAACATCAAGGCTGAATTCCTGAATCTTTTTGTGCATTGGATTTCCCATAGGTTAGCAGCATGTCTGTGATCACACTGTAGTAAATGTAGTGAAAACGGGTTATTATTCTACTCAACTCTTAATAAATGCATCAGGCTCATAAAGACCTGGAGGACACAGCTCACCCTTCCAACTGAGCTCTCCAGTACCCTTCAGCCATGTATGGATTGAAACTGACCAAAATTACCAAGCTCGTGGACTAACATCAACCCAACCAAATAGAGTTGCCATCACACCTTTCTGTCAGGTCCTCAGCCGGGGAAACTAAGGAACTACCAGGTTCTAATTACTAAGTAAGACCAAAAGATTTCAAGCCGACAAGATTCTTCCTTCCTTGGCATTTACAAAAATACAGTAACGTGACTTCTGTTGTCAAGGACTGGACCAAGATTTTCCGAACCAGCAAGCACACTGCAATGAGGTTGATTACATAAACTTATTAAAAGGAAAGGGGGGGAGTTAACAGCAAATGAAAGTGTATGGCTTAGGAATACAGCAGGAAGACAAGAAAACAACAAAAACTATCCCTCCTAGCTACATTTAGGTATCCTCACATCAGGAGCATAATTTTATGAGCATATACACAATTATGGAACCACCATCCTTTAGCATGGCCAACTGCCATGCTAAATCTATCAAAATGGGAGGCAACTAACGGACCCACACAGTGATTTTTAAAAAATACTTTTTGTGTGCCTTCTAGAAGGTTCTCACCAATGAGAAGCCTAGAACCATAGAAGAGTCTCAAAGTCTGATGTAACCGACTCTCAATCACCTCCCAACCTGAAGAACATGGTTGAAGTCAATTTCTAATTAGTGGTCCAGGCATCTTGGCCTTGCAGAAATCAAAACAATCAGACAACACAGGTGCTTCTCATTATACCATCCTAACAGTCAGTTTTATGTCCTGGCAACAGGGCCTGGAAAGGTCACAGCAGTCTGACAAGACTAATGTTTTTATGGATTTTATCACCTTTTCTCCTAGCAAGGATGACACAGGTTTTTCTTACAAGATGGATTCCAAGGCATCACAAAATGGAAACTTTACAGACTCTGGTTCAACTTGACACTGTTAATAGCGACAAATTCATAGTTAAAGTTCAAGTACAAACTAAGCTTCTTTTGGGCGGGGGGACAACATTACCAGTTTTAAATGCTCTTTTCTTCTTTTGCCAGAAAAGGATGTTGATGATCCGGCTTCCGATTCCTGGGTTCCTGGTCTGCAGTTGTCCTCATCTTCTTCCTCTTCGTCATCTTCCTCAAAGCACCACTCTGGTAATGGTGGGGGTGCTGGTGCATCCGCTACATCACCGTAACGCCGAAACAGCTCTTTCAAATAATCAGCTTTATAGATACCAGGTGGCCTTGCTTGGGCAAAAATAGCCACAGCTGCTTCAATACTGCAACAAAAAACAAACTAAGTGAAGAAATCATCCCAGAATGCTTATAACCCTTGACTTTACATGTTAAAGTCCATGTGTCTAGGGGGTAGCAAGACAGAGCTGGTAAGCCTGACACAACACACATAAGATACTGATCTCCAGCAACAGACAGTGTGCTCAGAGACATCCTCCATGGGATCAGGAATATTGAGCATCCCTCCCCAGGCATAGCATGTGTCTTAGCCCCCCCTCCAAACATGTGTTGTATCACATGAAAAGTAAACTTTGACTAGGACTTTTCTTTATCATCTACCATCATTGATACCATGTAGTGAACAAGAAGCTTCACTACATTTTGTAAGAAAATATTTTTTTTAAAAAACAGATTACTCAAAATAAAAAAGAATGGAAATATTGTGGAAGAGTTCCCCCCTTCCAAAAAAAAAACCAAAAAACAAAAAACCAATGGCATGCACCATATGGTAAGATAAGAACAGCTCTATCTCCAAACCCTAAGAAAAGGCACAGAGCACTTCCAATCAGGCCCACAGGCACAAATGACACATGTTAGAACAGAGCTCTCTGAGCTGCCCATCCACTGCAGCAAGCTGTACTCAGAAATCTGCAGAGGTGACAAGAAACCTAAGGCACTGAGGGCTAGTTCTAGACAGCAAGACTGCTGCTGGAATCAATGTGCAGAGTCACTGACTAGAAGATGCAGCTAAGAGTGACTGACCATACAACATTTTAAAGCCATGGCAACTCCCATGGTCAGACTACTGAGTCAGGCAACATCTTATCAACCTCACAAGGCTCTTAGGTAGTATTCACCAAGGGCCCAGGAACTTTAGGAAATATTCCTCACAGAGCTGCATCTTGCTTAAGTGTTTTGGTTTGTTTTTTAAATTTCTTACTGATGTATCAAAAACGACTGGAAAGAGAAATAAAGAACCCTAATCACTTTTACTGGTTTTTCTTCTAGATTAAATACCCAGTGTACCTTGGTGGAGCACATTTTCATTGCAAACACAGAACAAAGTAAGATAGTTAATTATGTGTTACTGGCTTCAGGCACAGAAATCATGCCTTGCAAAGAGAAGAAATTCAGACTCATGGAGCACACTGTTCTAGGGAACAGAAAGCTACTTACAAAACTCTGTCTGGATGCTCTTTCCTTAAACTAAGTGTAAAGTTCATTTACGTATTCACTATACATCTATAGTTTCTATTCTTCACATGCTTAAGGGATAAATATATGCAGACAATTCTCAAGGGAAAACATTTTGCTCATCAGTAAACAATGCCTAACTTTAAAAAACAAAAGTGACTTTTTTGAAATATGATGCACTTACATGCAACTGGCAGCTTAAGGCAGTGGCTCCCAAAGTGTGTACTGTGATGTCCCAGCACACCACAAAAAGCATCGAGGACACCACAGTATCCTCTTGCCGCTTTTTGAACGGCTTCTCATTAGCATTACGCAATGCTAACAGAAAACGGGTTGGAGGGCTGCAATCAATGTGACACTGACAGGAAGCAAACAGCACAGGAGACAGCAAGACACAAACAGAAACAGATGCGTCATTTGTGTGATGGGAGATTTGTGAACCACTTCTTGTCAATGTCACATTGATTGCAGCCTCCAACCCACTTCCTGTTAGCACTGCACAACACTAACAGGAAGAAGGTTGGAGGGCTGCAGTCAATGTGACACTGACAGGAAGCAGATAGCACAGGAGACAGCAAGACACAGGTAAGGGGGGGCTGCAGAGACAAATAAGTCACTTGTGCAATGGGGAGGTTTCCTTCCTTTCTTATATTTTCTGAGGAGCACAGAAGGCCTAGGCTCCATTTTCCATCATGCCATGCCATGGGAAAGTTTTATATACACATACAAATATACACATAACCACAAGAAAGGATGCCCCTGAGCATGTAAAGAGCACCTTTCTCTTAAGAGCAGTGCCCAGTTTCTGCTCCCTTGCTCACGGCCTGTAGGTCAAGGGAGCTGTGGGTCAAAAAAAAGTTTGAGAACTTCTGTCTTAAAGCACTGTTTCTCATACTTCCCGGGAGTAAATCTCCCAAGATAAGTCTTTGTGGGAGAGGGGAAAAGGTAGTGACATGATTCCCAGGATCACACTGCTACAGGGAAACTGGGGCTATTTTTAGACATGTGCTGTCAGGGTCCAGGGGGTGAGAAGCCCTGCAGAGTGCTTTGAAATATGGCTTGCAAATAGTGAAAGGTCCAGTTTCATCGTGATCACAACTTTTACTTTGTACAAGCCGCGGGGAGCCCTGCAGAACGCTCCATGGAACTCCCCACACAGCACAAACTCTAATAGCATGTAAGTTTAAAAATAGCCTCCCTTCCCCCGGCACGATCCCGTGGATTGCATTGCTGCTTTCCTTCTGCTCCCGCTACAGAAACGGGCACTGTTACACAGGCTGGTGGGTTAAGACCCACCAGCTTGAGTATCATTGCCTTAAGGAAATCCTCAATACCCCTGATTTCTCTTTTTTCCCCCTCTATTAAGTCCACTATATTTCAAACCTACTGCACTATCAAACCATGGCTGTGTCCTACAGAAGTTGTCAAATATGAAAATTTAATGACCACAACGAGCCCCTGGCCAGTGCTATCGAAAGTGCTCTGGCAAGATATTTCTTCAAACATTCAAGAACAGTCCAGAGAACATATATGAAGAATATCTAAAACTGGTAAATACTTGATTAAAAGAAGTCATATCTGAACAAAAGGTGTTTAAGATCTCTGCAGCACTAATCTCAGAAATATCTAGCTACCTGAGATCAAATGCAGGCTAGTGTTTATTAGGGGGTTCAGCACCACTATCTAAAACTAGGGAAAGGGGAGGGCTGGTCTTCTAGGCAGAAAATATGACTCTGAAAAATGCCTTACATAAAGCCTTTCAACAATACAGCCTTCAGAGTAAGCCATATGATAACAAAGTATCAATCAAAGAGAACAGAAACATAAAGGCCTGTGGGAAAAATGCACTATGTCCAAGGTAGTTTGGATCATCAGGAGCCAAATAACAGAGCTCCATTAACTGCATTGCTTACAAGACACCAAAAAAAAACACTTCAATGCTAGACACACATCATGATATACAGACTTCAGGCAAGCCAAAAATTCATTACCTGGTTGCAAGATTCATATCTTAATGTGTTTGATCAGAATAAAATACAAAACAAGGTGAAGGCTTATTAAATTAAACAGCACAAAGAAAACTGATTAAGAATAAACTGGCAGACTTCAAAACACTAGGAGGAACTAGGATCTAGGAGGGCAGAATGAGGATTACCCTCAAAGTCATTAAATAAGGAATTGCACCAACACAGTTTCCGATGGCTATACATTATTTTTTATTGCGCTATACAGGATACTTGTAGAAGTGACATTTGTTGGTTATTGTTTGTAGCCATTTCCCAGCCATTTCCCTTCATCTGATCCACCTAATTCAAAGGAGCTAGTAAAACCCATGATAGTGAAAAGCTGCAAGATAACCTGCACTGTTCTACCAGGATGCCACTCAAAAGGCATTAAAATTGCCTTTTAAGCAAGTAGAATACACCTGTATGAGCAATCCGAGATCAGAAAAAATTTACAGCACAAAATTAAGAGCTCAACTACCTGGAGCTTTTAATATTCTGATGCAAGACCTCCCTTTTGAATTACATCTAGCTACATACATGCAAGTTTGTATGCATGTTTTCTGTAGGAGGGAGTTAAAATGAGTGAGCAGACGCACAAGACTTGGTACAGCCTAGTATTTTTTGTGCTGATATTACCAATTATCCCTCTACAGATTATGGCACATTAAAAATTTGTCATGGCCTAAATAACGCTTACAAGGACAAGCACAATTTTCTGATAACTGAAGAACGGTCTCTCAGTGGCATAACAAACATACCCAATGGCTAAAACATTCAAGCTAGAAAATTAAAAATAGCATAGAACATGCTAAAACAGTTCACTGAAGCAGTAGCAACTTCTATGTCCCCTTAAGTACTTGAATCAGTACAGAATAGTCAACCCTCGTCTAATACAAGGCGTTGTTCCAGGGCTTGTATGTAACGCAAAAATCACATATACTTACATCATATACTTAAATACCTTACATCAGAAAGATAGGTACAATCTTTTATACATGGGGAAAGGGGGGCTATGACTGCCTGAGGCAATAGCAACTTCATTCTTCAATCTCAGGCTCACCCCAGGGCATGTATTTAATAAGTGGAATTGCCTTCACTACTTAAACTGTTTTTCTGTATTTGTCTGTCTGGTTTGCCAAACGTGTATAGTTGAATTCAAACAAGAAAACTGAGCAAGTCAACTGTGCCCAAGATGAGGGGCAACTGCACAGTAGTGTAGGCAAGATCTAGGTCAGCAAGAAGAATACACAGAAGGAGAAACAGAACCTGGGTGACCCCTGCCATACAACCTATCATGGATGAGGGGGTGTGTCACTATTTCCTAAGAGGAACACCTAACCATTTACTTCCAACTAAGGAACATGGCTGGCTATTTCTCAGCAGCCACCAAGAACTTTTTCCATATCCTGGAACTATACCATTTACAGGTGGGGATACCAAGAATGCTGTGAAGTACAGCCTAAACACATCACTCAAATAAATACAGGACTAGCTCAGATGCTACAGAATACTATACCATGTTTTCCCACTACACAAAAAATCCTTTGGAGTTCACGTGCTCGTCTCTCCTCCCCTCCTTTTTCTGCATCAACAAGGAGAGGGAAAGTTCCACATTATACTGAGAAATTGTAGATATAACTACAGCTAGGGAAAAACTAAACAAGATCAAAGCATTGTTTCAAATTCATGTTTGTTCTTCCCCAACTGAGGTTTGGTGATCCACTGTTCCTAAGTTCAGATGTCACAGAGAACTGTGGTTTACTGCAGTGGAAGTAAAAGCTTTCCCTATCTGCAAGCATACAAGCCAGATGGAGAGAGAAAAGAGTGTCCATGGTGAACAGAAGTTCACACAAATAGCAAGTATCTATTGATTTTTATTACACATGAAATGGATCACAGCTATAGTACATGCTAGACCAGGGGTGGGCAAACTTTCAGCTTTAGGGCTCCTGGAACTTTTACAATTGTATAAGGGAGGGAATTTCAGCAGGTGCAGACATTTCTGCACCTGCTGAAATTCCCTCCCCTATAGTCTAGTAGAGTCTACACCAGTGGTTCTCAAACTGGTGGGTCACGAAAAGTGGGAGGGAGCAAGCGGGTGCTTGTGACTTACTTTATGAAGACAGGGCTGCAGTGGGGTGCAGGGAGCCCTGCGCAGCCCTCTGCAGAATGCTCCCTTCAAACCTTCAGAGAAAGCTGGTGCAAAGCACTTCCGTTTTGCAGGAGGTGCTTTGTGCCCGCTTTTCCTAAACATTCCAAGCCTCAGGGAGTGCTGCAGAGGACTGTGCAGGGCTCCCCGCACCACCTGCAGGCCCGGTGCAGTTCTGTCTTCATAAAGTAAGCCACAAGCACTCCCCCCTCGCCCCGCCTTAGCAGCACGATCCTGAGGATGATGATGATGATGATAATAACAACTAAGTATTTATATACCGCCTTTCTGGTCATCAGATTACTCCTCTGACTTTATTCAAGGTGGTTTACATAGGCAGGCGTTTCTAAATCCCTCAAAGGGATTTTTACAATCATAGAGATTATAAAGAACCAACTCTCTTTCAAGAACCAACAACATTTCAGAATGGATCTTCCTGGTTTAGTCTCACATCTGACCTCCAGTTCTCCCATGCAGGCTGGAAAGCAGCTCCATCTCTCACATGGAGGGCAGCCAAGACGCTTCTTCTCACAGCAAGAGCAGGTGGAATCACTCAGCTTGGCTTGCCAGCTGCTTCAAGGTTTCACCATTCTTAGGGAAATGCCGGCGTCCTCGAACTGGCGACCTTCTGATATTATCTTCAGGCTAACGGAGGCTCTACCCTCTAGACCAGACCTCCTGCCCCCTGGGATCACGTTATTTCCCTAGCCCCTCCCCCACAAGAACTTAATGAGGGAGTAAAACTCCCTCAAAGTTTGAGAACCACTGGTCTACACAATTGTTAAAGGTCCAGGACCTCTAAAGTTGAAAGTGTGCCCACCCCTGTGCTAGACTGAACTGGAGGGAAAGAGCCACCAAGGACCATAAAGATGCTACCATTTGAGTTACCCAAAATTCAGCTGTTTACATAATTGTAGATGACAAGGTCAAAGGTCCTGTGGAATTCTTTGCTTTGACTTGTGCTTTTTATTACACAAAAAGGAAAAACTGAACCAATGCAATTCTAATTTTTACTAAAAAGGATTCATAAGTTAGACCAGCAATTTTCAACCACTGTGCTCTGGCACTTTGGTGTTCCACAGGAGTTTGAGGGAGGGTCATATATTAGTAGAGCCATTGGGGAAAGTGAGCCTCTGGCCAGCAGTATGATGTGCCTTGTCAATTGTCAAAAAAAGGATGGTGTAGCTTGACAATTTTAGCTCCTTCTCAGTGTACCATGAGATGAAAAAGGTTGAAAATTGTTGAGATTCTTGACTCTATACATCATTTCTAGAACACAATGCCAAAAAGAATTACAGCATCCTAAATTGAAACACTCACAACTGATGCAACTGCCATATAGCACTGTCATATAACCAGACCAAATTGGCTATTAAAGTCACACACACCAACTCCAAGAGTATGGTCTTAAGTCTGTTAGATGCACACTGAATGCCATTCTAGCACTCTTCCTCTCACTGTCATTGATTTATGCCCCATAGAGTAAATATTTGGCTCACACGTAGCAACTAATCACCCATCAACAAGAGCTTTGTAACCTGCTTCTTAAAGCTGGATGCCACTGACAGACACCTGAGGAATTCCACTGGCAGGAAAAATTAGCCTTCGTGTGCTGTAACCAGCTATTCCCTTTCAAACAATAAAACCCAACAATCACTAATTCAACAATGCTATTGTGTTACAGGCATAAGAAAATCATTTTAAAAATACTGTCAGAACTATGCCATGTAGTCTTGGATACTAGGATCAGCGCTCCCACTAAAAGAGCAGGCACTTCAAAAACTAAAATCTTAGATTAAGCCATATCTAAATGCATACAGTCCACTTATAAAACAATGCCGACATTTACAGCCATTAATGTGTGGTTAATAACATTTCCCCCACCATATACACAAAAATAAGGGTATCAAATTACCTCCAATCCATTTTCTCAACCAGAAAGGCACAGATAAGAAAACCAGTACGATTGAAACCATGTGTACAGTGGACGCCTAGAAAACAAAATAAATTATCGTTAATCCTTAAAATTGATTGTTTTTGTTGATATTAGCCAGTTCTCAAACATGTTCTCCCTTACAGTGGGTTATCTTCAACCACCATCTTCAACCACTGTCACATATACTTCTCTCCCCCAGTAATATATTTGGAACAGCAACTCTGTGTTAGCAGAAAGTCAGAGCATGTATTGAGTTGGGAAAGCTAAATGCTTCCCTGACTATCTCATTTTCTTATCTTTTACTTCCAGCAGGAGGTTGAAGGCAGAAGAGAAACCAAATATTAATGTTGAAAGCAGTTTCTCCAAGAAATGCTTCTAGCATACTCTACCACCACGTCCTATTTTTGGGAAGCTGCTAATCTTTTCTTCTCACCAGAGCCACTAACAGAAAGAAAGACACAACTCCGTTCCTACTGTGGTACAGGACATTTCCCTAGGATCCTCAAGGTGCTCCCTTAATCCAGCGTATTCACATTCTGCCATGGCACAATACACCTTGACACCATCAGATTGTACCCAGTCACCTTTCTTATTGTCCTTCATGCCTCTCTTCCCTGCCCCACCATAATGCAGAAGCATGAAGAGTTATAGCAGCCCCATGATCTGCAGACTACTATGGTGAAGAGAAAATATGTTGAACAACAGCAAAAAGTTTTAAGCAATACTCCCATCAGTCAGTTTTTGTCCCCCAAAATTATTTTGAAGCACAAACATGATGAATACAGATTGGGGGGTTGGGGTGGAGAGAGCTTTGCACATTAGGAGAATAAAAAGGAATATAACAAACTGACACCCATTCCTATAACAGAATTTCCCGATATATCTAACTTCTAATATTCACACTGAAAGACTTCCACAAAAAAACAGTACACTGTCAACTACTGGTCCACAAATATAAATACCCAACTGTTCCATGAGAAGCATTTGTAGAAACAATGAAGAGAGCTATTTTTAGTGACTAAAATCTGGAAAGACAGAGTTGTGTTCCTTTATTTGCAAACAAATGTGTGCCTCGATACTTCATTTAGTAGGACTTCGGGACTAGAAAAAACAAAGAAAAACTCCTCATCCAATACATGATTAAATTACAAAATTCACCACTACACAACATGGCAATGGTCACTGACTTAACAGAGCTTTAAAAGTGGGTTCAAGGAGGAGAGATCAATTCAACAGCTACACAGAACCTCCACATTCCAAGGCAGAATACCTCCAAAGAGCAGCTGCTGACGTTTGCTGCCTTCATACTGCGCTTGCGGGCTTCATGCCATAACCTTGCTGAGCGTTGTTGGAAGCAGGACAGTGAACTAGATAGAAGAGGCCTTCATTCCGATGCAGCAAGCCTCTTGCAAAAGACATGCTGGCACAACACGTGTTCTGCCGTTGCACACTGTCATAAAACCACTATAAAGCAATTTGCTACAGTGTTTATAGCCAGCACGCTGACTGATAGGCCACAGCCTTCCTACTGCCTCCAGCAGTCACAGGAATACTCACCAGAGCAGACAAGTCCAACACAGAGGCAGAGGTAGTGAAACGGCATGGGGGAGGGTTGCATCAGAGGATGTGCAGATCAGGCCTGGGAGGGGAGCAGGATCAGTAGTGCCAGCATACACCATATCCTGTTCTCCTTCCTGGGCCCAATCCACCTGCATGAATCAACTCGGACTTGCCCCAGTAATATCACTGGTGCGGGTCCAAGTTGACCCATTGTGGCTCCTGGGGCTTATCCGGGGGCAAGGGGATAAATGTCCCCTTACCTTCAGGAGACCTCCAGCAGCCGATATTTCCGAATGCAGCACCAGCGCCACTACATTATCATGCAGGAATTGGGCTGCTTAACTTAAAACTCTTCAACCATAGCTAAAAATTTAAGCTTGTATTTAAGATTACGCTGTACTTTTTAAATTTAAACAAGGGTCACAGATTAGCAAATACGGCTAGAAGATTCTGCAGGTATTACTTTTATTGTTTAAATAAGTCTTTCCGCAGTGTTAAAAAAACAAAAATGAAACATCTTAAATCCCTTACTCCTATGACAATAGCTCCATCCAGTGGCCAACATAAATGTTTCAAAACACACAATGTTTGCGAAGACATGGCAGGGATGGCCTGCTCACATTTCTGTTTAATCTGAAGTCTAAATTGTCAGATATTGACACACCCATTAGCATTGGACATAATTATTGTCAATGAAAACTAAGGCAAGTAATTTTGTTCAGAACTGCTGTCCTTCACACTTTCCAATCATGTTCACTTCTCCAATAACTATTTCTCTTTTTTCAAGTCAAACTGCATCTTAACCAATTTCATGCCTTTAATGCAAATATACTCGTATGAATCCAGCTCACGGAGGTTTTTCCACTTCTATGGAAACATTTTCTCTCTATAAAACACTTGACTACTTCAGGTAAATCCTGACTTGTTCATGTAATTCACTTCAGAAAGAAGAATCTACAGAATATGGTTATCCATAAAGTAAATGGAAGAAAGGCCAGCTGGCATTTACAAGTCTTGCACTTCTTTATGATGCCTGCATACTTACACAGAAATAACACCTGCTTTTCTTTTAGCAATCCTGACAGAAAACATACTTGATGTGAAGCTGTAAATATGCTAATATTTGAGAGAAGAGTGCGAACACATTTTAACAACTGACAATATGGTTAAATTAACTTAAATGCCAACCTGGTGAAGAGCCTCAAAACATGAATTGATTTATGCCACATTAAATTAGAAGTGTGAAGCATTCCCTGTATCCAATCATCAAAAGTTAATAGACCAACACTAAAAATGACATTTAAAGCACATCTCTGTTATGGACTATATTAGAGTCCTTTATGAGCTTACCAAACCCTAAAGCTGATCGCTATCCAGTAATAAAGGTCTTTCTGCACAACCATGGGAAGGGTGCCCCAAGGGTGTCCCACGGCAGTTAGCTATTGTGCAGTGCATTTTAGCAACAATATTACAATATTCAAGTCATAAATAATGGATATAAGCACATTAAGTGGTTTGCACTCCAAGGGAGCAAACAACCATTTTGTTGTTCTTCTAGAAGTGTGTCCTCACATGAGTCGTGCAGCTAGGGAGTGTCTAACCTAAACAGACTCAAGTGATTCACAATGAAATTGCTACTTATGTGTCTCACTTCTGGAACCATGTTCCACTCTGCAATTAACTGCCCAGAACACACTGTCCCATGTACAAAAATACAGCATTTTACCTACTCACAAACTGAGATATCACTTTCTTATAATACTTTCTTATGTTGTATTGTTGGCATCCTTCAGTCTCGGAAGACGTTCTGGAACAGAGTGTCCTCTCCAGTGCGCGAAGCCTGGGTAAAGTAGATATGGAGGATAGGCTGTTACCCATGCAGCAAATCCCCCCTCTCCAGGTCGCTGGAATGGTCCAATGGAAAGGCAGAAGCCAATACGGTTGGTTCCAGCGGCATCGCAGGAGTTGCCAGAACGTGATTGTGTTCAGCCATGAACTGCCTCAGGGACTCCAGCTCCGGATTTTGCCTCGAGGTTGACTCTTGAAGCCTTTTCCATAACTGGATGTAGCCAAAAGGCAGTGGAGGTTTGGGATGAGAGTTTTCCTTCTCTCAGATGAGCTGCCTTTCCAGGCTATCGAGTCCCATCTACCCGGTGGCTGTTTAGTCGCCTCTTACAACAAGTACAGTCAAACTGAGGGCCTATTCTTATCCCCAGCCCCCAGGGAAAACTTTCTTATAATAATAAGAAAGATATCACCTCTCTTTCTTAAAAGAACCCTTATAGCAAGGCATGCTAACAGTCCATGACAAATTTAACACAAATATGCTTTTAATGCACCAAAAAAAGTAATCTTATAGACAGGCCCTCAGAGAGCCAATTCTGCAAACAAGAGATGTTCTGATCAAACCCCCCCCCCCAATTAATCTACAAAATCTAGCCACACTGCCAATTTCTGCTCCCCTGGGGAAAGCATCTGAGCAGCAAATTGTTCCTGTCACAGTAAAGGGCAACAAATACGAACTCTATATATCAATTCAATGTTTATCATACTGACACTGTGGACCATGCAGAAACCCCTCTCTTTCTTAAAAGAACCGCTACCTATATAGAACAGAAGATAATCAGAGCCATGCGGGATCCAGCACAACACACATAGTACTCTGTCTCTCTCTTCCCTATTGTTATAGGCCTACTGATTATTTTTTTTTAACAATAGAAGATAAAGAGATGTCTGTAAAGCTTCCACAGCACAGCTGCCAAATACAGAGTCATCCTCTTGAGGCCTAATGCATGGCACTGTCTCTCTTGCAACATTAAAAAGAAGTCAATAGCCAACAACAATACAAAAGTGAAGGCCCAGGGACCAGGGACAGAGAGACAGAGAGAGCGAAAGTGGAAAATGACAGTGGTAAGCCGAGCTATTCACATCACTCTAAACAGTTACTTACATGAATGAAATAATCCAAACCACAACATGATTTGAAGCAGACAGAAGTAAATACACCACCACACTGTTTCTGCATTAAGTGGCTAGAGAGTACTGAGCAAGCGAACCAAGATAATGATTACAGGGAAGGAATGCCAGTAATGAGGACTTGACAAAAAAAAAACTAGGAATCACCTTAGATCAAATGATATGATTCAGTATGAGAAATTCATTTGGGCAACAACATCCAGAAATAAAGCAGAAGTATTTGAGCTTGTAAAGAGCATTTTTTTTCTATAGCTAAGGGAGCTATCTAATGTGGAGGACTGAAGTGCAACCTTGAATCCTATAGAGAGTTTTTCTTTTAGGTCACCTGAGTATCGCTCAGCTATATTCCATAAGAAAAGATTGCACAGAAAGCTTCAACCCCAAACAAATAAGTTTAAGACAAAAAAAAAAATCAGGGAAAATTGAGAGCCTATAGGTGTCATGAATATGTACAGTTCAGGCCTAGTAGCATTGCAAGGCCTGAACCAAGCTAAAACAGTAACACAGAAGTGGCTTGCATTTCCTAGCTGCTAGGATTTACAAATCAATGGAAGGTGATTATGTAGCGCCTGGGGTCGGCAACCTGTGTTTTCAGAGCCGCATGCGGCTCTTTCAGTCCTCTGATGCAGCTCCCCAGTGGGGGCTAGAAGCGGGGCGCCTTCTCCTTGGCCTCCGTCCAGCCAGCCCAGCCCCGAGGGTGCCTCACTCCGGCGCTATGTGCTGCGGGCGCTGGCTGCTGCTGAGTGCGGGGCGCCGCTCCTCCCTGCAAAGCTGCAGCTCCTTCCCTGCAAAGCGCCCCCCCACACACACAGCAGCTCCTTCCTTGGCAGGCAGGCAGGCAGGGGCAGCGGCGCTCTCCTGGACCTGCTCTCCGCGCCCCACTGCGAGCAGGCGCCCACAGGCGCCCCACTGCGAGCAGGTGCGGGGGGGGCAGCCGGGCACCTCTTCCCTGCGCTCTTCCTTCCTTCGCCCTACAGCGGGCAGGGGGCTGAACGGAAGAGGCGAGGCTGGTCAGAGAAGCGCGGGAGACGCAGCGCTGCTGAAGCAATGGGCAGGAAGGAGCGAGGTGAGCTGCATTCCTGTCCACACTTCCCTGGGAGAAAGCCCGTTCACTCTACTGGGGCTGACTTCTGAGGAGACAGGCAGAGGAGCCTGTTCACACTTCCCTGGGAGGAAGCCCCGTTCCCTCTACTGGGGCTGACTTCTGAGGAGACAGGCAGAGGATGTCCCCTGGTTCTGGTGTTATGTGAGATTGTAAAGAGCATCTCTCTATCCACTCTGTCCATCCCCTGCATAATTTTGTATGTCTCAATCATGTACCCCCTCAGGCGCCTCTTTTCTAGGCTGAAGAGGCCCAAACGCCGTAGCCTTTCCTCATAGGGAAGGTGACCCAGCACCTACAAGGGAGCTACAAGAAGGGGCTACATTATAAAAATGGGACCTGTAAGAGGGGAGCACATTATAAAAGTTGCATATACAAGAGGGGAGTGCATTATAAATTGGGACATACAAGGGGGAGTAATAACTATAAATCTCTTTATTGTATTGAAAATACTAGTCATTAGATTTTGTATTTCATTGTACCTCTTTTACATTACTGTGGAAAAGACACAAAGATGACTATTTACTGTTGGTCAGGATTTTCTGCTAGGGAGGGCACCAGCCCAAGTCTTGCCTATAGCACCAAATTGGCTAGGGCAGGCCCTGGGAAAATAAATTAGTATTTAATTTAAATGTATTTTATTTTAGCTCTTTCGTTTTTTATATGTAATTCTAAATTTAAGATTATGGTGATCTTGTAATATTAAAATATGTTACATATTGTTTTCTCTGTAGCAGTTCATTTCAAAAATGCAACACACTATAGTTTTTTTATACATAGCATAAAGGTAAAAAAACTATATACGCAGTGTTATCTTCATTTTAGATGTCAAAAGGGTTTTGTGGCTCCCGAGGTTTTCTTTTCTCCAGAAAACCGGTCCAAATGGCTCTTTGAATGTTTAAGGTTGCCGACCCCTGACCTAAGCAGCCAGAAAGACGCCCATCAAGGATGGAATGCAGCTGCAGATCTCCAGGGGGAGGGAAGAGGAGAGGGCGAGCTTCCAGCCCACTTCCGGAGGACCGGGTCTTTGTTCCTTGTCTCTTGGTGAGAGAGGTGGTGGGTGCACATCCTGCCCCACCAGGACCATGTGGCCATAGGTAACTGGCCTGAGGATCTACAAAAGAAGCTGACCCAGGTGAGGGTTAGAGAATAACAGAGTTAGCAAGTTAGCTTTGTTGTTTTATGCTGTTATGTTTCCTAGAAGTTTTTATGCCTCTAGCATTTGCTGCCTTTTGTAACCTTTTGTAACCCTATGTATTTAATAAAGTAGAAAATCTTTTTACCATGTTGGTTCATTGTCTGTTGGGGACAAAGGTTCAGAATCCTGCCTAGCCGTTCAGCAAGCTACCAAAAATCCTCATTGTGGACTAAAAACTTGAAGACTGAGACTTTAAGTAAAGAAAGTGCTCAGTGCCTACAAGGGATATAGTTAAGCCTAGAGGGTCTCGGTTTCCCTGGACTGAGGCACTGGCTCTTACAGGGTGGTGGCAGTACTACCGAATAGGGATCTTGAGGGCTCTAGGGTTAAGAACCAACAACTCTGAGCACCCCAAACCCTGGGAGTGAGACCCAAGTGTACGACAATAGGAAAACAAACAAAGATAAAACAAAAGCCTGCAAGAAGGAGAACTACAGGAATAAATTAGATGTTGCTATCAGATAGAATGAAATGTTGCTCAAAATACAAAAAAGAGATCTTTTAAACAGATGGGGTAAGTGAAAAGTATGTTACAAAATAAACCCCAAAAAAGGGAAAGTTTAAAGACATCTTGGGATGGCTCAATGCTTCATGAATATTTTGTAACTATTTTTCATACAGAAGATCCTGAACATAAAGAGTAGTGGATCAAATAACAATGAAGGCAGACAACTCACACGTCAGATACCAAGGGAAAATTTTACAAGCACTCAAGTCAGCAATCCAGATAATCACTGCTCAAGAAAATTAGAAGGAACTACCACAACAAAAAAGCATCAGCAATAGAGCTAAATGGGATATTTCCTGATGACTGGAACATAATCGATGCTGTAGCCCTGTTCAGGAAAAAACTAAACTGCCTTGTGTTAACTACATACATACTTGTCTGATTTCCACACCCTGTAAGGAAAAAAGAATACTTTCAATGTGCTTTTCAATGTACTTTTCCATTTTAGTGTGCTTCTTAGTTGGCAACCTTCAGTCTCGAAAGACTATGGTATCGCACTCTGAATGGTGGTTCTGGCAAAGCATCTAGTGTGGCTGAAGAGGCTGATTCGGGAGTGACAATCCCTTCCACACCGGGAGCAAGTGCAGTCTGTCCCTGGTCTGTCTCCCTGGCTATGGGCCTTCCTTCTTTGTCTCTTTGCCTCAGTCTGTTGGCCAAGATGTCTCTTCAAACTGGAAGAGGCCATGCTGCACAGCCTGCCTCCAAGCAGGCCGCTCAGAAGCCAGGGTTTCCCACCTGTTGAGGTCCATTCCTAAGGCTTTCAGATCCCTCTTGCAGATGTCCTTGTATCGCAGCTGTGGTCTACCCGTAGGGCGCTTTCCCTGCACAAGTTCTCCATAGAGGAGATCCTTTGGGATCCAGCCATCATCCATTCTCACAACATGACCGAGCCAACGCAGACGTCTCTGTTTCAGCAGTGCATACACGCTGGGGATTCCAGCTCTTTCCAGGACTGTGTTGTTTGGAACTTTGTCCTGCCAGGTGATGCCGAGGATGCATCGGAGGTAGCGCATGTGGAAAGCGTTCAGTTTCCTCTCCTGTTGTGAGCAAAGCATCCATGACTCACTGCAGTACAGAAGTGTACTCAAGACGCAAGCTCTGTAGACCTGGATCTTGGTATGTTCCATCAGCTTCTTGTTGGACCAGACTCTGTGAGTCTGGAAAATGTGGTAGCTGCTTTACCGATACGTCTGTTTAGCTCGGTATCCAGAGAAAGAGTGTCGGAGATAGCTGAGCCAAGGTACACAAAGTCATGGACAACCTCCAGTTCATGTGCAGAGATTGTAATGCAGGGAGGTGAGTCCACATCCTGAACCATGACCTGTGTTTTCAAGGCTGATCATCAGTCCAAAATCTTGGTAGGCCTTGCTAAAACGAATCATGAGCTACTGGAGATCTTTGGCAGAGTGGGTAGTAACAGCTGCATCGTCAGCAAAGAGGAAGTCACGCGGACATTTCAGCTGGACTTTGGACTTTGCTCTCAGTCTGGAGAGGCTGAAGAGCTTTCCGTCTGATCTGGTCCGGAGATAGATGCATTCTGTTGCAGTTCCAAAGGCCTGCTTCAGCAGGACAGAAAAGAAAATCCCAAACAAGGTTGGCGCAAGAATACAGCACTGCTTCACTCCGCTTCAGATGTCAAAGGGGTCTGATGTGGAGCCATCGAAGACAACAGTGTCCTTCATGTCCTTGTGGAAAGACCTGATGATGCTGAGAAGCCTGGGTGGACATCCGATCTTGGGGAGAATCTTGAAGAGGCCGTCCCTACTGACCAGGTCAAAAGCCTTTGTGAGATTTATGAAGGCTATAAAGAGTGGCTGCCGTCATTCTCTGCATTCCTCCTGCAGCTGTCTAAGGGAGAATACCATATCGGTGGTGGACCTGCTGGCTCAGAATCCGCACTGCGATTCTGAATAGACGCTCTCTGCAAGTACCTGGAGCCTCTTTAGTGCAACTCAGGCAAACAGCTTTCCTACAACACTAAGGAGAGAGATGCCGCAGTAGTTGTGCAGTCACCCCTGTCACCTTTGTTCTTGTACAGCGTGATGATGTTTGCATCCCTCATTAGTGTGCTATATCCTATGATTTCCGTTCTCCTGCAGAAAGACTCCTAAGGACACAATGATTTCTCCCCCCCCCCCCCATTTAGACTTTTACCTCACACTTTCCTGAGAGCTAATAGTGGGCAACTTTTGTTGCTGTTGTTCTAAAATTATCACAACTATCAGCTTCCCCCATAAGAGCATGCCCAAACTTTAATATCTACTGCCAAGGTCTGCTCTCTGGTTCATTACTGACAGAAATTCATTTCGTGGGCACCAAAGTCAGTTTCAATAGTAGAACCCCACATATGGAATTGACAGCCCAAGAAGGTCAAGCCAAGGAGGTTTCCTTCTGGTCTCAAGTAAAAAAATTTTCATGCCAGAAGGCTTCTTACACAGGAACTTGGTACCCTACTAAATCTGTATTGTTTCATCTCTATTTTAATTGTTTTTCATGTTATTCTATTTTTATTTATTCTATTTCTGTATACTGTTTGATTTTTTTCTGACTAAAATGAGGTTTTACTGACTAAAATGAGTAAAATATAAAAGAAGTATATCAAGACAGCAAATACCAATTTTTGAGAAGCTACCTGTAGCACAGTTGGGGTCAGTTCTACTTCTGCTGACAAAAATACAAAGGTTTCCATCAGAGAAACAGGGTGAAAAATGAAAGGAGATGTGAACAAGTGAACGTTCAGCTGCATGGTTTTAAAATACACAAGAGTTGCATAAATCCATATACGTATAAGAGTTGCATAAATCTCAGTTGTATACAACTCTAAGAATGTGCACAATAAAAAAAAATACTAGCAGAATTTGCAGCTAAGAGGCTACTTGCTCTTGCTGTAAAAGAACAACCCTAGTCACTTCATCCAGTAAGAAGAAAAAGGTGCATTGGGGTGCGTAGGCAGGAAGGAGTGGGGAGGCCCATCTATAACTATAATGCGACTGGAATCAGGGGGCTGGTCAAAATGTGCTGGTGGGCAAATGTGGCCCTCGGGCCATATTTTCAAAACCCATAGGATAGAACAGTGGTTCTTGAACTTTTTGGGAAATTTACTCCCAAAGTAAGTCTTTGTGGCGGGGGGGGGGGGCGGGGCGAGAGCAGAGATACAATCCCAGGATCGTGTCGCTAAAGGGAGGCAAGGAGGGTGCTTTTACTTACTGTGGGCTTGAGCAAACAGCAGGAAGTGCGGGGAGCCCTGTGCAGCCCTCCCAGGGTTCCATGAGGCTTGGAATGTTACAAAGAAAACTAGCAAACCAGAAGTGACTTACGTTCATTATTTTTGAACATTGCAAGCCCCAAGGAGCACTGTAGAGGGCTGCGCAAGGCTCCCTGAAACTCCTGCTGCTTGCCTAAGCCTACAGTTAAGTAAAAGCACCCCCCTCCCCCCTCCTTTGTGGTCCACAAACTTCAACACTGAATATAGAGTGAAAACACCTCAGAATTCTCCAAACGCTATCTACAATAAAATCAAGATCTTAGTAATAACAGAATTAATATCTGATCAACAGCATTAATAATTGATCAAGGGTATCAAAAATACTTGATCAATAATTCAGTTTCAAAAGATTGTATCCCAAATGTTCTATTCACAGAAGGGGCTTGGGCTACAGTGTACCTTCATTCAAACACTTAGGATACACCTCAGAGGAATGTAGGTGTATAAAAGACCAGCAATTTTCAACTGCTGTGCTGCAGCACACAGGTGTGCCGCCACGGGACCAGAGGAGATAGGCAGCAGCCGTGCATGTGGGGGAAGAAGCTGCTTTAAGCCTCACGTAGCAGGAGAACAAAAAGGAGTAGCTTGTAAAGGGGCTGGTCGTGGCTGCTTTTGCATCTCCTGCAGTCGCTTGCTCCTGCTGCTGAGCAAGACTAAGGCTGCAATCCTATCCTCACTTACATGGGAGTAAGCCCCGTTGACGATTATGGGGCTTACTTCTGAGTAGACATGCATGGGCACTAAGGCGGTTGTTGCTTGCCCTGCATGTTGAATGGGCAGCCAGAGAAGCCTGGCGGCGCTCCAGGCGGGAGCCATGGAGTGAGTGAGAATGAGAGAGCCAGAAGCAGGCAAGCAGGTATGAAACGAGAGAGTCTGCTACCAACCAAAGTACTGGTTGGTTGAAAAGGGTCCTTGAAAGTCCCTTTTCCTTGTCACAGTTTGTCTGCAACTTCCTAAAGCGAACCACCCTGCATTGCGTTAATCAACAAGGCACTTCTTGTCTTTTAGAGCTTTGGGCCACAATCCTATCCACAATTACCTGGGAGTAAGTCGCATTGACTATAATGGGCTCACTTCTGAGTAGACTATCTAGGATTGGGCTTTTGGTTGCACTTTTTTATTCTCAAATACACGAGCAAGCAATTGGCATTTCTCTCTCCTCTTCTCCCCCAACCCACTCCCTCCCACAGGTACATTTCCCCCCTCCCAAATCTCATAATCACAGAACACCTCTCTTACTGTCCCTTCCCTCACTCATCTCCACCTTCCAAAGGTTCAGAATCACTTGCTTCACATTCTCTCTCTCTTCCCCACCCCATTAAATTCTACACTTGTTTCAATCATGTCGCCTCACTGCCCCTCACCCCACATTTGTCTACTATGTGCTCAATCTGACCTCTCTTTGCCATCACTTTCTAGCATAACACTTCGCTAACAATTTGATCAGCCTACTTCAAAACATTTTTCCTCGTTTCCAGAAACCACATACACTTCCCTCTCCAAGTTTCTTGTGAATTTCTTTGTCATGTAATGATTTAATTATATTAATTAAAAATTAATTATAATGTAGTAATTTAATGTAAGTAAAAAAACTGGTAGCGTGCCTTGACACTTTTAGTGTCTGGTCAGTATGCTGTGAGCTGAAAAAAGGTTGAAAATGGCTGTAATAGACAATTAAAACAGTAATGTTCTGTCTGCTTTCTTCAAGCAAAATTTTCACAGATTACATGAATGTATAGAGAAATACACTGTATGACTGATTATTGTAGTGACACATTAAAACAGCAACCTCTGGAAGCAGCTTTTGGGAGCTGTAATGGAAAGCACTACCAAACATATTCATGTACCACAAATTAACACATCAGCCCAAGGCAGACACAATGGTGTTCAATCTCCTAGCCATGGTTAAGTGACAGCCTTGTCATTCACTAGTTCATTTTTGGAACTAACTCTGATGCAATGTTAAATCTACACTGGCACTTCCACTAAACATGGTTAGCTCAAAATCACAGCGCACAAATCTACTTACTGCAATCTGTGACTTGAAGTTAATCACAGTTAACAAAACACCAATGCACATGTAACACTGTACCATAATTAACTCTGTAACTGAAACGAAAAGGGGAATTCATGGGTGAAAGGAAAGAAAGTTGTTTCACAATTCTTCAAGACATTCTTCTAATGACACATCTAGCAGCATTATGCCTGCATCAAGTCAATACATTTTTCCATGAAATAATGTTCCTGCCATACCCCAAGATAATGAAATGAGGGAGGGGGGGAAAGTTGCCTAAAATGATGTGCAACCAAACCCAAGACTTGGAGTAACTGAAAGTTAGCCAAAATCTGCTTCTTGCCCACCAAACTGATATTTTTAGTTACAAATTTCCATCCTGGACTGATGTCCTTGTTTTAAATTTATTTGTGAATGCCAGGCAAAACACAACTTAGTGAATTTCTCCAATGCATAGTACAAGGCTAAATATGTAAAAACTGAGATTCCACCCTATTTTGCACCTTGATTCCATTTCATGCTACTATTCTGCGATACTGACAGGAGTACCTTATGCCTTAGACAAATAGTTGAGATACATCAGAGCAGTGGTTCTGCTCAGTAGTGGCACCAACGCTACGGAATTCCCTTCCCCTTGACTTAAGAATGGCTCCCTCTCTTGAAACTTTTCGGCGAGGCCTGAAGACCCTTCTGTTCAAACAAGCCTTCTGAGTTCTCGGCCTTTTTAACATCTCTTCAACATCTTTTAATATTTTTTAAATACTTGGTTACAGGCCTGATTCTTTTATGATTTGCTGCTCTATGCTCTTTTTACCTGACTACTTTTTATCTGACTACTGTTTTTATGATATGTTGTTAATATGTTTTTATCTGTTTTTAAATTATGTTTTTAATTTGTTTTTAACTTGTTGTAAGCCGCCTTGAGTCCCTTTGGGGAAAAAGGCAGGGTAAAAATAAAGTTATTATTATTATTCTCAAATTGGGACATCATGATGCCCCAGCCTGAAGGCCCTGGACTCTGCTCCCTTAAGGGACGAGGGGAAGGCAGCGATGTGATTCCCAGGATCGCGTCACAAAGGGGGGCGCAGGGAGTGGCATGTACTTACTAGTCCCTGCAGCAGCCTCCCGAGGGCGCAATCATGTCACTTTCAATTTCTAAAGCTCAGGAGCCCTTTGGAGGGTCACACAGGGCTCTCCACACTTCCAGAAGACTGCTGCAAGAACTGGTAAGTACATGTCAGCCCCTGTGCCCCCCTTAGCGACATTATCCTGGAGATCACGTTGCTGCCTTTCCCCTGCCACCTTCCCCACTCCCCCGCATGCACTTATAGCCGATCTCAAGCTCTCTGGAAGTTTGAGAAGTGCTGCATTAGAGCATAATACTGATAATATGAAATAATTTGTAATTTTGCTGCAAATTCCAACACTACTACCAGTGGACGCATGTACACCCAACCAGAAAGGATGAAGTTTGGATATATAGGGCAGAAGGCTCAAAGATCTGTGGGTCAAAACAGAAAGATTCAATATACATACCTATAAGCTCTGTTGGGTTCTTGTTATTAAAATTTTCACATACACGAATGAAAGTTTCTGTGTTTTCAGGTGTGGGGCACTCGCCATGACTGACAAATGAAAAAGAAGAAGTTATACAAATAAAAAATGTTTCTGTGAAAAATAAAGGTACTCATGAGTTCCATCAGCTTACCCTTTACACTGAAGTTTTATATATGTGATGCCATCTTTCTCTATATCATTCCTGTCATAGAACCTGGTGGTGTTGGTCAAGTCTATCAACAAACCCATCTTAACCTGAAAATGATAGAAGCAAAGTTAAAAACACACACTTCTTAGGGCCAATTCTTCAGCAAGAACGTAGCCAGAATTGTATTGCCCCTCCTACCACTCTCTTATTAAATGCCTTCCAGTTACATCCAGGAAGTGTTCTGAGGCCCTCCAGTTGCAGGCTGAAATCCACAGATGCCAAGCCCACAGGTAAAGAGGGCCCACTGAGGAGATTTTGTGATCTCCTTTCAATGGCATATTTAGTCATGTGCTGCATTAAGTGACATACTGACATACCACACTTCCCAGTAAACTTCTACACATTATTTAGGAAAGTACCTGGGTACTCAAAACCTACACACTTCCGCTTAGCAGACATTTAGTGACTGGATATAGTACTATAGATTTCCCAAACCAAGTATTTACTAATATGCAGCTAAGCTGACAACCTCACAAGGTGTATATCAAAGGCCCAGTTCAGACATATCCTAAGTGATAATTTAGTGCTGAATGAACAAATCTAACAGCACAATCTTAAACCTGTCTACTCAGAAGTATGCTTCATTGCGTTCAATGGGACTTACTCCCTGGTACGTGAACACAGGATTACAGCCATAAGAGAGCCCCAGGCTTGCACACTTCCACTTTCCTCCTTTCTCACACAAGAGAAGAGTGAAAACTTCTGCTCAGACTCAGAAAACTAGAGTTTGTTAATTAATAAGAGTTAAAACAAAACAGGATATCAAACTGCAGAAAGATGGAACTATGGTTTGTTCTCAAAGTGAAAGCTTTCACGCTCCTTCTGTTGCTTGGAAGAGAGGGGAACACGAGCCCACAGTTCTCTTAGGCTCATTCACACAGTGCTAGACCATGGTTTAGTGTTACATCTAAACTGGGTCAAAGAGAAAACCTAACTGTAATAGCCATACAATTAGATTAACCATTTGACCAGTTACAAAAAGGAATGATAGGGCATACATTTTGTTCATTCAGTCAACCAAAAATGTTTGTGCAACAAAACATTTATGTTGACCTGCAAGAGCCACTAAGACCTGCACAGCTGTGAGCCTACAATATACAAAAGATGCTTCCACACATTACCCTGATGAACAGCAGTAACTGGCAAGCCAAAGGTCCTCATTAGTGTTGTCACTGCTATTTCACCTCCCATGCCAATCCTGCAGGTATGTCTGGACCAGAACAGTCAGAATGAGGACTGCCCTACTGAATGCACTACTTGCAGATCATCAGCACTCAGCCAGAGCAATGAGAACCCACGAAAGTGTTTATGTGGAAAGGACAGGAAGAAAGATGGGAATACAGGAGCCTAAACAATAGTCAGCTGTCTCTGCCCCTTTACGAAAGCACACGCATAGGTTTCAGAAATGCAAGCAACAGTACAACTACTTCGTCTGCTACAGTTACTGCTCATTTTGAGTCGAGTGGCAGTTTAACATTGTTGACTTCTTGTGTTCTGTGTTGGTTACTGCTGACTAGTAATCAGTAATCAATATACTTCTAAGAGCTTTTGATCCATGTGATTTGTTTGTTAACAGGTACAGTATAAAGTATCAGCAAGTATAGTCATTTCATGTAAAGTTAATGTTAATATTTAAAATCGTATCTGTCTTCATATTACAGATTAACTGCAGAAGTACACTGGAGGTGATGGAACTATTCTAACCTGTGCTGCTGCAAGTCTCTATTGACAGTGTTTATACAGTTAATAACTATGCTCCATCAGAAGAAACGCAATAAGGTGTTAATTGAGCCACCCATTTGTGGGTCCTCTACCAGCAGTAATTCTGAAGAGCCAACAGATACCTTAGCTACACATTTCTGAGAACATAGGGCCCAATTTTCCAGTGTCAGGGCAGCTGTGCCAATAGGGCATGCACTGCATCCTGTGGTAGACAGTCACAGAGGACTCCTCAAGGTAAGGGAACATTTGTTCCCTTATCTTGGGGCTGCATTACGACAGCACCGGTGCTAAAAGTTTGGATAGCATTGGGTCCATAATTCCCAATAATAAAATATTTCCTTTGCTTATACGCTAAAGAATTAACTTCTTTGGTACTTCCCTTTACCTTAAGACTCTTCAAATAGTTGGATAACATGCTGGGGTGAAAACGACACTCTTCAGCAACTTGATCATCATATTTTGGCCCCAACATTGTCTTCAGAGGTAAAAATATACCTATTTGGCAACAAAGACAAAAATTTTACTCTTACAGCATGTGTATAATAAGTAAAAAGCTATGACTCACAAGCTTCAGCTGGTCCAGAATATGACAGCCCATTTGTTGTCTGAGGTCATGCACAGAGAATACTACACCAACCTTGGAAAAGCACCTGCTTCCAGTCTGTTGCCGGTCCAAATCTGATGAGCTAATTCTAACCCTAAGCATCCTACAGAAGGGATATGACAGAAAATGTTTCCTCAAATATAAGCCTCCAGCAGAATCAATAATTAAAATTTAAGATAGTCTGAGTAAGCAGTTAAGACTTTGCTGACTCTATTAGCCTTTACTTCTTTTAGATTTTGTCGCTTATTTGATCATTAGTTTTTGTCTGCTCCCCCTTTTTAGATCATTTGGTTGTTTGGTTTTTTTTAATTATTCCAGTATTTGAACTATAATACATGGTAAGCTGCCTTGCTGGTCCTTTTAATAGGACTGAAACTTGGCCTAGAAATATTTTAAATAGTTTAGATTTTTAACTGCAAAAAGAGAAATGTAGTAAAAACTCTCCCACTATATCATATTTTAAACTGATGTTTCTAACTGCATATGTTTATCACCCTCTCCTATTAGTTGTTAGATGCTTTATTGTGTTTATCGTTTTTTATTACTGAAATTGTTATTAAAGTTACTGCATGATTTTTATTGTATAGTACATGGGAAAAATTGAAAAGACTATAAATAAGAGGAATAATTTAAACATATTACCACAATTTCTTTTAGAGGCAATCAGCAACAGAACTTAATTTTTAAAACAAGAGATGTGGGGCTGAAAATCTTGCTACAGGAACCTTTCCTCCTAGTTGCACTCACAGGATTCATGACTAGAGTTACTCAGTGGCAAATGAAAGGCACTTTGCAAAAGCCCAGTGACATCCAATTCTTTCCAAATGTTACACATTTTCTAGGAATGGATCTTGGAGTTTTCCATGGCTTCTCCCTTACCACATGCAGACTGTTTTGTGGTCATATTTTACGTCACACTCAGAATCAAACTAATTATGGCTATTTGGGATCATACTGGGCAGACTATTCAGGACCCTGCCTATTCATCTTTTTGCACACCTTCAAGTATGTGTACCTACTTTCAATCCTCGTGCCTGGATTTTAACTAAGGGTCCAATCCTATCCAATTTTCCACTGCCGGTGCAGTTGTGCCAGTGGGGTGTGTGCTGCATCCTGTGGTGGAGGGGCAGTCACTGGGGTCTTCTCAGGGTATGGGAACATGTGTTTTCTTACCATGGACCTGCATTGTGACTACACCAGAGTTGGAAAATTGGATAGGATTGGGCCCTTAACTAAGCAGTCACAACTGGCACAAAGTTAATTTTTGCCCTTTCCTTGAAGTCTGCAGTCAGGTTACATGGAACAAGGCAACTTCAGTTCTTTGTGATGGCATGTGCAAGCTGGCTATTGGAGCAGAATGAATGTGGTTTATGAGTGGAAATGGGGAAGGGGGGAAGCAGCAGCAAAGGCTTTCTTTCCAAGTGGGTCTCCTTTACTTCTGATCCAAGACTGAAGCAAAGGAGAACTACAGAGAGATGAACACGTGTACAGCTTCATCCAGGAAAGCGAGGGATGGTTTTCTGCAAGCTCTCAACTAAAACAGTAGATCCCAAACTGTGGGTCAGGACCCACTGGTGAGTGGCAACCTGATTCTTGGTGGGTGATGGAAAGATCAAATAACTAATTGCCTGAAGCCTTGAGGCCAATTAAAAATCAGGCACTGGAGCTGCCAACTGCTCTGCAAAGAGCTCAGCTACTGCAGTTTGCAAGTAAATCTAAGGAGATCAATGTCTGAGCAGGTTTGGGGGGTGAATAAATAAGTGGTGCTTTTCTAGAGTTTTTGTAAGGTCTCCTCAACCAAGGTGGGTCCCGAGACAGTGTCGTTGAAGAAGGTGGGTCCCAGTGCTGAGAAGTGCGGGAAGCACTGAACTGACCGACCGAGGACAGCACCATGTGACGGCCCGCACGCAGGACCCAGGCTGCAACCCCAGCCTCAGCCTCCCGGGAGCGCGCCCCGCTGACTATCGTGGGACCGGCCTCCGAGGAGGCACGCGCGGGACTGCGCCCGGAGCCATCAGATGGCCCGGCACCCAAAGCGACAGGGGGAGGCTGCGCGTGCTTCGACCCGAAGGGCGCGTGAGGAGGCCGCCCGCCCGCACTCACTCGCCACGGGTTGTCCGCGCCTCGGGCAGTTCAGCCACCGCGGGGGGATCTTGTTGAAGGCCATGGCGACGCCGGGGGCGGACCGACCGCAACACTCCCTCACGCGGCTCCCCCGGCAACTGCGCCGCCCCGCAGCGACGCCGCCGAATCACAGCGCACCGCGCTCGCCCGCTACCGGTTCCGCTTCCGCTCGCAGGACCCTCCGGAGCGGCGGCCGCTCTAGGCAGCTGCAGGAGGCGCAGGCCCGTGCTCTCTATGGCATCGCGACGTCGTCGTCCCTCCCTTGCAAGCGGCAAGATGCCAACAGCACGCGGGGCCCTACTTCCGGCCGAAGGAGGACGCGGCCTCGGCGTTCCGCGGCCGGCTGGAGGCGGGCAGAGCATTCGCTCCCTTTGAAACCCCTGCATCCGGGTCTTCTGGGGAAGGCCTGTCCAGCGCGTGCAGCGGAATGGCGAAGCGTCGAGGGTGGTCGCGAGAGCGCCGCCTGGGGCAGGCCGACCCTGAGGACCCCGTCGCTGCCCGGCCCTGAGAACGCGCAGCAGGGACCGCGCCTGGCAGGAAGCGCTCCCACTGCAGCAGGGCTGCCTCGCACTCCCCCTGCGGTGAAGCTCCCCCTTCGCTAATGCAGCTGATTACAGCTATTAACAGCAGTCAAATAAGTACATTGCATCAACTATTTAATCAATAGGAAATTAAATATTAAACATCAATATCAGTATTATATATTAATATTAATATAAAAATATCAAATAATATTATTTAATATAAACATATCATTATAATATCGAGACAATATAAATAATAATAAAATATTAATACTAATTAAGTGTTTAAATAATATTACATAAATCGTGTTCATATTAAATATTTAATCAGTGTGACCCTGTTTGTTTAACTGCACTTCTGTACATAGTCCTGGCAACCTTGGAAAGCCCCTCGCTACAAGTAGAGCGCCCCTTATCCAGACATCTGAAATCCAGACTCTTCCGAAATGCAGGCGTTTTGTTCCCTGGCTTTACGCACATGCACACACAAACTTTTGGTGGTGTGAACGCTTGTCGTGCAAAAGAGACCCTGAAATCCCGTTTGTCGCTTGGTAACGTTCCCGTGGTCGCTTTCCATCACACTGGATTGATCAGGTTAGTGCTTGGTCCACATCAAATGACAGACACAGCAGGATTTCTTTTTAAAAATGTACTATAAAAACAGTGAGGTATGTACACTTGCTCTACAAGAGGTTTGTTTCTCAGTGGTGGTAGGGTTCGGTCCTCCCTGTGGCGCCACTAGAGACTCCCCGTCCTCGGCAGTGTGAGCTGAACACAAACCAACACCAGCAACAGTCCTCTGCAACAGACCAGCCATTTCTGTGGGTTTTTTTTTCCAAACGTCACATCAAAAATGGATTGGACAAACATGTGCCCCCGAAAATAGTGGACCCCGCAAGCACATGGGGCGAACACTGAAGAAGAAGGTTTGCTCCTCAGTGGTAACTTTCCAGATGGTTTCAGGGAATGCTTCTCATCAACTTCAGCTCTTCCCAACCGACTAGCAGCTTTTCCTCAGAGCTACTGTCTTGCTCTGTCTCTCCACTTTCTTTTCCAACTGTCTCTTTTAGCTGTTCTTTCCAAACATTCCAACTGCCGTTCTAACACACATAGTTCTCCTTTCCTAGAATATCTACCTGTTCCTGTCATCCTTTTATTGCTTCCTGGGTGTGCAACATCAACACTGTTTCCCACTGTCCCCTGGCACCATAGGGGACAATGTAGAACATTGTCCCAAGCAGTCCGGATAAGGAACACTCAACCTGTACTTGAATCACCGCAGAGAATCTCCATGCCAGCACTGCATATTCCTGGCAGTAGCTGATGCTCTGTTATGGCAAAACCATTCTCATTTCCAGCAGCCCCCACAAGTGACTACTTGGAGCCCAATCCTATCCAAATTTCCCACATTGGTGCAGCTGCAATGCAGCCCCAAGGCAAAGGAACAAAAATTCCCTTACATTAAGGAGGCCTCCATAACTACCCTTCCACCACAGGATACAGCATACACCCCATTGGCATGGCTACACCAAGGCTGGAAAGTTGGATAGGATTGGGCTCTAACCTGGCAATCACGCATTGACTAAGTAAGAACTAAGGGCCCAGTCCTATCCAGCTTTCCAGCACCAGTGCAACTGCAATGCAACTCTGAGGTAAGGGAACAAATGTTCCCATATCAACTTGAAGAGGCCTCTGTGACTGTCTCTCCACTACATGCTGGAGCACACACCCCATTGGCATGGCTGCACTGGAAAGTTGGGTAGGATTAGGGCCCTAGTGATGGTCTTAATCACTAGAGGAAAAATTCATTTTTGGGCTATCAGACCACATGCACAAGAAAAAGCTAAAATTTTTCCCAACGTTTCGCCCCAACTATGTGGGGCCTTCTCAAGGGAGTAAAGAAAACTATGGTGCCACCTAAAAGCTCAAAATAGCTCTATTGCCTGATAGTCTAAAACTGAGCAGGTATCCTAGCCAAGAAGCTGGATAGGTACACCTCCAGTAGAACTATCCCATGTGAATGTAAGGACAAACTGTCAAGGTTATCAACTGTCAACCTTCTTAAAGGCATCCATTCCTTCAACCTATTCCTTATTAAATCTTAAGGCTGCGGTTTTCAGACTCTCTGGGAGTTTGAAACCCACAGTAAGTCTTTGTGGGGGTGGGGGGGCAGCGGGGGCAGGGGGAAGGCAGCAATGCGATCCCCAGGATCGCGTTGCTGAGGGCGCTGCAAGGACTGGGATGCACTCACCAGTTCCTGCAGCAGCCGTCCCTGTGTGCGGGGAGCCCTGCGCAAGCGCCTGCAGGACGCCCCAGGTCACGGAAAGGGAGAGTGGAGCAATCTGCTGTGCCACCGCAAAAGCTGTGAAATTTATAAAAAGTTCTGGGCGCCATCAAACTGGGTCCATGCTTTGGACATGAGGCCTGTGGACCAATTGCATGCAATTCAAATAAAGCTTGTGAACCTTCATCCCTGAGTACTGAGTTCTTGAGTCTTTAGTTGCTCTATCAACCTTGCAACATAATGACATCACTTCCTGCCTAATGACATCACTTTTGGCCCTCAGCAGGCATCACAAATGCTGTTCGGCCCTCGGTATGAAACAAGTTTGACACTAGCTTCTAGTTCTACTTTCTCCAATGAGATATAGTCAAAACTAACTAGTCCCGAGCACTAATATTTTAGCGTCTTAGACGGTCACCCTCAAAACAGCCACCAACCCACCTCCCTTGATTCTCCTTTATATTTGATTCATAAGGTATGTAGTCTTTTGATCAGTAGGTGGCACCATAGCTTCACACATACATAATGAAGCTTAAGCCATTGAGGTTATGGACCAGAGTTCATCTGAAGCATGGCTGCTGCATAATGCAGTGTTGAAAACAGTCTGATATTGATATCTAGTTTCCATTTGGTATTCGTACCATTTATATGAACAGTTGCATGATTTGGGATTTTTTCGTATTTCGGAATATGCAAAGAATGAACCTGTACTACTTACTGTATTTATTTAGCAAAGCTAACTTTCAGTATGATGAAGTCAAATTTTCAATAGATCAAGCATCCCATCGCCTGCAAGCTCCCCCTCCCGCCTCCTGCTCAGCTCTGTGGTGCCTTCTGTGCAGCCTGAAGTCAGGGGTTGCAGCATAGCCAGCTTCCTAGCACCCAGCATGCCTCATGCTGTGCCAGCCAGTGCACAAAACAGTTTTTTAAAAAAAATTTTAAAAGTGTCCACACACTAAAGACCCCTGGATTTCTGGCTCACTGAGCACTTTCATACCGCATCATTTTTTTTTCATCAATATTATAACAAAACACTGTCGAAGCAAACAGCATTAAGTGAGGACATTTTTTATGGCTGAAGCTGACAAAGGCAGGAAACCAGCATCCTGTCAGTTGAACAAATTTAATGCAAAAGTATATCAAACTTGAACTTTATACAGTACAAGCTATTTTCCTGTGAGTGAGTGTTAACAAACATGCAAACTATTACAGCTCTTTGGCAATGTGTTATGGTTTTTCACAATATATTTTAACATGTTTTCTTTATCATTGTTTTTCTTTTAACTATTAGAATATTTCTAATCTGACTTTCTGACCTGCAGACTTAGGGCCCAATCCTATTCAATTTTCCAGCACCAGTGAAGCCACAATGCAACCCAGAGGTAAGGAAGCAAATATTCCCATACCTTGGAGAGAAAGGTGGAGAGAAAAGCGCTCCAGAGTGTTATCAATATTGCTCAGAGGATTATTGGCTGTTCCCTTCCTTCTCTGGAAGAGCTTTATAGGACAAGGTGTATGTCGAATATCTCAAAAATTTTGAGAGATCCCTTGCATCCTGGCTACCAGTTCTTTGAATTATTGCCATCAGGAAGAAGATATAGGGTGATAAAAACAAGAACGAGTAGATTAAAGAACAGTTTCTATCCCACTGCAGTGTCTAGATTAAATGCTGGGGCACAGTGATATGTTGCACAGAGTTTTAGCAATGTGGTGATTGTATATGTAGTCTGCCTAACCTTGTTGTATTCTTGTTTTGTTTTGGTCTTGTCTTGTTTTTACTTTACGAAAGCACCTAATTTCGTTGTACTTGTATAACGGGTACAATGACAAATAAATTTCTATTCTATTCTATTCTGTTGAGGAGACATCTATGACTGCCTCCCCAACACAGGAAGCAATGCAATACCCCATTGGCACAGCAGCACCGGCGCTGGAAAATTGGATAGGATTGGACCCTTACATGTTTGTCTTAGTATCTGAACATTAGCAAGATGAATGTTTAGCACTCCTAAGGAGGGAGTGCTATAATGTTAGTACATCTCAGAGAAGGCTCTGTCCCATCAAACCATCCACCATACCACCTGCGCCATACCGCCTTTGCTGACCTGAGTGTACTAATAGGCTCATATAGAATAAGCAGTTCTATATGACCAGATCCTGGTCTCAAATCATTTCAGCAGTGTTTCTCAAAGTATGGGTCCTGAGCCAATTTCAGGTGGGTCCCCATTCATTCAATTTCAATGTGCATTTTATTTTTAATATGTTTTTTTAAACAGATCAGCAACTGCTTGGGTTAGGAGGGTTCTTCTTTATTTTAAACAAATTTTTAAACTTATACTTATTGTAAACTTTTGATTTACTTACTGAATTAATCAGATTTGTTTTTGTTATATGGTAACTGTTAAAAATTTTCCTGCTTGATGATGTCATTTCTGGCCATGACATCATTTCCACACTAATGATGTAAGTTCCAGTGGGTCCCAACAGATTGTCATTCTAAAAAGTGGGTCCTGGTGCTAAAAAGTTTGAGAACCACTGATTTAGGGTGTTAAAGGTCAAACAAGCATTTGAATTGTCCAGAAATTAGGTGACAGTGTCATTGGTATGATATTGGAGTTACATGCTTCTAAGAGTCAATCCTGCTTAATAAACGAGAGGCCACATTCTGGCCTAATTGCTGTTTTCAGAAGCAGCTTTTCATAGTGTGCATGACAGTAATCCAGCCTGGATGTCACTAAAGCATGTGTAAGGGTAGTCAGATCATTTTTGTCCAGGAAAAGATCCAGCTGGTGTATTAGCTGAAGCTAGCAAAAAGCTGCTGCTACCTGAACTCGTAAGTGAAGCACTACCCACACAGGTGGCAAACCCAAGTTTTAGAAGAGAGTGCAAACTCATCCAATACAAGCAAGATGCTTATCTTGTAGATGCACCTACTTTTGGAACAGTGACCACAGGATCCAAGGATTCTAAAAAGATTGTGTATGCGCCAGGCCAGGAGGCATTCATATTCCCTTGCCAATATTAGCCACCATGCTTCTCTGTCTTGGCTTCTCTCACTGTAGACAGGCTCAGATAGGCTGAAGGTGGAAAGAAAGGGAATGTTTTCCTGATTTGTTCCAAGAAGTATTATTTTGGGAAACTGTGGTTCTTCTAATCACACAGTATTACTTATGGCACAATCCAGTGCGTGTTTATTCGGAAGTAAATCCCACTGCTTTCAATGGGGCTTACTCCCAGGTCATTTGTAGTATTATTATTTGTAGAATATTTATATATCACTTTTCAATGAAAAGCTGTTCATACAGTGGTTTATTCAGCAAAACAAATCACTACATGGTTCCCTGTCCCTAAAGGGCTCTCATTCTGAAAAAAAAGATGCAGAGAAGATATCAGCAATGGCTACTGAAAAGACACCATGCTGGGGTGAAGATGGATAGTTGCTCTCCTCCTGTATAGGTGCGCAGCCTTAGGGCCCAATCCTATCCAATTTTCCAGTGCCAGTGCAGCTGTGCCAATGGGGAATGCACTGCATCTTGTGGTGGGGCAGCAGTCACAGAGGCCTCCTTAAGGTATGGAAACATTTGTTCCTTTACCTTGGGGCTGCATTGCGGCTGCACCGGTGCTGGAAAATTGGATAGGATTGGGCCCTTAAGCAGCTACCTATTGCTGGAAACAATGCCTTCATCTTGCATTTCAAGCTTATTCAATTTTTTTCTTCAGAGCACTACCAGTGCTAGAAGAAACTGGGGCAGGGCATTCCAGAAGATGCATACAAGGATTCTCACAATTGAACGTGGGGAGTTCCCACTTCCAGACATGGTTGTCCCAGCTGTTCTGGATTTTCCTAGGAAATAATGAAAGAAAAAACATGCTTTGGGCCCAGCCTTATGTGAAGGCTGATACTGTATATCGGAATTAAGTGTTCAGCCTTTTTTTTTTTTAAAGTGTTTTAATCATTAACATGAAGCTATGCAAACAAAATATGCATGGAGGATGGGTGGGTCTTAAAAGAGCAAATAACATGGTGGCTCCGTGTATGATGGCTTTTAAACACTGCTTTCCAGTAGGTAAACACACACAGAAGCTTACTGGAAGTAGAGCTGAAATCCCCTCCCCTTTCAGGAACATGACCTACTTCCAAGCCTTGTTGACACTGCAGCATATCTCTGCTTTTGGCACAGCCACAGCCTGTATCAGTAGTGGATCCAACCATTCCTTCACTAAGGCTGCAGTCCAATATAGGCACACGGACCTGGGAGTAAGTTGAATTTATTTGGGCATTTGAATAAACATGCATAGGATTCCACTGTAAATACAGTTCAGCTGTCAAAGGAGCTAAGGATAAAGTATGTTCAGGTCCATATTCTGAGTGATGATCAAGTTCTGTTTTATTGTTTACTACAGTGATACAGCATGATGAGCAGTATTATGTACTGCTCTGTACATAATAGCTAAGAATGTGCTCAGCTGTGTCACCTGCCAGCTCCAATTATTAGCAATATTTAATCTTAACTGGGCATAAATAAAAACTCATTTATAAAACAGGGACTGGGGCACCCTTTAGGGAGGACAAGGGCATCCTTTAGGCACCCATTATACACAGGTCTGTCAAACCATATACAATTCTATAAAAATCACATGACAACTTATAGCAGTCCATGTGCCCGAATAGTCCAAGTGAAACCTAGGTTCAAATCCCCTCTCAGTCTTTGGTCAGGCAGTCTCTCTCAAGGTAACCTACCTTGCGCGGTTGTTGTGAGGTTGTGATGATAAAATTGGAACTGAGAGCAAGAGCCATGGATTAGCTTCTTGGAAGAAAAGTGGTATATAAATGTAATTAATAGTAAATAGACTATTCCTGTGTCAGAGTTGGGCTGGTAGAAAAGTGATATGGGAGAGAAACTGTGGGGAGGCAGTCTGCCAGCAGGATGTGTGTGTCTTGTTTTCTTTACTGTATCTAAAGTAAACTATTGGACATTCCTCAGTTTTCTCATGCACACATTATTAGAATGTCTAAAATGGCACTTCTCCTAACCATTAAAGAAAGAAAAAATAGCTAGAACTGAACTTTAATCCTAGAACTCCGGGATTAATCTGGGAACTCTGGAAGTCGATCCATTTGAGCAAGCAGAAACTCCCTCCTACCCAATATTAGCCCCCGTGTTTATTTGTCTTCATACTGTATCTCTTTCCATATAGGTTGTTAGCATTTCCCTAGGAACAGCTAATTATGCTGGGGTGATGTGTTGGTAGAGGTGTTTGAAAATGATGTTCATTGTTTTGAAAATCTGTTGAATAAAAATGTGATGTTTTGTGTTTTTATTCACAACTGAATACACAATTCCAGTGCTCCTTACCCTCTGCCCACCCTACCCTACCCTTCTGTTAACACCAGTGATGTACAGCATGTCAGAGCCTCAGAGATTTGACTTAAAAGTGGTCACACTCCTGAGCCCAAGAGCTCTGCCCAGTTGATCTACTGCCACCCCTCCTTTATCTGTTAGGGGATACTGGGGCCCTACTGGTGTTTTGTGTTTTAATTACAGTGCAAAATGTTGTGTTATCATCATCATCAAGAGTATTTATATACCACTTTTGTCCTAATATGGTGTTAATTTTTAAAGTGGGTCCTGATAAGAACCACTGATCTACCTCATCTGAAATGACTAATGGAACGGGGGGGGGGGTGTATTAGCAGGCAGCCTGATCATGAGCTGCCCGCAGCGGCCAGGCTTGGCAGCTCCGAGGAGGGCTTCTGCCGAATCCTGCGCCTCCCGTGCTACCGTGAGAGGCTCCTCGGAAGAAGGGAACACTCATCCCTTTCCCCAAGTAAGGGAAGCAGCCCCACAGTGGGGCTACTCTCTTTAGCGCCGACCTTTTGGTGTACTCGTGTAGGCACTCCTGTAGGGTGCGCAGCCTTGCATGAGCGCCCTGGATCCTGCGGAGCACAGCTCTGCGGATCCGCCTCTCTCCCCCAACACACCACCTGCCCGCCCCCTGGCATGCTTCCCACCCACCCCCGCCAGCCTCTCCCCTCCCCGGAACACCTCCCCCATGCCCCTGCCTCCTGTTCTGCAGCCTGGCGGTCCAGGAGACCACCAAGCCGCACCACCACCTGGCACCAGCCCAGCACCGGCTGGCACTGGGCTAGCACTGGCAAGAGCCTGGCAGTGAGCCCTGCAAACGTGCCTTATGGCACGTTTGCGACTGTGGTCTGCGGCACGGAGCCATGCCACGGACCACAGGATTGGGCTCTAAATCTAGTCTAGGCCAAACAGTGACACATTATTATTCATTGCAGCACTGAGGGAAGGAAGGGGCGCAGGGCTCTCTGTTCTTTATCACTGCTGGTTAAAGCTGATAGGGCCCCAGTATCCCTTAACTGGGAGCAGAGGTGAAGGAGGGGTTGTGGCAGATCTACTGGGCAAAGCTCTTGAGCTCTGGAGTATGGCCACTGTTAAGTCAATCTCTGAGGCTCTGACATACTGTAGGTCACTGGTGTAATGGATGGGTAGAGTAGGGTGCGCAGAGAGAAGCCTTAGAATTTCAAACACCTTTACAAATATGATATTCAGCTTCTTTCCCTTTTATTCTATTTGTCACACGCAGTACAGAAGGGCCACACTGTCAACCATACCTCAACAGACAGTGTTGCAGGAAATAAAACAAAGATCTGCAAAATAACAAATAAAGAAAGAACTGTTTTCTGGCCATGGGTGAAAACTCTTCTTGTTAGGCAGTAGTAAGATTACCTTAAGGACAGACTGCCCCCACCATCACAGTAGCCATATCAACAGTAACGGCCCTGTGAAGTGGAGGAGAGAAAAACTGCGGACTTTTCCATTCCTATTTAAAGATTGTGTACCCTATGGAGACAGTCTACTAATACATAGAAAAATAAACACAACATTAGGCACCTCCCAGGGGGGAGAGAAAAGGAAGGATAGAAATATTTTAAAGAACTAAGTAATACTATAAGCCTTTCTATGTCATGTTCTTCCATTGTGCATCTCTGGCATTAGGTAAACCTAGCAGAACTTTGAATAAAATAACCATTCAGAAAGGTCCATGAGCTGGGCTTTCCTGTTTGTCTTAATATAGATTAGAACTGAAACTGCAGCGCTGGCAGATTATTTACGTGGTACTGGCATTTACGTAGCATGGGGAAAGTTCCGGATTGCAACACTGGTGTGTCAGCACAAGAGGCACATACTCTCCCTGTTAGCTTCACACAGAAGGCCTGTGTCACAGCAGCAGGAAACAGATTGCCTGGAAACCAGATTTGTTGAAGGGACATCCTGCCAATTTTCCTTGTTAGGAAATGCACAGCAGAAACCAGGAGCAAAATCTTTGACCCAGTTTCTGGTTTGAACAGAAGCAACACAAATGTTCTTTCAACGGTAATTTGCCTTGTATTTTGGAAATTCCCTGTTCGGGAATAAAAGAAATGACACACAGTTAGTTAGGACTTCTAAATGACCACAACTTATGTGTGTTGAAGTAATAGCTTCTTTCTTATTCAGTTTCTTATTCAGTTGCAGACTCTGGTGCTTATCGGCACAACCTATTATTTGGAAAAATATATGAATCTATGAAATTGACTTCACATAAATATCATTTTTAATAGTTGTTTACAATTTAAGCGGCATTTCCCTATCTCCCACCATATTAAAAAACAATAATAAATCTCAAATGTTACTCTAATAATTATGTCTCAAGTAAGCAATACCTACAGTTCCCATTGGTGAAAAATGTATGAACAAATCAGAAATGTTTATCATATGTGATGGTGATAGAAAATGTTAAAGAAAAAATTAAGCTGCAGAAAAAAAGAAAACACTCCTTATCCAGTTATTTTACATTCTCTTCTATTTCTACTAATGTAGACAGGACTACACAGAGAAAGACCTGTAGGCAGCCAACTATGATACCTGCAGTTACAGTGATATATGCAAAAAAAAAACCCTGAAGACTTCCTACTATGTGGGATTGGGTAGAAAGTGAAAATTAATTTATTGCCTATGTGCAAGTCCTTACCTCAGGACGTTGTGATTGCACCTGGCCTAGAGACCTTTAAAAGGCAATTGGAAAGATTCATAAAGGAAAAGTCCATCACAGGTTACAAGTCATGACGACTACATGCAACCTCCAGATTTTAGAGGTAGCCTATCTCTGAATGTCAAAACTGGGGAGTAGCAATAGGATGCCGGTATCTTGTTGTCTTGGGTGCTCCCTGAGGAATCTGGTGGAGCACTTAGATACAGAATGTTGGATTATATGGGCCTTTGGCCTGATCCAACATGGCTGTTCTTATGTGCCCCACTGTGCACTTAAAATAAAAAGGCTTGTCAGGCAATAGCACACCCCACCCCGCATTGCCTGCTCCACAAAGCCATTGTCTCTTCCTCTTCTTGCTCACTGTCCTATGAAAAGTGAGCCAGGGGATGGGGCTTACATCCTTGGTTCCTGGAGGACTTTCCATCTTTTTAAGGCAGCAATTTTCAACCAGTATGCCATGGCTCATTGGTGTGCCATGAATTGTCCGCAGGTGTGCGCCATGGGAGTTTGGAGGAGTGTCATTTATTAATAGGGCCATTGGGGGATGTGAGTCCCCCACTAGCAGTACGGTGTGCCCTGTTAATTGTCAAAAAACTGATGGTGTGCCTTGACAATGTTAGTGCCTTGTTAGTGTGCCATGAAATGAAAAAGGTTGAAAATCACTGTTTTAAGGTGTAATGAGACAAATGCCTCTTTCCTTCGAAATCTGCTCCCCCCCCAAAAAAAATTGCCACTTTCTGTATACACTGAGGCTGCCCAGATTCTCCTTTCTGAACAGAGCTTTATATCATGTCTCACACGTAGTCTTCCTCTTGTAAACTGAAGCCCCATGACTGCCTGGTATCACCAGAGAACAATAGCCCTGACCAAAACTAACTCACACCTGGTCATTGGTCCATTATTGCTCATCTGAGTTTTGTGGGGAATGGGTGAATCAGGGTGAATGGGTGAATCGGCAGCACTAGTGCACCATATCCCATCCCCCTTCCAAGGCCAAATCCTCTGACACAGATCTACTCAGACTTGCACCAGCAATTTAGCAGGTGCAGTAGAACACCTTGAGGAGAGCTGCTGGCTTCAAAATTCTGGATATAGCGCAAGTCTTGCTGGCCATGCTGCATCAGTGCAGGGGAATTGCAATAATATTGGGCTGCCTGGCAGCAATGCTATACACAGTTACCTGGGAGTGAGCCTCATTGAACTTAATGAGACTTACTTCTGACCAGCCACAAGCCAGTCTAGTATACACTAGGACCAGGCAGAAAAAGTCTGAAGTCAAGAGTTGCTGTTTTTTCAGAGCACTGAAGGCAATGTGAAAAAGGGATTACTGTTTGTGGTGTGTGCACATTCATTCCACTTATGCTCCTGGTAAACAAGCTTTGCAGGTGTTTGTATTGTTTCAAAAACCTGCAAAAGCTGTTTAACCTGAGATAATAGTAGGACCAAAGAAGTGCACACAGACATCATGGGAAGTTTCACCTCTCAGACACTTGTAAAAATGATTCTCTCTCTCCATTCAAATATTGCATACCCAGTATTACTTTTTAGAGTTCCTTACATAATGTTTTAATTATTTCTCCATATGAACATGCGTTTAGATACTTTGCATAATTTTAACATAACAAATTTGATTTAGAAACAAGCAACCATTGCACACAGTTTTTAAATGCTCTATATACATTTGCCCAGAAGCAGCACTGACAATCCAGAGACAATTTTTGTTCCTGCTCCCAATATACAGTATTGCATTTGCCAGCAATAATAATGTTGAGGGAGGTGAACTTTGTTTAAAGCAAATCTAGCATCTGGCAAAGCCAGCGTAGGAACACAAGACCCAATCACTATCATACCCAGGACTGAGCTTTGCTCCCCATCGCATTCTGCAGCATTTTTTTGCACCAAGGGTGTAGCTGGCACCCTTGGTAGCTGCTAGAGAGAAAGAGCTGTCCAGAATCTGGGAGTGAAGTGCTACCTACTTCCTAGGCAGAGGTCTGGAGACACCATCATCACCACCACACCTCCAGATTCCATTCACACCTATTCTGCAAGCATTTAGAAGATGGCTGCCTGCAAAATACCATTTGGATGGCTTTACAGACTAGTTATGGTATGGCTGTTACATTGTTTTTTTTCAGATTATAAATGAAGGACTGGCAACAAAGTGTTGTATCTCCTCAACTCTAATGCCAATCGGCTCATGCCAATTCTCTTTCCTTCTCCCCTCTTCTCTTGTTTTCCCAACTAACACCTCAATATATCCTGGCTCTCGTGGTCACTGAGTATGCTCAATCCATATCAGGCTGTTTAGAGGAGGTCACTGCTTTTGTTTTAAGTTACAAATCTATCTACTTCTGAATGCCTAAGGCAGTGGTTCCCAAACTTTTTAGAGATCCTAGAGGCTGCAGCCTGATTTATAAATGCCAAGGCTACAATGGTGATTGGGCAGCAGTGCCGCCCCCCCCCCAGTAGCAGCTTGTTTAACCCTTGATGTGCATAGCCTAATCTGCCCTGTCAATTTTGCAAACCATCAAAAATTGGGTCACAACCCACTGGTGGGTCCTGCACCCACAGTTTTGAAAACCGCTGGCCTAAGGAGTATTTAGTATTACCCTGTCTATAGGTGGCCTCATTTTGCATACAAACTGATAAGCAGTTTTGCTCCTGATAATGTTACAGTATCATTTTTATTTCATTTGATCTCTCTTTACCTCCAAACCACTGCATGTTTTAGATTCTGGAACCCCTTGGGAACAGTCAATTCTCATTTAGAAATTCACAGCCAATTTAGAATTCAGCCAGTTCTCATTTAGAAAAAAATTGCTGCAAGCCACTTGGAGCCCCCAGGATAGAGTGGGATATAAATAAAAAAATAAGACTGTACTGACCAAAAACCCAGGAATCAAACCCTTCATTCGCATTGTTCAGATTATCCACAAAATTGCATTGCTCAAGCACCATTTGTGCCATGTTAGTTTGAGGAGCTGTTGTGGATATAATTCTTTCATGTGGGGCACTTTGAATTGACTGAGAGTCCCTGGCCGACTCTCATAAGTGGAATCATTTTTGAGCTCTCAGCTTTGACCCTGTTTCCTTTGTTTTTATTGTTCAAACAATGCTCAGTACAGAGAGATGGAAGGGAAGAAGCGTTTGCCACACAAAGATTAGCGCGGCAGTCAGTCAGGGGTGGGGAGTGTCCCCTAGGAAGTCCTGTGTATTTCATACCGATTACATCATCTCTTTATCCATATCACATGAGGCTGAGTCATTACTCTTATACACAATTCTCAAGAGCAAGTCTAGGCAGCAGCTGCTTAATTTTCTCCTCTCTTCCAACAGCCTTTAATTTACCACAGACAACCTTTTATCAGTATGGTTTCAAACTGTTCTGCATGTGTAATTTGGGTCTGTAAAACGTTTCCACTTGTCAAATATTTAAACTGCATTGAAATGCCAACAGATTCTCTGCAATAGGGATAGGCTGTTATGCGGTGGAACTGCTCCTTTTTCTTACATGTATACATGTTGAAGACCTGATAGTAGTACCCTAGTTAAGCAGCAAAGGCTTAAGTTTGTGAATCAGACAGACTGGAACATAGACCAGTGTTTCTCAAACTGTGAGTTGGGACCCACTAGGTGGGTCGTGAGCCAATTTCAGGTGGGTTCCCATTCATTAAAAATTTTTATTTTTAATATATTAGACTTGATGCTACCATGGCATATGACTGCATTTGGGGAAATGTCACAGGTCTGTACTTTTAACAGGCTACTATTTATATACTTTTAACAATGATAATAAATGAGACTCCTGGGTAAGTGTGGGTAGGATTGTAGCCTAGGATTGTCAAAAATTTCCCTGCCTGATGATGTCACTTCCAGTCATGACATCACTTCCAAATTCTCATTCTAAAAAATGGATCCTGGTGCTAAACACTTGACAACCACTGACATAGACAAATCTGGTGGTTCAGCAAACCAAGGTTTCCAGTTTAGAAGGTTCGCAAGGGGGAAGGGATAGGCAAGAGTAAAAATATGAATGGAATGATGACTGATTCCATGTTAAGGAGACAATATAATTGGAAAGACAGGCAGCAAAAAAATTGAATTATGAGAAGGCAGTGTAGGCATCTGATGAGGGAATTATTATAATTCTATCCTGGTTTTCCACCATTTACCTCAGGGAAGCATACATTACTTGGTTAACATTTATCCTCATTTATCCTCAAAACAACTCTGCAAGGCAAACTATACTGTAAGCGCTTAACTAGCCAGTCACCAGCTGAGTTTCACAGCTAACTGGGGATTTTAGCCTCCTTGAGGAAGTATCAAAGAGAAGTCCTTGTTTCAGAATCAGTAAGGAAAAAAAAATGCATAATGGAAAAAATGTCATTAGTTGGGCCGGTTTTTGTTCCCAGTTTTTACTGCAAATTGACAATAGCAATGGTAGCCCACTATGGTCATTGGAGAATTTTGTCTATCCAGTTTCCCAGCAGTTTTTCAATACCTTTACGAAGAGTGTTGTTGATTCCCTCCCCCCCCCCCCTTCATGTTGGTTTGGCAAGTAATAACAAATGAAAGCAGTCACTGACAAGTTCCCACCCTCCTAGCAAGGAACAGACAGGGCATCCAAGGTTGTTTTTTTTCTGAGACAAAGAAAATGCAAATGAACACTTTGAGCTGAATGCCCTTTGCCATGAAGAGGTGGTAAAAGGGACCTTCCATGTATCTGTTTTTATGTCAGATCTGAAGTGCTCAACAGAGATGATCCATAGCAGAGAGTGTAAAATGAAATTGCTGCAGATGCACAAATTATTGCTCAGAGCACAGAAGATTTCCCCACCTCAGCTCTAACTCTTTTCTAACTCAGCTCTAACTATTTTCATAGTTATTACAGCTTTGTCAGGGAAATAACGAAATGTTTTGTTATACCCAGGGAAGTTACGAAATGCAGCAACCAGACTTTACTTCAGGTACTCTGAGAATCACACTGAGAAGCATATTCATAAATCTAGACACACCAGCCAGAAGGGTTGATTTGCCTTGTCCTTGACTGGTGACCAAGAGAAACAAATTAAACATGAGGAAAAGCACTTTCTAATCTACAGGATTAGAATAGTGGTTACCAAGTTGCTGACATTATTAAACAGGCTTCAAAAGGCCTTAAGGATAAACTATCAACCATACTTTCTTGCATAAACAGTATTTTAATTTTATTTTTAAATGCAAGTTTCATATCTTTTAAGTTCACTCAGGGCCCAATCCTATCCAATTTTCCAGTACTGGTGCAGCCACAATGCAGCCCCATGGTAAGGAACAAATGTTCCCATACTTTAAGGAGACCTCTGTGACTGCTGCCCCACCACAAGATGCAGTGCATGCCCCATTGGCACAGCAGCACTGGCACTGGAAAACTGGATAGGATTAGGCCCTCAGTCATTTGTTTTGGAGATTCAATGCGAAAGAACAATCTGCTCTAAAATGTAAAAGTTTGCCTTAGATTTTACAAATAAATATAATTTATCTATAAAGATGTACTGGATTTTTATTTTTATATATGTCAAAATGTGCTCAGAATCTACGTATGATGCTTGGAGTGGAAAATCAGAAGCTGGATAAAATATTAATAATAAAAATATCCAGCTTTTACCCTTCCACAGAGGTTAAGAAAACGATTACAAACTCAGGGCCAGTGGCGGACCTCTCCAGCCTCAAGCCCCAGGGTAAAGGTCTGAGATGGCGCCCCCTGCCACAGGATGCTGCTACCCCCACACGTGCAAACCCACCCCTCCCACTCACCTGAGGCTCACAGAACCTCGCGCAACCACAGGTGCACCAGGGAAGCTTCCTGAGGATTCCTGGAGGCTTTAAACTGTGCTCCTGTAGGGAGCCTCAGAGAGGCTTCTGTGGGGTCCTCAAGGCTCACACCCTGGGCATTAGCCCCATCTTTTATAATGGGAGGTCCGCCACTGCATAGGGCATGATCCAGCCAAAGTCAAGCACTTTTAAAACTCACTGATTTCAGTAGGAGACTTACAGCCCAATCCTGAGCTGCCTGGGGCTCATGGCTGCAGCGGCGCCAAGAACGGCTGCTGCCACATCCTTTGCACCTCAGCCTGCTGTGGGTGGTGCCTCGGGAGAAGGGAACTTTTGTAAGGGAAGGAGCCTCACCATCGGGCTACTTGCTTTACCACCGACCAAAAGGTCAACAGTAAGGTAAAGCCATTTGTGTAGGGCACCAAGCCCTACATGAACGGACAGGATCCGGTGGAATGGAGCCCCACTGGACATGCCTCTCTGCCTCCCCGCTCCCTCCTCCCAGCACGCCTTCCGCCTGCCCCCTCTCCTCCTCCCTGTCATGCCTCCTCCCCACCCTCCACCTGCCTCCCCCCTCCCTGGAATGCCTCCTCCCCGCCCCCTCCCTGCCCTCACTTACCATGCCGCGACTTAATGGTCTTGAGTAGCGGAGACCAGGCCCTCGCCAGTGCTGGGTTAGCACAGGCGGTAGCCCGGTGGTAGGACTCTTAGACGTGCCTTATGGCACGTTTGTGACAGTGCACAGCAGCACGAAGCCGCTGCACCAAGCTCAGGATTGGGCTCTTAAGGATGTCTTCAATTCTTCCACATAAATCAATGGGACAAAAATGTTCCCTTATTTTACTTTCTCATAGATGTCAAGCTCTGTAAAAGTCAATTGTAAATAGAACAGATCTATACTATATAAACATTAATCCCCACCACTGGGATGACATCATTGTCATTAACTGCTGCCTCAGGTGTTGAACCTCTGTTTGCGTATTTAAAAAAAAATAAATGGGTCTTTACAGAGGATGAGATCAGATTACATTTTGTCCATTTGGAAAAATTCCACGTCCATTTTGTCTGCAAGCCAGAAATCTGGTGGGAATATCCAGAAATACGAAATAATTTTTTAGTCCTATACATGACTAACAACCTAGAATGTGAAACACTTCTCCTGTCCTTGTTGTGAAAGAATACAGTGTACATTTAATTACAACAATATGCAAAGCAATAGGAACTACTAGATGAACTCATCAGAAATAGTAATTTACATACAAGCAATCTAATATTAAATGTTCTGAATTCCTAATTACTGCCTCAGGTTGCAATCCTAACCACACTTTCCTGAGAGTAAGCCCCATTGAACAAAATAGGACTTTCTTCTGAGTAGACCTGGTTAGACTTGTGCCCTCAGTCTTTGGTGAATGTAATTATTTCAGTTCAGCTCACCAGTTCAAAGGATGAACAAAACAAAATAAGTCTTTGATATCTACGTTCTATATACTGACATCATTTCTAACCCTTTTTAAACTTAGGAGATTCCCAGAGATGCATGACATCAGCAATAAAGGCCAAATTTTGTTTCTTTGTAAGTAGCCCCACTATGTTATGAAGTGTCAATGGTGTGAGCAACAGCACAGCATGGCCATTTGCTTTGTTCAAACTGCTTTGCAGTGTTGAAGTATGTCATCATTGCCTCTCATTTTAAAGTGTGTGTTTATATTACAATTCATGATGCAATATGCATTAGTTTCTGGGCAACAAAACCATGTTACTTTCTGTGGGTGAGAATACAGTCTATAGGAGCGAAGAATACGTACTATATAATTCAGAGATCTATAGATTTCAATTAGTGGAGCAGCAATACAGTATACCACTTGTAAAATATGATCCAGAATAGGAAGCAAGACGTAACAGTAAGAAGGTAGCTGAAAATAATATTAATACTTACATAGTATTTTTGAGTGTTCAAAGTGCTTTACACTGATGAATTTAGAGAGAGATCATTACTTTGTGGTAGACCTTTGTGGCAAAGGTTCATGATGGTGCTCCCCCGCGAGATATCGCTGTCCCCTGCACAAATCCCCCGCGAGATATCGCTGTCCCCTGCACAAATCCACCACCCCCCACTTACCTGGAGCTCACGGAGCCTCATGTGACTCCAGGACATGTTGGGGAAGCCTCTTTGAGGTTCCCCAATGCTTTAAACCAGGGATTTTCAACCTTTTTCATCTCATGGCACACTGGCAAGGCACTAAAATGGTCAAGGTACACCTTCAATTTTTTGACAATTGACAAGGCACACTGTGCTGTCAGTGGGGGGTTCACATACCCCAATGGCCCTACTAATAAATGACCCTCTCCCAAATTTCCACGGCACACCTGGGGACAATTCATGGCACACCACTGTGCCACAGTACAGTGGTTGAAAATGGCTGCTTTAAACTGTCCTTCCGGAAAACCGGAAGGACAGTTTCTGACCCCATTGGGAGCCTCAGAGAGGCTTCCACGGGGTCCTAAAGGCACGTGAGGTTCAGCGCCAGGGGCATTTGCCCCATAGAATGAATGGGAGATCCACCACTGGTGGTAGAGCACATACATAGCACATAAAGGTAAGTCGACTTATCAGTTTGGTCAACTTATACTGAGTATAAGTCGAATGAACAGATAAGGGCAGATTTTGAGCCAAAAATCATGGAATTTTCTATGACCCTCAGATATGATGGGGAATAGGGGGAAACTAAGGGGTGTGTGAAATTCTTTGAAAACAACTTACCAGGAATTGTTCTGAGGCAGCAGCAAAGAAAAAGGAGCCATTTTACATTCTTTTCCAAACAGGAAGGGAGATGAAGGTGCTTATGAGTTGTGAGGAGACTTTGTGAGGTGTACAATGTTGCACTTCCATAGCATCAGCCCTCATACTGACTACAATTCCCACAAGTGTCTTCACTTCTCTGTTTGCAGAAGCAAAACAGCTTTTTGTTGCTGCCTCTGAATAACTACCGGTAAGTAAAATTACTCCTTTTTTCTCCACGCCCCCCCATGTCCTGCTTCGTAGCCCAGTCCCATCCCCACCTCACCAGGCAGCCACTCTTACAATCTTTATTCACTGCATTGATCAGTGTATGTCAACCCAGGTTTTCAGGATGAATTTTTGATTTATACATGAGTATATATGGTATGCTACATGCACAAAGTCTCACGTTCAATCACTGGCAATTCTGGTTAAAAGTATGTCAGGTACTAGGAATGTTAACAGCTCTGTATGAGAGCTGATACCACTTAGAGAAGATAATAAGGCAGCTTCATATATTTGACAAGGTAAGAGTAATTCCAAAGGCAACCTTTCTTCCATGGACCTTAAGGTAGAGTCTGTAGGGTTTCCAGGCACTGCCCAGCCCCATTTAGTTTCAGCACAGTTGCTAAATCACGTACCTTTAGGATAAGACCCACGATGAGAAAATTTTATGGTTGAGAGTCTCAGCTTGAAACCACAGCTGAACCTGGGAATTCCCAAGTTACACTCTTACAGGTCAGTCCTATAACCAGCAGCTCCACAGGTGCAGCAGCACTAAAACAGCTACCACTGTATCCAGCACCACCACTGAGGCTGCTGGAGGTCTCCTCAGGAAAAGCCCCAGACCCAGTAATGGGGCTTCCCAAATCTTTGCCAGCTATTTTGCCAGCACAGATTTGAGAGTCTGTGTGTCAGGCATTTCAGCCCAATACAGAGGATAGGATCTGGCAGAGCAGAGGTTCACTCTCCCATCCCCCCTCCCAATCCAGTTCCTCCCACCACTCATCCTGCCCACTCCCCGCCTTGAAACTACTCACTGCTCACCAGCCAGCCCTCCATTCAGCGCTAAGGCTCAGCACCAGTGGCCCCTCCTCTTCAGACAGGCCCACAGGTGGGCCTTCTGGCATGTTTGTGAGACTCAGTGCCAGTGGTACTGGAGTTCAGTGCCAGTGGTGCTGGAACTCAGTGGCAGTGGTAATGGAGTTCAAGATTTGACCCTTAGGCTGCAATCCTATACACACTTTGGCTGCAATCCTATACACACTTACACGTTGAACTGTTGTGTCCTATTGAACTATAAGGACTATCTTCTAAGTGGACACACATAGGATTGTGCTGATAGACACATCACCACTATTATATCACCATTACTAACATTACATTATTATTTCCCTCAGCAGGTTTAAATTCAAGTAATGGTGCTTGGCTGATGAGAATCAAAGCACTTTAAAAACAGATGCTTGGTTTTAATACTTTATATATGTTTGATTTAGAATTCAAACAACATTCCACACAATAGTTCAGTGTAATTCACTAACTGACAAAACAAGGTCAGAAGATGTGGTCTCAGTTTACAAGCTGAATATTTATCTCTAGTTCACGATAAATATCAATATTGCTAATCTGCTTTGAATGTTTCATTAACTAACTAAGAATAAGTTACCCTACACAGAGCAAGCATCTGCTGGACCCTACACTCAAGATAACAGCTTAACAACCCACCAGTAAAAGCCAAGCCCCTGTGAGTGTTGTGCAGGATTTGGAATGTGATCTACTAGCTAGCATCATTCTTCAGGAACCAGGTTTATAACCCAGCTGTACCTATAACAACCCACATAAGACAGCATCAGCCTATGTGTTTCCTCAGACGCCCTGGATTCAGTGGGCTTGACTGTCTGACAGATACAGCAGTGCTTGGGAGTCAGGCTGCAGTCCCGCCCACACTTTCCTGAGAGCAGAGCTCATGTTCTGAGTGGGACGGGGCTGTTGGCCTCCAGAATGGAAGCCCCTGTCCTTTGGAGCGCGTGTCCACCTGGACCCACACCTGGAGCCCCACACCTGGAGCCCCTTGTGTTCAGACAAGCAAGAGGGGACTGTCAGGCTCAGCTGCCGGATGCCACAGAATGAGACTGGCGAGATGCTTTATTGCAGGACACAACAGTTCAGGCACTTTTTGTTACAAAGAAGCAGGTCGGAGGGAGCGGAGGCGGCGGGCGTCCCGAGATCCGGCTCTGCGGAAGCGGGCTGAGTCCGGCGCAGCACAAGCGCCACTACCTGCACAGGCCCTCCAGCCTGTCCAGCGCGCTCTTCACGTCCCGAATGCGCCTGGCCAGGGCCGGCACGGGCAGCAGCTCTCCGTCCAGCTCCTCGCAACGCGCCATCAGCGTGTACAGGGAGCGGATGCTCGAGTCCACCGCCTCGCCCAGGCCCTCCACGCTGTCGCGGTACGTCTGGATGCAGCCCACGCTCAGCGTCGACAGGCTCTGCAGCGCCCCGTGCGCGCTCCGCAGGAGCTCGTCCACCTGCTCGGCCACCTGCGCGGCCAGAGACGCCAAGTCTCGCAGCGCCTGGGGGTCGACGGCCGGGATGGGGCCGCTGCTGCGCCTGACCCGCTGCTCCGGGCTGCCGGCCGCCAAGTGCGTGAGGCGCCCTTCCCACCGCACGCTGCCCTCCGGCTCCAGCGCCGCTGGCCGCTCCTCCGCCGCACTCGCCGCGTCCACGACCCGTGAAGGCGCCTCCTCGGCCATGCCCGGCCGCTCACCGGGGACTTCCGCGGACCGCGCCTGCCACCGCCAGCCCCGCCCTCCTCAGGGAGGCAGGTCCCCACTCCTGACGTCTTTTCCGATTAGCCGGCAGGCGGGCAAGGGCGTCACGGCAGATGCTGTTCTCTCTTCTGATTGGACGCTGCCGTCTGGGGGGCGGGGCGGTAGCTGCCTTGCCTCCCCTCCCCCTCCTTTCCCACTTCGTCAACCCGAGTAGAAAAGAGGGTTCGTCGAGGAGGGTGTGTCCGAACTGTATTTTTGTGTGTTCCCATTGGACGAGCCGCAGAACCATCACGGTGCTAGCTCTCCGCCGATAGGCTGCTGTGGAGAGGGAGGTGGGACTCCGCCCAACTCTTTGTGCCCTGATTGGGCGGAAACGGAAAGGGGCGCGGCCTTCTCGAGTAACAACAGTGGGGCGTTGCGAGGACTTCGTCCAGTCCCCCGCCATGTTCTCCTAGCAGCGGAGCGGAGCTCCCAGCGAAACCCAAGCGGGTGCCCCGCAGTCGCATCCCCACGCCCAGCTGTCCTCCTTGTCCGTCACTCCAGCTCCGCTCGTTCCTCCCCTGCCGCGCTCCCGGCGCGAACCCCGCTCCTTCAGCATGGTGACCACCACGGCACCGCCGCCCTTCCTGGCTCGGATCTCAGCAGGCTTCGAAGACCCCCGGCGGCTCCCCACCTCCTCCCTCCTGCAGCGCCTCTTGCGGGCGGACCCCGGCGGCGCCAGTTCCCAACCGGGCTGCTGCCTGGTGGTGGGACCGGTCGGCAGCGCGCGGCCGGCGCCGAAGCGGGTGAGGCGGAGAAGGGGCAAGATACGGCCCGCCCCCTCCGGACTCCTGCAGAGCCGCTACCAGCAGTTTCAGCAGCACCGCGCGGGCTGCGGGCGAAGGAACACCGCGCAGGAGCCGCGCAGCCCCTACGGAGTCCCCGTTGCCTCGCCGGAGCCCAGGTTGGAGGAAGCTCCGGCGGACTCCCAGGCCGGGATGACCCCCGCCGGTCTCGGCAAGCCCCTCAGGAAGGAGGTGAGGGGGGGAGCGGTGAGAACCCTGTTGGAGGGGGCGGGGTTGAGCTGAGGGGGAGCAAGAGGCCGCTCGGTTTCCGTCTGGCGGTGTGGAAGGGTCGGGGGAGTAACTTTCCGTTACGTCCGTTGCCTGGCCTCTGAGGGGGTGGGGCTTTGCTTCGCAGGTGCCGATTGGCTGAATGAGTTCTCCAATGAGGTTGCCAGCTATGCCCAGCAACAGCCCGATTTAGCTCGTTGGCCACGGTGCAGCGGAGAGACGTGACGGCGCCACCCTGACCAATGGACGGAAGGGGGGGTGCTCGCGGTCTCCATGGAAATTAGGGGGGACACTTTGCGCACTCTTCAGATGGGTGGCCACTTGGGCTGCCATCAACAGAAGAGCTGCCAGGACACCTGCGTCCTCTGGGCCTTCCAGGAGCAGGACTCTCCGGCTGCATCATCTTCCCTCTGCAGGAAGGGTCCCTTTCCCTGCAGTGATCTGCCAGATCCCTCTAGCACACACTGCACCAGGACCCACTTTTTAGAATGAGAATCCGTCAGGACCCACCAGAAGTGATGTCATCAAGCAGGAACATTTTTCACAAGCCTAGGCTGCAACAGTACTGAGGAGTAAGCCCCATTGACTATCATTGTTGAAAGCATATACATAGTAGCCTGTTAAAACTACAGATCAGTAACATTTTCCCCACATGCTATGGGAGCATCAAGTCTAATAGATTAAAAATAAAATATTGAAAGGAATGGGGACCCACCTGAAATTGGCTCGCCACCCACCTAGTGGGTCCCGACCCACTGTTTGAGAAACAGATGACAAGCTGTACCTTCGAACATTCTCTCTCCTACACAGTTGTTAAAGGTCCAGGATCTCTAAAGTTAAGTTTGCCCATCCCTGCTCTTGAGCAGTGGTTCCCTACCTTTTTCACTTGGCAGCCCATTGGCATAAATAGTACCCCCCACATTAGCAAAATGTTTGTTATTACAAATATATATGTTTTCACTACAGATCCATATCTCAGAATAGACAGTTTGATGACCAAAAACTAGTAGTTGGTAGGGCTTTTGCAGCCAGCTAGCTGCCTTCCTTCCCACCTTGCCAGCCCCTCAAGGCATTCTAATATAGACCTGCCTTTTCTCACCATTATTCAGTTATTTTTTGAGTACCTCGAAAGTTCCTGCCAGGTACTCCTGAGGGTACACATGCCCCAGGCTAGAAACCACTGCTCTAGACTTAAGTGGAGCCATTCCAAAATAGGTTGCTGGTCAGAGATCTGAATCAATATAAGGTAGCTCCATGTATCCATCTGAGAGCCAAAAACTAAATGTTTTCCACCTCAAAAGTCAAATAGAATAGTTATATTCACTGAAACGTAGTGGGATTAATTTCCAAGTAAATCTATTTAGAACTGGAATTAGTTATATATATATACAGGTGCTTGCTGAGCTCCTTAGTAAGATCTGCTCATAAGTAAAGAGTGGTTTCTTTTGGATAATTCAGGTAACGGGAAATCTTTCCTAGTTCTTCCAAGTTATAATCCGGGGTGTCCAAACCATGGCTCATGAGCTGGATGCGGCTCTTTGACATATCATGTGCACCTCCTGGAAATATGTTCGCTGAGCTCCTTTTTTCATCACAATTAATATAAAAGGTAAATAAGAAATTTTCAAGTTTTATAATTATTTGCCAGGTATAAACTGAGAGTCCATAAGAGTAGAATATAAGTTTAATGTTCATAATAAATAAATATATTTAAGAATTTAAATGTTTCTTAAATAATTGCAGCTCTCAAACGTTTGAAGTTTATTGTGTGAGATTCTTATGTCAAGCAAGTTTGGCCGAAGGATACAATTAAAGGATACAAGCCGAAGGATACAATTAAAAATTATTATATTAATTTCATCTTTGCTGCCCAAATAGGCAAAGGTGAAATTAATGTTTTAACATTTAAAACATGTTAAAAGCAATATAATAAAATAAGCCACAAAGTGAGGGAAAGAGAGCAAATCAGCCCATGATACCCAATGACAAAAATTAGGCCCCAAAACAGAGCACAACAAAAGGTTTCAGGTGTTGCTGGAGCAGTGGCAAACATTGCTAGCCTCGCATCCTGGCTAGCTTTGTCTTTTCTACAACTGCACCTTGAAAATGCTTTTGTAAAGATAACATGTTGCAGGCAGGTGAGATCATTTTATTTAAAAAGAAAAAACTGTTTTAAAGCTAGCCTTCCCCCTTTTTTTTCTCCAAGTATCTACATATTCTGGTTGTAAACATCGCAGAGGATCACAACACAGAATAATGATGAGAGAGAGAATGTGAAGAGCAACTACCTTTGAGACTATAAATATGAATGTAGTTTGTTTATGGGATGTTCTCTTATCTTCACAGTTGTTCAAAAACAAGATTGGAAAGTCTGAGAAAGCTACCATTCCTTACAATCAGCCTGTTCTCAGTGCACACCTTTGTGACCAATCGAAGACAAATAGACAGAGGAGCAAATGTAACATATCACTAAACAAAATTTCATCTACAGAAAAAAATGAAAGTAACTTTTGGCAAGAATCAGTATCACCAGATCTCATTAAAAACCAGAAAAAGCCTCTGAAAAACACAGAAAACATCAAAAGCATGAAATCGAAGAAGACTGTGTTTCTGACTGAAGCTAATCAAAAAGAAAACTATGCTGGAGCAAAATTTAGTGACCCTCCTTCACCCAGTGTCCTTCCAAAGCCTCCCAGTCATTGGGTAGGAAGCAATGTTGAGTATTCTGACCAAAACAAGGAGATGATGGCAGTCCATCTAAAAACTCTTTTAAAAGTTCAAGCATAGCTTACCAATATTTACATAAGAACTCAGAATCTGCCTTGTTGCAACATGAAGTGCAAAAGACTATCAAGTCTTAAAATCACATAACTTGTACTCTATTTTTTATGGCTGTGTAAATAATGTATATCATGTAATGTGTATATTCATATTTTGAGGTACATTTTAGTTTTGTTATGAAAGGCTGTATTTTACACTGCCCATGTGGTAGAGGTTTTTGTATATAATGGACAATTTCTAATGTGTGCTTGACACATGGAAAGACTTGACAATGTTTGCACAAGGTACTGAGATTTTGCAAGGAGAAAAGCTTTCATCTCAAGGTTTGAATGGAAATGTGAAAAAATACTAACACACTACTGAAAAATTTTACAGTCTATGGCACAGCACATTAGAAAAAAATTTCTTAAAATGTGAATTTGTTTGAAACAATATATGGAATTAAATTCAATACTTCCTTTACTACAAAGATCAATTTGGAATTTAATTTAGATAGCCCCAAAAATTAGCACTGCTCATTCTTTAACAGAGTAGCAGGGCTTTCCGCCAGTGATAATTGATTATGTTAAAAAAAAAAAGTTTAAATAAACAATTTGGTTTCCCCTTACTTGGTGGCTTTTGTTCATGAATTATACTGTCTGAATTAATGGTGAAATTGCAAAGTGATAAATGCCCCCCTACTTCTTTTTAATATGCAATTACAATGTTACAGCTTCCATTCTAAGGGCCCAATCCTATCCAGTTTTCCAGCACTGATGCAGCAGTGCCAGTGGGGTATGTCCTTCATCCTGCAGTGGGAGGGCAAACACAGAGCACTCCTCAAGGTAAGGGAACACTTGTTCCTTAACCTCGAGGCTGCACTGCAGCTATATTGATGCTGAAAAGTTGAAGGATTGGGCCCTCAGTTTTATTACAGTTAAAATTTGACTGATCCTTATGCCCCTTTTCTCAGACTACGCCGTATTTTATTAAGTTGAATGCTGAACATGCTACAGAGCAGGCACTTCTAGATCAATTGTTTTGTTTTATTTTTTCCATTTTTAGACTGTTCCTTCTCCAAGGAGCTCAGGGTTGTTCCTTCCCTTCTTTTGTCCTCACAACAACCTGTGAGACCCTGTGTGGTAGGTGAGGCTGAGAGAGACTGATTGACCCAAGGTCACCCAGAAAGATTTGTGTCTGAATAGAGATTTGAACCTGGATCTTCCAGGTCTAAGTTCAATGCCAGAACCACTACACTATCCTAGTCCTCTATTTTACATACTGCATAACTTTTGGAAAATGATATGCTCCAAAAGCAGATCATTCATTGGAATATTACCCTAAGAAAGCACAGTTTTCTACCCTCTGTCGAGGGTTGCCTCCTACATGAGGCTTGACCATTAGATTACCTTTAAGAAGCCAGAATCTTACCATTTTCTGCTTTACTTTTCCCTAGTAAAGTCAATCAATCAGTATATGTACTCGGTTTTTGTGGATTTACTGATCTGCAGGAACAAAGTATAACTTGCGTTACCCCCTTTGCAGTCTCATCATGGCCATTCTGAGAGGCCTATTGCGAGAAGCGTTCTCATTGATCTCCGTGTTTTTTGCATATGTTCTCACCATCTTTCTCCTTCTGGCTCAAGCATTCCTCACTAAGCTCAGATTTACAGTTGACCCTTCTGCAGCTTGGGTTGCTGGCATTCCTGGCCAGTTTAGGTACTCCTCCCCTGTACAGTATTAGAGTCCTGATCATTTCCTAAGGCTGGGGTCATCATAACAAAAAAGGTTGCCATTTTGTTTTTCCCCCTCTGGCACAAAAATGTCACAGGATAACCTGGCATTGGGGCAATATGCAGACAGAACATAAGAGAATAAATGGGAGGTCTCCATGGTTTCACAGTGGTTTTTGCCACCTTTCCCTTAACCCAGAGCTCAGTGAACTTATCCTTTTTTTCCTTTTGAGACATGATTATCGGTTGGTTCAGGCCCTGGTATCTCTAGTGAAAAAGGTTGAGCTAGACTCTTGGCCACAGCAATATACCACACCAACTGGAGGTGTGGGTAGGTAGGTATCCTATCAAGTTCTGAAACAATTGAAGTATAGAGTGAAGAGCATCTGCAGGAAACTAACCCCATTTTCTCCATAGGATTGATAATTAAGCAATTGCTGTTTACATATCTGCTGGGTTTTTCAAGAAACTAACTCCAGCAGATAACAAGAATTGTCTATATATGGTGTATATGTGAAAAGGCTGCTGAAAGGACATTTCTTCATACAGTGTGTAATTTCATGTGTATCAATTATCATTTAGTTCAGCTTCCATTGTATAGATTGCTGTCACCTATGAAATTCTTCCCCATCAGGGCCCTTTAGTGCTGGTGAGGAATTACCTTTCCACAATAAGCTGTAAGAATTAAAACTGGTTCCACATGGTACTTACAACAGCGCTATTTTCCCCATTACAAGAATATCCAGCAATGCTTATTACCTTGGGATTACTCCGAAGTAAGTCCAATTCAGTAAAGGTTCTACCTCAGAAACCATTTCAAGCAGCCTTCAAGTGGTGGCCATTTCATGTTATCATCATGCTCTTGCCAGCTAACTCACATTTCCAAATTGTCCTTCATTCTACTTGACACAGCATAAGCATTTTTCCCATTCTTGTCTAGGCACATTTCTCTGCTTCAAGAAATATTTGCTTGCAGTTTCTGGTTTCATCAAAGTGAAAGAACATGTTTATTCAGACTGAGCCAAGGTTCAAAATAAGCTGGCCACTGAGACATACAAAGAGGTTTTAGCACCCTCTGGTGGACTTTCACAATCATTTCCAGCTGTACTAAGCATTATTAGGTTTATTTTTGACTGGAAGTATTTTACAGGCTTTAATTTTGACTGGCTGTGTTCAGCGTGATCAGCAACAGTTGTATTCACTTTTAAAGGCAAATTTTATTCAGAGGCAATCCTCTAAGGCAGTGGTTCTTAAACTTTTTAGTACTGGGACCCACTTTTTAGAATGACAATCTGTCTGGGAAGTAATGTCATGGCCAGAAGCAACATCATCAAACTGGAAGTGCAGTCATTGTGATGCCAGACCCAGCTGCTTTCCTGAGGACACAGCAATGTTGGGTTATTTCTCAGTCATTTTCCAATAGAAAAGTGAATCAGAAAGGAAAAAAAGCCGATCTACAACCTTGACACAAGCAGAATAACCACATTGCCCTCCCCCTTTCCAGCATTCCACCTTCTCATATTTTCAGTGGCAGCTCTAAGGCAGTTATATGACCCACCAGAAATTGGATGTTATGCAACCCATCAGAAATTGGCTCATGACCCACCTAGTGGGTCCCAACCCGTAGTTTGAGAAACACTGCTCTGATGTCACATGCTAACTTTCAGACCACACGTAGATATTGATCACTGAGAATGATGCAAATAGCAATCTATTTTGCTATGCAGTTAAACTACATATCTGAACTAAATTCTGTTTCAAACTATGTACAGCTTGATAAAAGTTATATTACTTGCATATTATCTTAATCAGTTGTTGGAGCACAAGCAAACAACAATAACCATTTCTTCAACCACAGTAATGTTATTTTGTGGTTTTTTAGGGTAAAAAAATATTCTATTTGTAAATAGCATGCTTATTTAAACTGATTTTTCACTATCAGGAAGAATGTAAGATGCTTTATAGTACGTTCCTGTGCATGCCACTTTCTTCAATGGGGCTTAAACCCAAGTAAGTATAAATTGGATTTCAACTTTAATCATTGTAATTAGGAGTTTATTATTAGCATATAGTTATTTACTCCAGGAATTAGGGCATTAGCTATACATGAATAAAAACTACAAAATTAAGGGAAAACAAAAAGCAAATAAAGAGTATGAGGGGCACCTCTGCTTAATTTCATTAGTTACAAGGAAAGGGTTGGAAACATTTTTCTATTCATCACCCAAGGTTTTCCTCATAGTACTAAAAGGATGGGCAGCAAAGTCTAGCGAGCAGTTTCCAAAAGACGTCTCTTCAAATGCTAAGTTTCCAAAAGACATCTCTACCCCTGCTAATTGGGTAAGAGGCACTTTTTCAAGTGGGTGCTCCTCTTTTTAGCAGGGGGAGAATAACTGGCCCTCCTCACTCCAGCAGTGTCTTTTCTAGTGGCTATCTGCTGGTGAGATACAGGAAGCTGGACTAGATGGGCCTATGGCCTGATCCAGTGGGGCTGTTCTTATGTTCTGCATCTTTTCGATTGTGAGCCCTTTTGGGACAGGGAGCCATTAGTTATTTGACTTTTCTCTCTAAACTGCTTTGTGAACTTTTAGTTGAAAAGCGGTATATAAATACTGTTATATTATTAATATTATTATTAATAATAATAATAATAATGTGCTTTTTTAGTTCAACAAAGTCATCATCTTATTTTAAGTTCTTCAGAATCTTTTGTGTTACAAAAAAGATAATCCTCTCTCAAGCCAAAGAAAGTCATAAGTCCCCTTTCAGTCCGCTCCCAGGAAGTTTTACTCAGAAGTTGCACCCCACTAAGTTGAATAAGACTGATTCTCAAGTAAGTGCATAAAGGATTGCATTTTTCAGAAGTAATGGGATGAGTTAGCTGCAACTGACGTGTCCTATTTAATCAAAGGGACTTGAACATGGCTTCACTTGGATTGGTTCCTATATCTATAGTTCCTCTGACATGCTTAAAATGAACCATTGGCTGACAAGGAAAAACAAAGCAAAAGAGAGATGTTGCATAGTGGCCAAGGATGACGAAGCTATTGGGCGGTCTGAGGCAGCACATAGCCCTGCCACCCCCTTGCCTGGCTCTGTCCTTGTGGTCTTGAATCAAGACAGGAAATGTGAAGCATGCCAGGATGACTCCCAAACTGTTTTGTAGAGCCCCTACAGAGGGAAAACCAATCTTGCTCCTTACTCTTTTAAAGTGACTGGTGGAGGAAGAAGGGGGGAGCCAGATTGCTGAGCTCTAAGGAGCAGAATGCAGCACTCTTCACTTCTTTCTCTGTGCAGTCTCTTTACACAAAGCAGGCAATTCAGGGCACACTGGAAGTGCCACGTGGAGAAAGGGGCCAGTTAGACGGTCAGCTCCATTTGCAGTGGGGAGTAGGTGATAGGTATCTGTTTGCTGCTGCTCCACTCAGGCCCCAGTCTGCCAACTGATGTGAACTGGCTCATTCACTTAATAGATGGGCTGCCTGTGATAGTGGCTATGGCAGGCAGTGACACCAGCAGTTCAATGAGTGGCTGCTTAACAAAGTGTTGACCCTTTAAGAAATGGGTTAACCCATTTACGCCCAGCCCATAGATGTGCGCATTTGATCCCTGTTGCTTATATGCAACACTGGACAGAAATGGCATAAGCAAGTCTCTCCTCCTTCCTCAACTGACATGTGCAGCTCTCTCCTTCTTCCTCCCTAAGGGCCTTCTAGGAATGGATTTGTCCCACTTCCTTTCTCATGAGGGCTTCATAAGAAAGGAAATGGTTAGAGGGCTCTCATGAAAAATGGGACAGCAAAGCAGCATAGCAGAGGGAATCCTGTCAGATGAGAGAGTCCCGTCCAGGCAGGGGGCTTGTAAGTCGTGTGAAAGCTGTGTAAATTAATGGGTATATTTGGATAACTAGAAATACCTGTTCTCCATGAGCACCACATAACAAAATTTTTACTGAACTTTATTTTGACTCTTCTGAACCAGGTGTTGGCAACCCTCAGTCTCGAAAGACTATGGTATCGCGCTCTGAATGGTGGATCTGGAACAGCGTCTGGTGTGGCTGAAAAGGCCGATTCGGGAGTGACTATCCCTTCCACACCGGGAGCAAGTGCAGTCTGTCCCTGGTCTGTCTCCCTGGCTATGGGCCTTCCTTCTTTGCCTCTTTGCCTCAGACTGTTGGCCAAGTGTCTCTTCAAACTGGGAAAGGCCATGCTGCACAGCCTGCCTCCAAGCGGGCCGCTCAGAGGCCAGGGTTTCCCACTTGTTGAGGTCCATCCCTAAGGCCTTCAGATCCCTCTTGCAGATGTCCTTGTATCACAGCTGTGGTCTACCTGTAGGGCGCTTTCCTTGCATGAGTTCTCCATAGAGGAGATCCTTTGGGATCTGGCCATCATCCATTCTCACAACATGACCGAGCCAACGCAGGCGTCTCTGTTTCAGCAGTGCGTACATGCTAGGGATTCCAGCTCGTTCCAGGACTGTGTTGTTTGGAACTTTGTCCTGTCAGGTGATGCCAAGGATGCATCGGAGGCAGCGCATGTGGAAAGCGTTCAGTTTCCTCTCCTGTTGTGAGCGGAGAGTCCGTGACTCGCTGCAGTACAGAAGAGTTCTCAGGACGCAAGCTCTGTAGACCTGGATCTTGGTATGTTCCGTCAGCTTCTTGTTGGACCAGACTCTCTTTGTGAGTCTGGAAAACGTGGTAGCTGCTTTACCGATGTGCTTGTTTAGCTCGGTATCGAGAGAAAGAGTGTCTTCTGAACCAACTACCAGGAAATTTAACTGGTAACAATTTAACTTAGCAATTTTAATACCAGAATCTAATAACATGATAAAAAACATCCTTCTATCTGTTCTCACTACACCAGCCATAATTTACCGCAGACACTCGCCTATAAGTCGATCCCACAGACAAGTCACGGGCAGGTTTTGAGCCAGCAATCATGGAATTTTCTATGACCCTTGGATAAGTCGGGGGTTAAACTTAGGGGGGTGTCTGACTATAGTTTTGTCTGATTTTACCAGAGGCCAGATCCTGAAAAATAACCCACCACTAATTGTTACTTAAAAACTGTAGTCTCTAATTTATTAAAAACATAGTAAAAGATCATAAGATACATTTTTATTCTTTTTAAATTCTGGTCTTCATCACCTTTTTGTAAACACTATCAGAGTAAGTGCACTGTAAACAACATACCAGTAAAACAGTGGTTCCCAGCCTGGTATTCATGTACTCCCAAGGACACTCAACAGGACCTTTAGGGGTACTTGAAAAAGAATGGAATAATGGCAGAAAAAGGCAATTCATGCTCCAGAATGCCTTGCAAGACAGGAATGCCTTGATGCAAGGGAGGGCACCAGGATGAGGTCTCTTGTTATCTGGTGTGCTCCCTGGGGCATTTGGTGGGCCGCTGTGAGATACAGGAAGCTGGACTAGATGGGCCTATGGCCTGATCCAGTGGGGCTGTTCTTATGTTCTTAAGGCAGGAAGGGAGGTAGCTAGTTGGCTGTGAAAGCCCCACCAATAACTAGCTATTGGTCATCAATTCATGTATGAACCAGTGATTGAAAACCAGCACAGTACAAAAGCTGAAACATAATATGGAAAGTGATCAATCACCCAGAATTTCTCAACACACTTCTGGTGCAAAACAGTGCCAAGGCAGAGTCTTCTGTTCTTCAAACAGATAAAAAGAGAAAACACTGTGATAAATACATGAAGTCTGGGCTTTCATAAAGAGATGATGAGGGCTTGTATTATTAATTACAAACATTTTGCTAATATGAAGGGTACAATTTATGGAAATGGGCTGCCAAGGGATATGCAAGTGAAAAAGGTTGGCAACCACTGCAGAACCATGAATCAAATCCACCTTTAAGGTGTCTGGTGTGTTAAGCCAGAAGCTCTGCGTACAACATACAACCCATAACACATAACTGGGAGTGTGCAATTCAATTCACAGCAGAGAGATGCAGCTGCAAATATTTGCAGCCCTTTTTACTCAGAAGTAGACCCACTGCTTTCCATGGGTGTTATTCTTAAGTAAGGGTGCATTGAATTGTAGCCTGCTTCAAATGGAAGGAGGATTCCCATCCTGGTGTTTTAAAAAACAGACCTGCTTTGCAAGCATTTGCAAAGCAGAACCAGGCTGCAGAAGGAAGGAGAATAAAAGGTTAACAAATTGCTTCTAAGGAACTGTGCCTGCCTGCCTGCTGCTTGAGAAACTTGGCACCTGTGTGCCCTTGAGAAATGAAACTTTTCAGAGTTGAAAGGCTTTGCCCTCTGACTGACCTGGAGATCAGGTGAAGTGAGAATTGGAGCTTGATTACTTGGCAAAAATTTCATGTACTATAGGCGAGTATCTACGTACTATAGGCGAGTATCTAGCCTGTATCAAGTTCTGTTCTGCCTTAGTCATATTTTTCTAAATTAAAAAAACCCTGAGTGTTTTAGCTTTTTGTTAATGGGAAGGTGCTTCAGTGTTGCAGTCATTTAAGTTGCCTTTTAAAATACTTAATTAGAACACTTCTAGCCCATTTTTCCCTTTCTCATCAGGAAGTGCCCAAGGCACACAAGCAGTTTTTAATGCACGATATTCTAAGTGTGAGTATACCACAGATTGACATAATGGGTGACATTCAACCTTTTGCCCAGCAGCTCAAGCCCCTCCTGCATGTGGAAGGAGAGCTGCACTCATGGAAAGAATAGGCTGATGCTTCCCCATGGTGAAGACTCCATACCTGTAGTAAAACAGCTCTTTATGGAGAGGCCTATGCTAAATTAGTCTTCTCAGTGTTCTGTTTTTATTACACTGAACAAGGTTGTGCTTGTTTTTACTTGGGAACAAATTCAGAAACATGCTCCTCACCTTCACAGTCCAGGATTCTACCACCTCAGACTGTGTAATAGGAAGATCAGCTCTTAGGCTGGGTTCTTGCATTTCACTAACAATGAGGGAGCCACGGAACTAATGCTCCTTTTTGTATAGCTGGGTAGCACGAGACATTTGGAACTATACAGAAGGAGTCAAGGTAATGTCCTCCCTTTAACAGCATCAACCCTAACAATAATGCTGAAGGGAAGAAGTTGAAGCTGATGCTCTCACATGGACCCAGCATTCCCAGCTAAACGCAAAGGAGTAGTGCGGCTCCCTTACAGCCAAAATTACTGAAGAACCTAGTCACTTACTATGTAGGTTTGGGCAAGTCATACTCTCACATTCTTTGTTTCTGTTATGTAAATGACAGTGAACTGCCTTACAAGGTTGTTGTGACAACAAATCTAGTTTTAAAAAACTACAAAGCAAATGAAAAGCAATGTCATTTTTTTTAATTGAAAAGAATACCTTAAGTTACAAAATAACAGTAGTACTACTTCAAACACAAAATTGTATAATAGCTCATGACATGAATGTGGTGTTACTACCACTACAAGTATTTAATTGAATGCAGTGCTTGTGCCATGTAACAGACATCACAGCTACCATACATTTAAATACAAATTGTTTTCCAAACATTACTACATAATGCATACGTAATATATTGTAAAATACAAAATCTTTTCAGATACCCTTCGCTACTTGAGTTAAAGAAGCTAATATTAAACTCAGCCATTCAACTGAGTTTAAACTATTAAACAGTTTAAACAGAGCCATTTAACTGTTCAATAGTTTTATGGGCTCAAAATTTAAAATGCCTGAAGTATCTTCTATCCTGGTCTTCTAGTACAACGATATTCTGAAAATATAGAATATAACAAAATGAAGACTGTTACATTACAAAGGTGTTAAAGCGACAGTTTCACAAAAACAAACACATATGAAAACCATGTGTTTTAAACAACTAGAGTACCACAAAACAACATTATATAACCAATAATCTTGTGGGTTTTTTTTAAAAAAAACTGTCCGATAAATATTCAACTTGCTCATAAGTCTCAAACTCTTGATGGACAATCTGATGATCACCCATTCTACAAATACAAGCTACATAGGACCAAAGGTTGGGTCTACACATGCAGCAGAATACTCAGATAGTATAGTAATAGTAGACTGTCCTTGTTCACATTGTGGGTGAAAGATCACTTTTTGAATGGTCCCTGATACAAAATACTCTGATAATCAAAATCACAGGGAGCAAGCTTCTTGTTTTGATTGTTCTTTTATTTGCAAATAAATGTTTTTATACAAAGGGAAACATTCAAAAGTTGTAGTCCATTCTACTAACTAATTTGCACTTCATTCTGTTGCACATGGAGGCCCAAACCTAACTCTAGCCTATCCTATCTCCTTTCTGGTCCTGTGCCCAACTGACAAATCCACATATACAGCCTTGCCTACCTATCAATTAAGGAAGTGGGGAAAAAGCTCAAACACTCCCTTCTCCCACTAATCATCCAGATTAGATGATTAGTCAGAGAATCATCTGGCAGAGAAAATGGAGATCCAGAAATGTGTTTGCAGATCTCTGGATTGGGCAATTTATATAATTTTAAGTACAGTTAGCTTTTTTACTCTAAAATTGAGACCTCCAATGTTCATGTGGGTTACAACACGTCCCTCAACATCCCGCACTCCAGAACCTAATGATCAGAAGTACATACAAAAATGTACATATTTAAATGTGAATGGGATATTCTCACTGCTGAAACAGAATAGGCACAGAAATAATGTCAAAGAAAACTAAAATGGAATCGAGCAACCCACAACCTCATCTAATTCATGTCAGCATTAAGAACAAGAGCAAAAGTTGGACAACTTAATCCAACCCTCGCCATAGGTCTTGAAACATAAAACTTGCTAGCACTACAACTACAGAGTATTTCATGTGAGACAAGCAGGACATAGCTGGACAACCCTACTCCACCTGCCCCTAAATGGCTGGCACAGCTTGTAGCCAATGCAAAGTTGCTGTAGCATTACCCTCTGTCAGTTCTAAGGATCAGGGGCCAATGCTAGTTCTTCCCTCAAGAAACAGCTTGATGCAGCAACTGAAACTACAGCAGTGCAGGGAATAGTGCCAGCTTGCACTGATGCAGGAAGCTTAATGTCTGAACCAGTGCTATCAACCAAGAAAGTAAGAGGAATAGGACTTAGACAAAATGTTCTCAAAACTAACTGAAATCATAGCTTAAAGAATACTGAGCACTGTAGCATGGAACAAAAAGACAAAAAGCAAGACCTCTCATTAATCAAATACACCATTATTTTGCATTTCAGATAAGCACTAGACAACTTTTCTTCTACCTATTTTGTGCTCATAAAAATTGTTAAAAGAAATCAAGGCATTAATCTTCTTCAGATACTGACTGATTACTATTTCTCTGATAGAAACTCCTTGAATGTGAGCGAGAACTGGAATTAGCATGTTTCCGTGGGGATTTAGACAGGGACCTACTAGCTGAGCCTGAATGTTTTGCATGTGATCGTGACTTTGTTCTTGAACTGGACCGTCGTCGATGTGAACTAGATGGTGATTTTTCTGCATATTTTGAGCTTCTCTGTGTTGACTTTGATCTTGACCTCCCTCTAGAACTAGAATTTCTTTGAGGTGTGATTGATCGTCTTGGTGAGCTGGAATGCCTTGGAAGAGATTTTGAGCGAGACTTAGAGTGGCTGTAAGAATGTCGTCTACGCCTTGACCTGCAAATCATTCAAAGCATTAGAAGTTAACTTTAATGTAGCTGTGTATTGTTTAGACTAGTGATTTCCAAACTTTTTTGACTGGCAGCTCCCCTACTGGGCCGTTGGCTGTGGCTCCCCATTAGGGCTACAATTCGATACGTTGTATAGGTTAGCAGGGTTTTCACGCAGATTCCGCAGCTCCCCGGGTGGTGCCTGCAGCGCCCTGGGAGCCACGGCTCACAGTTTGAAAACCACCGATTTTAATTTTCTTGTTTGAGCTTGTTTTTCTTTTCAAAATTAGTGCCAAATGTCCCAAACAACTTTTTTATATTAAATAATAATTTCAGGGTTCCATAAAAAAGAAACTACAAAAAATATATTTGCTTAGCCCAGCAGATTTATTGTGACTGCAGCTTGTCTTATTGATTTACACTTCTAATCAAATATCTTCAAACTCGTATAATGAGCAATGACAAGTTGCTACTATACTCTTACTCTCTCAAATAAAAGCCATTTGTCTCTTTCTTTCTCCAGATTGGTGCAACTAAACTGAGGCCAGCAAGATTAGTTTGACCCAATCCTTCAAACCCAATGCCAAGATTTTGCAGGTGCTTAAAACCTATGGTTAAGAATAACCAGCCATGATTGATTTTAGTAAGAGCCTGGTCTAACAATTCCTTAAGGAAACCATGTTTTCCTTCTCCTCGCTGACTACCATCTAAGTCATTTACAAGTACTCCCCTGTCACAGAGTGTACATGATCATTAGCTGATGCAACAAAATGATCATTAATTTGATGCATGCCCAACCATAACATTTCCCACTCCATGAATTAAAAAACAAATCACTTCTGCAATTGAATTATCTTCAAATGAATTATCAAAACATACTCTTTAAAGCTGTCAGAGTGTCTTCTGCTCCAGCCCCACGAAGAACTTCTGCTACGTGTCCTCCTTCGGCTGCGGCTTCTTGACCTTCTATAGTCCATTGGAGAACACTGGCGACGCTCTTTTGATTTCATTTGACCTGGTGCTAGAATTTAAAACAGAACTGGAAGATTGCAAGAGAAAGGCAGACTCTTACATACTGGAGCAAGCATGCAGTTGTGAACCACTTCCCCCCCAATTTTGTGCTTATTTTACTGTTTTCATCCCAAGTAATATGAAAGACTATCTTAAATAAATATTTTGTAGGAAAAGTAAGTGACGTGCTTATATTCACTTACTTTTGCGATCACCTTGTGCAAACTGTATTTCAATTTGCCGGCCACATACCCACTTTCTATTGAGGTTATAAAGAGCGTCTTCAGCATCACGAACATCTTCAAACATGACTGTCTGTTAAGGACGCTTTAAACATGCACAAAGCAAAACATTGTATCATATAACATAAAGAGATGCTTTTAAATCAAAAGTTACATTTGATATGCACCCAAGCTTAGAGCCAACCCAACCCAAGCTTAGAGCCAACTTGCACTATGTGCGGCTGTCAAAGTACACCAGTGTTCCACTAGTGCTTATTTTGGTAAGTACACCAAGCATGAGGAGACACACACCCTCAAACATTCAGGGACACTCACTGGTGAGACAAGATGAGATGCAGCTCTCTGGTACATGTTTGAAAACAGGGATTGTTCCAAAGGATAGCAAGGTTAGACATCTGCCAGGACTCACAATGACCCACTATCCCAACAGTGTCATCATTCTTGCTTTGCATGAAGCATCCAAGAAGATCCAATGTGAAAGAATTAAGTTTGCAAGCTGCATCTTTTCAGGAGATTCAATAAAGATGCCTTGCCTGAAGACTCCCACAAAATCCACACGCCAGCACTGTTTGAAAACGTGTATCTCCATTGCACACTTTGAAAGTGTAAGAATAGCAAGCACCAGTGGTACATCAGTGTACCTGGGCTACCCTGTAAAATGTGAGGCAGCTCTACGTTAAGCAGAAACAAGGTAACAATGAATGCCTTTAAAATATTATTGCCCTGATCCAAAAACCTCATATGTACAGTGAAACACACATAAAATTCCTGCACATACAAAAGGGTCCATCCATTTCAATGAAGGTGCACTTTTATGTGCACATATAGAGGTCCCATCCAATGATATGAAAAGGAAGATCCTGATAGAAAAAGCATGTCCATGTGTGTTTTAGAGCCCATAAACCTAAAACAGATTACTGAAGTTCAAATCCTATCAAATTTTCCAGTGCCAGTGCAGCCGTACCAGTGGGGCATGCACTGCATCCTGTGGTGGGGGCACAGTCACAGAGACCTCCTCAAGGTACAGAACCATTTATTCCCTTACCTTGGGGCTGCACCAGTGCTGAAAAATTGGATAGGACTGTGCCCTATGAGCCCAATCCTATGCATGTCTACTCAGTGGTAAGTCCCATTATAGTCAATGGGGCTTACTCCTAGGTAAGTGTGAATAGGATTGCAGCTTCACAGCCCAATCCTATGCATGTCTACTCAGAAGTAATTCCTATTAGAGTCAATGGGGCTTACTCCCAGGAAAGTGTGGACAGGATTGGGCTGTAAATCAGTACACACATATATAAAATGTACTGTATATATTATTTTAAGGGTCTTTAAATTAAATTTGAAGCATTATTTCAACTGGCAAATATTATCTGGAAAGCAATTTAGATCAATATATCTGTTCTGCTCTTCTACAAACATTTTAACATTTATCCATAAACAGCTGGCCTTCCTTCCCACCCACCCCCTTCTTTAAACAAATCACCATAGGTACCACAAAAATTGTACTAGATAATCTGAACAACTGATATAGTTCAATTTTCATTCAAATATTTTTTGTTAGGGAATGAGTAAGAGAAAATTTTACAGATATTTGCATACAATTCTCTTGTACTAGTTGATGGAAGCAATATTTAAAAATAAAACAATTACAAACAAACAAATTCTTGACTGAAATTTAAGAGCTCAAGCGATAAGATACAAAAGGAAACTTTGGCAGTTACCTCCATGTCACTTGATCTTGACCTTTACTCTTTAGGGCTTGCTAGATGGACTTGACAAGGGCCGTAGAACCAACCAAATCAGACTTGGCTTTGACTTTGGAACTCTGAGCAAATGTCGGAAAGCCGAAGCCTTAACTTGGTGTTGTGGCTTTGTCTTTTCCTTGAAAAAGGACTTTCCCTCTTCCAGTTTTCTTTTTATCTGTTTCCACCCTCCCTCTTTATTCCTTGAAGCTTGAACTTTAAGGTGTCTTTTGGCTTGCCTGCTTGGACTCTATCTAACCAGGTTCATTCAAACTTTGGGGTGCTTGCCAGCCACTGTGGACTGCTTTACATTTTCTGAGACAAAGAAATAAATACATTAAGTTAGGATGCAGTAACAACAATGCACCTCAATTAAATAAAATACAATGAAATAAAGGATATTGTATATAAGCAAATCCTCTTGGGCGTCTTGTGTAGAAGTCAAGCGGAATGTATACGTCTACTACAGGGCCATACCGACCAAATTCACGGCGCAAATCCTCAGGCCTGAAGTGTTTCAGAAATAAGGCAAAAAAATATGAGTGTTTCTATATTATGGTAGCTGCTTCAGCAACATCCAGCTGCAGCACCTGACAGACTGTTTTAGAATGTTAAAGATAGATTTTATATCATCCTAATTTTTTTCTGCATTTATTTGTAATATAAATACTTCTACATTAGTTCTCTGGCTCTTTGATGGAATGATCACACTAAATTTTGAGCCTCTCCAGATACAATTATTGAAACTAAAAAGAGCCAGGAGTTTATCTGTACCTTTTACGGTTAATTTAAATGTGTTTTTCCTTGTAATAGATAATTACCACAGTAATTCTTATGAATGAGCTCCCAATCCTATCCAACTTTCCAGCACGGATGCAGCCATGCCAACAGGGTGTGCGCTGCAACCTGTGGTTGGGGGATAGTCATGGAGGCCTCCTCAAGGTAGGGGAACATTTGTTCCCATACCTCAGGGCTGCATTGAGGCTGCAGCAACACTGTAAATTTTGACAGGATTGGGCCCTGAGTTGTGGAAATAGTTCAGACAGGTAAATGCATGGCAACAATGCTATAACTGAAAATTCTCCAAAACCGGAGTTCCCTGTCAGGAACCGCTGCTGTACAGGTCTGAAAACAGGACAAATGGAACAATACCATTTGCTTGGGAGATTGACCACCAGTTAAAATAAATACCACTGGGCAAGATAATCTGACTCACTATAAGGCATAACCTATTTTTTAATGAAAAGAAGATGGGGGGGGGGGTCAGCTTAAAATAAATAAAAGTAAGCACGAGACCTTAAGAATCAAATGTGAAGATAATGAATACATATAATTTTTTTTCTCTTTCTCTTCCCCCTCCCACTTGAACTCAGGGTCATCTAATGAAACTGAGTAGCAACAAGTTCAGAACAGAAGGAAGAACTTCTCACAATGCATGCTTCACTTATAGAATTGCCACTAGATGCCTTGATGGCTTTTCAAAAGGATTACACAAATCCATGAAGAAGGGCATGCCCTTTTGTAAAATGAATAGGAAGGTTTTTGTAGAAGCAGTTCACACATACTGAAGGTCATACAATAGTCATTATTAAGTACCTGTTAGACTAAGTCCTAACTTCTATAATTTCAGGTCAAACAACAATACAAGAGTCAGCTACTGATGTACCTTAATGACTGACAGTGCAATTTTACACACATCTATTCAGAAGTAAGTCTCATTATGTTCAATGGAGCATATTCTTAGGAACGTGTGTACAGAATTTTGGCAGGTTAGTGTTTCATTTTGACAGACTAGTGTTTATTGCCAGAAAGATAATTCTTTGCAAACTTAAGCTGTTGTGCAGTGGAATTCGATCATCCCCTGCAAAGAAACAAGGAAAACTTTACTATACTTGGAGCACAATATAAGAATTTTTGCAAGTAGATCAGGAATCCTCCCTCATGACTAACAGGAATTTGTTCCTGGTCAATTTGACCAGAAACAACACATTTATTCTCAAATGAAATTGCCTGGGATCTCTGCTTCCTCCCCATGAAACAAAGGAGAGAACTTTGAGCTTACACTGTATTTTGAGACACTGAGGCCCCAGTCCTACCCAACTTTCCAGCACTGATGCAGTAGTGCCAATGGGGTGCGTTCTGCATCCTGCGGTGGGGGAGGAGAGGTCAAAGAGATCTTCCTAAAGTAAAGGAACATTTATTCCCTTACTTCAGGGTTGCATTACACCTGCATCATTGCTGGAAAGTTGGGTAGGATTGGGCCCTCAATCACATATACATGAGATGCATATGTTCATAAGTTTGCCCATTTAGAGAAGAGGTTGCCACATTGCTCATTATTTCAGTAAATGGTTCCAAACTGGCTTTGTATTAAGTCAACAGGTACAATTTACTGGTCCATTACAAGGAAAATTAATTTAGTAAGATGTTAATGGGCGCTCTTATGTTAGTACTTTCCAGCACTGGCATAGTGGTGCCAACTGGACATGTGTTTCATCCTGCAGTTGGGTGTCACTCACAGAGGCCACCTCAAAGTAAGGGAATGTTTGTTCCCTTACCTCACAGCTGCATTGTCCTTATGTCAGTGCTGGAAAGCGCTGACATAAGGGGTTAGGATTGTGCCCAATGAGAGTTAAGTTTTAATTGCTTCCAGATATGTGGCTGTTTGAACATGCCCTGGCTTCATTCCCCCAAAGATATTAACCCCAAAATAACCTCTCGTGTTATTATCACTACATTTTTATCTTGCCTTTTGTCCATGAACCTCAGGGCAGCATACATGATTCCTCCCTCCACCCTAACAACAACCCCATGAAGTAAGGTTTGTTGCCAGAGATCACCCAGGGAATTTCATTGCTGAGCAGAAGTTAAAACATACTTTTAGAGAGCAATAAAGGACACTAAAAACATTTGATCAAGTTGCCTGCCAACATGATCTTCCTTGAAGTTCTTCCAGTGAAGGGAAAGAAATCCCAAACAAGGGAGAGAAATCCCAAACAAAGGAATTTAATGATTTTTGATTTACGGCCTTATCCTGTGCTGGATAGCAGAAAAGATAAGCACATGGTCACAAACATGCCATAAACCCTGTTGCAGCCATGCAGGCCAGTGCTGATGGCAGGCCTCTGCTTGCACTGGAGCTGCACCCACCAACCAGGATAAGTGAACTGCCATGCAGCAGGGAGGAAGGAGGCAGGGGTGGGGAGGAGGTATAACTGGGCAGGCAGAGGGTGACCTGGGGACGGCTTGGGCCAAGGAGGGGGCAGGATGGCAGCAGAGCCTGCCACATCCTACCCCCCCCCGGCCTCAGAGCCCTACACAGGTCTTCTCAGTTCTGTGCTAGCTAAATAATTGGAGCATATCCAACTAGACCCACAGGGGCTGCTTGGGCCCAACACAGGGTAAGGGAACCTCCAGCTGCCTCCTTGGCCCTGCTGAATACAGCAGCAGCTGTACTGTGGGGCAACAGCTTCCATAGGATCGGGCTATAAAGTTGTTCTAATGGTTTATGGATGTTTTAGTCACGTCTGCAAATGTTTAAACAGGAGTTCTAAAGCAAACACTACATTTCCCTTGTTTTTAGGTGATGTAGGTGCATAGTTGACATCTTAAAGGAGACATTCCCTTTTGTGCGAGAGAAATGAGGGGAATGCCTAGCCTATTGTACTGCTTGCCCTTTAGCCTTTTTAGAAGTACCTATAATAAAAATGATTTTAAAAATTGTTGCCCAATGAATCCGAGAACTTTTTAGAACATTTTACATTTATTTTTAACCAACTACAGTAATCAGATAAATGCTGCAGCACTAACAGTCAATTATATTCTAATCATGGATCAGACTCTTGTTCACACAGAATGCTCCCTATGACAGAGAGGAAGCTCTCACAGTTTAATAAACTGTAATAGACAATCCTATGCATGTCTACTCAGAAGTAGGTTCCATTGCATTCAATGGAGCTTAATCCCAGAAAAATGTATATAGGATTACAGTTTTATAGTGAAGATTAAAAAACCACACACAATTATTCTAGTCTGTGGAAGACAAAAATGTACAGGGTGACCAGAAACAAAGGAGAACTCCTGCATCTTTAGTAGTTAAGCAAAAGAGGGAATTTCAAGATACAATTCTATTGTATACAAATTCATTATTAAAACAAAACAAGCACAGAGTGCTGCCTTCATTGACATCTGTTCACTCTAGGAGACTCTATTTCAGGGGTGTCAAACTTGTTTCATACTGAGGGCCAAACAGCATTCATGATGCCTGTGAGGGCCAAAAGTGATGTCATTAGGCAGGAAGTGATGTCACTGAATAGGTCATAACCAAAAATAAGCACTTTTTCTCACTTAGGAATGCATTAGCTGCAAATGACAGAAGAGAAAATCCACAAATCTTGATCATACTTCAAGATATGGGTGAGCCCAATTTTCATGTGGGCTAACCTTATAGCAGTGCTCACTGCTCAGCAGCTGAGATCCTGAGGGCTTCCGCGGGCCATATCTGGCCCCCGGGCCTTATGTTTGACACCCCTGCTCTATTTAATTTCAAATCATAGGCAGCCACAGCAAAGAGGGACAGCAGCCGATAAGAATGAGCCAAAAGCATGCCTTTAGACTTCAAAAAGAAAAGAACCCAGAGAAGATTTCAAGAGCTTTAGCTCAACCATAAAATCCAAGTTTGTTATGCAGAAAGTCCAGGTTCAGTCTCCAGGTAAACATATCCGACAGGAGGGCAGGGGAGGGGGCACAACCTTTGGTCAAAAGAGATCCCTACAGGCAGAACTAGCTTAGGTGGACAAGCAATAATCTGACAGTGTAAGAGCCCAATACTATGTATGTCTACTTAGAAGGAAGCCCCATTATAGTCCTGGGGCTTACTCCCAGGTATGTGTGGATAGGATTGCACCCTGAGGGCCCAAACCTATCCAATTTCCAGCACCTGTGCAACTGCAATACAGCCCTGAGATAAGGTAACAAATGTTCCCATACCTTGAGGAGGCCTCTGTGAACAGCCTCCCCACCACAGGATGCAGTGCATGCCCCATTGGCACAGCTGTACTGGCTCTGGAAAATTTGATAGAATTGGGCCCTAAGCTACCCTCCTCAGGGTGTATAGAGGACCAAATAGCTGCACAAACCTGAAAAAGGCAGATAGATGACATCTCAAAACAATGTACAGATTCTGCAAAAGTCTAGCCTGACCAATGGTCTTGATTTAACACTCCATCTTATGGCCCAATCAAAGTGCACTGGGATGGGCCTCCCACATTCCCTAGATTACACTGGTTCTCAAACTTTTAGCACTGGGATCCACTTTTTAGAATGAGAACCAACCCCGAGCAATGTCATGACCAAAAGTGACATCTTCCAGCAGGAAAAGTTTTTAACAATCCTAGGCTGCAATCCTACCACACTTACCCAGGAGTAAGTCCCATTTACTATCACTGTTAAAAGCATATACATAGTAGCCTGTGAAAATTACAGATCTGTAACATTTCCCCAAATGCAGTCACACGCCACGGCAGCATCAAGTCCGATACATTAAAAATAAAATACAGGAATGAATGGGGGACCCACCTGAAACTGGCTCGCGACCCACCTAATGGGTCCTGAACCACAGTCTGAGAAACACTGCCTTGGCTTGGAAAGCGCCAAGCGTCTCCCCTTCCCCCTTTTCAAGTCAACAACCAGGGCCATATGCACTCAATAGCCAAGTAAATAGAAATGGTTGGCGGCTTTCCCGGGGCAGGTTGCCTTGCCCTGCCCTCTGGGCACAAGCAGAATGTCACCCCCCACGACGAGGAGGAGCCCTGGCCCTTTTGCGGAGACAAAGACCCGCCAGAAGTATTGCTGTGAGGATGAGGATGATGCGGAAGCAGCAGCACGGAGCCCTGCAGGGACACGGCGCTTTTCAGAGCGCACGTGCAGCAGGTGATGTTCTTCCCCCTCGCACCAAGTCAGACCCCAAACAAAGCGGCCTCTCTGGGCGCCTGCTGAAAACAGGTGGGGCCGCAGCCCCCCCCCCGGGGGCGCCACAGCTGCCTCCCGCCCTCGCCTGCCTGCTCCACGCCCAGGTGGCTGAGGCCTCCGCCCCGGACGGCGCCCCCCGAGAGGCCCAACCCCAACCCCGCGCCCGCGGCCTCCCCCTCCTGCTCCTCACCGAGTGGCGTCCGCCACGTTCCGGACGAAGAGCGAGGTGTTGGGCGGCCGCGTGTAGCGGGACATGGCGCGGCAGGAGCCCGGCAGTCTCCCCGCACCGACCGTCCCAAGGCGGGCAAGCAAGCGGCGGCGGCGCAGAGGGAGGCGCTGAGCAAGCGGCGGAAGGGGAAGGGCCTGCAGCTGCAGCGGCGCACGGAGGGGGCGCGCGTCCCAGGGCCTTCCTGCGGTCCTCGGCTGCCTCCGGGGCCCTTGGGAGCCCGACCAGCGGCTGCTCGAAGGGAAAGGGGTCCCGCTCGGTGACAGGGCGACTGTGGTTCTGGCGAGCTGGGTGGAAGTGGGCAAGGCTGCCTCAAGAACCCAGCCTCTCCAACAGCCCAAGCCTAGGCACGTCTACTCACAAGTAAGCCCCATTACAGTCAGTGGGGCTTCCTCCCAGGGAAGTGTGGAGAGGACGGCAGCCTCAGAGCCCAAGCCTCTGCCTGTCTAATCACAAGTAAGCCCCATTTTAGTCAGTGGGGCTTACTTCCAGGTAAGTGTGCTTAGGACTGCACCATAAACCTCCTTCACTCACCTCCCACTTTAAAGCCCAGTCCTGTTGAACTCTCCAGTGCTGAGATAGCTCCAATGCAGTCCTGGGATAAGGGAATGTTTGTTCCCTTAACTTGAGGAGGCCTCCATGACTGCCCCCCCCCTGCAAGATGCAGTGCACACCCCATTGGCATTGCTGCATCAGCACTGGAAAGATGGATAGAATTGGGACCAAGCTTCCAGTGCCAGTGCAGAGGTAAGGGGAAAAACGTTCCCTTACCTCAAAGAGGCCCCCATGAATACCTCCCTACTGCAGGATGCAGCGCATGCCCCATTCGTATGGCTGCATTGATGCTGGAAAGTTGGATAGGATTATGCCCTTACTGGGGCTAGGCCTTTTTGGTTTCTGTGTGTAGGACTGAGGAAAATGTTGGGGTGGTATCCAGAGGCATTCCTGGAGTGGACAAAACAATAAATGTTTCCAGGTGCCTGGATGCCCATGTAAAGTGGCCCCTCCCCCTCCAAGCCATTCAGGAAGGCAAAAGCAAAATGGAGGAGACACTTATTGTTTTGCCCCCCTCCAGGAACTCCTCTGATGGTGTCAGGGATCTGTCAGGTTGGACACTGATGAGTGATACCTGTAACACCCATGAGAGGCCCACCTGGTTGAGTCACCACTTTATCATTCAATCATAGTGTCCAAAATGCCATCACAGGGCAGACAGAGAACACTATTGGGAGCCCCCAGTGCAGGGAGCCCCCAGTGCAGTCAGACAGCATGACATTGGATGGCATTGGCACAAAGAATAGAGGCTACTGAAGCATCAGGGCTACATCAGAGTCAACTCTGGTTTCAGACATAGTCCCATATACACTCCACAAGAAAAGGGGCCGATCCAAGACTAACATCACCTATGACTTGAGATTACGTATAATTTAATAACCATCAATGACCATTGTTACCACCAAGCCATCTTTGTTATTGTTTGTTTACAGTGCAATGCTGATGTTGTGCTGATGTTGCTACTATGTCAGTGCAACACCTGTCAAATGCTAAACTTACCCAGCACAAAGAGGAAAGGAAAATAGAAGCCCAGGCAACTCAATATGGACACAACTATCCAGTAGCTGCACCAATGACCATGAAAACTCCTGCACAACTCACCAATCCTGAGGTGGTAACATGGCCCAATATCAGCCCAGTCACCGCAACCTGTTCAGCCCCAATGCCAGCTTCTAGAGAAGCACTACCTGGGTAAATGAAGCAGGGAGCAGTGGCAAACACAAGTCCAGCAAGTGGCTACCACTGGAATGATGACCACCATAGCAGTCAGGAATGCATTATACTGTTTGAAATGGATAAACTTATGAGCTTTCTTAAAGAGGTTGGTAAAGACTTTTATGAACAATTGGAAACCATTCATGGACTTCTTCCTTGTGAAGGGCAAAATTGGTTAAATGAACTATGGATTTCACGAATAGATAATTGATACAGAGATAAAATCTGTTGAGAATAAAAAAAATTGACAAATAATTGATAAGAAGAGGAATTAAAAAAATTTTTAGAGCAATTTAAGAAAGTATTCTAGAAATTTGTAAGAGACTGGTTAAGATATGATACTTAATATGTTTAGGGCACAGTCCTAACCAACTTTCCAGCACTGGCATAGCTGTGCCAGTGGGGCATGTGCTGCATCCTGCAGTTGGGGGGGCAGTTATGGAGGCCTCCTCAAGGTATGGCAATGTTTGTTCCCTTACCTCGAAGTAGCATTGACCTTATGTCAGTGCAAGAAAATGGGTTAGGATTGCACCCTCAATCATTATTAATATTTGGTAGAAGAACAAAGAAATTTAAATTTAGGATTCTGCACTTGCTATATAATTTCCAATCTATGTTTTTTATTATTTGTTATTTGTTGTATGTTTTACAGTGGATGATTGTATTGTGGGTTTGTGTTTGTTAATTTTAGTTGTTTTAATAAATAATTATTTTAAAAAAGAGTTACATAGCAACAGCCACCACTGTCAACTGTGAAGAGATGTCCCAGTGATTCCACACATGAAAGTCAGCCAGGGCAAGCCCCAAATTACGGGCCCTGGCATGCCAAATGCTGCCCCTCCTTACCTGATGATGTGCTAGCCTCTGTTCTTCCCACTCTCCAATGTCTTAGCACCCTTCTTCCCCCCTACACACACATTTCCTCTTCTCTCTGACCCCTTCTTCCTTTTCCAATCCTAGAAGGAGGAGCTGTGGAGGGAAGCACAGAAAAGAGCACACCTACCCACCAACATGCTACCTGATGTGTCAACTTCAGTTGGCCTCATGGGTGGGCCGGCCCATACTCCATTCAGCTGGGGACAACAACCAGAAATTAAGCTGCTATCCTGAGTGCACTTATGGGTGTGCATGTAATCTTGAGGGACTTGCATGGTTAGAAGCGTGCAGAGGACTGCAGCCTGAAGTTTTTTACTTCCAGTTTGCCTTCACATGAGTCCCCAACATAGTATGCAGTGCACACTTTTTTTTATGTCACTGCATGCTATAGCATGGTAGGGGATAGGATTGGGCTGTTAGGCTGCAATCTTATAAATGCTTACATGGGAGCAAGCTTCATGAAACACAATGGGCTTACTTCTGAGTAGGCATGCTGTATGTCACTACATTACAACAACTCTTGGAATTAAGATCCATAATAATTATTGATAAAGTTTCCTAGTACATTTTAATACATTAAAAACAGGAGGGGACATTCAGCACATTTTCTTCTCAGTACTTCACATGCAGCAGTTAAAAATAGTAATCAGCTATCAGAAGTTATAGCACGGTATTGACTTATTTATAGTCTGTGATGTCAATTAGTTTCCACAGAGCACGAATACATATTCAGTTGCCGTATGTGCGATGTTCTGTTGCTTTATGCTATTGGTATCCTATCATCATCATCCATCTACCATCATCTATATGCTAGTACAGAGGTGGCCAGCTTTTCAACTTTAGGGCTTCTGGACCTTTAACAATTTTGTGGAAGAGAGAAATTTCAGCAGGTGCAGTTTGTCATCTCACATTACATAGCTGGCAACCTTCAGTCTCCAGAGACTATGGTATCGTGCTCTGAATGGTGGTTCTGGAACAGCGTCTAGTGTGGCTGAAAAGGCCAATTCGGGAGTGACATTCCCTTCCACACTGGGAGCAAGTAGAGTCTGTCCCTGGTCTGTCTCCCTGGCTATGGGCCTTCCTTCTTTGCCTCTTTGCCTCAGTCTTTTGGCCAAGTGTCTCTTCAAACTGAGAAAGGCCATGCTGCACAGCCTGCATCCAAGCAGATCGTTGAGCCAAGGTACACAAAGTCATGGACAACCTCCAGTTCATGCGCAGAGATTGTAATGCAGGGAGGTGAGTCCACATCCTGAACCATGACCTGTGTTTTCTTAAGGCTAATCGTCAGTCCAGCAGGCCTTGCTAAATCTTGGCAGGCCTTGCTAAAAAGATCCATGAGCTGCTGGAGATCTTTGGCAGAATGGGTAGTGACAGCTGCATTGTTGGCAAAGAGGAAGTCACACACAGTCATCTCACAGATACTGTCATTACAGCAGTGGTTCCAAAACTGTGAGCTGTGGCTCCCCTGGGAGCTGTGGAAATCAGCCGGGGGAGTTGCAGAATCCTCATGACCCTATAACAGTGTATAGGATTGTAGACCTAATGGGGATCTGTGGTGAATGGCCCAGTATATTAAGGAAGCTGCCAGTAAAAAAGTTTGGGAACCACTGAACTACAAAATGTTGAGGATGGAAGACAGGTACAGGAATTTGTGAGGCACAACAAGACCTAGAGACCTAGGAGATGTCAGGAAGCAGTGAATACTGTTTTGAAATAACTAGCTAAATAACTAGCTAAAATTGGGTTATAGACCTTAAATGAGAACTATGCTGCAATTGACCAGTTTCATGTATCTGTGTCATCCTCCCTTCTATTTCGAAGGTTCCACTAAATACAAAGGGACTCATTTCTGAGTAGACATGCATTGGATTGTCCTGTTAGCCTGCAATTGTAAACATGCTTACCTGGGAGTAAGTCCTATTTAACTCAAGGGGGTCTTACTTCTAAATAGGCATGCATAGGGTTTGGCTGCATGCCTTTCACACTAAGTAGTTAGTGAGGGTTGTATTAAACTTGATCTTCAGGTCCTTATGACCCTAGCAGGTGGTGTTTTGTACAGACCAATTGAAAGTTGCAGAACTTCACACACCCCCTAGCATAAAAAATACAGATGTTTACTTGATAAAAATACACTTGATACTAGGAATATAAACCTGATCACACTAACTGTTGCAAGATTCATACCTTAGTTATTTAAAGAAACATCTAAGTGGACAATTGTCTGTTTTTCTCTGAGGGCTTAAAAAGATATAGATTGTCACCATACTGTTTGTATTTATATTATTCTGGTTATAAATACAACTTGAATTTTTCAGGTAGTGCAATAGAAAACATAATATTTGTTAAGATCCTGGTCCAGGTTAAATTTTTAGAATTTTTGTTGTCAAGAATCAGTACATTATGGGGAAAAAATTCTGGTATTGAGTCCTGAATCAGGTTCATCATGACACTAGATCAGCCATTTTCAACCACTGTGCCATGGCACACCGGTGTGCCATGAGTTGCCCGCAGGTGTGCCACAGGAATTAGGGGGAAGGTCATTTATTAGTAGAGCCAATGGGGATGTGAGCCTCCCACTGACAGCATGGTGTACCTTCGCAATTATCAAAAACCTGACAGTGTGCCTTGACAATTTTAGTGCCTTGTCAGTGTGTCAAGAGATTCAAAAGGTTGAAAACAGCTGCACTAGAGCAACAGTGGCTGCAATCCTATCCACACTTACCTGGGAGTAAGCCCCATGAACTATAATGGGACTTACTTCTAAGTAGACATGCATAGGATTGGGCTCAATGTCTCTTGATATTCGCTCACCTTGCACTATAGTTCTAGCTAACTATGATGTGTGAAAGCTATGTAGAAATGCACTCCATGTAAAAATGCACTCCCATTGCTTTTAGATACAAACAGTACACTCCTTGTCCTTTTACAATCTTTACAGCACAATCCTGTACATTACATGCTCACAGCAGCCAGTTTCATTCAGTTCAACTGGACTTGGGGAGCAATCCTAGGCATGTCTACTCAGAAGTTACTCTTAGGAAAGGGTGGATAGGACTGTAGCCTTACTCCCAAGTAAGGATGTAGAATCAGAATAACCTCTGTTGGCATACATCCCAAAAGAAACAACAGAATGAAAAATATTGCTGGTAGGGTAACAGTTTCTTACAGTGATGTCAGGTAACAAGGTTCAATAAAGCCTAAAAATTTGTCCTTTATAACAGCAAAACAAATAATAGAAAAAAGGTTAAAAAAATCTAAAACATAAAATATCCATCGTATGTCAAGAGTTTACATTAAATTTAGCTATTTCCATACCACCAAGGAGCTTTAAAGCACTATCCTATACCATAATTTTGTTGGTAAGAACTTATACGACTGCGGTACTTCAGACTGCAATCCTGTCCACACTTTCCTGGGAGTAAGCTCCATTGACTATAACAGGACTTACTTCTGAGTAGACAACAGCCCAAACCTATGTATGTCTCCTCAGAAGTAAGTCCCATTAGTGTCAATGGGACTTACTCCCAGGAAAATGTGGATGGGATTGGGTGAGTAAGTTCCATTGACTATGATGGAACTTCTGAGAAGACAAGCATAGGTTCTTGGTGGCTCGTGCCAGCGCGATGGTTTGTATTGGAACAGTGTCAAAGAGACTACATTTCCCAGCAAGCTCTGCGGGAGAAGGTCCCGGCTTGGACAGCTCACCGAGACTATATAAGGCACTCAGACGGCGCGGCTTTCAGACCTTAACCGGTTATCGGTGGTGGCGGTTGTGTGTGTTGGCCACCGTAGAGGCAGAGCGGGGGGGCTTGTCTGTCTGTCTTTCGTTCTCGATGAGGCCCAAGGAGGCGGCGGACGCGTCGGCGTTGCCGCTGCGCCTGGAGGAGCTGAAGCGGCGAGCGGCGGAGAGCATCGAGGCGGCGGCGGAGCGGCTGGGTGCACTGAGCCGCGAGATTTGGAGCCGGCCGGAGCTGGCTTACGAGGAGCGGCAGGCCCACGGCGCCCTCACGCGCTTCTTCGCCGGCGGCCCCTCGGCCTGGGCGGTGCAGCCGCGCTACCGACTGGAGACGGCCTTCCGCGCGGACTGGCGCTGGGACGGGGCCGCCCCAGCCCCCGCCGCGCCGCCCCTGCGCCTGGCCTTCCTGTGCGAGTACGACGCCCTGCCCGGCCTGGGCCACGCCTGCGGGCACAACCTCATCGCCGAGGTGGGCGCCGCCGCCGCGCTGGGCCTCCGCGCCGCCCTGGAAGGGCTCCGCCAGCCCGCTGCCAACGCCGCCGCGCTCCCCCAAGCCGTCCAGGTGAGGCGCGCAAGGAGCTGAGAGGCTCTGCTGCTGATGCAGGGCTCGTCCCTGGGCAGCCCCTTTCCACAAGCCGCGTGCCTTATGGTTAGCAGAACGCTTGCAGGTAACACACACCTGCCCGCGTGCCCTACAGGCGTGTCGTGCGTGGCCACCTGCTGGCACAGGTTGGCTTGAATATAGGCGCTGTCATTCAAATGTATGTTTTCACTACAGACCCATATCTGATAATACACAAAGTGATGACCAAAAACCAGGCGTTGGGGGCTTTCACAGCCAGCTAGCTGCCTTCCTTCCAGCCCCGCCAGCCCCACAAAGTAGTGTAATACAGTCCTGTCTTTCCCCACCATTATTCAGTTCTTTTTCAAGTACCCCCCAAATGTCCCGGCAGATACCCCTGGGGGTACACCTACCCAAGGTTGGAACCCACTGTGCTACTGTGTCTCAGTTTTTCCCCACACCTCTTTCTTTCCCTGCTTGTTCAATAAATTGGTCCTTCAGCTGTACGTATCTGGGAAAATGTGGGATGTTTCCACCTGTCAGATTCTTCTCCACTCTTGGCAAATTGGTTCTCCTATCTCTGCTCCCCTTGGGCATGCCGTCTCTTCTGGCTTTGATGATTCTGACTGCTTATAACCTTTGCTTTCAGATCACAGTGCTGGGCACTCCTGCTGAGGAAGATGGAGGGGGCAAAATAGACTTAATTGAAGCTGGAGCTTTTGATGGTCTAGATGTTGTTTTTATGGCTCACCCTTCTCAAGAAGATGCGGCTTATTTGCCTGATGTAGCAGAACATGAGTGAGTAAACGGAAACAAAGGGCATTCCCTTTTTTCTTTTTAGAAATTGAGCCTTTCCATTTTGATCCCCCCTCTGCTTATGTAGGTTGGGGGGCTTGCTTGTCATCTTTGATGTTTTGAAATGTTTTGTACAGTGCTTTCAAGGGCCATGATGCATTACAGAGCAATCTGCAAAGCAAACAAGTCTGTGACTTGAGCAGATTCCATTATGTGAGATTTAAGATTTCATAGTCTTGGTAATCAGTTTTCTGAAGAGTCACATTGAGAAAGGGAATGATCCATGCCTCTGTCTACCTGTTGTGATTTGTTAGCAAGCTATATTGCCTCAAATACCAAGTTCATCATCTTCAGGTTAGCAAATAGGGATGGGTCTCCAAGATTGGATTTGCTCCAGAGGTCTCCAGTTACTGACCAATTTTAATATTAATAGTAATCAGTATATTCTGGGCAAGACTATTGAATATAGGTTTCTAATGAAATATAGCATATCAATTGCTCTAAGAGGATTTCCTGCCTAAAGCAGGGGGTTGGACTTGATGACCGATTAGGCCCCTTCCAATTCTATGGATTTTCAGGAAGACTTGTCTAATTAAAGTGTGTTTTTGAGCTTCTCGTTTGCCCTGAACATCTTTCAGTTAAGAGTAACATCAGCTTGTTTTAATTTGGCTGCACCAATACTCAAGTAGTCCTAAAACTTTTTAAACTAGAGAACTGGTGTAGTATTGTTGCTAAGACGCTAAGCTGAGGCTTTCACATATTTTATCTCAGCTATGAGTTCTCACTAGGTGGCATAGCCCCAAACTCAGCTGCAGTGTAGGGGATAATAATGCTTACTCATCTTACAGGTTTGTGAGGACAGCATCAAGAATAATTTACATGAAGTGCTATGTGCACTTAGAAAGTGCAAGATAACATTTAGTATTCTTAACTTTGATATTAGTTTTCATTTTTTTTCAAGGTATAAGTTTCAGGCCCAGATAGCTAATGTTTGATAGTTCTTATGAGACTGTCAGACTTTTATTAGGGCTGGGGGGGGGGATACTGTAATGTAACTTAATTTAACTTTTTTATTGCTGTTACTGCTAATATTTACTTATATCACTTCTCAACACAGGCATTCACAAAGCATACATAACAAAAATAAATGGCCCCCTGTCCCGAAGGGGACAGATTTTACAATCTAAAAAGATGTAGAAGAAATACTGTCAACACCCACTAGAGGAGGCACAGTGCTAGAGTGAGTAGGGAAAGTTGCTCTTCCTCTGCTAAATGTAAGAAATCTGCCACTTTAAAAGCTGCCTTTTTGCCCAGTTCTAATTTTTCTTAGGCCAGTTCGTCATCATGCCCTGAAATGCTTTTAATGATAGGTTATGTATGAGCGCATTATTAGGACTAGAAATGATGTACTTTTAGAATGTTTCTCTAATTGTATAGTTAGTAGCAATGCAGATGCTGCAATCTTTCCTCAGATGATCCTTAAAAGAGTTTGTTTCATCAGAAGTTGAGGTTCTCATTGTGGAACTTCTCTAAAAGTATCTGGTGTTTACCTGAAGTACAAAACTGAAATGCCATGTTGACTCAATGCTTCTGTTTTCATATTTGCCAGTGGGTTGGTTTAAATGATACTTTAGGATCCAAATCGACTGAACATGATTGTATTCACTCATGCTGCTCGAGCTTCTCCACTTGCTTCTGTATTTTTTCCTAGGGTGGATAGCATGCGTACCCCCTAACGAAATTAGAAAGCTAAAAAGGAAGTGAGGGTAAGGGGCAGCATATATGTACAGTGTGGATTCACATACGAATTGTTTGAGACTGGTTTGGGCACTAAAGGGATCATCCATCCCAGTATTTGTCTCTAGATATTTATCCCAGGGAAGCCACAGAATTCTCACAAAAACCTGCCACCACTACAATTTATAGGAGTATAACCCCAATGGGGAGCCATGGCCAATGGCCCAGTAGGTGAAGGGAACCACTACTCTAGGTGGTCATCTGCAAGTACACTTGTTTCCACTAAAACAAGTGGAATTAGCCTATAAGCACTTGAATTCTTTTCACTTGCAACTGCTTGGATGCTTAAAAGTGAATTCAGTATACCTTCATCATCAAGTATTTGATAATGTTTCTGAAAGTTAGCTTAGAATTGTCATGCTGGGTCATACCAATGCCCTGTTTCTCTCAGGATTGTTTTTTTCTACTGTGCTCACCACAGGAGAGTTCATGATTGTACAGGATGGCAGAGTTGAATCATCATTAGCCTCTAGCACAGTGATTTTCAAACTTTTTTGTCTCAAGGCACACTGACAAGGTACTAAAATTGTCAAGGCACACCATCAGTTTTTTGACAATTGACAAGGCACACCATGTTGTTGGTGGGGAGCTCACATCCCCATTGGCCCTATTAACAAATGATCCTCTCCCAAACTCTCACGGCACACCTGCAGACCATTTGCAGTACAGCAGTGTGCCATGGCACAGTGGTTGAAAATGGCTGCTCTAGCATCTGGAAGTCATTGAACTGCAGAAGAGACAAGATGCAATTTCCCAGTTTTTTCTCCTTCACAAAAATAACTTTTTGTTCCAAATGACTTTTATTTCCTAGGATTACAGGAAATCTTGAGATTTTTGTATAGACATGCATTTATGCATGCTTTTGGCTTCTTTTTACCAGCAAATACTACATAGAAATGAATGCATTTCAGGTATAGGCAGGCCCCTGAGTCTGTGAATTTAGTTATTCACACCCTTGCACATGCCCAGTAATGTTATGTAGAGCCTTACCAGAGTGAAAATGTTCTGCTTTTGCAGGTTGCTGTAAGCTTTTAAGCTTATAGTGACGGGCAGGCACCTACAGGGCTCCAGAGTTTGGAGAATATGTCTCTAATTTACTTGAGTTGCATATTATATTTGTAGACACTAAGAAAGGAATAGGTGTGTGTTTTGTTTCTTGCAGTATGTGTGGGATGAGTGTTGTCCTTCTGTAGAAATGCATTACAGTATCTTTGGTTTTGGCCTAATCTCATTCTTCCTTTTGAACAGAACTAGACCAAAATCTCATGAATTCAAATGTTGCATCTGATCTGATTTCAGAACTTTTACTTTGAATACAGATTTTTTTAAAACAGTAGTCTGTTTAAGGCTTTTCAGAGGTGTAAAATCCTGTATATATGTAAATGAACCTTACTAATTTTACATTTTTTTCACATTTCTTTTTGCAGGTGACCTCAGCAAATAAAATGCACATACCTTTTGAGTTTTCCTCAATGGCAGAACATTTTAGTTTTGTGGATGCAGAACGCCCTTGTGCTTGGTTCTGTACTTTTGCAATAATAATTGTGGGACTTGGGGAAAAGGAAGTACTGCATATCAATATGCCAAAGCGTTCCAGACATAGCTAGAACAGTGGTTCTCAAACTTTAGTACTGGGACCCACTTTTTAGAATGAGAACTTGTTGGGACCCACTGGAAGTGTCATCATCAAGCTGGAAAAATTTTAACAATCCTAGGCTGCAATCCTACCCACACTTACACAGGAGTAAGTCCCATTGACTTTCATCGTTAAAAGCATATACAGAGTAGCATGTTCAAAGTACAGATCTGCAACATTTCCCCAAATGCAATTACATACCATGGTAGCATCGTCTAATATATTAAAAACAAAATATTGAAATGAATGGGGACCCACATGAAATTGGCTCATGACCCACATAGTGGGTCCTGACCCACAGTTTGAGAAACACCGAGCTAGATGATTAACTTTAACTTAAAAATGAATAATAAGAATTATGATTATTGCTTACAAAATGACCTAAGAACACTGTTTCTGTCAGTGGAAGGGGCTTCTGTTAATCAAAAACAATGTTCGGATGCAACTCAATACTACTACTAGCTTCTCTGAACAGAGTAATACAATAGACTCTTTAGTTTTGGGTGTAGGAGAATTGGAGGGTGTTGTTTAGCACCCTCCAATTTCTGAGTTTAGCAGAAATAGTTGCCTGTGCACTTGGGACAGATACAGCAACTTTTGCTTTTGATTACATTATTTTATTTCATTGTTATTCTTGCAACTGGACCCTATAGCCTGATATCCTAACAGGGCTATGCTGTTGGGTTGCTTGGTTAAGGAATACCTTTATAGATTGCAGTAAAGACAAGTTGATGGGATTATCTTTGGTCATCTTAGAAGTGGAAGATGTGGATATGTTAGTATTTCCACTTGTGACAGCTTGTGTGCGCTCACCAAAACTGATGGTTTCTTTGTAAAAATTTGGGATACTTAATATTTGTTCGTACAGCTGTCTGAACTTGCTGTCATTGCGATTTGCTTTTATGTTTGGTCTGACTCCTATCATTTCTATTATACATTGTAAACTGGGCTTCGTAATGCTTCAGATCGGGAGCTTACAACAGATACAATTACATCATTCTGTCCGACTGAGTTGAACACAATAGTCTGCATGGCGTTGTACCATGATCCCTAAACATAACTGCAGCTAGAGGCAAGACAGACTCCAGCATTATTCAATAATGCCTACACTCTGAGTTCTAATTCATGCTTTAGAAACTGCTTTATAGTAAGCTTACTGTGTTAATAGCATGTGGCTTCTAGGCATGTTTTGAGACACATCAGTTTTTGCTGATCTAACTTACTCCTTTTAAAATATTTATAAACTGCTTTTCTAAACACTTTTACACAAAGCAGTATTCAAGTAAAATGAAAGATCAAATACTTGAAAAGAAAAGCAAACAGACAGAACATTACCAATAGCATTAAAGTCCAGTGGCAATCCATAAAGCATAAAAACAGCTTAAACCAGTAAAGCAGGGAGAAAAAAATGTTAAAGCCCCTTCAACCCAGAAAATCATTATTTTTACTCTTCCATTTGTAGCTGAGTAGGTGCAGCCTAAGTTGCAAATGAGGACTTTCCTGGTTTGTGACTTGCCTTTGCTGTGAATCATCAGGTCATGGGTTCCCAACCTTCTTTAATTAATTAATTAATTAATTAATCAATTTAGCAAGAACCACTTTTCTGAGTACCACACACCAATGGTTGCTGTGCACAGAATTGCATGTCTTGCCTGTCAGCTGTCCATAAAGTAAGAGAGTCCCCTGCTTGCTGCTGCTTCCTCATCACTCTTCTGCTCCTTGCCCAGTGTTCAGTATGTGTCTTTTGAAGGGCTGGACCCTGCCACAGTCACACCTTGCTCTTTCATCTTGGCTGTCTCTGCTTCTAGTGATGTCAGTTTTGACCAATGTCATGCAGTCCTATTTGGCAGTGGAGCTAAGTACCGCATGTCCTACTGTGAAGCACCACCAGTGGTACTTCACTGTTGAAGACTACGACAATACTATTTTTATTGTTGAATTCTAGTAAGTATTTTCAGTTATCTCAGTAAGATCTGAAGGATACATTTTCCTGTCTTATGTTGGAAAGTGCAGTACAGATGGTGCCTCAGTAACCACAAGGCATCTATTCTTAGATCCCCACAGAGACCAAAAATGGTGGCTAACCAAATTTGCCATTTCAGCTCCTTTAAATCCTCTGAAGGCTACTGGAGCTGGGCTTTCTGAAGCCCACAGAGACCGTACGCATCTGCACGTGGCTACTGCAGGCTTCAGAATGAAGCCTGGAGGCAGAAAAACACGACTTCTGGAAGTGACATTTGAATGCCTTTTACAGCATTCTGAAGCGCGAGGAAGCCCTCCCTAGGCCTCAGAATGCCTTAAAAGGCATTAAAACGTCATTTCCAGTTTCCCAAGGAAAACCAGGAGTCGCTTTTTTGCCCATAAGGGCCATTCTGAAACTCACAGAGGCCATGATAGCATAGATCCAGTCACCTTTGGAGGGTTCAGGTTGAGCCAGATCCATGGATATGAAATGCGCAGATAAACAGGCTCAGCCTCTATTTTCATTAGCACTACTTCAGCATTTGCTAGGATAAATTTCTTTTGTATGAAATATTCATACAATGGTTTTAATTGTTTTTTCCACCTCTGTCTTCTTTGTTGCACATAGAGCTGTGTGTAAGCTGAAGTGCAGCTGCAGCAAGTCAGGCAGCTGTTGACATAATGTTAAGGTTTTGAATCAATGGAAACAGCAAATGTCAATGCAGAAGGTCTTCTGCGAGACACTTGGGTTTATTTAGTCATAGTTGTTTGGAAAAATATGGGTTTCTGTTCTCATAGGGCACAACTCTTGTCAGAAGCCCTTTGTATGAGCAAAAGGAGCTTTTCAATAATGGACCTGCACACTTCATGAGAAGTTAGTATATGACCCATTAAATCGATAGTGCTGAATAACTAACAAATGGTCCCAGTTAGTGTTTTTGAAAGTTTTGTCATTTTAATTTAAATGTATACATTTCAAGATTATAATAAAGTGATTAGGATATTGTATATACTAAGTATCTAAGAATAAAGTAGAGTAATACTTCCCCAACTTGCTTCCTTTAGCACTGTTTTTTTGTAACACTCTTCATCCTGGGTGTGATTGACAACTGCTCTAGTCAATGCAAGCAGTGTATTCTGGCTAGTGTGGACTAGTCAGTGCCAGTCCTCCCCCCTCTCTTTATCCTCGACTATTGTCTCCTATAGTACTACTACTAGTATAAAGCATTCAACTTTGCAGAAATGGATCTCCCTTGTTAGGTACTGCCATAGTTGGAATGCATTTTGGCTTCATAACATAGTATAGAACTTATTTTACAAAGGATGTAGTAGGAGATAAGGGATATAATTACTAACCTGATAATTAAAGATGCTTTAGTAGGCCAAAGTTTTGTAATAGCGCTGAGCATGTACTTCCACACTCTAGATGTTGGTTAAACTGAGAATTTCTCAGACTGTCTGATTTTTCAGTTTGCATTTCAAATGTTCCATTAGTTGTTAATCAAACTTTCAGATTGCATGTTTTAGTACATGGTTGGTTCATGAAACATCCAGGTGTGAGGTGATATCCTAACTAGCACTTCAGCTGTCTGGAGCACCTTTTGCAAATAGAAGCTTCCTTTGTGAATGCAGGGACCCCTTTTTCGCATGCAGGGATAATCCAACAATGAAAGTGCTAGTCTGCATGTTGTCTATCATGTTTAAATTATCTTAAGAATGCTGTGTGGTTGATATAAAGCATTTCTTTCTTGGAGTTGCAAACTAAGGGTCCAGTCCTATCTAACTTTCCAGTGCTGATGCAGCTGTGCCAATGGGGTGTGTACTGCATCATGTAGTGGGGAGGCAGTCACTGAGGAATCTTCAAGGTAAGGGAATGTTTGTTTGTTCCCTTATCTCCAGGCTTCATTGTGCATCCATGCTGGAAAGTTGGTTAGGATTGGACCTTAATTCTTTGATTTCTTTAAGGAAGTATACAAGTCTTGTTTTTGAAAGGAAAGTAGAAAACTTTCCTGGTTATCCAGATTCCATTTACAAATCTGCTATATTATGTTCTAGTGATCTAATAATGGGTTGTGGTTAAGAGGGCTGGGCATGTGTGGAGATCCTCCATTCAGAATGGCTTCCTTATCCATTTTAAGGGAGAAACATAATCTATACACAGACTTTTTCTGTATGTGGCTTCTATTAAAATAAATGGGAACAGCTTCCTGTGCAGAAGAAAACTTTGAATGAAATCTGCGTTGGGTGTTAGGAGGGGAAGAGGAGGCAGGTGGAGATGATGTCAAGCAAGGTAATGTAGATAGCAATTTATTAAATGTTCTGTGGAGGCAGTTCAGCAGAATCCTTTTCTTAGTTTTGTTAAAAGATGTTAAGTGGTGAAACTAAATCAGTCTAATATACTAATATTGTTTAACTTTGCAGAGCTTAATTTTTGTCTTTTGTGTGCATATATAAATACAATACACTGGTCAACAGAAAGGACAACTTGTGCAGTGACATATCAATTTTGCATATGAAGCTCTATATAACATTTCTCCTATCCTCAAATAGTATTGGACTGTTTTTAGAGCACTTTATGTTTTATATAGAGGTAATAAGCATAGCAATCCCATTAAAATTAGGCTCATTAAAGCCACAGGGATATTTTTCAAAAAGTGTTTAAAAACAAGTGATGGCTTTTATTTCCTAGTGTGACTGTGAAATACTATGGAAAAGCTTCTCATGCTGCTGCTTACCCTTGGGAAGGAGTAAATGCATTAGATGCTGCTGTTCTTGCATACAACAATCTGTCAGTTTTAAGACAGCAAATGAAACCAACATGGAGAGTTCATGGTGAGATCTTCATTAAATCTTATGTCCAGCAAGTAATACATCAGATATTGTTTAAGCAAATGTTATATCTGGCATGCTAATATTAAAATACGTATAAATGACTGTTCCATGTGGTGTTTTTACAAACTTGCACTCTGTTGGTAAATGTGGGAAGTTTTTTGTGCTGCACAAGGATTTGATCCGTTCAGAAATGGTCTAAATAAGGTGTGCTAAATTTTTTACTGACTGACCTTCAGACCTATTGCATTCTGTCAGCAGAAACTTCTGTGAACAGAAAGTTCCACTTGAGCAAGGAGCCTTGTGTGAGCGCAGCTCTTTCTGTTCATGAATGGAGCTTCTGCCAATGGAGCACCTCTGCAACAAAGATCTGGATGTCACCCTGAAGGATTGTATTACCACAGCAGATGTTGCGGGAAATGCATGTGGTGTGGGTGAATAGCGATATTCCTCTTTTCCCAAAATTAGGGTTACCTTTTCCTGCAGCTTAGTGATCAGTTCAGTTCACTTTATTCTGCCATTCTTTTGGACGTTTGGAATATTTCTAATGGGATAGGCTTCTGCTCCATGTCAGATTAGGATGTAGGTTGTGCTGGACATTTTTTCCCATTAGTATTTGTGAATGTAAAAAACATGGTTGCCAGAATCGTGGCCAGAGATTGACTATTGACTTGGATTAAGATGAGAGAAGAGGCTGGTACAGGTGCTCCAGCTGAGCCCCAATGCCTACGACCTGCAAGTATTTATGTAACATTAATACCCATGCTAGCCACTGCAGGGTGATCACAAGAAGCTAAGGAATCTCCACCACAGCATGCAACTGAAAGGGGTGTGATGTCCAGCACTGCGCAGGTGGATGGTTGCAAAATGCCCTCCTCATCTGTCACCAGTCATTCTTTCCTCCCTTTTGCAGATCTGGTCTGGTTTGTAGTTCTTGTTGGCCCATTGCAACTGTCCGTTACCATCAGTGGTGGTAGGTTCAGTGCAGTATAAATTAATGTCATATAAATACTGGGAAGTCTTGGCAAAGGGTGTGTTCCAGGGCTCAACTGGAGCAGCCCCTCCAACATTTTGTCTTATTGGCAGTCTTAAAGCATAATGGCTGAACTCTGGCAACCCTAGTCACTTCTGAGTGTAATACTCAAGTTCTACAATTCCTACAATCAGTGTATATATGTATCAACTGCATTAACTGATTTGAGTCCTCCCAATAACTTTAATCAGATTGTGTGTGTGTGTGTACATATAGTTTATAAATCCAGTAATTGGCAATTTACTTGTTACATAGAAGCAGTAGGTCTGATCTAAATAAAAAGTAGATCACAGGATAACTGTTCCTGGTTTTACAACCAGATTGCAAGTGGTGATTCCATAATGAATGCCTCCCCATATTTAAAAAATACAAATACAGTCATCATATATACAAATGTTAGGAAGGATTCCTGCCGGCTGTTCCCCTTCAGTGCTAATTCTTCCTATATTGTTAGATAATGGGAAGGGAGGACATTCAAGCATATAATCTCTCTTCTTGCAGTCTGTGATGGTACAGTGGTGCTGGAACGTATCGTATGATCTACTCATTTATTCAGGCCCATATTCAGTTATGCAGTAAAACTGCATAACTATAGAAACTTGATTTTCACATGTTCCTGACTTTTCAAATGTGTGGTAACTAAATTAGAAAAACTAATATACTGGCTTGACACAGATACTATTGTCTGTTAACCCCTCTGAAATTGATCGAAATAAGTGTGCTTTCTGGCTACATTGGGTAACAACTAACTGAGTCTTTTTAACAACATAAATATATTTACCTGGGTTAATTGGTGTCTTAAGGGTATATTGCATGTGATGAACTTTACAAGTTACTTGGTAAAAATGTGATTCCTCTGGTTTTAGGATGCAATAGCATTTAGCTAAGAAGCTGTGAATAAAGTTCTTAATACAGTATGAAAATTTTAAAAAAGCATTTACTGTGGGCCCTGGTCTGTCTTAAATTAACTTTAATCATGATATTGCAATACGTGGTGCCTATAAGCAGCAGGAACACAACTGGAAGTGTCTTTATCTGGACTTCAGTTCTATAGAAAACATCCATGCAACTGTTCCTGCCCACCTGCTTGCAGGTTTTTAAAAGTGCTAGTGCTGTGGGATGAACTGATGGAAGAGGTACATTATAAGGTGAAAAAGTACATTATGAACTGCTAGTGTGACATTTAAAGGATTTTTCGTGTGTTCAAGTGTTCAGTTTTGTTTGGGGATTCACGTGAATGTCAGTGTTGCTGGTTATTTCTGACACATTGAGTTGGATTCTGAAAAGCAGGTGCAGAAGAAAGTTCCCTCAAGGGAAGTTGGTTTCCACAACAAATTCCAGCATCTCCCACAATGCATCAGGAATTGGGTGGGGATGAAGGATCTGCTGGGGAAAAGAGCAGTTACCAAGAAATTGAGTGGAGGGCACCTGGTTCAAGCTGCCTCTTTGGGAAGAGGCCTCTACCTCATTTTTTATTACTTGCCTTTTTGCCCCATCCCACCTGGTTCCAGAGTGCTCCACAGCCCTCCAGAGAGGCTTGTAGGGGGGTGCTTTTGAGGGAATTTTTTCTGATGTGCACTTCTTAGAATCTAGTTCCTCCCTTCAAGTGCACCTGACATAATTGATATTTTACTTAAGGATGGCAGAAGCTGTCTAGTAATGAGCCTCAAAGTATTAATGTTCTCCCTAAATCTTTTAATCTCCTGAAGAATTGATTTAGAAGATTTGTTTTTTCTTGCCTTTCTTACATGCAGGTTGTATATACATTTAACATATTGTCTGCTTGTTGTCACCATATTTAATACCAGGGAATTGGGAGCTCATATTCTTGCCTCAAATCTTAAATGCACAACTCATGTACCCTGCATAAGAATGGAAATGGCTAGGAATAGCCTTTTACTCTTTTGAATTAGAGCATCTACTCTTTCAAGATCTGGGGTTTTCACCATTCTGATGAATAATCATAATGCCATTCTCATTCCATTATTTATTAAACAGTTTAATTTTGCATGTACTTCATTGCTGTCTTGTTTGTTTTCAAGATGTTATGATTTGTATAGGGACAGACACAGCTGTTTGACTTCTGATGCACAGGATCTGCATTATAAAGAGACATATTATTATTATTATTAACAGTATTTATATACCGCTTTTCAACTAAAAGTTCACAAAGCGGTTTACAGAGAAAAATCAAATAACTAAATGTCTCCCTGTCTCAGAAGGGCTCACAATCTAAAAATATGCAAAAGAATACCAGCAGACAGCCGCTAGAACAGACACTGCTGTGGTGAGGAGGGCCAGTTACTCTCCCCCTGCTAAAAAAAAAAAGGAGCACCCACTTGAAAAAGTGCCTCTTACCCAATCAGCAAGTAATCAACATATCTTCTAGAGCAGTGGTTCTCAAACTTTGAAGGATCTTTACTCCCTCAGTAAGTACTTGTGGGGGAGGGGCTAGGGCAGAGAAGCAATCCCCAGGGGGGCGAGGGGGGGTGCTTGTGACTTACTTTGTACTATGTAGGGCTGCAGCAGGTGTGGGGACCCCTGCACAGCCCTCCGCAGTGCTCCCCGACGCTATCCCTAAGGGGATAGCATTGTGACTTTGCACAATGTAGGGCTGCAGCAGGCTACAGGAGGTGTGGGGAGCCCTGCACAGCCCTCCACAGCGCTCCCTGACGCTTGGAACCTGCAACAGAAGCCCCACACCTCCTGCTGCGGCCCTAAATTATACAAAGTACGTCACAAGCACCCCCCTCGCCCCCCTTAGTGACGTGATCATGGGGATCACGTCGCTGCCTCGCTCCTCTTCCCCCACCCCTTAAAGGGACGGGGGAAGTGTTACACGAACTGGTGGGTCATGACCCACCAGTTTGAGAACCACTGTTCTAGAGGGATGGGTTAGGATGTAAGCTTTGGATGTTGTATAAAGATCTCTTCAAGAGAATGTTTCCTCTGAATAGAGAAAGAAATATGTATAATCGGCTTGAATTTAAGTATCTCAAGATTGCACTTAAGGATCTTTATCTTGCTTTCTTTTTTCCATATCTCATTTCATCCAATTTCTGCCTTACCAAGGTTTTCTCTTCTAACTATTGAATCACAATAGTTTGAATCTAATAGTGAAACAGAGGTCATGCCCTGTTGATATTAAGAGTGGAGTTGCTGTATCTTGCACACTTTCACTCCATTTTTGTGGCTCTCCCAATCAAACAGTAGTTCATACTCTTTAAAAAATGCTGCAAGAGGCATCAGCACATGGATTAGCACATGAATTTGATGGATTAGCACATTCGATCATGTACTGGTTCATTTCGCATTTGAACATGGTTAGCACATTTGAACATGTACTGTTTAAACAGTACAGCTGGAGTAGCTTTATTGATTTTTAACTGACGCATTTATTTCACACACAGAGCATTTGCCTTTATAATAACATTATTGATGATTAGAATTTAACTTTTTCTGTCACCCGAAGAGCTAATCAGAATCTTTTGCACGAAACATTTAAACAGTGGCAAACAATCCAAGCACTAGTACAGTTGGTTAAAATCTGAAAAAAATGAAATCTGCAAAAAGTAAAAACGTTTAAGAACAGCTCTAACTATAGCAGATTCTAGAGGCCAGGTAAGTCTTGGGATTTAGCAACTTGGAATAAACTAAGAGCAATTGTATGGGGGGGGCGCATCTACGGGTCTCGCTTCCCTGGGCCACCTAATACCTTATAAGGCATTAAAAAAGTCATTTCATGGAGAAATGGGACATTACATTATTTCATTTGCCAAGCTCAGTCTGAGCCCAGCAGTCAGCGGTCTCTGCTGAGCTCAGAAGGCCCTCCAGAGGCAAGGGAAGCAGTGCTTCCCTCAGCTCCTGAGAGTGGGGGGGACGACGACACATTCACCCATATGTGTAGTTTCAGGTAACCACAGGGGGAACCCCTGCGAATACAGAGGCATGCCTCTATTTGAGAAAACAGCAATTTCAATATTGAGCGTACATTTTTAGGTCAGGGTACCATGAGTTATAACGATTTGATAGTAATCTAGACCACCTTAGAAAGAACAGGATGTTCTGATCAGAATTTGTCATTAAAAGAATTGTTTGGACACTTCAGTTTTTATCTGAGCAAGAATTTGTTTTAACATGGGAACACACTATACTCCTTTAAAGTTTGTCCGCTGACAGTGAACTCATTTGTCTAAAATATATGCTTGATGTCTCGCACAATATTTTATCAGAATTAGTATTGCCATAATTTTTCACTGAAAAGCTCAAATTGCATTTGAGGGAAAGGTAGAGAACATCTTTTTCCAATATATAGTTTGGGAAGAGGATGGCAAGGTTTGGAGACCTGGAACTTCTTTGGTATTAACCAAAATGGATACAGAATTTGTACATGGGCCTATGATTGTGACAGACAGATTTTCTCCAAATATCATTGATTCTAATGAATTCTAAGATATGCTTTAGGCAAATTTGTAAATATCGTGTCCAGTATTGGCATTTTTGACTAAATTCTGGCTCTTACATTTTTGCCTGATGTACTGTTAATTTTGACTTTGGGAATATTATTCTAATGTAGCTTCACGTTAGTTTTGTGTCATTCTTTGATGCAAGATTTTGGAGAAATCCAGGGAAATAGGGAGAAGCCTTCTACTTCCAAAGCAAATTCTTATTTGTATTTGGCTTGGGCACTGCGTTGGTTTTTGTGATATTCAGTTTCAAAGAAACTTTCTCTTATGAAATTCTGCTTAAAACTTGAAAAAACAAAATACTTTTGAAGGAACATGGTGAGAATATTGTTCATATTTGTATTGTCCAAAACTGGAAGCTTGGTGAAAAATTTCTAAGAATTTATGTCAAGAATCTGAGTACAGGGGGCTCCAATATCCACAAATCCTGTATCCATGGGTTCAGTTATCCACAGATCAGGTTCTGGGCCCCTCCAGTGAGCATTCCCCCATATCTGCCCACTCCGGAGGCAGAGGGATTTCTGAGCTTAGCAGAGGCCGGGGATGACTGGCTCAGTTGGTAGAGCTGCCGTCTTGTATGCCTGAAGATCTGAGGCTGCCAGTTCAAAACAACCGGAAGTACCCCAAGAACTGATGACACGCTGATATACTGATGAGCTGACCCTAGGTGGCAGAGAGGAGTTGCCATCAAGAGGTGCATGGGAGGGGAAGGGCCAGAGAGAGACCAGACCGGGAAGGAATCCAGCTGGAACGAGGAGTTCTATGAAAGACTAGAACTATTCAATTGTAAAAATCCCTACGGGGTTTAGAACAGCCTGCCTATGTAAACCGCCTTCGATTAAAGTCTGAGGAGAAATCTGATGACCAAAGAAAGGTGGTATATAAATACCTGTATAAAAAAAATAAAATGTCTGTTCCCAACCTCTGCCAAGCTCAGACTAAGCTCATCTATTGAAATTCTGGTTTTTCTGTGAAGTCGGAGAATTTAAAACCTTAGGCATTAAAAACATCACTTCCTGTTTCCTGGAGAAACCGGAAGTTGCGTTATTTCAATAGCTGACCTCAGAAACCCCTCTGGAAGCAAGGGGAGCGAAGCTCTGTAACGGAACCCCGTAGATGAAAGGGCACACCTGTATTTTCATGTCTGTTGTCACTTTCTTTTGGTCATGGACAGCGAGTATTGTATGACAGCTAATGCAGTATGGTCCTCCCATTTCATATTGGTATGCTGTGTGGATGAAAAGTATCAGAAAAAGTATAACAAGGTTTACTGCTAATTAAAAATAGCAGCATAAACACACTTTAAATTGTTCCCTGTTTGAATTCAAACTTGGAATAAACTGCCATGAGTTGGAATGTGATGGTTTTATGTGTCAAGTTTTCTGCTCTGGTAACATATGTTTAGCTTCTTTGTTACTGCTCACTTAATCTCCTTTTTCCAGTTCCAGCAAGACTTTTTTCAACTTTTAGGCAGTGGGGGGGAGATAGACTATAAACACAAACCTACTGTTGCCTTCTTGGATTGAAATAAAAGAAGCAACTTTTCAATACAAGGGATTTCCCCTCTTAACAGAAATGCATCTTCAGAATTTTTCCCTTGATCTGTTGGAGAATAGAGAGATACAAGGTACATAAAACTTGTGTGATTTTTCTGTTTTTTAGCTGTAATGACAGATTCATCAGAAAATTACTGCATGATTCAAATTTCAGTGAAATAATTTTTCTCTTATAGGTATAATAAAGAATGGAGGTGTGAAACCTAATATCATCCCCTCTTATGCTGAATTAGAGTTTTACTTGCGTGCACCCTCATTAAGAGAACTCTCTGTCCTCACTGAGAAAGCAGAAAACTGTTTTAAAGCTGCAGCTCTGGCCACTGGATGTGATGTAAGGTTCTTAACAGTTGACCAAAATCCTGTTTAAAGTATAATATAAGCTGTTTTTCAAATAAAACTTAAAATGCATCTTAACTAATTAAAATACTTTAATTGAGAGTTTAGTTTCTTTGTTTAGCAACTTTATTTAGCAACTAAGTGTAAACTTGTTGTGTCATATTCTTCATACAGTAGTAGTTCTGAACTGACCAGATTTAAGCCACGTTGAATTCATACCACTGCCTAGATGGTATTTTGGACATAGCAGTAGTATTGTGTCAGCTTTATTAAAATTTTTGGAAGTGCTGACTAATGCAGCTGGCTTGGGTGCCCTTTGGCAGATTAGGCAGATATTATAAATCCGATAAATAATAATAAATACATAATTGTAATTTATGTATTGTTAAACCTGCAAAGAAATGCTCTTGTTTTTATTTATATTTAATAACCTGCTGGTTCATTTCTGAAGGGTTTTTTGTAATTATAATGCAAGGAGGCATAAAGAATTGACATTTCAGATCCTGAAGGTTGTACTTGAATAATTTCGGTGGAACTTTCTTCCATACCTACAATTAGGATGTTGGTCTGCCAGGAGGCTCCTTTTTACATTTTGAAAGTGACATTCTCCATTTTCATTATGATTTGGAAAAAAAATTCAAATCAAAATATGAGCTGGAAATAAAACATTCCTTTCTTGTTCTGAATGATAATGTGGCATTCATGTTCCATAACTGTAGGCTTTGAACCTTGAGGGGGAAGAATACCCCTAATCAATTACTAAAGCTTCTGTGCACACTTCCAGTGCAATCCTATGTGTGTCTACTCAGAAGCAAGTCCCATTGATAATGGGACCTGCTCCTAGGTAAGTGTGTATAGGATTATGGCCTTTGAGAGTAAATTGTGGGGTTTGCTTCTGAGTAAAACATGCATTTATGTTTGCATTGTAAGCCCTTTAATTCAGTTTGGATCTGGTACTTTTTTGAAAACCCAAATGTATATCTCTTTTCTAGGTGGAATTGAAAGGTGGGGCACATGATTATTATAATGTACTTCCTAACAAGAGCCTGGAAAAAGCTTACATTGAGAATGGAAAGAAGCTTGGCATGGAGTTCATCTCGGATAACAATTTGAATGGGCTGTCAGGTATTATTGAAATTCTTCCATGTTCACACCCTTTCAAGTTCTTTCACTCCAGAACACTTTGCCTGTATTTTGCTACTTTTCTGTGTTATCTTACTGTCTTCTGCTCTGCTCATGAATAAAACTAATATTTCTTACATTTGTTCTAATAATAATAATAATAATACAGGTATTTATATACCGTCTTTCTTGGTCCTCAGATTTCTCATCAGACTTTAATTCAAGGTGGTTTACATAGCCAGGCTATACTAATTCCCAATAGGGGTTTTTACAATTGAAGAAGTTTCTGTCTTTCAAGAACCACAACATTACAGATGGATATTTTATGATCTGGTATTGCATTCTGGCCTCCATTTTCCTCCCACACAGGCTGACAGCGGCCAAAGAGCAGGTGGAATAACTCGGCTAGGCTTGTCAGCTGCTTCAAGGTCTCACCGGTGCCAGTGGCCTTGAACTGGCGACCTTCAGATGTTATCTTGAGGCAAACCGAGGTTCTACCCTCTAGACCAGACCTCCTGCCCATGTCTAGAAAGACATGTAGAGTATTTTTATAAAATACTGCCCCTCCCCCCTTCAAAATTAAGAACTGCTAGTTTTTGTGTACTACAGTGATCTTCAACCTTTCATTCCAACACCCCAATTAATAATGAGACTGGGGACCACCAACACCAGTCCTGCTGCCCTCCCAGGGCTGCACTGCCCATTCTCTGCCCGCCCCATTTCCCCCTTTTTGTCTTTACAATAATCCTGGGAGGTAGCAGCTCTAGCCTGAGCAGAGCTGACGTTAGGAGCTGGGGGGAAGATAGCAAGAAGAGGCTGTGCAGGATTACATCAAGAACTCTGTTTAGATAAGACAGTACCATTATTGGATTGGATCTAAGCCCTCTGGCACACAGTGTAAAAGGTTGCTGCTAGATTGCTGTGACCCCCCCAACAAGGTTTTGTGACCCCACTGGGGTCACGACCCACAGGTTGAAGAACACTGAGGTACTGTATTAAGCGTATCAACACATATTGTTGGACATATGTGGAAAACCAGACTTTGAAAACCAAGTTTGAAAGAAAATAAAATTGAATTAATTCTGCACATTTAAAAAATTTTCTTTGAACCTGTATATGGAATAACAGCCACAGGGAGAAAACAAAAATCTTAGCAAAGCTGTCATTTAAACACAGAAGAGAATAATTCAATATGAGCAAATATGTGGAATTGCACAATTCTCACAGTATATTATTTCCTTAAATATAAGATCAGAACTTCTCAGTGCAGAGGGCACACAGCCTGGGATTAAGTATATAGATTAAGTTGTTGGTAGCCCTTCTAGGGTTTGTGCTCTTAAAATCTGAAAGGTTTGGCCTCTTCCCTAGGTTCTACTGACTTTGGAAATGTGACCTTTGTTGTTCCTGGGATTCATCCCTATTTTTATATTGGCTCTGAAGCATTGAACCATACTGAGCAGTACACAACAGCTGCAGGTTAGTATGTGTTAAGTGAGATACCTCACTGTTTTTCTCTTTAAAAAAGCCAGTGTGAATATTACAGTGACGCTCCATGGAACTCTTTACTTGTTACATTCCTGTCATATTGTCTCTTCAATTAGTTTGTTATTTAACCTTACAATTACCCTGTGAAGTGGATTAGACTGAGTGATAACCACGCTAAAACAGGCGCTTGAAACCTACGTTTGCAATATTGTAAACTCATACTCTAGTTCAGCGATCTTCAACCAGTGTGCTGCGAATGGTCTGCATGCGTGTCATGGGAGTTTGGGAGAGGGTCATTTACTAGTAGGGCCATTAGGGAATGTGAACCTCCCACCAGCAGCATGGTGTGCTTTATCAATTGTATATAAAAAAAAAACAAACCAAAACTGATGGTGTCCCTTGACAATTTCAGCACCTTGTCAGTGGGCTGTGAGATGGAAAAGCTTGAAAATCACTGCTCTAGTTATTTTCTAGAAGGGAACCTGCCTCAGTAAAATCTGTTTATGCCTTTTTCAGGAAATCGCTAGATACTGTGGCATGGATACAGTTTGGAATAGCTGGTGATCCAAGAGATTTATTGAGGCTAGTTTCTCGACATGTTTCAAATTGTACTTGCTTTTTCCAAGAAAAATTTGTTTACAAATCCTTTCAGAGTTAAGATACAGCAGTAAATTCAGCATAAATTTGGAATAAAATGTGGCAGTTAGATTCAGGAAAAATAGCAGGACTGACTGTCAACATCTTTGCTAATGGCCAAAAATATTTTTGTTGCATTGAAGCAGTAAAGATGCTCAAACCCATCTCAAATCTCTACCTGGACAAACAGGAAACTTTTAAAAGTGGTGGGTCTGTTATGGGGGCAGTTATAAGAATAACTGTCCCTGTTCAACCCAGTATAGCATCACTCCATTGGCTGTTGCTGATTGTCTTCTGCTTCTTTAGTTTGAGCCCTTTGGGATATGAAACTATTTTCTCTTTCCTATTGCTATGTAAATCATTCTTTTTGTTGAAATGTACTACATAAACATTCTTAACATTGACAACTAAATGAAAGAGTCCCTCCTGGCTTATTGAAGAGCATGTTTAAGGCTGCAGAATAGCTACACAGTATACTCTTAAGAGAATCTGTAAAGAGAATTCTTTGTTATATTATTTCAGTTGTATTCTTGATACTGTGTTTAAAGTATTTTGAAATGTTGAGCCATCACAGATTGTTTAGATTTGAAAGACAACATATACGTATGTTTAATACATACTGCTGGAAATACTTGAGGGATAAAGTGTACTAACTTTTCTTACTGTTGCTTTCCATTCCCCCTGTATTTTTTTGGCAGGTATTTTGATTCCTTTTTGCTCTCACCTTGTGTTTTAATTTACCTTAGGGTCAGAAGAAGCTCAGTTCTATGCCTTGAGGACAGCTAAAGCTTTGGCAATGACTGCCTTGGATGTTATATTCAAGCCAGATCTGCTGGAAAAAATTAGAGAAGATTTCAGAATGGTGAAGCTGAAAGAGGAAGGCCATTTGAATACACCTGAAGATGGAAAAGGATCTGTCCTTGGTATTGGAGCAGCATGTGCATCTCATTGAAGCATGCAGTATATTTAAACTCAATCAGTGCAGTGCATTTAAACTCAATCAAAAGTCTGGAATTGCTCTACTTGAATTCTAGGAAATGTTTAGAGCTGGAAAGTTGCTGACATTTGAGTGGCACAACTAAGTGACCTCAGTATATTTCTCAAATGTTATTCTCATGTAGTTGTCTTAATTTGGCAGGCAGAATTACAAGATTTTCTGCAGTGATTGAAATAGCTTAGCTTTGCAAATTTCTGCAAGACAATTTTTGAATTGAGAGTATGATGGCTAGAAAGTAAAGCTGGCTTTTCCTCATAGCAGCTGTTCTCTTACTGAGCAGCTGAGAGAGGCGTTGCATATTTCACTTACTGTATATAAAACCAAATGGAAACAATTGGGAAAAGCTAATGTAATTACGTAATCTTTACATACACAAGCAAAAATTTCTATGACATAGAAGCCAAAGGTTGATGGGTTGTTCGCAATAGTGCCCAGAGTTTTAAGTCAGAAATGACTTCTAGTTCCAAAATCCCTCACGCTTGCAGCAAGGCATTCAACATTTGGGTATTAACAGCGTTTTCCTCTTGATAATCTGAACTTTTTTGAATCGCAATCACCTTATCACTTTTGTGATATTTCACAATGTAGTAGGTAGGATTCCAAGCCTTCCAATTGTGTTCAACACCATTTCCAAGTCACATGTATTTCTTAGAAGTTCCACATATACAGAAGATTCAGATGAAAGCAGCTTACCTGAAATTATAGTTCTTTGAATGGTCATCTTGGCAGATGCAAGACTGTCCTCTATGCATGTCTGACTCCAGTTGTGGACTCTCTCTTAAAGTGCTACAGTTTGAACTTGGGGAATGATTCTCAAACTGAGGGACATCAGTGTTCTCCTGCCCTCAAGAGCACACAGTGTGCAGAGGGTTTCGCCTCTTGAGGGTAGGGGATAAAATGTTCAGCAAAGCTCTGTAAACTTCCAACTCTGACTCTGCCCATGTGCAGAACTTCACTACATGTGTCTGTACAAATGACCACTTGAACTACACTTACAGGTAAGCAACATGTCCTTTTTCTTTTGGGTTTTTGTTGTGCTTCAGGAAAAGAAATCAACTATCTGGGATTGCAACAAATGTAGGAATCCTTAGACAATGTTTGCACCTTAATTTTGTTCCATATTTATATTCCTGTTATTAATTGCTTATAATGTTGTTGAAGTTTGGCTTCATTGTGAGATCTTTATCAGTACCCAAGTGATGTTGAGATAATAGTATATTCTTTGGAAGATCTCTTAACACAAAAATAGTATGCATGAGGTATGCTAAATGTGTTGTTGGTGAGAGTTATGAATGGATTTGTAATCTGGCCAATTGGTGGCAGTCCTATGAAGAAAGTCTAATCTAGGGGGACACCAGCCCCCACCTCTCCATTTGTCCAGTTTTTCTACCTCTAACAAGGAAAAGAAGTAGACCTGGGATGTTGAACTGTGGTGGGGCAGCAAATGAGAAGAGTTCAAGCAAGGCTAAATAGTCACACTTCTAGAGCTGAGCTTTAGCGAGCTTTGTAGCTCAGGTATGCTGGTTTGAGCCAACTTTGCAGTTGTGTAGTAGCCAGCCTTGTCACAGGTCTTCTTAAGGGTGCTGAGATTTCAAGCTAGCTTGGCAGATGGTTGAGAAGGTACTGCTAAGGCTCTTTACTTAAACAGATTCCCTCAGGTATGAACTAGTTCGTTGTTTCTGACCCGTGGTACAATTCAGAATACATATACATCTAGTCTTTTCATACTGTTCAAGTACTAAGAGGCAAAGTTGAATTTCTGATCTTCTGGTGCATGACAGGAAGTTGGATAGGAATCTCTTTATTGGACCTGGCAACTTCCTGGTGGATGCAATACCATCACAATGTTGGGCACATTCAAAGTTGTTTTATTTTGCAACTCCAGGGTTATTACTTTCCGGAATGGAGAACTATAGGCCATCAGAAGGTGACAAGTTCTCCTGGGATCAAGCAGTCAAGTTTGGTATGGGCATTTTTTTCTAGAACTTGTTTGTTTACAGATACGATTTCCAAAACAGCAGGAATGTCACTTGCATTTGCTTGATTGAGAAAAATTGGAGAAGTTTTTTTCAAGAAGGAGGCATCCCTCTCTGCACCAGAATTGGGGCTTCTACCATACATAGAAGTGTTCCGTTAAGCACCTGCCAGTTTGATATCCCGGCTTGTTCAACAACTGTGGTTAGAACAAATTTGGATGCTTTTAACAAGTCGCAGTTAAACAAATAGAAGCTGCTTATTTTTTCCCTTCAGTTTTGAAGTGTCAGTGCATGAGACCAAGCTTGTGGTACTAGCACTAAACCATGGCTTAGCATTATATTTGAATCCAACCTTAGAGCAATGATAAGCATAGCTTGGAGTAATGGATGTAATGGATGTAGAATTTTGTGGAGACCCTAATCCTCAATCTCTGAACTTACTGGTTGTGCTTAAGACAGGCACTATATAATCAGGGTGGGAGCTACAGGTGTACCAAGTATAAGGGAAGGAGGGTCAGAACTTGAATAGTTCAAAATAGCCCTAAACAATTTGAGGTAAGATTTTGCCATGTTTATGTGGATCATAGGATCCTGCCTTACACTGATAGTACTGACTTAGATGGACAAATAATATCAACACAGAGTGATAGCAGCTTTCCAGGGCTTCAGAGAGGAATTTTTTTCTCCCCTACTCAGAAATGCCAAAGATTGAACCAGGAATTTCATGTGTTCTACAACTGTCATGGCCCTTCCCAAACTTAAGGAGACATACTAAGCAAAGCAAGCTTAGTATAGCTATCATCCCTTGACTAAGACTCAACTAGGCAGTTCTCAAAACCATGGAAAAGTCTTACCCCTACTCTGTACAGAGGTCTGCACCATGTATCCTATATGACTGGTTTGATAAAGTGGTAACTCATTGAAGATCTAATTTCATGAGGGAGTGTGGGTTTGAAGCAGCAGTTAGGAGTTAAGAAAGCATTTTGTGATATCTCCAAAATAGGATAATGTGGAATAGGATGATACGTTCCCTACATAAGGTTTTCAGAGATTTCTACCTTATCCTGTAACACCATCCCACACCATTGTAGAGGATCCCTTGACCCTCAGGAGTGGTTCAGAAGACTCAGGGAGCTTACCTGGAGTAAAAGGGTAAGATAACGTGTCTAAGTGCTACTTAACAATATAGTGCTGAGAAATGTTTCTCATTTACTTATTTTTACCCTCCTTGTTCACATCCCTTTATAGTTTATGCTATGTAGTACAAGCTGTGGCCATCAAACCAACTTTTTTTACAGTTCAGCAAGAGATCAGTTACATCAGCCAAGCATAGTTCTTCTCACAGTGTAAAATAAGGGAATATACAAGAACCCTGCCTACTGTTTACTGTTCAGAATCCAAAATGAGAATAATCCTGTTTTCATTATCACTAAGGGTGAGTTTGCATATTTGTTTATTTTTATTTTTTTTACCTTCAGGGAAAGCTTAGTGTGAGCCATAAAATATTTATACTTGGGGGGGGGGTGTTCTTACACATGTATTCCCCCATGTTCCTCCAGTGCTGTAGTCTGAGGTACATTCATACATATGAAAACAAGGATTTTTCACCATATAGTAAGTTCATTGTTCCTTTAGTTGTGTAATCTTGCACTTCTGTAAACTATAAATGTCAAATAACTCAAAACACCAACTCTTTTAGATCCTTGATTCTCTGAACTCCTATGATTAGTTGTCTTCTAATTAAGGTGATTGGTGTATTAGGCATATCTTCTGATCTCGTATTACAACTTGAGAAACCAACACACCGTGGCCTGTGTTGTCTACTGTCTTACTCCAGTTTATACATCTGAGGAACTTTATGGCACAAGAAAGCACTCTTATTTCCTGTCCTTTTCAGGAAAGTTGACCATTCAGTTATGGTGCTGTGTAAGGAACAATCTCCACAACTTTTTTGTGTTACCCATTTCTTCACTATGTCTTCTCATTTGCCTAAGTCTGCAATCCTGTGCATGCTTACCTAGGAGTAAATCCCATTGGACACAGTTGGGACTTGCTCATGAGTGAATATGCTTATGATTGTGCTTCAAAGAGTTTTCCTCTGAATGTCAGCTTTGTATTCTCATCTGTCAGTTGGTCCAACAAAAGGATGCCTTCAAAAGTCCACATTCTGTTGAAGTTAATAGCAAAACCTCTGCTGATATTAATGGATCTATTACTCTTTGTCCATATCAGCATATATGTCCATATGAAATGCAGTATTACATTTTTCTACTATTTCTGTCAGGAGATTTTCATACATATTGTTTTGTAATGATTTGGCACAGAAGTTGGACAAGAATCACACACACGTGCATAACAACACTTTTTGTTACTTTACCCCTTTTGTCTCAAACAAAATGTCAATCTAATTCGGTATTTTTAATGTTATTTGATCCATTTTGACTGACATCAAATTAAATGATGTTGTAATTAATTTCAGGAGAGAAGGTTGTTCTGAAGGATTACTTTTCTCCAGGAAACAGGGTCATGTTGTGACAGTGGGGTGATAGGAGCCATTAGTACCCAGTCTAGCGGGACTAAGGGCTTCTAAAGCACTTGTAAAGGTGCCCCAGCCATTGTGTAAGCTTTACTTGCGATTGAACCCTCTTAGTACCAAAGGTGGACTCAGTATTTCATTGAGCTCAACTGTTGCTTTGCTCAAAGTGGCCATACTTGTGCTACATAAGCATGGTGTGGGGGAGATATTAAAGTGTTAACATCGATTGAACTCTACCTTCTTATAGAACACTAAATTCTGATACTATCTGCCTGCAGACTGTTTACAGTGGGCAAGGCTTTCAGCTTTAGGATGGCAAGGAGCTAAAGCTGTATACTCAAGTCTTAGAAGGCAGTGAGGTTGTTGCCTTCTGTTGGGGCCCATCCATTATGGATTGTGCTTCTTACATTCAGGAAATCTCCTGAGTGACAACTGTTTGGGAATTTTATTATCATTATTTCTGCCTATTGTTGTTTGCCATTATAATGTTGATATTTTCACAATGTCTTGCTTTGGGGGAAGAATGCAGCAAGTTTTTGTATAGTAGCTTACATTTCCAGGTGAGATTATAGCATCCCTTCCCTGGAAAATATCTTCCTAAACTGTCCTTATATGAACACCTGAGAGAACAATTGAATTTACTGTGAACATTAGTGGAATTTACAGATTGTCCTGGCCCTAACTAGGCTACAGTTTTCTTGACATAATTTATAATAACTAAATTTTTATTTGATCTTTGAAGTATATGCATAAAATCTGACAAATTCTTAGATCTACTTGTCAGCTGCTAATACGTTAGTACAGTGTTTCTCAAACTGAGTCATGAGCTGATTTCTGGTAAGCTGTGGAATGCCACCCAGAACCACCAACACTTCCGGGTAGCTGAGCTTTTGCGTTTTTAATTCAAAAAGCCCACCTCTGGAGCATGTTCTCGCAGATTGATGTGTTTTTGTCAGCAAGAACATACCCTGGAGGCTGACTTTCTGCATTTAAAAAATGCAAAAGATCAGCAACACAGAAATATTGGTGGTGACATATCATCATGCAGTGTGGAAAAGTTTGAGAACCACTGCGTTAATATCTTTTGTGTTTGCATGGCACAACGTAGGAAAACAAATGAAATAAACTTAAAACAATAACATTGCATGCTATATAGATAGTATTGCCCTCAACTTAACACAAAGGCTAAGTAGGTTACTTTTAATGTTCAAATAGGATAAAAAGAGGTTTGACTTAAACCTAATAAGGCTGCATGGGAGCACTTACCCGTAGACATTCCATGCAGTTGCTATCTTGTTTTTGAAAAAACAGCAGTGTGATGGCTGTTTGTCTGCACTCTGCAGCATTAGTGCACCAGTGGTCTCTGGCTGCAAGAGAACGAGCTGCTGGCATGCTGATGTTACTTGTGAATGGCCTGGTATGAACATGTCCTTCTTAAAGGAAATGGTAGCTGAATAGAATAGCCGCATATGTAAGTGCTTCCACACAGTCCTTGGCCTTCTGAAATTCAACCAGATGCAATATCGCTTGCAATAGCTGAGCCTTGGGTGGTATCCTTCTTTTGTGGGACAAGAAGTGTGTGTGTGGCTGACTGAGGCATGAAGGCATAAGCCTGTCCCATAGGCTTATGTTTCCTGAGAATGTCTTGCTGATTAAAATATCACCAATCTTCGTCATGTGCAATTGCTGTGATTTTTTTTTAATATTAAACCTTTTCAGAGTTGTCTCCTACCTAGTAGTTTATACACCAGTGGTGGAAGTTTTTTTGGCAAAGATGTCATCAGTAAAGGCCGAAATATGAGGGTAATTCTCTAAAGTACATACAGTAACAACATACAGTACACATGCCCATGCCCCACATTGGTTCTACTGAATTAAGCCAGTCAGGAGGCTCAGTCTGACACAGGTTTCCCTGCACTACTGTCCAGGCTTACCACACGTACTCCACTGCCCGTGGCATTTGCAGTATACACTGTAGGGTTAACCTTCACGCCATGGAATTTGGCTGATATTCTCCTGAACTGTTGGGTAGCATCAATTGTTCCCAGGCTTTCTTAAACAGAATGCCAGTTCAGATCAGATACCAGTCTTTTTCCTGGATCTAGGACAATGACCCAGGACAAATGTGCTTTTACAATTATACTTTAGGCTGTTGTATTATAAATTGTGTATTTGGCTTTTTAGTGTCCTTGCTGCTGCTCCAGAAAATCCCGTATGCTCTTGAAATTTCTGTCTTCAGTTTTAAGAATGCAGAAAATAAAAACCACCAAAATCCTGTAATATGTCAGATCAGTAAAAATGTATGGCTTAATGGTGATTTAATTGTACGAACATGACAGCCGAGGTGCACAAATATATTTCAAGGGTTTGGTGATCTATTCCTTCTGAAGGCTTTTATCTTTGCAGACACAATGTTTTGCAGTGACTATTTTTGAGGAAAAGTTATATTTAGGGGTTAAAGCAGCCTCCTGTGTCATCTGTAAATGGAATTTTTATTTGGGTAAACATTTGTGCTACAGTACAACTATTGATGCAAGTAACTTTGCTGAGCATATTGTATTTTTACTGGTATTTTTTTTTGTGAGCCACTGCTGATTTGCTATCACTTGACTGTTTTGTACATTCACTGTTATGCTGGTATGCTATGTATAGTATTTCCTGGCTTGTAAAAATAAAATTATTGAATTGTATCTTGTGTTGTATTCTTGCAGATGTTATAAGCAATATACAAATTAAAAATAAGAGATGTGGAAGGTATCAGGGAGCACTATCAATTAGTGAGCTTTCCTGGCCATGTGAATCTGGTAATCTCCTTTGATAGCTGGAAAGGGGAATACTATATTAATTTTTATTGCTGATTAGTTAAGACAGCGGTTCTTAAACTTTTTGATCGCCTTAGCCTTTTACACTCCCAAAACTACACTCCTTTTACACTCAGGGAGCCTCAGAATGTTGGCTCAAACCAAGTAGGAGGCAGATGGTGGGCTTGTGGAGACCCAGAGCTCCTAGGAGCACACTTTGAGAAACAGTGGGCTCACTTAATGCAAGGCAATAAAGGAGCTTTTCTGCATAATCACATCAGTGCTCTCTAAGGAAGTTGGCAAAATTTCTGGCAATTTATGTGGCAATCAGGACTTAATGGTGTTGCAGAACTCCCCTCTTGTCACTGGGACACTAGACAAGTCTAGTGCCAGAAGAGCAAGAAAGCCAGGTATGGCTAGCCATTTTTGCCCCTTATCTATAGCCAGTGGGCATGAAATGCGCATTGGAACACTCTGCCATCAAATTTAAAAGATTCGGCTTGGACAAGACCCTGGCACTTGAGGTGCCTTTGCCCATTTCAGATCCAGTATTGTTGCCTAGTCTTATGGACAGATGGGCAAGTTCAGCTTTAACACAGTATAAGGTTGGATGGAAAAGAGATACTCCAAATGACCAGTGAGGACTTATGAGCTAGGCTCTTTTTATTACTTGCAAGTGGACTGTCTTTTTCCCAGCCTGTTCAGAGAGCAACAATTTAGACAGGAGAGTTACACCTTTATATAGCATCTTGTTGGTTGCTTTTCACTCATTGGTTAACTTCAATCTCTGCAAGCGTTTTCCTATTTTTGGCATAAGCAGACAGCAGACAACCAAGCATCAGAGCGATCAGCCCAAACAGTTCTTGTGTTGAAAGAGGCACAACTAGTTTCCTGTTTTTAGTGGGCCTGCTGAGGCATAACCAACTATCTGGTTCTGGGGTAGACCACTAAGGCAACAGTATTGCCACACTTTGCTGCTGTAGCTGTAGCAACTAACATTCTACTCTACATGCTTCAGACCACCACCATTTTCCCATTCTACATTTTTGACCGCTCACATTCAAGAGTTGGTAAACTGGTAAACCAACTAAACTAGCTTGATATTAGATACTGTGAAGGCTGTCTGGACTTAAGTGCAGAGCTAGCATTAGGATGAACTGAAATGGAGGAAGAAAAGACTGAAAAATATGTCCAAAGTTGCATTTTGGAAACCAGTTGGAAATGTTAGAAAAATCTTGAAAGTTTTCACAGGGTTCTCTTTCTGAGGTTCAGTCTGGCAACTTGATTTTCAGATTGGTTTCAGGGAATCCTGTCTAATGGCTGGTTGAATAATTGCAGTGCAGGGACTTGCTTGTTCTTCAATGGCTGAATCACATATCAGTAGGTGTTTCAAAATGGTGTTTGCCTTACTCAGAAGTAAGTCCCTTTAGTTCAGTGAGACTTGGGCTGTAATCCTATCTTCCTTTCTGGAAACAAAACACCTCCGCATATTAGATCTTTACATTTATGCTTGCAAAGTTTATTCAATAAAATATAAATACTGTGCCTAAATCACAAATTATGTTTGTGTTCACAAAGGTGCAGAAAAATTAGTATCTTCAATTCGGGGGGAAAAACAAAAGCAAGGTCATGGGTGAGGAAAGAGGATTAAAACACGCAACCATTTAATTTCTATGTGGTAAAGAGAAAATTCCCCAGTTCAAAAGCAATCATTGATAAAGACACAAGTAACACAAATGTGTCGGAGGGCAACTGAAGTGTCAAATCTGACTCCTTTTATAAGTGAAGATGGAATTAAATTTATCATGGCTAAATCAAAATATGTAATTGAAGAGCTGTTCCAGGGACTGTAGTATACAAAGTGTAATGAGCTTTGTGGAAAAAAGAGAATTTAGATTGTGAAGACTGCAATGCAAAAAACATGTATGTTGCATACCTGCAAGTAAACAGGCATGGGATTTTAGTGGCAATTCTTTTCTGTATTGATCTGGCACAAACATCTTAATGTGTGTCACACAGCATGACAAACTTCTACTGTGCCCTTTGGGCAGCTGAGCCCTCCAGATATACCAGGAGACAAAAAGGAAACGGGAAAATAAAAATAATGCTCTTTTGGGATTATGCTGGTGATGTTTTGAGAGCAGCATTTAATCAGGCAAGGCTGTGTGCCAAAGCCGAAGGATTTGCAATAATTTATTAAATACTCCCTGTTGTGAAAGGTTAACTGCTGTCAGTGAACAAGTCAAAAAGAGGCAGCAAGCTCTTGATGCACAAGAGATCTCACTATCTTAAACATTCCTCTTCTGTGACTCCATGATTGCTTGAGGCTGCTTGCAGTAAGGACAGCTATGAACTGGATTTCATAGAAGAGGACTCTTGTAGGAAAGCCATCATACAACACACAATTAAAAAAATGGTAAGGTGGGAAGGGTAGCTTGAAAACCAATGGTCGACAAGCACACCCATCCATTCCGCAGCACCTGCAAGGAATGAAGCTCTCCCACCCAGTTTGCAGAAGCTGGGCTGAACTGGGACTTGCAGAGCTTTCAATGTGAACTCAACGTACAGGCTTATTGCATGCAGTGCAAACGGATCCTCCAAAAGGAATGATCCACCCTGGCCCAGGTACTGGTGCCAGCCTGGCTCGACCTTTGCACACCGCCTGTCTGTTCCCCCAAGAGAGAACAGCGCTGCACTTGATCCGCGGTGATTGGACGAGAGACGGACCGATCCCCTTCGAGAGCCACGTGGGTGGCCGCGTGAGAGAAGCTTTCGGCGCAATGCATCCCTGCGGCTGTCAATCAACGTGGAAACAGCATGCGCAGGAGGCGGGTCAGCGAACTACAATTCCCAGGAACCCCTGGAAGGAGGAGGAGGGGGCGCGTGCCCAATTAGCGCCGGCGCGAACTCAGAGTTCCATTTAAACGTCCCCCGCTGCTCCTTCGTGCCATTGAGTGCGCGGCTCCTGAGGTGGAGGCGGCAGGGATGGCGCTGCGCCTGGAGGAGCCAGCGGCGTCACTCACGGAGGCCTCCTCAAAGTATGGGACTATTTGTTCCCTTACCTCAGAGCTGCATTGCCCTTATGTCAGTGCTGGAAAACACTGACATAAGGGGTTAGGATTGCACCCTTAATCAATTAGGTAGTACTTTGATTATCCTGTAAATGGGTTAAAGGCAGTCTATCAACTATCCACAAGGTGCTCAAGGCAGAGATGAGATCTAAACAAAACTGAGAACTTTTGCACAAGTGCTCCCTTAGTTGTCATCTTCCACTAGTTCTCAAGATGAAGGGGTTTTGGGTGCTGGGAAAGAGTATGTGCCGGTGAGTGAATTGTAAGCATCCAGATTGCTTTCAGCCCTGTTAAAACGCAGACTCTGAAAACCACTCTTCCTATTTCTAGATCAGCGTTATAGGTACTCCAGCAGACGAAGGGGGAGCAGGCAAAGTAAAACTGATTGACGCTGGTGCTTCTGATGACCTGGATGTTGTGTTTATGGCTCACCCTTTTCAGGAAGACCTGCCTTATAAGCCTGCTCTGACCACTCATAAGTGAGTAAGCCATCTGTTTGCATAGGAAGAAAACTCAATCAGCTGCATCCTGACCTTGTTACGTTTATGGCAAAGTATGTGGTTTAGGGCCCAATCCTATCCAACTTTCCAGTGCTGATGTGGGTGTGCACTGCATTCTGTGGTGAAGGGGCAGTCACAGAGGCCTTCTCAAGGAAAAGGAGCATTTGTTCCATTACCTTGTGGCTGCATGGGTGTTGAAAAGTTGGATAGGATTGGGCCCTTAGTCATTCTCTACCCCTGAAGGGTACTTTATAGTGAAAATGATTCAGAGAACACACTACTGATATTATTATCCATTAAAGTTTGTGCAAAATAGTTGGCTACCATGGGGCATCCAAACACATGCTTTTACAACTCCTTAAGACAGTTGAAGCATTTCAATTGCTTTATGAAGTTTCAATTCTACATGATAGACTCATCTTATGCAGATATTAGGTTGTAAAGTAAGCTTGTAAGGCAAACATTGCATATAGCCAAACTTAGTTGGTATGTATCTTTAAACACTGAGAGGCACATGGGAACTAAGACCAGCTGAAGAAACAGCAGATTCGTGTCTTGTGTTCACTTTGGGGAATATGTTCATTTTGTGGAACAGTGGGCAGAAGTGCCCACCCTATTTGTCTTTCTCTTGAATTAACATAAGTTAGATGTGTGTATGATGCAACTCTACTATACACCCCTAGTTAGCACTCATTCTATGAGAGGACAATGCTGAGCAAGACATCAAAAGGCAGCCTCTTCCCATCCAAACAAAAATTGATTGCAGCCTGTCAGCATCTTTCCATGCATCTTGTCTTGGCTAGAAAACTGGAGGCAGCTGGAATGCCTCAGGAAGTTAGATGCATCTGTAGGACCCCCAGCTGGTGAATTCTGCTATCCATACTTATCCACTAAGAAGCCCTGTTTGAAATCAGTGAAGCTAGTGCTCACGTGGTAGAATTGAGCGGTGAACTTAAACCAGAGAGACCTCGATCCCAATCTTTAATGTTTAATGTTAAAGAGGGACATAAAAATGTCCCCAGGGACAGCTCTTTAAAAAAAAAACTTTCCCCCTTCCCCTTACTTTTTGATATCTTGGATTCTAGTAAACATGTTCTTTACTTGCCTCTGAGTTCCTAAAAATGTTAGTGAAATAAACCTATGCTGCCTAGAACATTTTTAATCCCATGTATTTTCTTCTCTGAACTGCCTCTGTAGTTGACTTTTCTTAAAAGGTTTCTGTATACTCCAGAAACATTTTAAGTTTTCAGCAAATGAAAACCTCTATAAGCTGCTGTAAACATATCTGTATCACACTTTCAAGCTGTTTGTCCTAGCTGTTTTGTGGGTTAAGTTTAAACCCCAAATTAAAATTGTTTTCAATTGCTCAATCTCTGCAAATGTGTAATCAAGTTCATGCTATCACTATTCTTGTTTATAAGACCATTTTAAGCAAAAATGGCCAAAAGCTTTATAACAAATGTCCTAAAACTCAGGAACTGTCTCACATGTGAGGAGTAATTTATTTTGTGATTTAAGGTTAGGGGAAAGAACAGATCTGAGTTCCACTGTTCACTATTTTGGAGACATAGACCTGGACTTTAAGCTACTCTCCCTCTGCATTATTATTGCCTATGAATAGAAGGTCCTTCTGTTGGTACAGTCTTCAGCTATATTCTCTACATCAATTCATGACTAAAAAATTTGCTAGATTCTAGTGAGAATGTCAATAAGTACAGTTGTATTTTCATTATTTAATACTGTGTATGCATTCTTGTTTTTAAAAAGCTCTCTGAATGCAAATATACCTGACTCTGAGAGAAGTAGTGCCACACTCCTATTCTGTCTTTCAACTGCAATTCTATTTTGGTTTGAAATCCTCTGGTGCTACTTTGTAGTATAGTGTTCAGTGTGGATACATGGCACTAGTTACTTTCCCACCTAGTGTTCCTGGAATTCAGTTAGATCAGTGGTTTGACCCTTTTTGTGCCATGACCCCAACAAATAAAGTAGGCAACTGGGGACCCACTGCTGATCCAACCTCCCCTTGGAACCCCATCCTGCCCCCTACCACCCTGTTTCCCCCTGCCTCTTGTGTCCTCGCAGCAACTCTGTGAGGTAGCAACCTGAGCAGGGCCAACCTTAGGAGCTACAGGCCACAACAGCGAGAAGAGGCTCTGCAGGATTATATCTAGTTTTGATAAGGCAAAACATACTGAATGGATTGAAGACCTCTCTTGCACAGGCTTTGAAAGGTTGCTGCGATCCCTCCAGTAACTACATGACCCATTGGGGTCATGACCCACAGACTGAAGAACACTGAGTTAGACCATTGCACTTCCTCAGAGTTATGTCCAAGTACCCTGAGATAATTAGTTGGTAATAATGCAGAGAACTGTATACGTGTGTGTAAGAAAAAAATCTCTGTATTAGATTTGTGACAAAAGTCCTATTTGGACTGGAACAGTAAAAGTATACAGTATTTAGACTCACAGGCTTAGCTATTTACAAATACTGAAAAATTGACAATATTGTATATATTTACAGATGGGTAAGTATTCACATGGTCCTCTCTTGTATTTCTGTTAATAGAATATGTATCCCCACCGGAGCAATTTCAAGACACTCTGCCACATCACTACTATGTTCTGTCGTAGTCTTTAGCAGAAAAATACTATGCAAACAATTCCGTTTTGTAAACATTTTGTTGTACTGCCTCTTGAGGGCCCTAGTGAACTTGACTTGGTCTAGAAAGGGAGTTCTTTATCAACTCCCATACAAAGAAGAATACTGTGAATAGGAATGGACTTTTTGTGAATTTCATGCAACACTTTTATCCAAGCAGTCTCCTCTAGCATTTTTATTCACATGATGGATGTTAGTTTTATACAGTTCCATGTGGAAACTGCCTAAAGAAAAAAAACTGGTAACTATGAAAAGATGGACCAATATATCAGATTAAATAAGATGTATGACCCTGGAAATATTATTCTAGAATACTTATCAATAGCATGGGTGTCAATCCTCATGCTGCTATATCTCTGGTTTTTCCTCCTGCTTGAATTCCTTTCTGAGCCAAGTGCCAGTTGCACCATCATTCTGTCTTGTTTATCTCCATTTTCTGACACATACTGTCCCAATTCATTCACCTCTCCGTCACTGTAGCTCTCCATCCCCATCATTTGCCTTGTCTGAGGTAGTGAGCAAGTGCAGGGAAGCTATGGAAAAAGGGACACAGATAGTTATGCTCTCAAAGGAGTAAGTTTAGTGTCTCTGGCTAACATGAGCAAGTGACCTAGAAGCCTGGCTAGAAAAACTGGTAAGTGTATCTCTCAATGTGTCTACATGGCAGACTAATGGGCTGTCTTTGTCCAAGCCTCCTTAGTTCTATTAGGGGAGTTGTGACAGAACTCCCATCATCTTCACCAGAAGACAATTACTAGGAACCATGGCAATTAAAGGCCCAATCCTATCCAACTTTCCAGACCTAATGTAGCATAAAGGCAAGGGAACAAATGTTCCCTTGTGGAGGCCTCCATAACTACCTTCCCACCACAGGATGCAGCGTAAACCCTATTGGCATGGCTACACCAGGTCTGGAAAGTTGGATAGGATTGACCCTAAGTTTGTGGTGAAGGTATACTCTTATGCTAGTCATGAGGACTGGAGCCTTAAAATTACAAGTTGAACTCTCAAAGTGCAACTTTGCTGCTGCCGCAGCCTCCACATAACAGCCCCCCTCTTTTGCATCTGATAGCCAGCACATTGCCCACAACTGTGTTTGCAGCTATATCGGCCCAAGTTCCAGACCTGCAGCAGAATGAGGTGGAAAGAGTTCTGGGAGTGGCAGAGTAGTCTGTATCACTTCAGATGGCAGGTTGGGCGCATCTGTGAGAACTGGTGCAGCATAATGCCAAGCATAAGCTGCACATCAAGTCTGAATTTCATTGTCATGACCATGCTAGATGTCCTAAGGCACTCCCCCTCAGCCTCGACTTCCCAACTGCAGTAGGCAAATAACTACTGTACACAATTGTACACATTACATCAAGATAATACAGGTGGAGTGCATTACAAGCACTACACAAATGTTAGATATTAGTGTTTAATGTTTCCAAATAGAAAAATATAATTTCCAAGCAGAAAACCAGTATCTCTGGGATACTTGTAAATTTGCTACTTGCAAAGAGAGAGATAAAAAAGCATTCAAATACATGCTTCCCCCACTTGCTAACTGACAGGACACCACCCAATGACTCATTCAGCTGCATGTGTTGATTCAGCCAATGTAAAACAAAAATGATCCTTGCAGGCTTCGATATACCCTAACACATTGTTAAAATCTGACTCAGGGCCCAAGCCTATCTAACTTTCCAGCACTGATGCAGCTACAATGCAACCCTGAGGTAAAGGAACATCTACGTGACTACTCCCCCCCCCCCCCAACATAATGCAGTGCACACCCCATTGGCTTGGCTTCATCAGCACTGGAAAGCTGGATAGGATTGGGCCCTCACTTGTGTAGTTTTTGTTATGTTTATTCTAGAAAAAGCATAGAGGTTAAAACATTTTGATGCATCTTTAGAAGCCATTATTGAGGAGTTTCAATTACACAACACCATATTATGTCAAGTTTACCTTGTCTCGCAGCTTCCGTTCCTTACGCTCTTGTACAGTAGTCAGGTAGTTCACAGCCGCATACTCTAACACTGAAAGGAAGACGAACACAAAACTAACCCAGAGGTAGATGTCCACAGCTTTGATGTAGGACACCCGAGGCATGGAGGCGTTGACACCAGTGATGATGGTCGACATGGTCAGCACTGTTGTAATCCCTGAGGACATACAATTATCCATTTCGTAATATTCACTTCAAAACGCATTGGAATGTGTACCCCAAAAAGTCAGTAAAGTTTTTAAAAATGCCATGTTAGCTGGAGTTTTCTAGTTCAATGCGCTATGCTGTAGTGAGCCAGCTGTTTGCTTGTGACACTGTGTCCTGGATTGATTGATTCATGGATGCATAGTGGACAAATGATTCTGCCTTTGGGCGCAGAGCTACACTAACAATCCAATTCTGATCTCTTCTCTTCCCTGCCCCCCCCCCAACCTGGACTGTGAAATTGGGTCTAAGAAAAGAGTTTAGATTCTGCAGCCACTGCTGCCTCTGAACCCACCCCTTTCTTCAACTGATCTGCCCTCTCCTGTCTCATCACCACCCCATTCCACCCTCTCCTAGCCCTCATTCTGCCTTCCCCCTGCCTTGTACTGCCTTTCCCAAGTCATCAATGGTCCATCGCTATGTGTGGGACCTCTTCAGCCTTATGTCTGGTCAGCTGGCAGTATGTGGCTCTGCACACTGCCAACAAGTTGCTCACGACAACCATAAGGTTCTCCCCACCATTGGAACATCAGTTCTGCCTGTGGGAATAGGGGAATACAGCTTTCCAGCACCAATGCAGCTGTGCCAACAGGCACTAGCAAGGCAGTCATGGAAGCCTTCTCAAGGCAAGGGAACATTCGTTTCCTTACTCTGGGGCTGCATTGTGGCTGCATCAGTGCTGGAAATTTGGATAGGATTGAGTCCTAAGGCTGTATTTTTGAGCATACACTTTTATGGAAGCCCCAATGAACCCAATAGGACTTATTTCTGAGTAAACAGTGTATTTTAAGTGATCTTTAGTCCTTTCTAGCCATGAATGTGTATTTTTGGCTATGTAGATTAATATGAATAGAGGAAAGAGGAATTTATAAAGAGGAAAGGAATTTATAAACTATTTAATTTTGTTTTATGTTATCTACACAGCATATGATTTGCATAATTGCATATGATTTGGATAGTGACATTCTTCCAGATGGATTATTATTATTATGAGTAAAACAATAATTTATTAATTATAAAATCAGCATGGATAGGAACAGTTAGTTATGGGTAGATAAGAACTGCAGTTGTATCTTGAGTAAGGTAAGAAATGAGGGCTCTACCAACCTACCACATAGTGTAGGAAAGGAGAGCATTACAAAAGAATGGCCAGCTTTGGTTCATTGAGGCAGCAATCCTACACACTTATGTGGGAGTAAGTCCCATTGGACTGCGCTGCTGGCCATGGTAACTTTGGTTCTTAACATTAACTTTACTATTATATCATTTTCAACTCTTGTTCACCCTGAAAGATTTTCCATAAGAATGATAGGGAATTTACATTCTGGAATAAGTTGTGCAGTGTGCAGTGGAGTGTTGTTTGGCATTGTTCTCTAGTTAGTAAGGTATCATTTAGACCAGTGTTTCTCAAACTGTGGTTTGGGACCCACTAGGTGGGTCATGAGCCAATGTCAGGTGGATTCCCATTCATTTCAATATTTTATTTTTAATATATTTGACTTGGTATGTGACTGCATTTGGGGAAATGTTACAGACCTGTAATTTTAACAAGCTACTTTGTATATTCTTTCAAGATTGATAGTAAATGGGTCCTGGCTAAGTGTGGGTAGGATTGCAGACTAGGATTGTTAAGAATTTTCCTGCTTTATGGTGTCATGTCCGGTCATGACATCACTTCCGGTAGGTGCTGACAGATTCTCATTCTAAAAAGTGGGTCCTGGTTCTAAACGTGCAAGAACCACTGATTTAGACAAAGACACCATTGAGGGTTTTTTTTTATTTGGGGTATGTATAGGGAACACACAAATAACTCAGAATCTAAAGAATGTACATTTCTATGTGCTTTAATTACAGTAAAACCAATATATAATTGGCTCAAATCCTAACCAACTTTCTTGCACTGACATAGCTGTGTCAATGGAGCATGTTCTGCATCCTGCAATTGGGTGGCAGTCACAGAGGCCTCCTCAAGGTAAGGGAATGTTTGTTCGCATACCTCAGTGCTGGAAAGTTGGTTAGGATTGTGCCCTGTGATGATAACTAGGAGGTAATGTATAGCTATACTGGATGGAACTATACTGGATGGAACTGGATGGAACTGTTGAAAGTTTAAAAGAGGCATTCAACCCACACTGGTATCTATTATCCTAAGTAGAAGGAGGGAAGTGAAATCCAGCCAAAGGCATCACAACTACACCTGGCTTTCAGACAGACATCCCTGGATTGGAAATGCCATAAAATCCAAATAAATAAATAAGTAGAACAGTTCACATATGGCCACCTGCATGTTCATTTACCTAAGGGAACTCTTGCAGGCACAGCTCTGCGGTCTATCCAAAAGGACACCCAGGACAACATGACCATCAGTGTGGCAGGGAAATAGGTCTGGAGCAAGAAGAAGAAGATATGGCGACGTAAAGTGAAGTTTATGTAGAGACGGTTGTACCAGCCTATAGGCAACAGGAGGAAGAAGGCAAGGCTAAGTTCCAAGGAAAACTTTCAGTCGTCAAATAATGTAACTACCATAGAGCAGTTCACAACTTTCTTGTATAAGCCAGGTTTCTTACAAAATATTGAGAAATATCATACTGCTTATGTAATAATATGAACATGTGTGATGAATGCCATTTCTCCACCTGCTTTCCCCCCCCCCCCCATTTTTTGCCTATTTTTCCTTGTTTTTGGACACTTCTAAACTTTCCCTGAAGTTCCTATGCTGATTTGGCAACCTGAAAGCTGCTGGGATATTTTCCTGCAGTAGTCTTTGTCCTGTGTTTGAAACACCATTGCCAGGCAGCCATGTGGTGTTGTGGATTTGAGTCCTTTAGAGTAGCCAGTCTTCCTATTGAGACTGGTGTGCACTTACCAGTTGGGCAGCCAAACTGTCCATATAAGTCAGGGGTGCCAAAACCCTGGCCCTGGGGCCACTTGCTGCCCTCAAGGACTCCCAATTTGGCCTGCGGAAAGCCCCCAGTCTCCAATGAGTCTCTGGCTCTCCAGCCTTTTATAGGGCCCCGACTTAGTGTCAGAGAGATGATGTGGCCCTCCTGCCAAAACATTTGGACACCCCTGATCTAAGTAAAGGGGTGGGATGGAAAGGCCACACCTTCAATCAGGTAATAATTTACGGAGTTAATTTTGTTTTGTTTTCTCTTTTCATGACAAGCCAGCCTGCAAATGTCACTGGTTTAGAGCGAATAAGAACATTTGGGGTTTGTGTGCTTTGCTCTAGAGTAGCTTCTTAGCTCCCTCTGTTGAGAGTTCCTAGTTATGGTTCCAAGCTTTTTCTCAATGGCCATCTAGCTGGGTTCAGGCATTCTCCATCAGCCTGTTTGTTGTACTTTATCCTACCCCCCATTTTGTTTAAGTTTTTTTCTTTTGGATTTTTAATAAACTAGTTACATGTTGACTCCTTGCCTGTCTTGTCCATGCTCATGGATAATTCAGTGGGTTTTTGCTTCTGATGTCATGGGCATTCTGGAATTATTTAATTTTAAATAAGAACCCCTGGGGTTCTGGGGTCTCCTGGTGGGGAGGGCTTCACAGATGGCCCCCCCTTTTGCCTGATAGAATTACAAGTTTCCCCCATTGAGCTACAGTCTCAGTAAAAAGAGAAAGTGGAGAGCAGGAAGGGGTACATGAGGGCCAACTCACTAGGTGCTACTCCCCCTGATCAGTCAGCTTTCTCTGGCTACCTTCCCTGACATGCAAACTGCAAAGGATGTTTATAGCAGCTATTCATGTATGCATTCCTATCTGTGCATGTTTAAGAAACAGGAGGTCAGTAATGCTGATTTTCCTCAGAAAATTGTGTTTAGTAAAGTCATATAGGGAGAACACAGGTTCTCCTTGGCTTTCCCCATTACAACTACCTTTATGGAACAAGGTTGTCCCCCTGGAAAAGGGGAAGGGAAGCATGTCTTACTCTGAAATGTTCACACAATTAAATCATATAGAAGCAGGGTGACACACAGTGGTGTTCCTAGAGAGAACACAACGCTCCCACAATGCTACATTTTGCATGGCACCTCAATGCACCATGTAATTGCCTCTCCCCCTCGCAAACAAAACCATTCTGGGTGATTATTGCAACATGGAGGTGTCTCCTCAGCATTGCTCTTGCCACCAGGAATGACTCTGAGGTTCAGCTTACACAGTGCATTGAGGTGTCTTGCAAAACTTAGTGCTGTTCCCCCCCTTTGGCAACACCACTGGTCACATCCTCTTTAAAGAGAAGTCTGTAATCTTGTTCCTACCTCACTTTAGTTCTTTCAGGATGAGCACTAAAAGAGCATAAAGAATTTGCAATACATTTGTTTGACTAAAGCAACTATTTATATGGATGTGGCATCAGCCAACATGAGATTTAAGCATATCAGCTTTGACCGTTTAATGGACAGTTTATAAATAAGATGACAGCCATCTCACCACAGAGGTCCTATATTTACATATAATGTCATTAATACTTTGGATATCCAAAACTCTTAGCTATTCAGATCTATTCAATTTCCATTTCTGTTAATCCACATCTCTTATTCAAACATTGCAGATAGTCAGAATAAACTGGAAGAAACAAGTTGCCATATGACAAGTGAAACAGTGCTGCATATACAACAACTATATTCTGATTACCATGTTATTTACATCATGATGGCAGTTGTCACATTAGCTTAGTACTCTGATGCTTTCAGCATATGCTAACTCATAACTAAATAATCTTTTTGTCACAACACTCACAGCCCATTTCTACCTCTCCATATCCATGTCTCTCCAGCCCATCACCTCTCCATGTGGCAATGCAACCAATGTGGCATCTGCTGTATCCTACAGCAGATGAGGAATCAGTCAGCCTCATTGATGGGAGGGAACATTTGTTCGTAAGCCCCTACTGCCACTGATATCAATGGTGCAAGTCGTGAAGGGGATCAGGCCCAGTAAGGGTATTAGGATTTGGCTGGCGCTGTGGCCACCGCTGAATCCGCCTCCTTCCCAGGTATGATCTGCCCTCCTCCTGGCCCAATTTTCTCACTTTTGTTGCATTTACGATAGCTGTAAAGCTATTTACAATGCCAGAATGGTCATTCAGGAGGCACAAACAGCCCATAGGATTGGGACATGTGTCACATTGTAGCCTCTGATCAGGCCAAAGCCATTTTCTCTAGATAACGTTGATCCCCAACTGTTACCCTGCACATGCCTGATCTTGTCTGATCTTGGAAGCTAAGCAGGGTCAGGCCTGGTTAGTACTTGGATGGGAGACCGCCTGGGAATACCGGGTGCTGTAGGCTTATACCATAGTCTTTTGAGACTGAAGGTTGCCAACCGTTGATCCCCCAGATAAAAGATAACATTGATCCAAAATCTGAAGACAGAGCGTTGCCATAGTTTTCATCTTGCAAATTCACCCACCTGTGCTGCTGTAGAAGGCAAGCTTGGTGGTTGTGTGAAATTCTTGTATAAGGAATTGGGATAGTGATATCCTCTCATCAGTTTTTAGGGAGTCATTCCCATTCTTCCAGTACAACATGAGATCATCTTCAGTATAAGCATCTAGAGAGACAAAAAGAGTACTTTCATAAACTGCTTGATGACATTCAGTGCACAGCTCAGTGTGTGTATTTATGTCTATCATATATTCTGTACTATAAAGTGACATTTTTTGTAATTATCAGAATACTAGCAAAGTGTCTATCAGTACAACAGACTGTTTACAATTACTCCCATATGTATGAATTATTCCCACTGATTTATGTGGGAGAAAGAAAAACACTTAGGATCGGTATCAGGAGTGGGGGATAAGCTTAGGTTGCTTAATTGTCAGTATACATTGATCCAAGCAGGAGGATCAGCTGAGGGGGCAGAATCTGTGCTCAATATTCTGTTGCTGTATAGGCTTTACAAAAGCGAAAGCAGCCACAAAAGGGGGACATTGTATCTTTATGCTCGAGACTGTAGTATCTGAGATGCTGTGACTCCATGGCCCCTTTGCAAGCAACTCTGTCAAATGACACATAACGAGACGTGTGTACTGTATTAGAGCTTTCATGCTTAATTTTTTCTACTGTAAATAGCAGCCACAGCAAACCCCCCCCCCCCACACACACACAATGAATCAGAACCTCAACATGGGAGGACAGGGGGTTCTTTCACCCTCTTGTGGTCCTGATCAGTATCAGGGCTTCTTATGGCTATTTGCAGCAGGATAAAGCCAAGCATGGAAGCACTAACTGCAAACTTCTTGGAACATGTACTTTGACTGTGTATTGGTCACAGCAAAGTTGTTTTTGTGGAACAATCCAGTGTGTGAGTACTGCAAGAGCAAGAGCACCTGTCCAGTGAATTTGGACCTGCAGATTTTTTTTATTTCTCCCCACACACTGCTATAAGAAAAGTACAGGAGCACCTTCTAGGACAGGGGTGCCCAAACCCCAGCCCTGGGGCCACTTGTGGCCCTTGAGGCCTCTCAGTGCGGCCCTCAGGGAACCCCCAGTCTCCAATGAGCCTCTGGCACTCTGGAGATTTGTTGGAGCCCTCACTGGCCCAACGCAACTGCTCTCAGAGTGAGGGCGACTATTTGACCTTTCGCGTGAGCTGTGGGATGAGGGCTCCCTCCACTGCTTGCTGTTTCACATCTGTGATGCAGTAGCAGCAGCAAAGGAAAGGCCAGTCTTGCTTTGTGCAAGGCCTTTTATAGGCCTTGAGCTATTGCAAGACCTTCATTCATTCATATAAGTTCATTTTTAATATATTCATTTATGTGAACTTATGTAAATTTATTCAAATTTTAAATTTAAATTAATTCTTTTTTTCCCCTGGCCCCCAACACAGTGTCAGAGAGATGATGTGGTCCTCCTGCCAAAAACCTTGGACGCCCCTGTTCTAGGAGAACAATGTATAAGCCTACTTAGGTGAAATTTGAGAAAACGGTGTTTGGCTTTTGGTATACTTTCTCTTTACTTACAACTTTCAATTTCCAGTGAACACGTTTGTGTATCAAGGGGAAAGCGGCTGAAATCCATGTTACACATAGCTGTTACAGTGACCCTAGAAACAGAACGGGGATACTTTAAAAGTCTTCCTACTACAAGGCTGAAAAAATAAGTAAAAGACAAGTGTATTCTAAATAAACCTCTAACATTTCTGAGTAAACTTTTGTGAGGCTAAGGCTACAATCCTCTGCGCACTTAACAAGGAATAACTCCCACTGACTCAGTGAGCATCAGCGAGACATGCACAGGATCAGGCTGTATGGCTCGAATCCTAAGAAAATTAAGTAGAAGAAAAGGTTTCATTGTACTCGGTGCAGCAGTGGACCTCCCCAGTCCTGTGCCCGGGGCAAAGGTCCATGATGACACCACCCCTGCAGGCTGTCACCACCTCCCCGCATGAAAATCCACACACCCCCACTCACCTGAGGCTCACCAAGCCTCACATGACCTTAGCCCACATCAGGGAAGCCTCTCTGAGGTTCCCCAACGCTATAAACGGTGCTTCTGGAAAACCAGAAGCACAGTTTCCGACCCCGTTGGGAGCCTGAGAGAGGCTTCCACAGGGTCCTAGAAGCTCACGCCCGGGGCTTTCGCCCCATCTAAGTCTATGGCAGGCCCGCAACTGACTCAGTGGATCTTACTTTTGAGTAAACATGCTTAGGATTGTACTGGAAGAAAGTGAACAAGGCCTGTGATTGGTAGGGTATCTGATTGAGAAAAGGTTTGTCACCCCACAAGCCATGCTGATGTGCTTGCTTTTGAGCCAATTTCCATTGGCTCCCAGTAAAAGCTTCCATCTGAGATGAAAATCAGTCATATGGTAGACCAGATTGGGATCATGACTGGATCAAAGGGCGAAAACCCACACTGCAGTTATGAGCCATGGGAGGGGGAGGGAAGAGTTGAGCACATCAGAGTTATGCACATGGTGGATCTAAAGCATCATTTGACCCTCAGTCAAATAATTTTGACTGAGATTATTTGACTGGGATACTCCTCGGCGGGAGGGGGGTCGGGGGCTTCTTGTAGTGGGGGATTCGATTATTAGAAACATAGAGAGGGGGGTTTGCGATGGATGTGAGGACCGCATGGTGACTTGCCTGCCTGGTGCGAAGGTTGCGGACATCACTTCTCGTCTAGACAGGCTAGTAGACAGTGCTGGGGGAGAGGTAGCGGCTGTGGTGCATGTCGGCACCAACGACGTGGGCAAGTGTAGCTAGGAGGTCCTGGAGGCCAAATTTAGGCTTTTAGGCAGGAAGCTGAAAGCCAGGACCTCAAAGGTAGCGTTCTCTGAAGTGCTACCTGTTCCACGCGCAGGGCCAGCTAGGCAGGCGGAGATCAGGGGTCTCAATGCGTGGATGAGACGGTGGTGTAGGGAGGAGGGGTTTAGATTCGTTAGGCACTGGGGAACGTTTTGGGACAAGCGGGGCCTGTACAAGAGGGACGGGCTCCATTTGAACCAGAATGGAACCAGACTGCTGGCGCATAACATTAAAAAGGTGGCAGAGCAGCTTTTAAACTGATCCCTGGGGGAAGGCCGACAGGAGCCGAGGGGCATCCGGTTCGGGACTCCTCATCCCTATGGGATGAGGATGGGGAGGTTAGAGAACAACAAGACAAAGGCAGGGTAGGAGAAGAAATTGGGAAAGGTAGGGTGATGGGATGTGATAGATGGTTTGGCACAATGAGAGGATGCGGGGACAAAGGAGCGAATAAGCAGCCCATCCTGGGGCATTCCGTGTATAAATGCTTTTATGCGAATGCCCGAAGTCTACGAGCAAAGGTGGGAGAACTGGAATGTCTGGTGACAAGGGAAAATATTGACATAGTGGGCATAACGGAAACCTGGTGGAATGCGGAGAATCAGTGGGATACCGCAATCCCGGGCTATAAACTCTACAGGAGGGACAGGCAGGGGCGTGTTGGAGGTGGGGTGGCCCTTTATGTTAAGGAAGGGATAGAATCCAGCAAAGTAGAGATTGAAGGTGGGTCCGACTCCACCGTAGAATCTCTGTGGGTTAAATTACCAGGCTTGTGCAGCGATGTAATACTGGGGGCGTGCTATCGTCCTCCAGACCAGAAATCTGATGGGGACCTTGAAATGAGGAAACAGATCAGGGAGGTGACAAGGAAGGACAGGGTTGTAATCATGGGGGACTTCAATTATTCTCATATTGACTGGGTCAATTTGTGTTCTGGTCACGATAAGGAAACCGGATTTCTTGACGTGCTAAATGACTGTGGCTTAGATCAGCTAGTCACGGAGCCCACCAGAGGACAGGTGACTCTGGATTTAATTTTGTGCGGTACGCAGGACCTGGTTAGAGATGTAAACGTTACTGAGCCATTGGGGAACAGTGATCATGCTGCGATCCGTTTTGACGTGCACATTGGGGGAAGAATACCAGGCAAATCTCTAACAAAAACCCTTGACTTCCGACGGGCGGACTTCCCTCAAATGAGGAGGCTGGTTAGAAGGAGGTTGAAAGGGAGGGTAAAAAGAGTCCAGTCTCTCCAGAGTGCATGGAGGCTGCTTAAAACAACAGTAATAGAGGCCCAGCAGAGGTGTATACCGCAAAGAAAGAAGGGTTCCACTAAATCCAGGAGAGTGCCCGCATGGCTAACCAGCCAAGTTAGAGAGGCTGTGAAGGGCAAGGAAGCTTCCTTCCGTAAATGGAAGTCTTGCCCTAATGAAGAGAATAAAAAGGAACATAAACTGTGGCAAAAGAAATGTAAGAAGGTGATAGGGGAGGCCAAGCGAGACTATGAGGAACGCATGGCCAGCAACATTAAGGGGAATAATAAAAGCTTCTTCAAATATGTTAGAAGCAGGAAACCCACCAGAGAAGCAGTTAGCCCTCTGGATGGTGAGGGAGGGAAAGGGGAGATAAAAGGAGACTTAGAGATGGCAGAGAAATTAAATGAGTTCTTTGCATCTGTCTTCACGGCAGAAGACCTCGGGCAGATACCGCTGCCCGAACGGCCCCTCCTAACCGAGGAGTTAAGTCAGATAGAGGTTAAAAGAGAAGATGTTTCAGACCTCATTGATAAATTAAAGATCAATAAGTCACCGGGCCCTGATGGCATACACCCAAGGGTTATTAAGGAATTGAAGAATGAAGTTGCAGATCTCTTGACTAAGGTATGCAACTTGTCCCTCAAAACGGCCACGGTACCAGAAGATTGGAGGATAGCAAATGTCACGCCTATTTTTAAAAAGGGAAAGAGGGGGGACCCGGGAAACTATAGGCCGGTCAGCCTAACATCCATACCGGGTAAGATGGTGGAATGCCTCATCAAAGATAGGATCTCAAAACACATAGACGAACAGGCCTTGCTGAGGGAGAGTCAGCATGGCTTCTGTAAGGGTAAGTCTTACCTCACAAACCTTATAGAATTCTTTGAAAAGGTCAACAGGCATGTGGATGCGGGAGAACCCATGGACATTATATATCTGGACTTTCAGAAGGCGTTTGACACGGTCCCTCACCAAAGGCTAATGAAAAAACTCCACAGTCAGGGAATTAGAGGACAGGTCCTCTCGTGGATTGAGAACTGGTTGGAGGCCAGGAAGCAGAGAGTGGGTGTCAATGGGCAATTTTCACAATGGAGAGAGGTGAAAAGCGGTGTGCCCCAAGGATCTGTCCTGGGACCGGTGCTTTTCAACCTCTTCATAAATGACCTGGAGACAGGGTTGAGCAGTGAAGTGGCTAAGTTTGCAGACGACACCAAACTTTTCCGAGTGGTAAAGACCAGAAGTGATTGTGAAGAGCTCCAGAAGGATCTCTCCAGACTGGCAGAATGGGCAGCAAAATGGCAGATGCGCTTCAATGTCAGTAAGTGTAAAGTCATGCACATTGGGGCAAAAAATCAAAACTTTAGATATAGGCTGATGGGTTCTGAGCTGTCTGTGACAGATCAGGAGAGAGATCTTGGGGTGGTGGTGGACAGGTCGATGAAAGTGTCGACCCAATGTGCGGCGGCAGTGAAGAAGGCCAATTCTATGCTTGGGATCATTAGGAAGGGTATTGAGAACAAAACGGTTAGTATTATAATGCCGTTGTACAAATCGATGGTAAGGCCACACCTGGACTATTGTGTCCAGTTCTGGTCGCCGCATCTCAAAAAAGACATAGTGGAAATGGAAAAGGTGCAAAAGAGAGCGACTAAGATGATTACGGGGCTGGGGCACCTTCCTTATGAGGAAAGGCTACGGCGTTTGGGCCTCTTCAGCCTAGAAAAGAGACGCTTGAGGGGGGACATGATTGAGACATACAAAATTATGCAGGGGATGGACAGAGTGGATAGGGAGATGCTCTTTACACTCTCACATAATACCAGAACCAGGGGACATCCACTAAAATTGAGTGTTGGGCGGGTTAGGACAGACAAAAGAAAATATTTCTTTACTCAGCGCGTGGTCAGTCTGTGGAACTCCTTGCCACAGGATGTGGTGCTGGCGTCTAGCCTAGACGCCTTTAAAAGGGGATTGGATGAGTTTCTGGAGGAAAAATCCATTATGGGGTACAAGCCATGATGTGTATGCACAACCTCCTGATTTTAGGAATGGGTTAAGTCAGAATGCCAGATGTAGGGGAGAGCACCAGGATGAGGTCTCTTGTTATCTGGTGTGCTCCCTGGGGCATTTGGTGGGCCGCTGTGAGATACAGGAAGCTGGACTAGATGGGCCTATGGCCTGATCCAGTGGGGCTGTTCTTATGTTCTTATGTTCTTATGTAATTTGGATTATTTCAGTTATTAACTTAATAGGAAGCATTTTATAATGTACAACTCAGGCCCAAATCCTAACCAACTTTCCAGCACTGGCATAGCTGTGCCAATGGGACATGTGCTGCATCCTGCAGTTGGGGGGCACTCATGGAGGCCTCCTCAAAGTAAGGGAATGTTTGTTCCCTTACCTAGGATGTGCATTGTCCTTCTGTCAGTGCTGGAAAGTGGTTTAGGATTGCACTCTCAGACATGTAGAGTCCACTTACAAAATAGTTAATAAACAGCTCCTAATATAGATTGACATGCTCCATGCACCTTGGGAACATGTCAGTTCCCATGCTATGACATCATAGTTTAACTTTGTTTTTGTTTCAAGTCAACTGTATTAATAATTTACAGCCCAATCCTGAGTTTTCCGGGGCACCCAGGCTCGGCGGCACCAAGAACGACTGCTGCTGGATCCTGCGCGCCCCGGGCTACTGCTGGAGGTGCCTCGGGAGAAGGGAACTTTCATGCCCTTCCCCCAGGTAAGGTAAGCAGCCCCACAATGGGGCTACTCAATTTACTGCCGACCTTTGTTGACGGTAAGGTAAAGGCTCTCATGTAGGGCGCGGAGCCCTCCACAAGCACCTTGGATTCTGCAGAGCAGAGCTCCATGGACCCACCTCCCTCCCTCCCCCCGCATGTCTCCAGCCTGCCCCCCTCCCCGCGTCACGCCTCCCCAGAACGCCTCCTCCCTGCCCCCGTCCCCGCTTACCATGCCATGGCTCGGCGGTCCATGAGACCGTCGAGCTGCAGAGGCAGCGCGGCTGCCCCGCTCTAGCCCAGCACCGACCGGTGCTGGGCTAGCACGGGCGGCAGCCTGGTGGAAAGGCTCATATGGCATGTTTGCGACAGTGCTCGGCGGTATGGAGCACAGGATTGGGCTCTTACTGTGCAAAAGGTCTAGGGATGTAGCTGTGAAGGAAGTTATAATCATGCAGGTCTTCAATAGGAGATGTGGAATTATATTACAAATGAGATAGCATTGTGGAAAAATAGGCCTGAGGCACTTGGGTTTCTTGTTCATTCCAGAATACTTAAAGGAAATGCACCAGCAATGAAGAGGAGAGGATGCCTCTACAAGTATACTTGAGAGAAGCAGCTTATTAAGGCTCACCGCATTATGAGCTGAATTTTTCTTCAGAGTTGACAAGTCCAAACTAGATATGGGCCTAAACACACAAGGCCCAAAGCAGGTGAAACATTTTTTAAAATAGCACACAATTTGTATGTGTGCATGAAACCTAACAGCTTGGTGAGGGGTAGGGGGATTTTACTAATTTGGCCCTGCCATGATTTTGATACCAGTCATGGAAAACCTCTCCCCTGTACATTGTTTTTAATTAACTTTCCACTGGCTTTCCATTGAAAGGTTTTTTTAAAAATTAAAAACAGTATGTGGAGGGTGTGCAATAAGGATCAAAACTGTGATAGGGGCATTAAATCCCTCTACCCCTGCTGTGATTTTGCTAGGTTTTTTGGGGGGGGAGGCATGCACTATTAATTTGAAAACAACAACTGTTATTTAAACTACTGCCATGTTGCATTTTCAGGCACACATTTAGTATGGCCCCTAAACCAGATTCATCAGTTTCTCTTGACAAAACTGGCTCAGTTGTGCCTGAAGAAAAGTCAACTGATTAAACTAATCCTAAGTACATGTGCATAAAATAATCACACATTCATCCCTAGCTACCTTAGCACCACCACCACCACCACCTGGTCCTTTTCTCTTGTCATTTTCCTTGTGTCAGTCTTAGAATGAGAGCTCCTCAGGGCAGCAAACCATCTCTTCTTTTTCATTGTAAAGCACCTTGTGCATTGACTGTGCTATATAAATAAACAATAATAACAAAATGCTTTCCTCCTTGCTCTGATTTATGCTTAGTCTACTGAAAGACAATGGACAATAAAATACAAGAGTTGGAAATCAGGTCAGCATATTACTAGTAACCTAAAGCAAAGACAGAGGCTTGCTGAATTCCATGTTACCTCAGGCTGTAAAGTACCTTCCCATCTGGTTGGACCCGTAGCATGACATTGTCCGTAGTGGTGTCATGAATAAAAGAGCGTTTGGAATGCACAAAGAACATGTCAGGTACCCAGATCTTTTTTACTAGCCTGCCGTCAAAGGTCATACTTTGGTTATTGGTACTCGGAAATGACAGTCTTTCATCTTTCCAGTAGTGTCTAAGGTAAAGCGTCATGGTGAAGTCCTAACACAAATCAGATACAAAGAATGGGAAAATCTTACTCAATTTAATTTTTGTTTCTTCAGAAATGTTATTTAACTGTATTTAACAAATTGCTGGCAAACCATCTTGGTCTCCTCCCCAGTAACACCAAATATCAAGCTGCTCCAAATCTAATAGAGTGGTATCCTACTTCATTGACTCCTTAAATTAATGAGCAGCTGTTGAGCTATTTTGTCAAAACTTTAATACTATACAGTACTAAAGTGGTAAAAAAAAGTTTCAGCATAATTATCAAATTTAACATGACTCTCAGCCCAATCCTATCCACACTTTCCTGGGAGTAAGCCCCATTGATTCTAATGGGACTTGCTTCTGAGTAGACATGCATACGACTGGGCTCTCAAAGGGCTTGGCATACATATCCCTGGTGGTCAGATTCAACAGAGGAACCATGTATGCAGGACCTCAGTTCAAATGAGGTGTACACGTTTACACCCTCGAACCACTCTCTGAGAAGAGAGTGACTCCTCCAAGTATAAATGTTGGGTGTCCCCATTTTCTAATGTGTTCTTAATTTGAGACTTTACTTTTTAATGTGTTTTTTGTAAGATACAGCAATTGAGTTACAACAATGAAAGATGTGGTTTGCCACATTAAAGGTACACCTTTCTCCCTACAAGCTGTGTGTTTGACAAATAAGATCACCAATTACAGTTTTAAAAGACAAGCCCACCTCCCAAAAACATAATCCTAAAAAGAAAAACATTAGGTTGTAATCCTAAACACAATTAAGGCCAATTCTGCTCTCAAGATACACCAGTGTATCCCCACATACACTGGTGTAATGACAGCCCTGCCTGTGTAGAAGTATGTCCGCCAATGGATAAGCCACAAATGCTGGCACAACACTGAAAAAAAACGCACCAACATAGTTCAAATGTCACTCAGATGCCAGGGCAGCTTTGCTGGCATAGACGATAAAACAGGGAGAGATTGAGGCATGACATGGGAGGGAGGTAAAAGGGATATAGGAGGGATAAGGATGAATTGATGTACACCATATCCTAACCCCCCTTCAGGCAACGGACATGCCCCTGATGCTGGAAAAACACTACACCAGTGACAGAGATGGAGTAGGTAGGAGTAACCTCATAAGAAACAATGGTGGAGGAGAAAATGCATAAAATCCTGTCACCCCTGCCCCACCCACTTTCCTACGATGGAGCATAGGATGCAAACTACATTTAATCACAGCAGAACAACCCCAGTACTAAAGCCCCTGTCAGGGAGACAAGATCTCAGATTATAGGATGCACGACTTGGGTAGGTAATTCTCTGGTCTCTAAAAGGGGAACTTTGGTGATGGGAACCAGGGTGAAAAGGTGCAGCACACAAAAGAAGCATTTTGCGCTAACAACCTCTTGTGCTTCATAACATGAATGGCAAGATAGTTTGGTAACTCCTGTCTTCTAAGAATTTTTACTGCAGGTATTCTGCCCCAGGATGTCTCTACACACAAACACCCAACCGGAACCTCTACCTCACCACCCCAACAGGGGAAGGCAATGCACTCCACACAGCTCAGCAAAGTAGGGAAAGGAATCCCCTGCAGCAGTGTATTGATGCTGCATCTCCCTCCCATGTCTCTACCCCTCTTTCTGATCCTTCAGGATTATCAAATGCGCCTAACTATTATCAACATTATCAAATGTGCTGCCTAACCATCCCTTCATTTTGCAACAAGGAAGAGCTGGGAGTGTCTGCTCCTTTTCAGGGAATGCCTTTTCAGGGCATTTAGGGAATGTCAGAGACTCCAACCATAGGTACTGTTGGCCAAACCCCTTTAATTTTTCAGGATTACACCATTGCCACAAGGGGTTGTCACTCTGCAGAATTCCATGGCAGCCCTTTAAGATACGATGGATGTTGTGCTGGTGTCTATGTGATGTTGGTGCAGTGTCTGAACGGGATTGGGCTGTTAGTACAGAGTGAGTATGGTGGGACTATTCTGAATAAATTGGATAGAAATGTGCTGTATGTCTGAAATTGCAAGCTGAATAAAGGTTGAATAATGCAGCAGATGGGACGCCGGGTGCAGCACTACTCTGAGCTGTATTGCCGAGAAAATGCAGTAACCGAGGAAGCAATGAACAGCATCGAGTGCCTGCCTGTGTTGGAGGAGCTTGACAGTGAACCAACCCTAACAGAACTTCACGTGGCCCTGGACTCCTCAACTCTGGCAAGGCACCTGCGAAAGACAGCATCGCTGCTGAAGTCCTAAAGCGCTGCAAACAGATCATCGCCACTGAGCTGCATGAAATCCTCTGACTCTGCTGGAGAGAAGGTGGAGTACCACAGGACATGAGGGATGCAAACATCATCATGCTGTACAAGAACAAAGGCGACAGGGGTGACTGCAATAACTACTGCGGCATCTCTCTCCTTAGCGTTGTAGGAAAGCTGTTTGCCTGAGTTGCACTGAAGAGGCTCCAGGTACTTGCAGAGAGAGTCTATCCAGAATCGCAGTGTGGACTCCGAGCCAACAGGTCCACCACCGATATGGTATTCTCCCTTAGACAGCTGCAGGAGAAATGCAGAGAACAACGACAGCCACTCTATATAGCCTTCATAGATCTCACAAAGGCTTTCGACCTGGTCAGCAGGGACAGCCTCTTCAAGATTCTCCCCAAGATCTGATGTCCACCCAGGCTCCTTAGCATCATCAGGTCTTTCCACAAGGACATGAAGAGCACTGTAGTCTTTGATGGCTCCACATCAGACCCCTTTGACATCTGAAGCAGAGTGAAGCAGGGCTGTGTTCTCACGCCGACCTTGTTTCGGATTTTCTTCGCTGTCCTGCTGAAGCAGGCCTTTGGAACTGCAACAGAAGGCATCTACCTCTGGACCAGATCAGACTGAAAGCTCTTCAACCTCTCCAGACTGAGAGCAAAGACCAAAGTTCAGCTGAAATGTCTGCGTGACTTCCTCTTTGCCAATGATGCAGCTGTCACCGCCCACTCTGCCAAAGATCTTCAGCAGCTCATGGATCGCTTTAGGAAGGCCTGCCAAGACTTTGGACTGACAATCAGCCTGAAGAAAACACAGGTCATGGTTCAGGATGTGGACTCACCTCCCTGCATTGCAATCTCTGTGCATGAGCTGGAGGTTGTCCATGACTTTGTGTACCTGGCTCAACGATCTCCGACACTCTTTCTCTGGATACCGAGCTAAACAAACGCATCGGTAAAGCAGCTACCACATTTTCCAGACTCACAAAGAGAGTCTGGTCCAACAAGAAGCTGATGGAACATACCAAGATCCAGGTCTACAGAGCTTGCATCTTGAGTACACTTCTGTACTGCAGTGAGTCATGGACTCCTCGCTCACAACAGGAGAAGCTGAACGCTTTCCACATGCGCTGCCTCCGATGCATCCCTGGCATCACCTGGCGGGACAAAGTTCCAAACATCACAGTCCTGGAATGAGCTGGAATCCCCAGTGTGTATACACTGCTGAAACAGAGACACCTGTGTTGGCTTGGTCATGTTGTCAGAATGGGTGATGGTCGGATCCCAAAGGATCTCCTCTATGGAGAACTTGTGCAGGGAAAGCGCCCTACGGGTAGACCACAGCTGCGATACAAGGACATCTGCAAGAGGGACCTGAAAGCCTTAGGAATGAACCTCAACAGATGGGAAACCTTGGCCTCTGAGCATTCTGCTTGGAGGCAGGCTGTGCAGCACAGCCTTTCCCAGTTTGAAGAGACACTTTGCCAACAGACTGAGGCAAAGAGGCAAAGAAGGAAGGCCCATAGCCAGGGAGACAGACCAGGGACACACTATACTTGCTCCCGGTGTGGAAGGGATTGTCACTCCCGAATCGGCCTTTTCAGCCACACTAGATACTGTGCCAGAACCACCATTCAGAGTGCAATACCATAGTCTTTCGAGACTGAAGGTTGCCAACAACAAATGACAACCCAAAGGCTTGCAATTTTCTTTTGCTATAGTCAAACATTTGCTACAGAAAATAACATAGTTCATTGGACTCTTGGACTGTGATGAAAGTACTGTGCCTTGCATATGTCAAATTAATGTTTAATTTACGAAGAGATGTATAACTACTGGTAACTTTCCTGTCAATATTCAATGCTTCTTTTTAAAAATATTTTTAAAAACCATTAACTATATAGCAATCAATAACTACTAAAATCCTCTTGCTAATAAGAACTAAAACGGACTTTAAATGCAATTTTTTCTTATACTGCCATCTATTTCATGTCTTAGCCTAGATATTTATATAACTATTTAAGGCTGAGATCCTATAACTCTTCCCTGGGAATAACAGTGCAATCCTATGTAGGTTTACTTAGAAATAAGCCCCAGTATGTTCAACATGAAAGAATGTATAGGATTGCAATCTAGCAGCCCAATCCAATGCAACTCCCCATGAGGTGATAAATGGCACCAACATGGCCCAATGGGGGTGTTTCAATTTCCAGAGACCACCTTGGGGAAAGAGAACATTTGTTTCCTTGCCCTGGGGTGAGCCCCTGCTGGCCCACTGGGACCTGTGCCATCTCTATCACTGGCACAAGTCCTCGTAGACCAGGATCAGGGATCAAGTCTGGGAAAGGGGTTAGGTTTTGGCATACAGTGCTGCTGCCAAAACCACCCTCTTCCTGGTCCTGATTGGTCCCCATCCCTGTCAATGCCCCCGTTCTTCCTCCTCCCTGCCCCACCTCCTTCCCATCCCCTGTGCACCTCCCTCCCACCCAGTACATGCCCCTCACAAGAGAATTAACTATGTACAAAGCTGCTGTCCTGAAACATCCTACCATTTCAAGAAACAATATGGTTAATTACTTAACAAATACATTCTATAATCTCCAAATGTCTGCATGTTATCAATCATCAGTCTAATATTTACTTCCCTTGTACTTTTGTCTCGTTAGGGACCAGATCAATGATGAAAATAAAAAATGGCCAAAAGTTGACAACCTTTTTTTAAGGGACCAGATGTAGTCTAATGAGGCCAGATGTTGCTTAAAGGGGCTGGATGTTGTTTAATGTTGTCAAGCACCCAAGATGAGCAGAACTCAGCTTGAGGGGCAAAGCCTCCCACCTAGTTTGCCAGGTGCCAGATGGGGAATGGCAGAATGACATGTTCAGGCTTGTGGAATTCCTATACTACTTGCAGAAGGCTTTGCCTCCCAAGCCAAACACTACATGGGCCACTTCTGAGTGCTCAGCAACGCTAAACATCCAACCCTTTTAAAGAATGGTTGTTTCCGGGTGCTCAGCAAGAACAAAATAGGAAAGGAACGAAAGTTAAGATGACAAAACTCAAGGTACTGCTATACTTACCATATCAACCTCTGAAATACTATCCAAACTTTCAACTTGTACGTCTACTCCAACGGGAATTGCAGGTCCTATAGGAACATAAGAATACAGTATGCAATTCTTTGGGGTGGCTTATGAGACAAGGAGAGAAAGGCACATTCAGTTTGTCACAGGGCCCTTGCAGAGAAGGAAATTACTCTGGTTTGCAAGTCCCAGCAGCTACTCTTCGGTTTGAATAAGAACACCATTCAAAGTTAGACTCATTGCACATACATAAAGCACTTCTGGGTGATTCACATATGCAGGTCTCTCGCTCAGCTGTCAGCTGAATGCAATAACTACTACATCCACTGAAAAGTTCCATGTTTGAGGTTAGCTGATATGAAACTGCTGTTCATATTTGATTGAACATTCCTATGTTGCAGATATCCAGTGATGAACACTCATGTGTGAATTCAGCCTCATAGGGGCATCACTTATTACCATACCATGCTGATCTGCCATCCGAAATGGTGGACAATTCTGCCACCTCCCCACCATCCTACTCATGTGCATGCACACATAGGGCAGCATCACCAGCAGCCCGCATGTCAGCATGCACACACATATGCAGATGACCTCCTTGACTGGCACAGCTTCTTGTAAAGCACTGGAAGCAGAACCTTTCCACTCCCAGCACCCTCCCAACCCAGCCACTTTCAAGAAGTGGTGGGGGAAGAAAGGCAATGTTCAGGAGAAGCACCCCAACCCATCCCCAGAGAATGGGAAAGCTGCCAGGTGGAATGGCTAGGCAGGCAGTGGGCCACGGAGGTGGTGGGTGAAGATTCTGGGATACCCCCACCAGTTTGCCACCTTTCCCACCCCACCACTCAAAGAGGCCATTTCAATCAGCCTCATGAATAGGCCACACATGCTTATTTGTTTTTATTTGGGGTTATAATATTGATATTGTATTCTAAGAAGCACACATGGAAATAAGGTGGCATATGACACCATTCCACATGTATATGCAGAAGTTGCATAAATGCATGCAGAAGAAACGGCATAACTATGAGGTACTCCCTGTTTTTGTGTGACACCTTGTGCAATGCATTGTGTTAGGTTGTACAAGCTGAATCTGAATCTGAACGTTCCATGCAGATTTCTGTGAACAAGAACCTTGTGCTATCACTTCAACACAGACATGTTCCCTTGCGCTAACAGAGGGTTAAACTCTGGATTTTCAGTGTCAGTAAGGTTGATCTTTCCAAAATGCACATACAATTCTCTTATAGGAGTTGATGCTGCAATTGCAGAACATGAGATTTGCTAAAAGTATAATACTGCTAATGATAATGAACAATCCCAGAACCAAAAACCTTTTACAACTAATGGAATATATTCGTATTGCGCATATTGGGCATTTAGTAATAAGAAACTTTCCCTGTCAGTGGATACAATAGTGTTCTGGATTTGAATGACCATCTGTCAGCCAGAAAAGGTTAGATAAATTACAACATTCTTTAATCTGATGGACCGTAAGAAAGCATGTTCCCCTAATCCTCTGGTCTAAAAGCTTGGATTTCTATAGCACGCGACCATAATGTCAAGAGTGGAACATTAACACAGAACATGCATCTGTAGTGAAAAGACCAGATCAGCAAAATGGTGCATTGGTTGATTATATATTGAATATGTACACACACACACAATTGTCAGATAAAAGCTCATGATTTCACAGCTATCTGCATATCTATAATATGCACCAACCAGATAGCTTTTATCAGGAAAAAGTCAAGCTTAATACTACAATAGTTAAATCCATAGAGTCTGCCTGTCTACTGTGGTTGAAGAAAACATAAGGCCACTGTGGATGGCCAACATCAATATTCTCGGCTGTTCTTCGGCTAGAGGTCCAGGGAGCAGATGTGATGCATAAACTGACCCTCTGACAAATTATCAAACTACCATTCATGTTATGGAGCTTCCGTTATGGACAATATGCACCCATGTTACTGGGGTATTGCATCCAAACCCCCAAATGGAGATGTATCATTAAGGCTGCAATCCTATCCATGCTTACCTAGAAGTAAGCTCCATTGACTGTAATGGGACTTATTTCTGAGTAGACATGCACGGGATTGCACTCTAAATGTCTTACAACTAGAAAACTGTTTTTGTTTCTTGGTTGATGAGTGAAGCTATAGACTAACTTTTGATCATGCCTTGTTTAAAAACATATTTGAGACCTAGGCCAGGAAGACATGCATTGGTCATCCCTGCCTTAGCAAAAGGAAAAGTTTTGTTGCTGCAAGAGATGGAAGTTTTTTGGAATGGATTGTACCAAAGTCTAATGGAAATGAGAGAGGGTTTCTGGGAATGACCCCCTTGCCTTTTCCAGTGATAAATGGGACACTTGTGAATCTCAGTTCAGAAGGGAAATATTTTTTTATATTTCAGTATAAAAATATATTTATACAAAAAATATTCCTAGGCAATTCAGGTTGGCAAACTGAGTTTGCAAAAGTTAAAGTACAGAAACTGAGGCTCCTGGAGAGAGAAATCCATCTTCTATATAAGTTAAGATCAAGTTATCCCAAAGGCAGCTATCCAACAGTTACATTGGAATTGGCCAACATGGTGAAGACAAATACATCCACAGAATTAAAACACCATTGTTTCTGCCCATCATTTTGATAAGCCTCTCAAGCAGCGACCAGAATGAACCTGGAATGGTCTGTTAAAGGTGCGTGAGGAAAAAAAGGGAAAAGGGTAGCCCAATCCCATTGGAGCACCCATTGGAGCAGCTACCACTGTGTTCAGTGGGCATCAGGAAGCCACCAGAAATCTCCTTGGGGGAAGGGTCCAGGGGCTGCAATGGGTCTTCTCCAGTCTGCGCAAACTATTTTGGCAGCGCAGACTGGAGGAGTTCCATATTGGGCTTTTCAGTCCAACACAGAATTCAGGATCCAGTGGAGCCCACAGGTCCCACCCCACTCCAGCCCCAATTCCTCCACCTATCCCACCCTCATTCTGCCCTCCCCCACTCCCAGAGGCCACACCACCACCCAGTAGTCTCACTTACCCCCTGTGGCAGTGCATCCTCTTCCTGCCAGTCAGGGCCTAGGAGAGGGCAGTAAAGGGGGTAATTTGTACCCGGGCCCAGGGTCAGAAAGGGGGCCCAGGAGCCAAAGGAGGGAGCCAAGAAAGTTCCTGGGATCTGACATTTTCCTATCTCACCTGCTGACAAGCTCGCATCAAGAAGGCTAGTAGACCTGGGCTTCAAAGACTATTGTGGCTGTCAGCACCCTCCCGCTATCCTATTTTGCCCCCCGTTCTGCTGCCCCCATTGTGTCCCTCCCCCTTTGGGAAGGGGCCCAGAAGAAACTTTGTACCCCCTGATAAAATTTCTCTCATAGGCCCTGCTGCCAGTACTGGGTCTGGCACCAAACCCAGCACCAGCGCTCCCTACTCTCCAGGTGCCATAAATGTGCTTTACGGCACATTTACGACACCCAGCATTGGCAATGGAGCTCAACACCAACACTGGAAGCAATCAGGATTGGGCCCTAAGTTAGATAAATAACCTTACAAATATACTTGTGGCTCAACCTGAGCCGGAGCCCAGCCTCCAAACCTATTTTAATGCCAAGATATTTTGGCAGAAAAAAAACTGCCTTTGAAGAATACCTTCTCACCTCTGAAAAGCCTTTTCCTGACATAGCTGTTAGAAAGTTGATCTGTTAAAAAGTTGATCATTTTAGAAAAATATTCCTGAGAGATGTTATGCTTTTAACAGCTGAATGACAGGCAGGAATTTGACAGGCATGAATTTGTGCAGAACTCCTGAGCATAGGAATGCTGTGACAAGGAAAACTGCACTTGTCATCTTTCTGCCCACCCTGGAAGCTGTTAAAGGCACAGGGTCTCTGCCAGGAAGACACACAACTAAGCCTAACTTCAGGGGAAAGTGAAGCTAAGAGGTAGCTGAACATCAGGACAAATTAATTCCTGATTTTAAAGCAAGATAAGGTCCTGTGAATGTTGACAACTCCCATAGATTTCTAAAGAAATCCATCTAATGCAGTCATAAGGCCTGTGGGCCAAATGCGATCCCTGGAAGCAATTTATCCGGCTCCTATTATAATTGGGTTCTCCCAGTGTGATAACTGGGCTCTCTCATATCTTGAAAATATGAACAAGATTTATACATCATCTCTTCTACCATTTGCAGCTAACGAATTTCTATGTGAGTACAAAGTGCTTATTTCTGGCCATCATCTGCTTAATGATGTCACTTTCTGCTTGATGATGTCACTTCCAGCCCTCAGCAGGAACTGTGAACTCTGACTTTGGCACTCTGTACGAAATGAGTTTGACATCCCTGGTCTAATGTATTATCACAACAAAAAACAATGAGAAAAAGAGACTGCATGCCGTACCTCCAAAACCTGGCCGCATACTGAAGTCATGGTCATCTATTCTCAGAAGCTGTTCTGACTTAGTTAGAGGTGATTTGGTGATGTCAGGACTTCGTTTCAATATTGGACTATGTGGGAGAAAACAAACCAAAGCATTATTTATCAGTTACTCTTAAATTGAAGATATGGGCCCCTTGGGACACCAGTCCAGGGACAGAGTACGCATTTGTGTGTGTGTGTGTGTGTGTGTGTGTGCGCGTTGGCATCCTTCAGTCTCAGAAGACTATGGTGTCACGCTCTGAATGATAGTTCTGGAACAGAGTGTCCTCTCCAGTGCGCAAAGCCTGGGTAAAGTAGGTATGGAGGATAGGCTGTTACCCATGCAGCAAATCCCCCCTCTCCACGTCGCTGAAATGGTCCAATGGAAAGGCAGAGGCCAATACGGTTGGTTCCAGCGGCGTCGCAGGAGTTGCCAGAACGTGACTGTGTTCAGCCATGAACTGCCTCAGGGACTCCGGCTCCGGATTTTGCCTCGAGGTTGACTCCTGAAGCCTTTTCCATAACTGGATGTAGCCACAAGGCAGTGGAGGTTTGGGATCAGAGTTTTCCTTCTCTCAGATGAGCTGCCTTCCCAGGCTGACGAGTTCCATCTACCCGGTGGCTGTTTAGTCACCTCTTACGACAAGTTCAGCCAAACTGAGGGCCTATTCTTATCCCCAGGGGACCATTTTTTTTTATTCTATTGATAAGAGGCCTATTAAACAGTCATGCCTCAGGTTCCCCTAAGATTGGGATGCAGTGATGTGGAGGGGGGGCAGGGCAGAGTGCAAGGTTTTGCAGGGTGCCTCAATATACTGCGTAAGCAGCCCCTCCCCTTCACCATTGGAGCCATTCCAGATGGTGAGAGCAAAGTGGAGGTGTCTCCTCTGTTTTATTCTCACCACCCAGAATGGCTTCAAGGGGGAGGGGCTGCTTACACGGTATATTGAGGCAGCCTGCAAAACTTAGCATTCTGCCCCCCCCCATGCTGCTGTTGGGATGCAGCTGCAGTGAGTTCACTGAGATGGATAAGAAGCACTGCTAGTCCCTCACTATTGTGGGCCAAATTACCTGAGAGAGGCTAAGGGCCCAATCCTATTCAGTTTTCCAGTGCCGGTGCAGCCGTGCCAATGGTGTGTGCACTGTATCCTGTGATGGGGAGGCATTCACAGAGGCCTGCTCAAGGTACAGGAACATCTGCTCCCTTATCTCTGGGCTGAATTGCAGTTGCATCAGTGCTGAAAAGTTAGATAGGATTGGGCCCTCAGGCTGAAGGACCATTGGGTAAGTCTGTTTTGGAGCTCAGCAGTATCTTTTTTGAAAATAACCCCCAATGATTTGATACAGTATTTAGTCAAGCATCACAGTGTGAAATGAATTGTAAAATACATTTCAAACCCTGCTGCCTCTGTTTACTGTGCAAAGACAAACTTGTTTAAGGGGTCGGATATGCGATAGCTAACACATCACACTAATTGCTACACAAATGTGGAATTGGAAGCAAGAATTCACTTATAAGCACTTCTGAAGCAGTTCAGTAACAGGCAGGCAGGGGGGCATGAAGAAAACAATATGTCAAATCAGATCCTACTGGCCTCAGGTCAGGACCAACATTGATGGCTTGGGAGCCAAGCCAGGATAGAAGCTACAAGTGGGACAAGCACAGGCTTGGAATGAAATGATCAGCTCCTATCCCAGATTTGCTAGCACTAGTGACTGGGGGGGGGGGGGCATTGAAGGAATTACTTTGAGTACTCACACTACACAGTTGGTGTAACCCACCAAGCTAAATGTAGCTCATCAGAGTTCCAATAAAGCTCTGTCCTTTGTTGCCTGCCCCTAGAGCTACAAAAAGGAAGTTGTCAAGCACTTGACAATACATGGATGGTGACAGGCTGCATTTTGCCTGATGAGTTGCACCTATACTAGTCTGCTCCAGAAGCACATTAAATTGCTTAGGTAAACTATTCAGTTTCCCTATGCTCTGAATAATGTTTCTGAGGGCACAATCCTAACCAGGTCTACTCAGAAGTAAGTCCTATTTTGTTCAATGGAGCTTACTCTCAGGAAAGTGTGGTTAGGATTGCAGCCTGAGTTGGATACATCTCTGCAGCAGGAATGAGGTAATCCGCTCTCGGTCCTTGTCTTGATTTCAAGTTTTTAGCCTGATGGTTTCTTGATCTGTTGATAGTTATTGCTTGGTGTTCAATCCTAAATATTCTTCCTCAGAAATGATCCTTGGTAAACTAGATTAGGACGGTAATCCAAGAGTGCTCAGTGCTGATAGAGGCATCAAACAGGAATTGGAAAACAATATACCATCCTACATCAGGCTTTGGTGGTCCTGGGGTTAATTTGTACCGCTCACCCTTGAGCCTGCCGCAAGACTGTTTGAATGAGCAGCAATCAGCCTGGAGAAGGCAGACTCCCCATGTAGTTTACCACTGTCAAGTGGGATAATCCATCACATCTGGCCTAAAAAGCTTTAAATGGCTTGTGACCAGGATATTTAAAGAAACACCTGTTCCTATTTGAACCACCCCATAGTTTAGTTTAAGGTCATCTTTAGAATCTGCTCCAGGTACCCTTCCCTCCAGATGTCAGGTGGGTGGCAACCAAAAATAGGCGCTTTTCTGTGGTGAGCCCCCTGGCTGCTGTTGAACACCTAAGAGATTTGTATGGCACCAACTTTATTAATAACAAATAAATTTTGTTTTATTCTCCCTAGCTTTTAATGAACAATTTGTGCTGTGGGCACAAAAAAATTCTTTTTTTCTACTTGTTTTTTTTTGTGGAGATTTTATGGTTTGGTTATATCAGTTGATTTTACGTATATTGTGGTTGCTGTTGGCGGCCTTGAGAGTTCATCTGAGCTGGAAGGTGGGAAATGAACATAAGAAATCCAGAACTTATATGAAGCTGCTTTAAACTAAGTTACACCATAATGGACCATCTAGCTCAGGGGGGTCACTTGTCTTGATGGGGTCCAAACCTCCCATGGCTGTAATAGCAGATGGTGAAGAGTTAGTAATGGTGGAAAAAGAAATGCTCATTCAGTAAAAACTCAATTGGTATTTTAAATTCTCATTCTAGAAAGAGAACAGAATCGTCTAGCGCAGATTTACTCAAATGTTTTGGTCTTCGGAGCCCTTTACACTTTTAAAAGGAGTTTCAGAGAGCCCTACTGGCACATGTGCAGAGTCTTAGGAAGCCGCAGAGCACCAGTGCATGTATGGAGTGGTGCAGTGCCATACCGAACACCAGTGAAGAGCCAAAATAGCAGCGGAATGAGGAGAGCCACCAATCAGGCAGGCAGGAGGGACAGACTAGCAAACCAGGCAGGAAGTGGATGGTGGCAACTTATGGTGTGCTTGTGGTGGTGATGTAACTAAGGCATCTGGCACCAGGAAGCACAAAAATTTTTTTAACAACCCACATATGACATTGTTGCAACTTTGGAAGTATGGAAAGTGCACTCCAAAACTGGTAGTACCTGTCAAAGGCCATTAAGAGGCCTGGCAGGGGTGCAAAGCAGTAGTAGGCCCAATGGGGCCACAGCTGCTCCAAGTGCCTGCAAACAGGGGTGCAAATGGTATGGTACATGGGGCCCTGTACCCTCCTCACCCCCCCTTTAGCTATGCTAGTGGCTTGTGGAGCATTTGAAGGAGTCTCAGGGAGCCCAAGGGCTCTTAGGAGCACACTTTGAGAAACTCTGGTCAAGGACTATTCAGGCATTTGGTTTTGGCCGTTGTTGGGCATGGAAGTAAGGAAGAATTGAGTAGAAATGTAACATGCACTTTGTTTTAAGGAGCATACCTGCCTTGCTTGTGTGATTCTTCATGTGTTTCTCTTCTCTGTCTTTGAGGCAGACTATGAAAAAGACAAAATGATATTGTAATATGTTACAGTCTCCTGGAACATTGAGCTTTTATCTTAAATTTAATCTCCAGATGTTTTACATAAGAACAGCCCACTGGATCAGGGCATAGGCCCATCTAGTCCAGCTTCCTGTATCTCACAGCGACCCACCAAATGCCCCAGGGAGCACACCAGATAACAAGAGACCTGCATCCTGGTGCCCTCCCTTGCATCTGGCATCATGACATAACCCATCTCTAAAATCAGGAGGTTGCACATAAACATCATGGCTTGTACCCCATAATGGATTTTTCCTCCAGAAACCCGTCCAATCCCCTTTTAAAGGTGCCCAGGCCAGTCGCCATCACCACATCCTGTGGCAAAGAGCTCCACAGACCAACCACACGCTGAGTAAAGAAATATTTTCTTTTGTCTGTTCTAACTCTCCCAACACTCAATTTTAGTGGATGTCCCCTGCTTCTGGTGTTATGTGAGAGTGTAAAGAGCATCTCTCTAGCCACTCTGTCCATCCCCTGCATAATTTTGTATGTCTCAATCATGTCCCCCCTCAGGCGCCTCTTTTCTAGGCTGAAGAGGCCCAAACGCCGTAGCCTTTCCTCATAAGGAAGGTGCCCCAGCCCCGTAATCATCTTAGTCGCTCTCTTTTGCACCTTTTCCATTTCCACTATGTCTTTTTTGAGATGCGGCGACCAGAACTGGACACAATACTCCAGGTGTGGCCTTACCATAGATTTGTACAACGGCATTATAATATTAGCCGTTTTGTTCTCAATACCTTTTCTAATGATCCCAAGCACAGAATTGGCCTTCTTCACTGCCGCCGCACATTCGGTCGACACTTTCATCGACCTGTCCTCCACCACCACCCCAAGATCTCTCTCCTGATCTGTCACAGACAGCTCAGAACCCATCAGCCTATATCTAAAGTTTTGATTTTTTGCCCCAGTGTGCATGACTTTACACTTACTGACAGTGAAGTCAGTAAGACTTCTTTTCCAAAAGAAAAACAAATAGAAAAGACAACAACAGTGACTGGGGTATGGCTTCTGTATTTTAAGAGTAGTGAGGAGAGATGATGTGCTACAGGCATCACTTCTCTCAATACAGTTCAGCAATAGGATAAAATTGGCACACATCAAGTTAAAAAAGCAAGCAAATCCACAAACACAGCACAAAAAATTTGAGTAAGCAACTGTTTTGCAGGGACTGTGATATCATCTGAATTTGCTTAAGGCTGCAATCCTAAACACACTTACCTGGGAATAAATTCCATTGAACTCTATTGCGTTTACTTCAGAAGAGGCATGCAGAGGATTAAAGACCTAATCCTATCCAGTTTTCCAGTGCTGGTGCTCCTGTGCCAATGGGTGTGTTGGGGAGGTAGTCACAGAGGTCTCCTCAAGGTATGGGAACATTTGTTCCCTTACCTTGGGGCTGCATTATGGCTGCACTGGTGCTGAAACGTTGGATAGGATTGGGGCCTAAGCTACATATTTAAGAACTAACAACTGGGAAGCAACCTTAAGCAGACTACTGTTAAGGGTCATTCTCATTCTGCAAGGAAGTTGGGCAGAGGTTCCAAAACTTTTTCAACTGGTGGCTCCCTTAACCTATTGGGCCATTGGCCAAGGTGCCCCATTAGGGATACAATTCTATACATTGTATAGGGTGGCAGGTTTTTGGTGAGGATTCCGCAGCTCTCCTGTCTGGTTTCTGTGGCTCCCCAGGAAGCCATAACTTCACAGGTTCAGTTTGGGAACCATTGAACTTGGAGAACGGTAGTTATGTTAAGTTTTCTTATCACTTCACAAAACTACATTCCCAAGACACTTGGGAGGGAAACCATGAACAGTTAATATGGCATGAAATCAATATAAGTTTGTAGTGCGGCTCCCCCACTAAAGGACCTCAAAGCCCCAAGCCTCAAGTCGCAAAGAATTTCCTAGCAACGATCTTGATTTTGTTTCAAGTAGCAATGCTTGCTTTCAATCACCAAGCCACAGAACATTTAAAACAAATAAAATACTTTATTCAAGATCAACTTATACAGAGGACTTCCATTCAGACCTCTAGTTCTGCATTAACTGACAAGATGGTGAAGATATGACCTGTTTTGTGTAGGGAAACTGGTATAAACCAGTTCCCTCTATTGACTGTTTTTATATTTCTACTGATATGGAAATAATAGAGAAACCACTATCCATATTTAGACAACTGGGTTAGGTTTATGTTTAACAATATGACTATGAAAATGTTCTTCCCACCTTTTATTTTCTGTACTGAACATACTTTGCAATAGAGTAAATTGGCCAAGTTCAAACTGAAGGAATACTTATATCAAATATTTGGCCCATTTACAAAGACAAATAGAATAGAGATGACTTAAAAAATTCACATTTATGCTGCTTTTAGAAGAAGCCTAAACTATTCCTAGAAGTTACTGTACTAAAAGAGAATAAAGCTGTCATTTAATCCCATTAAATGGGTTTATTACCTTTATAATCTGCCCTTTGTCCCAGGAGCACTGAGCAGTGGATCATTTTTAAAAACAATTTTATTCTCACAACAGTCCTGCAGGTTGTTAAACTGAAAAAGCTGTGACTGGGACAAGTCCAGGTACATATAATGAGCTTCCTTATTATTTTTAAGAACACTTGTGTACCACTTTGCACCAAAACAGTTCTCAAAGTGGTTTGCACAGCAGAGAAAGAGGTGGTGAGGGTTCCCTGTCCCAAAGGGGCTCAAAATTTTAAAATAAAGACACTAGCAATAGGTGTCTTTTCCATTAGCAGGGACTTGAACCTGAGCTTCCCTAGTCTAAGTTCCACATTGGCTCTGCAGCTGGAGAAGACCATGTAGAAACAAGTTGTCAGAGTTATCTTAACCCTCCCAACACATGCACAACATAAAATACAATAATACCAGGTGGTATAGCGCTTAGAGCAGGGGATTCGAATATAATCCCAGGAGGAGCAGGAGGTCTGGTCTAGAGGGTAGAGCCTCCATTAGCCCAAAGATAACATTGGAAGGTTGCCAGTTCAAGGCCACTGGCAGCTCCATGAATGGCAAGACCTTGAAGCAGCTGACAAGCCAAGCTGAGTTACTCCACCTGTTCTTTGGTGTAAGCAAAGAAGCTTCTTGGCTGCCCTTCATGTGAGAGATGAAAGAACTTCTTGTCAGCCTGCGTGGGAAGCAACTGGAGGCCAGAAGTGATACCAGACCAGAAAGATTCATCTGAAATGTTGTGTGGTTCTTGCAAGACAGAACCTTTCTGTGATTTGTAAAAATCCCCTCGGGGATTTAGAAACAGCCTGCTATGTAAACCGCCTTGAATAAAGTCAGAGGAGTAATCCGATGACCAGAAAGGCGGTATATAAATACCCAGTTATTGTTGTTGTTGTTGTTATTGTTGTTATTTATTATTATTATTATTATTATTATTATTATTATTATTATTATTATTATTATTATTATAACTTGCAGAGGCTTGCAGAAGCAATTTATTCAACCCCCATTATAATTGGGGCTCTTCCAGCATAATTGGGCTCTCTCATATCTTGAAATTAAGAACAAAATTGGCACATTTTCTCTTCCATCATTTGCAGCTAATAAGTTTCTATATGAGAACAAAGTGCTAATTTCTGGCCATCATCTGCTTAATGAGGTCACTTCCTGCTTAATGATATCACTTCTAGCCCTCAGCAAGCAGCATGGCTGCTATTTGGCTCATATGAAATGAGTTTGACACCCCCTGCTTAGAGTGGCTGGGGAGGCCCAGATACAAAGCCCCACCCCTCCATGAAATCTCTATCACACAACTTAGCTTCCTTCACAAAGATAAAAGGAAGGTGAAAGCTATATATTCTGCCCTGAAATCCTTGGAGAAATATGAATACTAGAAATAAATACCCTAGATGCTTGCCTATAAGTCAATCTCACAGATAAGTCAAAGGCAGACTGTGAGCAAAAAAAAAAAATCATGGAATTTTCTATGACCCTAAGATAAGTGGGGGGGGGGGGGCTTTTAAACTTAGGGGGGGTCTGACTATAGTTTTGTCTGATTTTACCTAATGCCAGATCCTAAAAAATAACCCACCAGTAATTGTTACCTAAGACCTGTACAGTCTCTAATAAAAATATTGTAAAAGATCATAAGATTCATTTTTATTTTTTAACTTTTTTATTTCTGGTCTTCACCACCTTTTTGTAAACACTATCTAAGTGAACTGTAAACAACATACCAGTAGAACAGTGGCTCCCAACCTAGGGTACACGTACTCCCAGGGGTACCTGACAGGACTTGAAAAAGAATTGAATAATGGTGGGAAAAGGCAGGTAGTGCTCCAGAATGCCTTGCAGGGCCAGCAAGGCAGGAAAGGAGGTAGCACGTTAGCTGTGAAAGCCCCACCAAAAGCTAGTTTTTGGTCATCAATTTAGGTATGTATCAGTGATTGAAAACCAGCACAGTGAAATAGTTGAAACATAATATGGAAATGATGAATTTCACCAAGAATTTCTTAGGACACTTCTCATGCAAAACAGTGCAAAGACATAGTCTTCTGTTCTTCAAACAGATAAAAAGAGAAAATACTGTGATGAAGTATGGGTTTTCATATGGAGGAGATGAGGTCTTTTATTAATCATATTAATTAGAAACATTTAGCTAATATGAGGGGTACAATTTATGGAAATAGGCTGCCTAGTGGTATGCAAGTGAAAAAAGATTGGGAACCACTGCAGGAGAACTATGAATCAAATCCTTCTTTAAGGTGTCTGATGTGTTAAGCTAGAGCAAGGGTGCCCAAATCCCAGCCCAGGGGCCACTTGTGGCCCTTGGGGACTCCCAATCTGGCCCACAGGGAGCCCCCAGTCTCCAATGAGCTGCTGGCCCTCTGGAGACTTGCTGGAGCTGCACTGGCCTGACGCAACTGGTCTCACAGTTCAACCTCTCACATGAGCTGTGGAATGAGGGCTCCCTCCACTGCTTGCTGTTTCACATCTGTGATGCAGCAGCGGCATGAAGAAAAGGCCAGCCTTGCTTTGTGCAAGGTTTTTTTATAGGCATGGAGCTCTTGCAAGACCTTCATTCATTCATTCATTCATATAAGTTCCATCTCTAATATATTCATTCATATAAATGTATGTAAATGTATTTAAATTTGAAATGTAAATTAATTCCTCCCCCCCCCCGGCCCCGGCTCCTCACACATTGTCAGAGAAATGATGTGGCCCTCCTGCCAAAAAGTTGAGACACCCCTGAGCTAGAGGCTCTACATATAACATACAATTTATAACACATAACTTGGAGTGTGCAATTCAATTCACAGCAGAGATACAAGCAACAAGGCATGACTGAGCAAGTGCAGCTACACATACTTGCAACTCTGTTTACTCAGTAGTAGGCACATTGTGGGTGTTATTCTTAAGTAATGGTGCACTGAACAGTAGCCTGGAACTTTGTTTCAAAAGGAACAGAGGACATCCTGGTGTTTAAAAAAATAGACCTGTGCAAAATGCAAGCATTTGCAAAAAGGAAGGAGGCTGTAGCAGCCTCCCTGAAACTTAGAGAAGGAAGCTGGCTTCAATGGAATTCAATGGAAGTCTCAGGAGCAGTGAAAAAGTTAATTTTGGCTGGAGCTTTCCAGTGGTTGCCTTGGAGATTTGTATTGGCAACCTTCAGTCTCGAAAGACTATGGTATCGTGCTCTGAATGGTGGTTCTGGCACAGCGTCTAGTGTGGCTGAAAAGGCCAATCTGGGAGTGACAATCCCTTCCACACCGGGAGCAAGTGCAGTCTGTTCCTGGTCTGTCTCCCTGGCTATGGGCCTTCCTTCTTTGCCTCTTTGCCTCGGACTGCTGGCAAAGTGTCTCTTCAAACTGGGAAAGGTCATGCTGCACAGCCTGCCTCCAAGCGGACCGCTCAGAGGCCAGGGTTTCCCACTTGTTGAGGTCCATCCCTAAGGCCTTCAGATCCCTCTTGCAGATGTCCTTGTATCGCAGCTGTGTTCTACCTGTAGGGCACTTTCCTTGCACAAGTTCTCCATAGAGGAGATCCTTTGGGATCCGCCCATCATCCATTCTCACGACATGACCAAACCAATGCAGGCGTCTCTGTTTCAGCAGTGCATACATGCTAGGGATTCCAGCACATTCCAGGACTGTGTTGTTAGGAACTTTGTCCTGCCAGGTGATGCCGAGAATGCGCCGGAGGCAGTGCATGTGGAAAGCGTTCAGTTTCCTCTCCTGTTGTGAGCGGAGAGTCCATGACTCGCTGCAGTTCAGGACGCAAGCTCTGTAGACCTGGATCTTGGTATGTTCTGTCAGCTTCTTGTTGGACCAGACTCTCTTTGTGAGTCTGGAAAATGTGGTAGCTGCTTTACCGATGCACTTGCTTAGCTCGGTATCGAGAGAAAGAGTGTCGGAGATCGTTGAGCCAAGGTACACAAAGTAATGGACAACCTCCAGTTCATGAACTTCCAGTTCATAATAATAATAATAATAATAATAATAATAATAATAATAATAATAATAATAATAATGCCTGCATAACAATTATTATTATTTTTGTATTGGCAACCTTCAGTCTCGAAAGACTATGGTATCGCGCTCTGAAAGGTGGTTCTGGCACAGCGTCTAGTGTGGCTGAAAAGGCCAATCCGGGAGTGACAATCCCTTCCACACCGGGAGCAAGTGCAGTCTGTCCCTGGTCTGTCTCCCTGGCTATGGGCCTTCCTTCTTTGCCTCTTAGCCTCAGACTGTTGGCAAAGTGTCTCTTCAAACTGGGAAAGGCCATGCTGCACAGCCTGCCTCCAAGCGGGCCGCTCAGAGGCCAGGGTTTCCCACTTGTTGAGCTCCATCCCTAAGGCCTTCAGATCCCTCTTGCAGATGTCCTTGTATCGCAGCTGTGGTCTACCTGTAGGGCGCTTTCCTTGCATGAGTTCTCCATAGAGGAGATCCTTTGGGATCCGGCCATCATCCATTCTCACAACATGACCAAGCCAACGCAGGCGTCTCTGTTTCAGCAGTGAATACATGCTAGGGATTCCAGCACGTTCCAGGACTGTGTTGTTTGGAACTTTGTCCTGCCAGGTGATGCCGAGGATGCGTTGGAGGCAGCGCATGTGGAAAGCGCTCAGTTTCCTCTCCTGTTGTGAGCGAAGAGTCCATGACTCGCTGCAGTACAGAAGTGTACTCAGGACGCAAGCTCTGTAGACCTGGATCTTGGTATGTTCCGTCAGCTTCTTGTTGGACCAGACTCTCTTTGTGAGTCTGGAAAACGTGGTAGCTGCTTTACCGATGCGCTTGTTTAGCTCGGTATCGAGAGAATGAGTGTCGGAGATCGTTGAGCCAAGGTACACAAAGTCATGGACAACCTCCAGTTCATGCTCAGAGATTGTAATGCAGGGAGGTGAGTCCACATCCTGAACCATGACCTGTGTTTTCTTCAGGCTGATTGTCAGTCCAAAATCTTGGCAGGCCTTGCTAAAACGATCCATGAGCTGCTGGAGATCTTTGGCAGAGTGGGTAGTGACAGCTGCATCGTCGGCAAAGAGGAAGTCACGCAGACATTTCAGCTGGACTTTGGATTTTGCTCTCAGTCTGGAGAGGTTGAAGAGCTTTCCGTCTGATCTGGTCCGGAGATAGATGCCTTCTGTTGCAGTTCCAAAGGCCTGCTTCAGCAGGACAGCGAAGAAAATCCTAAACAAGGTTGGTGCAAGAACACAGCCCTGCTTCACTCCGCTTCGGATGTCAAAAGGGTCTGATGTGGAGCCATCGAAGACAACAGTGCCCTTCATGTCCTTGTGGAAAGATCTGATGATGCTGAGGAGCCTGGGTGGACATCCAATCTTGGGGAGAATCTTGAAGAGGCCGTCTCTGCTGACCAGGTCGAAAGCCTTCGTGAGATCTATGAAGGCTATAAAGAGTGGCTGTCGTTGTTCCCTGCATTTCTCCTGCAGTTGTCTAAGGGAGAATACCATATCAGTGGTGGTATCAGCACTATCAGCATATCAGCATATCAGCAGGACCTATCACTCTCATCAGTGCTTATGCACCGACTCTGTCATCTCCAGCAGAAGCCAAAGACAAATTCTATGATGACCTGGCCACCACTGTCAAGAAAATCCCTGTAAAAGAGCCATTGTTCATCCTCGGCGATTTCAATGCTAGAGTTGGTGCTGATAACAGTTCATGGCCCACTTGCTTAGGTCAGTTTGGCACTGGGAGGATGAACGAAAATGGCCAACGCCTGCTAGAGTTTTGCTGTCATCACGGTCTCTGTGTCAGCAACACATTCTTCAACACAAAGCCCCAACATAGAGTCTCTTGGAGACATCCAAGATCAAAGCACTGGCACCAGCTCGACCTGATCCTCACCAGACGCTCCAGCCTTCCCAGCATCAAGATCACACGCAGTTATCATGGTGCTGCCTGTGACACTGACCACTCCCTGGTGTGCAGCAGAGTGAAACTGCAAACAAAGCGACTGTATCACACGAAAAAGGAAGGAAGACCTCGCATTGATACCAGCAAGACCCGGGATCAGAGAAAAGTGGAGGAATTTGCACAAGCGCTTGAGGAATCTCTTCCAGGCCCGGCCGACGCAAACGCATCCAACAGATGGGAACATTTCAAGAATACCGTTTACAACACCGCCTTGTCCATATTCGGCAAAAAGACCAACAAGGCGGCAGACTGGTTTGAAGCCCACTCTGAGGAGTTGACACCAGTCATTGAGGAAAAGAGGAGAGCTCAAGCAGCATACAAGGCCTGTCCCAGTGAACGCAACCTGCAGGTCCTCCGAACTGCTCGCATCAAAGTCCAACAGACTGCCAGGAGATGTGCTAACGACTACTGGCTCCAGCTCTGTTCCGAGATACAGATAGCAGCTGACACGGGCAACATCAAGGGGATGTATGATGGTATCAAGCAGGCCCTAGGTCCAACACAGAAGAAAATTGCCCCTCTGAAGTCTGCCACAGGCGAGGTCATCCAGGATCGGGCGCAGCAGATGGAACGCTGGGTGCAGCACTACTCTGAGCTATATTCCAGAGAAAATGTAGTCACCGAAGAAGCACTGAACAACATTGAGTGCCTGCCTGTGCTGGAAGAGCTTGACAGTGAACCAACCCTAGAAGAACTTCACGTGGCCCTGGACTCCCTTGCCTTTGGCAAGGCACCTGGAAAAGACAGCATCCCTGCTGAAGTCCTAAAATGCTGCAAAGAGATCATCGTCACTGAGCTGCATGAAATCCTCTGTCTCTGCTGGAGAGAAGGTGGAGTACCTCAAGACATGAGGGATGCAAACATCATCACGCTGTACAAGAACAAAGGTGACAGGGGTGACTGCAACAACTACCGCGGCATCTCTCTCCTTAGCGTTGTAGGAAAGCTGTTTGCCCGAGTTGTACTAAAGAGGCTCCAGGTACTTGCAGAGAGCGTCTATCCAGAATCGCAGTGTGGATTCCGAGCCAACAGGTCCACCACTGATATGGAATTATTATTATTATTATTATTATTATTATTATTAACAGTATTTATATACTGCTTTTCAACTAAAAGTTCACAAAGCGGTTTACAGAGAAAAATCAAATAACTAAATGGCTACACATTTAGTTATGTGTATACAAAGGTATACACATTTGGTCCCTGTTGCATATATGCAATGTTGGGCAGAAATGGCTTAAGAGAGATCTGATGTCTCTCATTTTAACTGATCTTTAGTGTTGGATGATTGCTTCGTATTCCCTAATTTGCAGTGTTTTGAAATGGGGAGAAGGTTGGGGATAGACCTTGTTGAAAATGGTCTCTCCACCATGGATTCTTGTCTCTGAAAAGCAGAGTCAAACCATGACACTTTATCTCAAATCCTGTGACTAGCAATGCTATAAGTGAGGCCTGCTATGACACATCTGTACAACTGCTAAAAACCAGTGGTGTAGAGGAGGTGGAGTGGGCTGGAGCACCACCTATACTGAGGAAATGGAGTGACATTAGGAGAGGAACCTCACTGTGTCACTGGCGAAGAGCAATAAAAAATAAGTCAACATTTTCCAGGATGGGTATGTGTTCTCCAAAGCAGCCTGCACTTCAAAGATTATCATGCCTCCTGGTTGGCAGTAAACACATGGAAGATGTATGGTTTTCTGTATGTTGGTGGCAGCTTTGCAGAACACAGAGCTGTTGGCAGAAAAATCTGCTTGTTTTTTGTCTTTCTTTGCAAATGAGAGAAGACTTTGCTTTGTCTTCCTCTTTCTGCAGGCTTGCTTTCAAAGTGTGACAAAAACAAGAAGGCATTCCCTCTACCTGCCTTCCATCAGGGCTCTGGTCTCCAAAACTATCTGTAACCTATGGAGCAGTGTTTCTTAAACTGTGAGTCAGGATCACAAGCCAGTTTCAGGTGGGTCCTCATTAATTTCATTGTGTGTTTTATTTTTAATACATTGATGCTACCATGGTATGTGACTGCATTTGGGAAAATGTTACAGATCTGTACTTTTAACAGGTGACTATGTATATGCTTTTAACAATGACAGTCAATGGTGGATAAAATTGCAGCCTTTGAGATGTTTGGGGAATTTTTTTTTATTTTTTTTTTTGCAGATCAGCAATTGCTTGGGAGGGTTAGGTGAGTTCTTCTTTATTTTAAATAAATTTTTAAGCTTATGCTTATTGTAAACTTTTGATTTACTTCGAGCCCAATCCTAAGCATGTCTACTCAGAAGTAAGTCCCATTATAGTCAATGGGTCTTACTCCCAGGTAAGTGTAGATAGGATCAAAGCCTTACTCAATTGATTTGATTTGATTTTGTGTTAGTGGTTTTAAAAATGTTCCCTGCTTGATAATGTCACTTCTGGCCATGACATCACTTTCAGCTTAATGGCATCACTTCTGGTGATTTTCAACAGATTGTCATTCTGAAAAGTGGGTCCCAATGCTAAAAAGTTTGAGAAGCACTGCTAAAATAAATCACTGGTCTCTCTTTCTAGCAAGATGAGGGGGCTTGGAAGAGACTATTTTTCCCCCCATTTGAGCTGAGATTTGTTTGCATGTGAGTGACTAGCCATTTACCATCACCTCCACCAATTCCCTTTGTGTTTGCTAGAGGGCTTGGGAGAAATGAGATATCTTATGAAGCAGTTTGGTGAGGAAAATGGCAAGTGCAGCTTTGAGTTTGTCTGCTCTGTATTGCAGCATGAATTTCAGAAATCCTTGCCTCTTCTGCAAGTACATGCTACAGGAGAAGAGGTGGAATAGGAGGTGAGGACAGAGGGTGGTCTTGGCTAGTTATTTATGGACCCCTGGCCACATCCCTTTATCCTCAGGATCACCTTCTGTGAAGAACAAGGTAAATAACTGACTTTAGTCTGACTCCATCTTGTAGGCCTAAGCCATTTTGCAACAGCTGTGAATGAGAGACGTTCAACCAGGTGAGCGACATGATAGTGGGTTTGACCCCAAGGTCTTGCTGATTGGGAATGCATTGCAGCTGCTCTCTCCTGCAGTGTTAAGGCCCTTGAGACTGAAGGATACACAAGAACAAATTGGGAACGTGCATTTCTGGCACACTGGGGTGTTTGGCCACTGAACCAGGAGTGTGTAAGATAGGTCTGGACTAAGAGTGTGTAAGAGAGACCCTGGATTATGACACCTCTCATGGTGAGCACACCTTCATGTTTCTTCTGACTGACTACCTTTTCTACAAACCTTCCTATAAAAATATGAGGATGCATTATACCAATCTATCTATGTGCTGTATTTATATTTATATTTTATTCCACCATTCCTTTAAGGAGCTCAGAGTGAACAATGCGCCTTTGCTGCATGCATTCCTTTTAGTTGCAGGTTGCAACCTGTAATTCCCACAATGGAATTATAAAACATTCAAAGCTCCAAATGTCCCTGGAAGTGAGGGAAAGGGCTAGCCTGCCAGATGATTGGAGAAGCTACAGTTCTGGGAAAGAGGGTGTGCTGGGAGATGAGGTATGGATAAAAAATCAATTCACACACATCCTAGAAACACGAAGGACTGCAAGTTGCTTATGGGAAACAGGGCTGCTGAGGTGGTAGGGGACAAAGGATGAGACTGGATACCATACACTCATTGGAGTATTGCCACAGGCAGAAAGAAGGTGCCTGCAAAAAATGTTTGATGAGGAAGTAATTTCAAGTCATTCAAACAAGGTAAACAACAATCTTCAGAACAAGACAATAAATAAAAAAAGTAGAACCCATAAAATAGATTATCTTATTTACTCCATTTTTCTTAAAATGTTGGAGTTGTTGCTAAAGAATGTTAACCACAACTAACAGCTCAATCCTCCAGGGCTGCAGTGTCAGTCTCAGGCATACAGCCTGGCAACAGCCATCATGGAAGTGCTGTAAAGCACTTCGCTGCAGCCAGAAGGAGGCATGCACCTATGTGGAGGCCAGTGTGTGCGGGCGCTGGTCCTCTGCGCCAGCCAGTAAAAAGTGTTCCCTTACCTTGAGGAGACCTTCAGCTGGCTCTATGCCCATGTGGGATACTGTGGCCGCTGCTTTGGCACAACTGTATTGTGGCATAGGCAGTATGGTTAGGATTTGGCTGTAAGTCCCAATGAAATTAATGGGACTCAGGTTAGTTGTGATGACTCACCTGCTTCATGATTTTAGTGGGGCTTAGTCATTAGTGCTTTTTTAATGCAACCTTCTGGAACCAATACTGCATGACTTTGTCATACTGTCTGAATGGCATCAAGGTTGGCCTCTTCCCCAAGTTCTGGCAAAAGCAAAGAACAATTAAAATCCAAACTGGAGGGGATGAGGAGGGTCTTCTGACATGTCTCCTCAGTACTAAATTAGAATTGATTTCACCCCAGCAACACCTCCACTTTTGTTAGTATTACTAGAAGTGGAGATATTCCTGGGGTGAAATCAAGAGAGAGAAGCAGGATAAGGTGGCACATAAAGAAAGGGGAATACCACCAAGATCATGCTCTGATATTGACTAGATGTGGCATGTCAACTTACCAAATACCATCTTTGGATTAGCAGCTTTGGGTTACCCATGAGGGACAAGAAAAGCGGAATATAAATACTTCAAATAAATAAACAATGAGAGGGAAAGAAATACAAGCTATGAAGGATTCTATGCAATAAAAAGGTAAGAATAATTAAACCTAAGCTCTGTCAGAAGGAAATAGGCCTTTTGTGATTCTGTGTCTAGTAGCTTAAATAATGGGAAAAGCAAGAAGCTTATAGTGTTGCAGTAAGACAATGGATAGTGGAATGAAAGAAGATGATAAAACTATAGAGGCAGCAATGGATGAAATCTGGGTCATTGTGGGATTCTAGGGAGCCTGCTTTGGTGTAATACATACTTTACTCCCTCCTTTGCGGCTGCTTGCCAGCTCATGCATGTGAAATTTCACTGTCATTTTCATAGCTCCATTACGCTTTCTTTCTCCAACACTTATCCAAATCCTAAAAGCCAAGGCTAGGTGCAAGAGGTCATAATCCTGAATGCAGTAGGAAGGAATGCCAGAAAGCAACTTTCAGTTGTGCTCTAGGCATCATCCTTCAACCACTCTGCCTCACCTAGTCATTTATATAACAAACCCATTCCTGACTATAGTACTGTTTTAGAAGAAAATCCAATCCCATTGGGATCAGAGCCTGGTAGAAAAATAACAAGCTAGGAAATTCTGTGCTTTATTTTTATTCAGTTGAATGGAATTGAAAGTTGATTCCTGGTTTACCAGTAGCAATGTGAGAACCACTAACTTTTCATTTTTGCCCTCTTCTGGCAATTTGGGAAATATGATGGACAGGGCCAATTACATGGTCCTATAGCTCAATCATCTCTTGGTCAAGAGAAAGGGCAATGACTGTTAAAGAACCATGTCATTGACCTACACATGACCGCTTTGAGGATGACTCTTGGTGAAATGTAGTATATAAAATAATAATGCTGTAATATGCATTTCCTGAATACAAATGTGGTTGGAGTGACACAAGAAGCAGTCGTGGAGTAATGACTCCGAGCCCGATCCTGAGCTCCCGTGGCATGCGTCTGTAGCAACACCAAAGATGGCTGCCGCCACATCCTATGCTCCCACGGCAGCCATGGGCAGCACCTCGGGAGAAGGGGACTTTTGTCCCCTTCCCCTGGCTAAAGGGAGTAGCCCCACAACGGGCTACCAGAAGGTTGGTGGTGAAGTAAGAGCTTTCGCGTTAGGCGCTGAGGGCTGTGGATCCAGTGAAGCGTTGCTCCACCAGTCCCACCTCCCTCCCTCCCCACTCCGTCCTCCCAGTACACCTCCCCCACCTTCCGCACTGGGTTACCATGGCCACTCGCCCGGCTTTAGAGCTCGCAAACGTGCCTTATGGCACGTTTGCAACAGTGCACACTGGCGGTAAGCCAGTGTGTTGAGCTCAGGATTGGGCTCTCCCACAACAGTCTCATATGAGTTGGTCCTTAATTATGGCAAAGTTTTGCTGAATTGTTCATAGTGTAATAGCACAGCTATTGTTCATGGGAATATTTATAGGAAAAGACCTTGCCAATGGAATAACAAGAAGAGAAAAAACACCAAGACTACATTAGTTTCAAATAAGGGGGGGGAGCAGCTTTTCTTTAGCAAAGGTTTATCACATTTCATTGTGGCCTCTACCAGCCTTCTCCAAATCAAGGAAAAGCAGTTTCTAGAATTTTAGAGTGTAAAAAAGATGCATGAGCTATAAATACTGACTGGTGTCTCAGGCAATGTTCCCTCTAATTTTCCCCTGGAGTGTGCCTATGGTGGTTGCACAGGGGTGGCTGTGGACTACTTAGCAATGATGTCATTGTCATTGCCAAATTCTGGAGCACTGAGAAGGAAACTGTGCAGGGCTTCAATTAAAGAGGGCTGGTCTCAGGCCTGGGAGAATTAAAAAGAAAAATTGGAAGGGATTAGATAATTCACTTAAGGCCCTGACCATAAAGATTTTAATGTCCAATGTCCTTTTAAGGAAGTGAAAGTTTGTGAAAAAAGAAGGCTTGCTGTATTGCCCTTTGTAGTATTAACAGTGCAATTCAAAGGAGCAGTTGAGCCGGCTCAGGGATGCCATAAGTCATGTTTGTCCCTACTCAGGAGCCAGCTAGGCTAGTGCAAAGATCTGTGCTAACTTGGCAGTGCTGGATCCAACCCCTGCACTGGGCAGCACAGGTAAGTATGCCCTGGACAACGTGGGGCCTGGGAGAAAGTGGCGGGAGGGCAGAATGAAGGTGAGAAGGGGGTGTTTTGGGGTAGGGGAGGGTGGAACGGGAGGCAGATTGGACCTGGGAGGGGACTAGGTTCAGCAGCAGTGGCACATGACATATGTGTGCCATATGTGAACCATGTCTTTAAAATAACTAAAAAGGGAATATAGGTTAGTATTATGGCAGACTAGCCACCTTGTAGGAGAGCACATGCTGCTTGCTTCTTCTGTATCATAAATAAAACAATGATGACTGAAATAAGCCTCCCATTACCTCCTCTCCAAAGGAAGCCAAACTGAGATAGCCATGCCCTGTACTCACCTCTTAAGGAACTGAGGAGCACATAACTGTTTGTGAAGAAACTGTTCCAAAGCAACTGTTTCTGGTTGCTTTGGATCAGAAAATAAGCAACAGTTGCGAGTGTGTATTTGTTATGGGGAGGCAAATAACATTGGGATCTTCCTGTTGTGACATAATTATCCTTATGTCCTGAGCCAGTCTGCACAGTGCAGGACTGCTACCTCCTGTTGGCCGCATCCTGTGGACTGGCTGGGACCAGGCTGGCTGGGAAAGGAAAATGAAGACGAATTTACTCACCTCTTTGACTGCTGCCTGGTTCTGTATGGTGTCTGCTCGCCCTGACTGCAACATCCATATGTATGGCATAGATTTTCAAATATTTGTTATGTTTTATATTTATGTTTATATACCACTTTTCAACAAGAGTATTTCACAAAGTGGTTTACAAAGTAAAATAAAATCAATAAATGCTTCCCTGTTTTTAAAGGGCTCACCATCTTTTTTAAAAAAAAAAAAAAAGGTCGAAGAGACACCAGCAACAACCACTGGAGAAGATGTTATGCTGGGATGAAGAGGGACAGTTGCTGTCCCCCTGCTAAATATAAGAGGATGCCACTTTAAAAGGTGCCTCAGATCCCAGTTCCACTGTTCTGGTGCAGGGAATACTTCCTAAGAAAATGCAAGCCAAGTTTTTGCATCAGGAGTAGAAATCTGGATCATATTGCTGCTAGCCCATATAGCTTGTCCCATTATTAGTAATTGGGACTGCCCAGTGTTCATTATCATTGAGAGAATCTCTCTCCAGGTTCCATGTTTGGTACTGCAGACAAGTGCTGTACTCATGGTTGGGAAAGGGCTTAGAATTGTGTTGGTGCAGGGGTGAGACTTTTGGATGTACACTCATACAGGCTGGGTAAAGCATCCACAATTAGTATAACATTGGAATGGGGCTTTAGAATAAGATAATTCAACAGACCTGCCCAATATTGCCCACCAAGCTGCAACTGATTGATCATCATCATCATTATATTGAATTTTTTTTACTTGCCATTTTATAAGATTGTTCACTGCCTCCATTTTGGGTATTTAATAAATAAATAAATTTAATACCCATTTTGGTTATTTAATAAATAATAATAATAATAATAATAATTTTTATTATTAAATACATAATAATAATAATTTTTATTATTAAATACATAATAATAACATAAATAATAACTAAATATAATTTGGCCAACTAGTACATAATCCAAACACTAACAATATACAAAGCACAAACCATCAATATGCCCCCAGACATTCAAAAACTATTATTCTTTTCATGGTATAACTGTTTATATTAGCTACAGATTCTCTGTACTAGATCCAAAATATTTGCAAGATGAAGGTCCTTTGATGAAAGTAAGTAGGAAGTAGTAGGTTTCTTATTTCTGAGTACCCTTGCTGAGGACTGTACTGTAACAATGTTACAGCACAAACCTATATATGTTTACTCAGAGGTAAATTCCATTTTGTTCAAAAGCTTACTTGCTATAGTGTGCAGGCAAACACTGAAATGCACACTTTCCTGGTGTAACTCCATTGAAAATAATGGGATTTGCTTTTGAGTAGACATGAATTGGGCTGTTGATCAGTCTGTGCTGTGCTTTAAGATGATTACGTATAGATGGATGCCTGTAAACATTTGTTTTATTTATTTTTCAGATTTTTATACTACCCTTCCTCCGAGAAGCTCAGTGGTGATATAGGTGCTTGCTTCCCTCTTTTTGTCCTCACAACAACCCTGTTGAGGTAAGTTAGAGATAGTGACTGGCCAAGGTCACCCAGGAAGCTTCATGGCTAAGCAGAGGTTTGAACTTGGATCTTCCAGGCTAAGCCCAACACAGACGGAACCACCACACTATCCTGGCTATGAAAGTAAATGAAAGAAAAATAACTTGTGCCTTTGTAGAAACAGCCAGATAATGAATCTAGAGATTATTTGAATATCTTTATCATATCTTGTGGTCTGTTCTGATTTATTTTTCTCAAAGCAGTATTGTTGTATAAGCATATACTCATAATACACAGAAAGGTGAACGTACATCATATAATGTACATGGAAGGAAATTATTATGGGAGTTTGACAAAAAAATACCATAGTATGAGGGGAAGTAATCTATCAGAGATTCAAAACTGAAAAGGTTACCTGACCATTAGAGCCCTACTGCTGCAACTACATCAGTACATTGATTTTAAAAAATACATGTGTTAATTAATAAATATCTAGCTCCTTCATTTCACCTCCCCCAAATCAGTTAAAAAACATTAAACAGGTTTTTTTTGGTATCATGGGTTGTAAAATATACTAGTCATTAAATGAAAAAGGAGCTAAGCAAAACCTTAAAAATAGAGAACATCACAATGTGAAGGTGAAAATGACAGGTTTAATCTGTTAAGACTATAGCAATCCAAAATAGTACATTAACTATGAACCTGCAGATTCACACTTGAATCAACTCACCTGCCCTTTTTATAGACTTCATGTATTTCCTTTCCTTGCCAGTGAGCTCTGCATTCAATGGATAAAATCCAGCCCCAAAGCAGCAAGAAGATGCTAAACTTCATTTTACAGATAGTCAACATGTTATCCTCCGGTCTTGTGTCCAGAAATAGTCCACAAAAGAAGACAAAAACCAAAATGAAGAATCTTTTTCTCTTTTTAAGACATTATTGGTCTGTTCATTATTGGAAGGATGTTTACTCATACAAAAAAATCATCCCGCAGTATTTAATCTGGACAGTGGGGAAAGCAATTTCCACTAAACCTATAAATCCCTCTACGTCAGATGGCAGGGATTTTCGAAGAGTGTAGAATTCATGAATCTGTGCAGAACAGTTATTCTTTTTTGCTTGAAACAAGCTATTGTATAAATCGGTTTAAAGTGAAGCATTTCAGGTAGTTTGGAAAATGGCATTTATCATCCATTTAAGAAAACTAGGATATGCTGACTGTTTAAAGGTCATCCAGCGTAGCTCTTTACTCAGTGAGAAAGGATCTGATGCCAGTGGAAGCACCTGTTGAGATAGTCTTATACACCATTGGCATGCATTTAAGAAACAGCTGTTCTGAGATGCATCATGGACCACTATCTCACACTCATTGCTTTGCTCTAGGAATGAAAGATAATGTTTTGATCCCCAGGTTTTTTGGGTTGCACATGATGCTTGTTTATGGAGATGCCATTGTTGATGTGGTTCAAGAAACATGCAGGGCTTGTGGCTCATGCTTCACTGTTGTCTGGTTGCCAGAAGCTTGGATACGAACTGGCCAGCAGCAAGCATCCAGTTTTGGGGGTAAAGAAGTGAATAAAGTGAATTGTGTGTGTTGTGGAGTTGGATATTTATAAGGTATCATTCATCGCTCATTGTTCCCCATCTCAGCAAAGCAGATGAGTTGAATACTCCACAGGCAAAGAAAGCAACAAGTTTTTAAAGGGCTTAGGTAAAATACTGTCAACATTTGGCAATTAATTAATTGGTTATAGATATGTAGGATTTTGAAATAGCCATTTCTAGAATTACTGCACTCATTGGTTCTTCCCCCAAAGTAGGCACCTACTAATTTCACAGTAAAGGGACAAGATAGTACTACCACTGGAATTTTCCCATTGCCGCTTCGCATCTTTCTTGCTCCTTTTGGTATCAATCTGTTACTTCCACAAAGCTATATGCAAGGAAATTCCCTTCTTCAAGCCAGCAAGTTTCTCCATGATTTGAAGTCCTCCCTCCCCCAGAAAACATTGACTTCCCTTTTTATATATTAGGTAGTTTGTGTTTGAGTTCTAAGGGCTTTTCTGTCTAGACAACAGGGTGACACGATGTTGCTGAAGGCTTAAAGAATGATAGTCATGGTAGTGGTCATATTCTTATATCATTATATGAATGTCAAATTACACATCACAGTAGGAGCATGGCTCTGTTTCTTCTTTTGTGCCATTGGCACAAAAATTGATGCCAGTGGTATCTTCCCACCAAGGGCAGATAGCAGTTTCGGGTGGGGGGGGGGTATAATTGGAACTGCAATGTGGGAGAAAGAGTTAACGGTTCTCTGCCGTACAGTGGTCCTGGGAGCTCTGCAGCCACTTTAAAAAAAAAGGAAAGTTTAGAGTACAATGACACTTTTAGCATCACTTGTAGTTTGGGTGTTAAAGGAACAGGAATCACACAGCTAAAGAAAATTCCCAGCTCACTCCAGACTATAACTAATAATAGTTCTCCTTAGTAAGTCTCTGTCCCTATGGGTCTCCTTGGACCTGCACCAGCTATTTTTCTGGTGTAAGTTTGAGGAGAGTAAGGGAGAGGGAAGGGAAGAGGAAACGGGGTTAGGATCTCGGTGCACACTGATGCCACTGGGATCTACCCTTCCCTCTCCAATTCTGCCTTCCACCCACACTCTGTCCAGAAGCTTCGCCTTTGCTCCTCTCCTCATTCTGTCCAACTCACTGCTGCCAGCTTACCTTACCAGTTTACCTTACCTTACAGTGCTGGAAGTAGGCAGCTGCAGCAGCAATCCTCAGATACTGCTGCCATTTGCAGTGGCAATGCCAAAATGGCTGCTAGCATTGCGCTGTGCGCACCACCTTATGGCCATTTACAACAGTGGAATTGTGTTCGGGCTGCGTAGCCCTAGTTAGGATTTGGCCATGAGACAGTATGCCAAATGTCATGCCTCATTATCTAGTGCTGCACCTCCACCACTCCTCCTCAGATTAAAAAAAAAAAAGGATGAGAAGAACGGAATGGGAGAGGAAGTGTGGAGGAATGGTGGGCTAGATCTGATACAGGAGGAAGAAGAGTGGTGGAAGCAAGCTGACAGATGGAGGTGGGTACCCTGCACCAATCTACCAACTGAGACCACATCCTCAGACAACCTCACGAATGGGCCAGCCCTGTATGGGCACCAAAATGCCCAAGAAGGCCAGCTTTCTTCAGATTTCCATGTCTTATATGTTGCAACCTTTTGAACAAACTGTAAGTGACAGAGAAGTCCTGATGTAAGCCCTTTAAGAGGGAATTGCACTGCTTGAGTCATATAATCTTAAAAGCATGCACTGCTTTTGTGCACTAGTTATGGAATATTTCTCTCTCCCCCTGTATTTCATATATGAAAGTAGAAACTTCTGTACTGACTCATGAAACAGAAAAAAACAAAAGCCCCAGTGCTAGAAATCTCCATTACTATTCCTCTACTCATTATAATAGCAATGGTTATTTACAGTATATACTTCTAGCAATGGATATTTACAGTGAATACCTCTAGTAATGGATATTTACGGTGTAAACTGGCATAATATTACAGACACCTTTAGGGATCTGGCCATCCAAGTACTGCTTAATATTGCTGAACTTTCTTCTTTGTCTTGGTGGTCTCTTTGTTCCTCTTCAGAAGAAAAATCATTTTTCTCCAGTGCTGGCCCAAGGCCTACTAGGGGTTATATACTATTGCAGGGAGGTGTGTGTTCTTGACCCCATCTCTCAGCTCCCTGTTGAGAGGAACTGTTGTTTCTGAAGCATGCACCATGGTGATATTGGCAGGTCACCTGATGTATTTGCTGCCACATCAGGGAGTGGGGTGGTGGTGAAGGCAAGCTGCCAGGAACTGAAAGGGAAGAATTGTTATCAACAGAGGGCATGTTGAGGTGATGGGATAAGGTGGTGGGTGATGTGATTCATTTCCCTAATTGTCTGTGGAGATTTCTGCAGGAGAGGATTCCCCAGTGGCGGCTTCCTGAGGTAGTCCAAGAAGAGAATCCATCAAAAAATTTGGTCTTCCTGGGCCATGATTCTCATTCGGCACATTTTGGGACATTCTAGAGCAGTGTTTCTCAAACTGTGGATCGTGAATCAATTCCCAAGATGGGTCCCCATTCATTTCAATATTTTGGTTTTAATATATTAGGCTTGATGCTACCATGGTATGTGCCTGCATTTTACAGGTCTGTACCTTTAACAGGCTACTCTGTTTATGCTTTTAACAATGATAGTCAATGGGACTTACCCCTGGGTAAGTGTGAGTGGGATTGCAGCCTAGGATTCTTAAAAAAATTTTCTGTTTGATGATGTCACTTCTGGTCATGATGTCACTTCTGGTGGGTCCTGCAGATTCTCATTCTAAAAAGTGGGTGCCAGTGCTAAAAGTTTGAGAACCACCATGCTAGAGATTTCTTTTTAAAATTGTTGAAAGAAAAAGAAAGACTTCCACTGGATTTGGTAGACAGAGTAGCAATTGCCACATCTGAGGGAAAGAAAATGCCAGAATACCCATGACCCAAGCCTCCTTAAATCGGAGCAAAAACAAAGCACAGGTAAAATATAGTTCATATCAGTCTAAGCCTGTGTAAATCCCTAAATGGATTGTATACTGTATAAAGAAAAGGGAATGCACCAGCCAGGAAACAGAAATCCGAAATGCTTCTGCAACTGGCCGTGCGCCAACATGAGCTAATGCTGCTCAGATCTGCTCTGCTGAGAACAACACCCTTCAAATCAAGATACTGCATTTATGTTTTCACATTAGACATTTCCAGCATGACTCGTGCACTGGAGCTGATCTCAGGCTTGTTTTTGTCAATATGACCTTTATACAACAAGTACAGTTTTAGAGGAAGATGCATGGCTGTGGAAAACAGAACATCAACCCTGTTTTCCTCCTTCTGCTTCTCCCTCTTTTTATCTGCTCTCCTTTCCAGATCATTCTGACCCAGTGCCTCCTCTCATTATTTCCCTTTCAATTTCACTCTTACCATCAACCCCCAACTTCTTGACCTTCACCACATGCAGCCATCTTCTTCTCTCATCCCAGTCCCATTTCCTGCCCTCTCTACCCGCCTTGCCTTGCCTTCCAATAAACCCCATACCCTGCTCTCCCAGCTGCGTAATAACCGACTATCTCTAATCTCTGAATTGCCCCATTTTGTCCCTTCTGCCTCTCATACTCTCAGCCCCTCACTGAATCTCTCAGCTTCAGTCTCCTCTTTCTCACCCAGCGCTGGTTGCTTTTCTTTTCACACCATCTGCCACGTCTGCTTCAGTGTGGAGCTGGGACAATGGAGACTGACAGCCCGTAGTTAGCTAGCCTGTGGTGCTTGGGTAAAGGATTCTTGGAACTGCTTGTGAAGGAGTTTGACATGTGGGATGTGATTGCATTGCTAATGTTACTGCTGTCTTTGCAGTATTGGAGTAATGTTCACAGTGAGTATGCTCAGCATTGTGTGTATATAATGCCAGCATCACATTTGTGTCTAGTCTGAGATTTTCGAAGGCTTTTTAAACCTTTAAGTGGGCATATTCTTTAATAAGCATATTTTCTTTCGCATCTTTGGTCTATGTAAATCAGCCATTTTCAACCACTGCACCTTGGCACACTGGTGTGCCGTGAATGGTCTGCAGGTGTGCCGTGAGAGTTCAGAGGAGGGTCATTTATTAGTTGGAGGATGTGAACCTCCCCACCAACAGCATGGTGTGCCTTGTCAATTGTCAACAAACCGATGGTGTGCCTTGACAATTTTAGTACCTTGTCAGTGTATTGTGAAATGAAAAAGGTTGAAAATCACTGATGTAAATTAATTTTACTTTTCAGAAAGTAGCTCACCTCCTCTATCACATAGAACAGTAATAAGTGTGAACTTCTGGTATAGGATAATACCATATTATCATTTGTATTTATTGTTTACATTGTGGTGTTTATTTGTTTTTGTTAAAGTCTAAAATTGTAAGCCGCCTTGGGCATCTTTTCCAGTGAGAAAAGTTGGGTTTGTATAAATAAAATAAAATAAATAAATAAAAGGCCACTGGCTGAGCTTCTGTCATGGAATGTTCAAGAACATCATAGGGCGCAATCCTAACCCCTTATGTCAGTGCTTTCCAGCACTGGCATAGCAGTGCCAATGGGACGTGTGCTGCATCCTGCAGTTGGATGTCACTCACGGAGGCCTCCTCAAAGTAAGGGAATGTTTGTTTCCTTACCTCAGAGCTGCATTGCCCTTGTGTCAGTGCTGGAAAGCACTGGTAGGGTTACACTGCTGAATTTTGACAGTTAATGCTGAGAAAAGTGAAAGGGCAAGTCAGCTGAGGGAAACCACCCACAGGGCTGGAGTAATTAATCTTCTTGAAATAGGAAACATGTTCTGGCTGTGTTTTTATTCTTTGTTATAGGGAGTCTAAGGAGCTTATTAGTGGAAGGACAGGAGCTCAGTTGGGGTTGGGTGGGATTCAAGCATGAAATCCTGACAAGAATGTTGGATTATAATGATATCCTCTGCTTTGTTCAGATGTATGCCTTCAGTCACTTCAAACTCAAATCCTGTGTACTGCTCTTGTGCTTCTCAAGTGTTCAGTATAACAGTGTGTGTTGTAGGTGAAAAGAGATGCAGAAGGACTGTAGAAGCAGGCCTCTAAGAAATCAAGGAAGACTATAAGGAGGTGGCAGGTCAAAAAGATTTTGGCACCCAAGAGGCAAAGTAACCGAGTAAAAGAGAACAAAGGAGGTAGTGAGCTGAGTAGCAGTAGCCTGTGGGAAAATGGATTGTTTAGCAAAGGTTCTTTCCAAGGTTAACTGAAACTGTTCTCCTAGCAGGTTTTGCCTTTTTAGTGCTTCCTGTTGATTGGAACAGGGATTAGCAGGGCCAGCTGGACCAGCACCTGAAGTAGGGTCCAGATCAGTGGCGGACCTTCCCTGCCCCATGCCCCAGGGGAAAAGGTCCACAAAGGCGCCTCTCATGGGATACCACCCCCCTGGGCAAATCTGCCCACCCCCACTTACCTGGAGCACACGGAGCTTCGTGCGACTCCAGGATGTGTCAGGGAAGCCTCCTGGAGCTTCCGCCATGCTTTAAACTGTGCTTCGGGCAAACCAAAGCACAGTTTCCTACCATATCAGAAGCCTCAGAGAGGCATTTGCGCAGTCCTAGAGGCACATGAGGCTCTGCGCCCGGGGCATTTACCCCTGTGATTTAATGGCATGTCTGCCACTGGTCCAAATTCTGTCTCCCTTTGTAATGCACATGCACATCCCTCCCCATCATCACTACCATGGCCTCCCTACTCTTTAGCATCCAGCACTTCTTCAAAACTGCCTAGGCAGAGAGGATTCCAGGAGCAGAAAAGCTTCCTTTTTTGTTCCCAAGACCCTCTGTATGCAGGGCCGCCCTATCCATGAAGCCGATTGAAGAGGTTGTCTCAGGCAGAAGGTTGGTTAAGGCAGCCATCTCTGTCCATCTCCTAACCCACACTATTACTCCTTCTCCTCCATGTCCTGGATTGGAAAAGGGGACAGAAAGGAAGAGGGAGGATTTTTGAGGTAGAACATTGGAAAGTGGGAGAAGCAGAGGCTAGCACATCATCATGACATTTGTTATGCCACCTTGGATTCCGATCATCCCCATTATTATTTGTTTTCCTGATGGAGCAAACATGTCTACTGTTATATGTGGTGGAGAGCAGTGCTTTCCTCAACTGATGATTCAGCAGAGAGCTGACAGCTCAGCAATGACACACACACACACACAGAGAGAGAGAGAGAGAGAGAGAGAGAGCAGCTCTAATCTTCAGAGACTATATTAAAAATGGAAAGATTGGAAAGTGGACTGCAGTTGCCAGATGTTGATAAGAAAGAAATTGCTGCTCTAGAACAATAGTATGGGAGCTGAACTCTGCCATAAAAAGGACAGCTTTCATAACTCAAATAATTTCATCAGCTCTTGCTGTTCTCTTGGCAGCAGGTCAGGCTGAGTGGTATGAACTTACATGGGTTCACCATACAATGACAAGAGTGTGCTAGAAGAGAAAATGTATAATAATAACTTGATTTTCTTATAGAAAGATGGTCTGTGTTTATGTCTCAGGGTAATCAGTAAATAAGAACAGGAACATATAAGTCTGTTGGATAGCCAACAACACATAAAGGCAGTGCTTTTCAACCGACCTGAATCTCACTGAGGGAATTCTGATAAGTTTTCCAGAAACTCAGGCCAAACATTCCCTGGAACACAGCTTGAAACACCACAGCCTTAAGGCAAAGCTGCATAAAAAAACTAGATCTACGTGGGTGGCCATGTTTCAGACCAAAGGGATAACTTGGACTGCAGCTTTCACTCAGGGAATTTGTGTACCAATTTCATGCTCCATGGAACTTGTGGCACATTTTGTTAGTTTCAAGGTAGAACTGACCCAGGAGATCTGTATGGTAGGCCAACACAGTAATTTCAGCAGTTGTGCTCACGGCAGTTCTTAAAAAATGAACATCTAGTTCAGCTTCCTCTATCTCACAGTGGCCCAACAAATGCCCCAGGGAGCACACCAGATAACAAGAGATCTGCATCCTGGTGCCCTCCCTTGCATCTGGCATTCTGACTTTCCAGCACTGACATAAGGGCAATGCAGCTCCGAGGTAAGGGAACAAACATTCCCTTACTTTGAGGAGGACTCAGTGAGTGACACCCAACTGCAGGATGCAGCACACGGCCAATTGGCACCGCTATGCCAGTGCTGGAAAGCACTGACATAAGGGGTTAGGATTGCACCCTCAGTCAGACTGAGTGACAGACAGTTTGAGTTGAGAAGTGACTGGAAGGAAGGCTCTTTGTGGTGCAGGAGTGTCTCACTGGGAATATGATGTAAAGCAGTAGCGTACTTGCTGTCTGATATGAGTGTGTACTGGTTGCCTCCACCGAATGCTGAATTTGGATAATTGTAGACACACCAACTATTAATTACATGGGACATAAACCTTCAATGATCGTTCCTTCAAAGGAAACTGAAACTCAAGTAGTACTGCCTTAAAACTTTTCAGTGTTTATGGAAGTAGAGTGTGCACCAATATTATTTTAAAAAAGAAGGTTGAAATGTACTTGGAAGTTATATTATTGGAATCTACTGCCTGGATTGTGTTCTACTTAATCAAAAGCTAAAAATAATGGCAGATAACTTGTTTACCAAATGGAAGACTATATACTGCTGTGACAATTGGCTATTGAAAGTAATCAATCAATACAGTAATCCCTTTCAATGAAATGGACCGAAACATTTGGAACTGAGAGCTGAATCTCCCTCATTATATACCCAGGCTTTTAGAGCCTGGTAAAGGGAGATCAGATATTTATGTATGCCTGCTGCAGCTATGAATAAACGGTCAGATGATATCCTCGAAGGAACTTCTTTTGTGGTGAAGTCACACCTCTCTTGCTTCTAGCTTCAGCCCCAGAGAGAGGAGTGAGTGGGGGGGGGGCATTGAGCAGCATAATTTCATATATGAAGTCCTGCATCCCTGCCTCCTGACAAAGTCACACTGTTTGAACACATTGTCTTTGAAAATTACACCGGCTTGTCCTCATCACTCAGATAGGAGAAATCTTCTCAAAGACACTCAGTCTTCTTAGTCTTTTCGTTAGTTTCTGCTTTACCCATTCACTAAAAAAATGGCAGGTTTCTAAAAATCCTACTGAGGGCTATCTCACAACTTAGAAGGTATTACTGTAAATGTCTTTTTGGTGTGAGTGAGCATTTATGTTAGACTGATGGAAAAATAAAATGTGTGTGGATTTATTTCCCCCTGGTGGAGCAAACTAAGAACTGCAAATTCTACCCCCAAATTCCTGTATTTTTGTGACCACATCATCATGCAGGTGCACCATGGGAGTTTGGTGGAGAGTTATTTATTAGTAGAGCCATTAGGGGGATGTGAACCTCCTACCAGCAGAATGGGGTGCCTTATGAATTGTCAAAAAACTGTTGGTGTGCCTTGACGGTTTTAGCACCTGTGTGCTATGAGATCTGTTGAGATGAAGAGGGGAAGATTACTGGAAAATAATGTATATAAGAACATAAGAATAGCCCCGCTGGATCAGGCCATAGGCCCATCTAGTCCAACTTCCTGTATCTCACCGTCGACCACCAAATGCCCCAGGGAGCACATAAGACAAAAAGAGACCTGCATCCTGGTGCCCTCCCTTCCATCTGGCGTTCTGACGTAGCCCATTTCTAAAATCAGGAGGTTGCACATACACATCATGGCTTGTAACCCGTAATGGATTTTTCCTCCAGAAACTTGTCCAATCCCCTTTTAGAGGCATCCAGGCCAGATGCCGTCACGACATCCTGTGGCAAGGAGTTCCACAGACCAACCACACACTGAGTAAAGAAATATTTTCTTTTGTCTGTCCTAATTCTCCCAACACTCAATTTAGCCTTTCCTCATAAGGAAGGTGCCCCAGCCCAGTAATCATCTTAGTCACTCTCTTTTGCACCTTTTCCATTTCCACTATGTCTTTTTTGAGCTGCGGCAACCAGAAATGGACACAATACTCCAGGTGTGGCCTTACCATCGATTTGTACAACGGCATTATAATATTAGCTGTTTTATTTTCAATACCTTTTCTAATGATCCCTAGCATAGAATTGGCCTTCTTAACCACTGCCTCACATTGGGTTGACACTTTCATCCCTCTCCTGTTCCGTCTCAGCTCAGAACCCATTAGTCTATAAGTGAAATTTTGATTTTTTGCCCCAGTGTGCATTATTTATTTGTTTTTTTGTTTGTTTGTTTGTTTGTTTGTTTGTTTGTTTGTTTGTTTGTTTGTTTTGTTGGATTTGTATTCCGCCTTTCTCCCCAAAGGGCACCCAAGGCAGCTAACAATCAGGTTAAAAAATACAAATACACATTAAAAATACAAAACATTTAAAAACAATTAAAAACAAGATAAGTTACATAGCAGCATAAGTTATAAATTTATAAAACAGCCCTTATGGTGCCTCGAAGGCTTTCCTGAATAAAAAAGTCTTTAGGCCCCACAGGAACATTAACAATGAGGTAGCTGCTCTCAATTCAAAAGGGAGGGAATTCCATAGTGCAGGTGCCACCACCGAAAAGGCCCTGTTTCTAGCCGCCATTCACTTCACTGCTCTCAATGACGGCACAACCAACAGGGCCCCTTCTGATGACCTTAGAGAACGGACTGGATTATACGGAAGAAGGCGGTCTCTCAAATACGCTGGTCCCAAGCCGTTTAGGGCTTTAAAGGTCATAACCAGCACCTTGAATTCAGCCCGGAAACGAATGGGCAGCCAGTGCAGCTGCCGGAGTAGCGGCGTGACAGAGTCAAACTGCCGACCCCCAGCAACCACATGAGCCACCACATTCTGCACTAGTTGTAGCTTCCGGATCGTCTTCAGGGGCAGCCCCACATAGAGCATGTTACAACAATCTAATCTTGATGTCACTATGGCATGGACCACCGTGGTCAGATCCGCCTGAGACAGGTACGGCCACAGCTGGCACACCAGCCGAAGCTGGGCAAAGGCACCCCTGGCTACAGCTGACACCTGGGCATCCAGGAGGAGCTGCGAGTCCAGGAGAACCCCCAAGCTGCGAACCTGCTCTTTCAGGGGGAGTGCAACCCCATTCAGTGCATAAAGTAATGCAAAGTGCATTACTTTACACTTACTTACACTGAAACTCATCTGCCATTTTGCTGCCCATTCTTCCAGTTTGGAGAGATCCTTCTGGAGTTTCTGGTCTTTACCTTTCGGAAAAGTTTGGCCACATTGCCAAACATAGCCACGTTGCTGCTCAACCCTGTCTCCAGGCCATTTATGAACAGGTTGAAAAGCACAGGTCCCAGGACAGATCCTTGGGATGCTCTGCTTTTCACCTCTTTCCATTGTGAAAATTGCCCATTGACACCCACTCTCTGTTTCCTGGTCCTCAACCAGTTCTTAATCCATGAAAGGACCTGCCCTCTAATTCCCTGACTGTGGAGTTTCCTCAGCAGCCTTTGATGAGGGATCGTGTCAGGCGCCTTCTGAAAGTCCAGATATGTAATATGCTCAGGTTCTCCTGCATCCACATTCCTGTTGACCTTTTTAAAGAATTTAAAAAGGTTCATGAGGCAAGACTTACCCTTACAGAAGCCATGCTGATTCTCCCTCTGCAAGGCTTCTTTGTCTATGTGTTTTAAGATTCTATCTTTGATGAGGCATTCCACTATCTTACAGATATTAGGCTGACCAGCCTGTAGTTTCCCGGATCCCCTCTCCTTCCCTTTTTAAAGATCAGTGTGACATTTGCTGTCCTTCAATCCTCTGGCAGCATGGTCGTTTTAAGAGACAAGTTGCATATTTTAGTCAAGCGATCAGCAACTTCATTCCTGAAAATATTTCCTAAGTCATTCTGTATATAAGGTCTATATATAAGAGTTTATATATTTATTCTATATACTTATTCTATTCTATATTTTATAAGACATAAGACATACACATTTCTCCTTTTTTTTTGTCCCATGGTTCCTGTCCAATTTTCCTGTTAAGAAAGGAGTCATAGGAATGGAAAAATCAGAGTGCAATCCGAACTTACCTCTCTGCCAGTACAGCAGCCGCTTTGCTGGTTGAGGGTGTTGCTAATGTGCTGTAAAGCACATTTGCACTACCTGGAGAGCAAGCAGTGATGGCAGGGAGGCCTGTGCCACCCACAACACCGGCTGTCAACAGAGGTAAGGAATGGGCCAGGCATTGGAGGGTGGTTTAGAGGCAGGAAGGGGTCGTTTCTGGGCAGGGGTGGACAGAACGGGGGTGGATCAGGCCTGGGAGAGGCGTATCAGTGAAAGAGGCCTCTGCCATATTCTAACCCTGTCCCAGGCCTCCTGGCTTTACACAGGGCTGCCCAGGCAGATCTAAGTAGCCCACTAAGGCAGGCTGGGACATTACCTGGCATAAAGGGAAAAATACTCTCTTATCAGAGGAGACCTCCAGCCTAATCCAAAGCTTTGCTGGATACCGTGTAGGCTATGCGACCCTGCTGTGCCAGTGCAGCTTAGGCTTGGCTTAGGCCTATGAGTATAGGGTCAGTTGTGACTATGAGAGAAAAATGGGAGCAGTCAGAAAGATAAAAAATGAACAATTTTGGTGAGAATTTTAAGCAGCAAGAGGCGAAGGAAAATGGGCTGGTGGGGGATTATAGATGGGATGGAGGGGGTTGGCAGGCAAGGGTGGGGGGAAGTACCTGGGGGCAAGATTGTACTAAAACAAATGGAAGAGAATGTCCATTGGAATGCATTGCTCTGTCTAAACTGGAATACATTCTCAGTGTAAGTGTTTGATCACTTACACACGAGGTTTTAGGAACGATCTCCAAATGGCCAAACAAAAACATTTTTATACTTTAGAACAGGGGTGTACAAACCCCGACCCGGGGGCCACTTGCGGCCCTCCAGGGCTCCCAATCAGGCCCTCGGGGAGCCCCCAGTCTCCAGTGAGCCTCTGGCCCTCCGGAGACTTGCTGGAGCAGATGCTGGCCCAACACAACTGCTCTCAGCATGAGGACGACTGTTCGACCTCTCACCTGAGCTTGCTTGCTGTTTCATGTCTGTGATGCAGCAGTGGTCTTGAGCTGCTGCAAGACCTTCATTCATTCTTATAAGTTCTATCTCTAATATGTAAATTTATTCAAATTTTACATGTAAATTAATTCTTTTTTTCTCCAGCCCACCAACACAGTGTCAGAGAGATGATGTGGCCCTCCTGTCAAAGTGTTCGGACACCCCTGCTTTAGAATGGTAACTCAGAATGAGTTGCAGTCTTGCACCCTGACCTGGAAACTCCTCCCACCCTTCCCTTCAGCAAATGGGTTTAATGGTTCAGATGTTCTGCCTAGCTGGATGGGGGACCCTCAGTAGGTGCCTGACCTGCCAGCCCCTGATGCTGACCATGCAGGCAATGCACAGTAGCAAAAGCCGAACTTTTGCAGCATCCCCTCCTTGCCAATATTTGGGAACAAAATGGGGATAGTGATTTATCAGGGTCAGGTACAGAAAACAGAGACTGTTTCTGATAAATAGGGACTATTAAAACATATGAGGCGGTCATGCACCAAACCATGGGGAAAGTCCCAGTGCATGCCATTGCAAGTTCCTTGTTACCCTTGTTGCAGGTAAATCTGCTATAGCCCAGATGACTGGGTCAGTCTGCTTCTTGATAGGAGAAAGCTAATGGTGTTTGGGATCTGATCCAGTTCTCCTTTTGTATTTACAAAGAATAATGAAAAACACCGGGGTAGTGTCAGAGTGGCTGATAGGCCTGTGCTCTTCAGTGTATGATTTACATGACAGTCACTTGAGCCAGGAAGGTTGGGTTGTATCCAGGGAAGCTGTTTTGTTTATACACTCCTGAAAGGGCTGATGTCAGTGAGTACCAGCTTCTTCTTCAGATGGACAAGCTGTTCCAGGGTGCATACCCCTCCTGCTTTCATGTACCAGATAGGGTTGCTTTCACACTTATCTATTTTAAATTGTGTCATGCAGGTTCAGGTTGCTGCTGCTGGCCATGCTGTTTTGTCGGCAACAGAAAGTGGTATCCTTTCAAACAGAATGCTCATCATCAGCATTACTACATGTATGACCCTTTATCATTCTGCCCTGCATTGTTAGGTCTCAAGCACCAGTGTTCAGAAGGTTAATGTTCAGAAAGTTTTGAACTAATTTTTTTTATTCCTTGTGCCTGTTGTGAAGCTATTTTACTTTTTCAATATAAGTACACTTTTCTATATCACTGGGAGGAGAAAACATATATATTATATCAGACCAATCCTATTCTTACCTGCGCTTGCAGAACATGCACTCCACCTGTGTTCATTGCTGCAAAAATTATGTAAAGCACTTTGCAACAGCGGGCTTTCTAGCAGTGACATCTAGGAGTGATGCCTGCTGGAACAGATAGATACAGCACAAGGTTTGGGGAAAGATGGGGGAGGGATGTGACAGGGCAAGGGATGGAGGTGGTGGGGCGGAGTGACTGAAGGGGGCAGGGTCAGCAGATCAGGGCAATTAATAGTGAGATTTAGGCTGATCGTTTCAGTAGTGTCACATTCCTGTACTTTGAACTTTCAGAATCTAAGATGCAGTAAGACATAAGAGGAGACTTTATTACTATTAACTAGTAATATTAACTATTACTATTTATTACTATTAACTAGTAATTTATTACTATTAACTTTATTAACTATTAACTAGTAACTTTATTACTATTAAATCTGAACCCTTGGTATCTTGAGACCTTGGTATCCACTGATTTGGTATCCACTGATTTGGTATCCACTGATTTGACTCACCACTGATACCAAGGTCTACCTTTAAATGCCTTGTAACAAGGGGAAAAAAGCACCAATATCCAATTTCCTACCTTCACCCTGTTAAATAATTATAATTCCATTCCATTAGATTCTATTATTCGCTCCATTCAGTGGCTGAATGCGGTATAGTGTGTATACCAATGCATTCTGGGATGACAATAGAGGAGCAAGAAACCTGGAAGTAGGTCTTTAAAGCTATTTTTCCACTGATTTAGTTTCCACTGATTTTTTTTATCCACCTGGGGATCTGGAGCAGCAGCCATATAATTGCAGCCATAGACAGAACATTTCAATGTATCAGCTAAATTGTCGCCCAAAGAGAGATGCTGTGACCAACTCCTCCTGAAAACCTGGAGGGTGGAACTGGGATGCACCTCCTCCTGGAGGCCATTTCACAGCCTTGGCACTACAGAATGAAGGGCCTGCTTCTAGCTTTGACTCCTGACCTCATGTGATGATCAAGTAAGATCCCAAATGATTGTCTTGATGGGAGTTCATATAGGGAAAAATTGCTGTGTAGTTGGTATAGTTTATCTGTGAATTTGTACAGGGTTGTCAGGAGAATAATTGGAAGGTTTTGAATTCAAAATATAAATCTCCTTCCTTTGTTGACCATGTCCTTTAATTACTCCTCAGAAATCTGGATAAAAGGGTCGTGCTGTTACTGCAACTTATAGCTTATTGTTCAGTTGACTGGTTGAGAGTGAGTCTCCCACAACACCGAATGGTTTGGTTTTGGTTTGAATAGTATCTTTAGATATATGGTCAGATATTTTAGGGGGATTTTTTTTCTGGAGGAACAAAGCCGGATTTAAAGGTTTGCTGTGGGTGGATGATTGCAACCCTTGGTCCACAGCCAAAAGCACTGCATTACATAAAGAGTTTTTTTCATTAGGAATTAATCTGCACTAACCAACTGTCAGTTGGTAACGCCTGTTTATTAACATGCAGTCCTCCATGTAACATGTAACATGGCAACATCACATATTTGATTTCTGTATAGGTCTAAGTATGGAACATGGAAACACATATCTACACATGCAAAACTATCATTCCAATATTGACACCCACATCTATGCTGCATCATTGTTACACATGTGTATTTTGCTAACTATATAGTCACAGGATATACGATGCCAGCTAGACCTGCATTTCTTTCCTATCTTGAGTGAATGTTTGCTTAGGACATTTTCATAAGTGACTCCAAGATCGCCTAACAAACCTGTTTTTGAACTTGTGAAGGTGGTTCTTTTATGGGAAAAACTATATTACATTACACTGATAAATCCCCACATCCATATTTAAATTGGCAAGTCCTGATAAGAGCACATTTCCCAGTTTATATGAAAGCATTAAATACACCCAATTTATTGTCATTGCAAATAAGTCTTGTTAACATAATCTGAATCCAAGAGTTCTCTATATATCAAAGTGCTGTCCATTGCAACCTGTACAGTTCAAATTGTACCCTTTTCAAATTTTCTTATTTAAGTTTTTAAAAGATAAGAACCTAAGAAGAGCCCTGCTGGATCAGGCCCTGGGCCCATCTAGTCCAGCTTCCTGTATCTTACAGTGGCCCACCAGATGGCTCAGGGAGCACACAAGACCACAAGATATGCATCTCATTGCCACTCCCCTGCATCTGGCCCTTTCACACACACACACACACACACACACACACACACACACACACACACAAAGACACCAGATTGCACTTGGGTTTAACTTGGGCAATTTTATTAAACACAAGTGACCCATTTTTAATGCATGAAACCTACTGAACACACCTTCCCTCCCTCTCCAGTCTGGGGTGGGTGAAAAAAACTCATCCAAGGCCAATTCAGATGGCAGAAAAAAATTCATACCCAGCCCTCATGATGAGCGACCAGCTAATGTCAGGCTGGTAACCTGTGATGAAATTTTTCTCCAGAAATCTGTCCAATCCCCTTTTAAAGGCACCTAAGCCAGAGGCCCTCACTACATCCTGCAGCAAGGAGTTCCACATGCTCATTACACACAGGTAAAGAAATATTTTCTTTAGTCTGTGCTAACCCTCCCAGCACTCAATTTTAGTGAATTCCCACTAGTTCTGGTGTTGTATGAGAGGAGCAAGAGCATTCCCCTATCCATTCTATCCATCCCTTGCATAATTTCGTATGTCTCAATCATGTCCCCCCTCAAGCACTTCTTTTCTAGACTGAAGAGCCTCAACATGTAGTCTTTCCTACAGGAAGGTGCCTCAACCCAGTAATCATTTTGGTCGCTCTCTTCTGCACTTTTTCTAGTTCCACTGTGTCCTTTTTAAGACATGGTGACCAGAACTGAACACAGTACTCCAGGTATGGCCGTATCATTGATTTGTACAATGGCATTATAATATTAGCTGTTTTATCCTCAGTCCCATTTTTAATCCCCTTTTAACTTTAAGTAAAAAACGTTTCAACCTACTGCCTTTTATTCGAAAGACTATTCATCCAGTTAGCTACAGTGCTGGAGCCCAGCCTCCGTCTCCACGTGCTGTATGGCATTTAGACCTGTACAAGATGGTTCTGTCACGAAGGAAGGACAAAACATCTCTGTGGCTCAGACAACCATTTCATCCAGCAGTACACAAGCAGTAGTGTTTGAGAAGTACATTTGCAAGTGAAGTAGGCCTTCATTGACCAGTGTTTGCCTTGCAGTGGCTGGTTGGCATTTGGCACCCTATATGGGTGGGCTGCATTCATTCAGAGTTGGGGCAGCATCTGTTGCAGCAGTATTCAGTCTTTCACCAGTGGATTTTCAACACATCGGCCAGTGGAGGTTCGTCACTTATAAGTCTACCTAAGTAAGTACTAGGCCAATAGGCTATGTGCTGGCCTGGCCTGTGGATGAATGGTACTTGGTGTGATAGGTGCCACTAAGTGAGTGTTTGGGTGATGGGTGTGGTGGGTGTCCCATGTAGGGTGTGATGGGTGTCCCATGTAGGGTAAGTACAAGTCCAGTCGGCTAGTGTTGGCCTGGCCTGTGTGGATGAACGGTACCTGGTGTGATAGGTACCACTGAGTGTTTGGGCTCCTGGTGTGATGGCGTGCCCCATGTCGGGGCCATGGCTGCGGCCTGGTCAGGGGCTGGTGTGATAGGTCCTAGTTCTTTTGTCCAGTGTGATGGACACTTAAGGTTGTACTGTTACAGGTCTTAGGCTACAGATTCAGGTTACTTACACTCCTTTCTGTATTTTCGGGTCGCTGCTGATCTTTCCCCACTTGTGTCCTCATCATTGGACACTCCATTGTGTTTTGGGCGAGGAAGAGGGCAGCGGCCTCGGAATTTGGCACCCAGCTCGACTTGGGCGACATGGTGGAAATGTAGTAGGCTGCCAAGAGATGTATGCTCTGGGGCCAGCTACTCCCTTTGCTGTGTGAGCTTTCTGGATTCCAGGACGCCCCCCTCAGGTACTGTTAATACACTTTGGCGAGAATGACCTGCGCCAGAGGACCTCGTTGTCCTTAAGGCTACTGGTTCGTAGGGATCTTGCTCTGACTCACAGCTGGCTACTAGGAATTGTCATAATCTGGTCAGACATGCTCCCCAGAAGGGTCCGGCTTGGGGCTGTCAACCCTCTTGTAGGTGACATCTCCAGGCACAAGATCAATGCATACCTGAGGCGGGTTATGTCCAGACAAGATGGAACCACTGTCTTCCACCCTGAGATCATGTTCTCATAGAGTACCTCTATCTATGACTGGGGCCAGTGTAAATATTTGCTGGCCATGAGTTATCCCTTTAGTTTTGCAGATAGGCAGGTAGGAATTTAATACTTTCTCTAAACCTTTTTCTAAATCTGACATTGGCTCCAGAGCCCTCAGCATTCCATAGACCCTGGAAGCTCACTGGGGTATTTTAAAGCTTATTTATATTTTTCTTTTTATTTTAATTTCCAATCCTATAGGTTCCTGCATATCTGAGGAGCTACCCAAGTATACAGAGCCTGCTGTCTATTTTTGGGTGGTCTTGTTTCACTTTCAAATGATAAGCACTCAACCACCTGAGTTCGTTATTAGAAGAGGCAAGTGAAACTTGCAAGAAAATGTTGCATCTTCCCAACCCGTGTGCCATCCTCCAGGATACTATAAGCTTTTTGAGGCTCAAGCAGGCCAATTCCCTCTTTTTGACTGTCCCCCTTCTATCATGTTTTCCCCCCAATTAGCACTTGACATTCTATGACTTCTGGAGGCCACTGAGAATGTTTAGTCCATGTCGGACTCTATGTGTGTCTCTTTTCATTGTGTGTGACTTTTTCATTTACAGACTCATGCATGGTGGCATACATGTATTTTGGGGTTCTCTCTCAGCCCAAATATGTGAAAACCACTACTTTCTTTTGGAGCAGTCCCTTTTGCTTCCAGTCTGATAGGCATTCAGTAATCTGAATTTGCTATTGATGTGCAAGAAGGGTCCTGCAGTATGCAATGGATGCATGGAACAACCAGCCTTCCCTTTCAGTTGCTTTCAGTCTAGTTCAGTGATCACCAAACTCACAACTGCTGTGTAACGAAAATGCGGTCCCTGTTCGGACCGCACCTTACCATTCCACCTCCATGCAGCTCATCTTCCGAGTAGATCTGGGCACCAGGACACTCTGGGCAGTTGCATCTGTTGTCTGGCATCCAGAAAGCTGTGCAACAGGACTTCTGGGTAGATGCAACTTCCCAGAGTGTCCCAGTGCCCAAATCTACTCGGAAGATGAGCCCTGTGTTGGCGGAATGGTAAGCTCCACTCAATGGTAAGCTCCGGGCTGGATTATTCTCTTGTTCTTGTTATTTGTATGTATGTTTGAATTCTATTTTTTTCTTCTTTCATATGACTGAGTTTTTTCAGTAAAATTACAAATTCTGTCCCTCTCCTGGCTCCACCACCCCCACCAGCAGGAAGAGTGACGCCTCTCTAAGAATCTTCCCTATGGTAAAAGCCTCCTTTTACCCTTTAAAATCCTCAGCAAGCAAATGCATATAGGCCACTTTTTTCCTGCTTTTAATTGTATTAAATATTCAGAAATCTCCATCTTCTTTGTGGGTGTCCCATTTTGGCTATAATCCTACTGGTGCTTGTTATGAGTTTCTTTGGGAACGTTTCTGGTTGAAAGAGGTGATATAATAAACTCAACTGATGAGAGAGAGAGAGAGAGAGAGAGAGAGAGAGAGAGAGAGAGAGAGAGAGAGAGAGAGCAGTCATTGATCTATCTTTTCTAAAGGACTGACTGATTAAGAGTGCTGTAATTCTGAATGGCAGAATGAGGTTGGTATTGCTCAGAGGGGAAGCAAAAGCCAGTTTTAGTTCACTTTTATGGATAGTACTATGGTCTCATCAGGTTTGCAGCTGTACTCTTGTGACTGCCAGCTTAGCTGAGTCACATGAGACAGGCACAGAATGAGTGAGAAGTGTATAGATTAGCAGGAGGCATTGCAGACAGTCCGGCTGGGCTGCACCTGCTCTTCTCCGGACCAGACACTTCCATTTGAAAAAACAACAACACACTAACAGAAAATGGTTGGTTAAAATGCATAATAGATTGAATTGTTCAATCACTCCCTCAGCATGACAGACTCATGGCATGCTAAAACTCATGACCTTTCCAAGTATCAAATTCTCATCAGCTGGTCAAGCCTGGACTCCATTCTGCAGTGGCACAGAAGCCAGGGTAGACACAAGCCAGCTTCTCTCATAGCAAAGTTAACAGTGTAACTGAAGAGCGATCTCAGCTAAAAGGCATGTGTGCATGCGCATGCTGGTCTGTTGTGATCTGTTTGGGGTTGTGAGTTTGAATCCTTGTGCCTGATTGGCTTTTTCCATCAGAGTATTCCTTGTCAGTGCTGATCTGACTCCAAGTTCCCTCTCCCTAATGTGTTACAAATGGGGCATTGATCTCCTCCTAAGGAGGTGCCTGGTTGACATTTAAAAAAATCTTCCATCTGCATGTTTCAGAGAGGAAAAAAGAATAAAATATATTAGATCACATTGCGGTGATGTGTACATCTGCACAGGTGTGGCATTAACAATTGCTCTCAACATGTTCTCAGTTTGTGGGGGGAGAGATTTCTGTAACCAATGAAATTAATATTCTGCCTGATCCATTACTTTTAGGGTCTTCATCCAACTCTGCTAAAATAACTAATCAGCTTAGCCAGAGGGGCTTACATCACTGGTGTCGCTAGGGGGGTGCAGGCTGCACCAGGTGACGCGCCGGGGGGGTGACGCGCACTGGGGGGAGGACACACTAACATCGCGGGGTTAGGAGCTACCGCATCATGCCATACACCATTGGATGCGGAATGGCCAGCGGAGTGCAATGCAAACAAACAGAACTGAAATCGCTCCTTTCGTTAAAAGGTTATGGCCAAAAAACTGGAAGGAAAAATGCATGGAGCCCTATGGAAAGTGAAAGTGAGCCGTAGCGCGCATTTACTCGCGATTAGGCGAACCTGCCATAGTCCGTTGGAAAGGGCAGGCTGAGAGAAATCCAACAACACCAGAATGGTCTCAATCCAATGAATGCAGCCCCTTACACAGTTTATTACATAGCTTATAAGTGAGAGATAATGTTGGTAGAACAGAATGTTGCATCTGAAGAACCACCTCCTGCCACTAGATAAAAATAAATAGTAGGCTGAAGCCAAGACATTAATTTACACAATAGAAGACATTATACTATATGTATACCATTCAATCACAGTCATCATAGAAACATTTTACCACCACCACCACCACCCCTCAAAGCCACTGGAGCTACCCCAAGGGTGACTGTGGTCTCATTGTCTTCACAATCCCAAAATGGCTAATGCATATGAAATCCATACTTCTTTATACTTAACATTAAATTACTAAGTAGCTGTGATTGCTCAGTATAGTTACGCAAATTGTGTACAATAAGACCTATTGCAATGCAGGGATGTGTTACCAGAATGTCAAGCACAGTGGGAAACAGTGGCATAAAGATAAGGCAGGAAACTGGCACTGATGGGCCCTGCGGGTCCCAGAATGGATTACTCCAAGACCTGTCAATCACTTCAGGACAAAGAGCACTGCCACCAAGCGGCACTAAAAGGAAGCAGCATTATGGGAGGTATTACTGCATTCACTATAAAAACAACATCCCACATTTACACAGGGTCTTGCAGTCAAGAATATGAAACACTTCATGAAACATTCAATACGTCAAACAAGCCTCACAACATCCCTGTGAGGTAGGCTAATTAATCATTCCCCATTTAGATCTGGGGAAATTGAGGCACAAAAGGTTCAGTGCTGTGCCCAGAGTTATGCTGGAAGCCTATGTAACACATTTTCTCTCCCAGTTAAAGGAAAGTAGATCTTTGATTGTGTTTACAGAAGTGGGCATCTGACTGTGGATTGCTCTTATGTATACAATCCTGCTTGCCTCCAAAAGGGAATTGTATGGGGAAAATAATATCCAGCACCCAATGGTGAGTGCGTAGTGCTCTTTCTTTCTTAGTTGAATGCATAGTTGGTGCTGTCAGCTCTGACAGCACCAGTCAACTATCAAGTCGTGGGGACAGTAATCTGTAGAGCAGTGTTTCTCAAACTGTGGGTCATGAGCCAATTTCAGGTGGTTCCTCATTCATTTCAATATTTTATTTTTAATATATTTGACTTGGTATGTGAATGCATTTGGGGAAATTTTACAGACCTGTATTTTTAACAAGCTACTATGTATATTCTTTTAACAGTGATAGTCATTGGGACTTACTCCTGGGTAAGTGTGCGTAGGATTGCAGCCTAGGATTGATAAAAATTTTCCTGCTTGATTATGTCACTTCCGGTCATGACACCACTTCCGGTGGGTCCTGACAGATTCTCATTCGAAAAAGTGGGTCCCGGTACTAAATGTGTGAGAACCACTTCTGTAGAGGCATCTCCTTTGTTCCCTAATAAGTGAGCATCTGATTTTTTCCCCAACAGCTCTACTCACTGATGCACATAAAGAGCTCTGGTTTGGAGTCTGAATATATTTGAAACAGTGAAGACTAACCAATCGTAAACCAGTTTCCTGTAAAGAGCCTAACTGTGGGCCCAATCCTATGGGTGCATTATACCAGCAGAAAGCATGTTCCTACAGCACAACATGCTTTGCAGCTCTCACAAACAGGACACCCCCAGAGTGCACAAGTGGTTGCCACAAGTGCTTAGTGGCCAGGTCTGCGTAAAGATGGACCTAGGTAAGGCTGCACAGGGGCTGGGATGGAACAGAGCAGGGGTGGGCACAATAGGGAGAATATGGAGTGGATTGGGCTCAGGAAGGGGGAGGTTTTGAAGGCAGTAGCACCTGCCAAATCCTAACCACTTTCCTGTACCTTCATATGCACTATAGTTGGTGCAGATCCGAGTTGACCATGGTGGCAGTGGATGCTTTCCCTGGGGATGGGAACATATGTTCCTTCCCCTGAGGAGGCCTCAACACGCCACAACTTTCCAGGGGGATACAGCTGGTGTCGCATAGGTGCCACTGCAGTGCTGTGTGGGGAGTTAATGATTTGCATGTAGATGCATGTAATGGCACACTGGCAACCTTTTTATAAAAAGAAAAAAAATGCTTTGAAGGGGGTCATTTGGTCTGGAAAAGCAGCAGAGGGGAAGAGATGCTTATCCACCACCATTCTCCACTCCAAATTACTGCAGCTGCTTTTCTTCCTGCAGGAAATATTTTTCAGATTCACATGAGACTCTTTGCCATGCACTTCATCCAAATACATTGAGCTCTCTATCTCTCTCTCTCTCTGCTTTCCACTACAGTGGTTCCCATACAATTAATACATAAATGCTTTAATGGGAAAGACAACTGGACAGTCCAATCCTTTGTAGTGCTCGTGTGATGAGGCTTCCAGGCTCGTGCTGTATCCAGCCCTGCAACTGAGCACACAGACAGTCTTCTTGGGTTAAGGGAACATTTGTTCCTTTATCCTGGGTAGTGCCCCAGCCTGCTCAATGGGAATGCTCGGATCTGCACCAGCCATGTAACACAGGCAGGCCCAGGACAGGGGTTAGAATGTGGCAGAGGTCTTCTCCATTGTCCCCATCTCTCCGAGGCTAAATTCGCCCCCCCTCCATCCTCCCCCTGTACAGAAACACCCACCCCTGCCTCCAGACCACCCTCCCCATGCCCCCGGCATAAACCTTACCTTTGACAGTGGCTGTCAGGTGGGATGCAGCTCTGCATGATGGTACAGGCCTTGTCACCAGCACAGTTTGCTCTCTGCACGCCAAAAAGCAATTTATGGCACTTTTATGACACCCAGCACCCAGTCTCATTATCTTCAATGGGTCTTACACCCAGGAAAGTGCATATAGGATTGCAACCTACATTAGTGCTAGCAGTGAAATGTTTTCTGATGTGAGCACTGATAACATGAACCACAGGGCAAATTTGCAGAGTTTGGGGTCCGCATATTTAATGTCACATCCTGTAAATAATAATTTATTGCTGTTTATAAACAGGATTTTTAAAATTCCTTAAAAGCTGCAGCTATTTATAGTGATAGCCTTGCTAGTTTCTGTCAATCTCACAGAATTTTGAATAAGTGATTCATAAATCACTTCTGAGTGAATTGAATATTGCAACCACAGCAAAGACCATCAGATTTCTCCTTATCTGTGTATTCCAGTTTTTATTTTTATATAAATTTTTTTTCAAGCATTGCCTCATGGCTTAATATGAGCCACATCTTGGTCCAAAATTCTTCTTTATACCACAAATTAGCCCTAGAACATATAATCTAATAACAAATTACTCTAAACCTGTGCAAAGTGTCTCTCCCTTCATGCATGTAACCACAACCAACTTTTATACCTATGGTTAGACTGTAGGGCATCTAGTCAGAGGATGTCCCAACGTTCATGACATTAGAGGCAAGAACCTACATGCTTTACATTAATGTTATTGAGAGAGACCATTCATAATGTTGATCTGGGTAGCCCTATCCACAAAAGGACACAGACATTTTGCTTGGAGGATTGAGAACTCTCCGCTCAGTTTGTTCCCATGCACAGACTAGTCACCATAACTATAAAGCTAACAAAGTAATTACTGTATCTTCCTCCAAAATACCAGAAATTGTAAGGAGAGATGGAAGATAAAACATCCTCATGGGAATGTCATAGTGGTACCTAGCTATCATCTGCTACCTCTAGTCACTCCCCAGTGACATGTCAATAAGGGAGGTTAGCAAATGTAGGGGCTTTCATCATATTATTGCTTGAGACAGACTGCTTGTGAGGACCAGTCAGTGGAGATTGTTCTCATGCAAGCAAACATTTTGTGTTGTAAGCAGGAAAAGCAGATGTCTGAGAACTCAAATCCTAACTTCAAGCTGAATGCAGCCTTCAGAAATGCACTTAACTCTTCACGAGATTGAACAGTTTTGCTTACTAATTGCAGAATTTGAAAAAGACCAGCACATTGTTCATGTCAATACACCTGCTTGTTTATACTGACAGCATGTACTAGCAGCATTCTTCAGCAACATTCTACCAGGATCTGTTTTTTTTCTGGAGGCTTCTGTTGCCAGCAGAAGCCATACTTTAACCAGGCAGATGATCTTGGATGACTATTCCATGGTGAAAGCTCCCTGCAGAACAAACCCCACAATGGATACCAGCTGAACCAAGGTGAACCAAGGTATATTAAGGGTGTTTCAAATCACCACACCCTCCCATAACATGTCATTGCTTTCCTGTATTTCAACATGCTGCTGTCTCCATTTAGTTCAGACAGCAGACTCTAGATCTCCTAGCACGCCTTATAAGAGTTCATTTGAGAATCCGAGGGGCCAAGTCTCAGTTCTGAAGACATATGTAGTGGCTAGTCTCTGAACTCAACAAGTGCATCGTTTCAAGTATGAAAGACAAGACTGTCACAAATTAAGAGAGGAATGGGGAGCCGAAATGAACTGGCCCAAGGGAATGGGCTCCAGCAGTTTTGTGTGAAGTGCCACTTCCATGTGCCGAAGAGACACGGTTTTTCCTCTCTCAGACTCAGACCACATGTATTGTAGAGTCTTGTCAATGTCTCCTGAGTCAACCACCGCCTCAGCATTTTTCAGCAAAAGACAGACCAGTATATCAAATTAAAAAATATATAGGTGCCTGGGAATATTATTCTGGAGTAGTTGTCAATAGCATGGGTGTTCTGCATGATGCGTAGGCTCACATGTCCCTTCAGCCCTCTTTTCCGTGAGCCATTAGGCTCATTATTCATGGCCAAATGGATCTTGTCTTGTTTATCCTCCTCAGTCACCATCTGGCCTCTTGGGTATCCTTCTAGGCTATTGGCATCTGATTCACTGTAGATACCATCTAGCATCATCGTTTTTGTAGATGGTATTCCACATGTGCATGGAAACTACAAAAATAAAACAATAAAAAAAAACAAATAAAAAGGAAGAAAAACTCAGACGCTGGAAAAAAAACAGTACAGGACTTGTTTTTATGCAAAATGTGTTGACATTACAGCTGCACATCATATTATTGGAGGACACCATTGGCCTAATCCTACACTTACCAGCCAATGTTCTAGTGCCTCTTCCACCGGTGCTGACTGCTGTAAAGCAGTCAGCGTCACCTTAAAAAGCGCTCTGGCAGCATGCTCGATAATGTGCTGCTGTGGATGCTGGTGGGAAGGCCAGAACTTTCCTGCTCACATCATCGGCTCTTCCGCAGTCTGCCAAAGCAGGAAAGTCAGCGAGAGAGGTGCAAGGTGGTGGAGGAGGGCAGAACGGGGTGGGGTTGGGCAAAACTGGGTGGTGAGGTGGCAAAATGGGACTGGAAGGCAGCAGGAGGGGTGAATATGGCAGTAATGGACCTATCCCCCTTTCCTGAGGCCTATCCACTCCCTTTCTCTCCTCAGACTTGCACTAATAAAATTGCTAGTGCAGGTATAAGGACACCCATTATGGGTCAGGAGGCTTACAGAGGTGTAAGGGGATTTAAATCCCCTTTCACCTCTGAAGCCTCTTGATCCAAACTCCCCACCGCTGAATACAACACGTCTATTTTTGGCATGGCTACACCAACAGGTGGAAAGGATAGGATTGGGATCCATATCTGCCATTTTTCTAATGGTTACCTAGGCACTCTGGACATGTATGAGCACAGCATTAGTTTGTTTATGAAACCTTGTTTGGATTACATGTAATGGTAAATTCAGAATAAAACATTATTTATATGAAGTGTTAATTCTGAATTTGGAAAGCACTTGACAGAGTGGGGAAATGACCCATTTCACTAGCAGTGGCTGCTCTATGCACCTATTTGTTGGCTCCCTTCACTGAAATTAGTTAGGTATGAGAACTCTGTTTATTCTTCAAAGCTCCTGCAACCAAAGAATATCACTAGATCAGAGTAAATGTATCATCACAACCAGCCAGCCATGAATTTTGTATCTCAAACAGAACAAACAGTGTTCTGACAAGGAGGTCAGACTTATTTAGTCCAAAACTTGGAACAATAAAGATATCTGAGAATTCCATACTGCTTGCAGACAATTCACAACATGGGGTGTGTGTGTAAATTTATGAATTGCAATTAGGGGAAGATATTTTCAGAGCTATATAGGATTGTGGGTTGTTAAGATTATTATGGGTTCAGGAAGTTTGAAATTCTTTTTAAAATTATTATTTACTGGAATGGTGTAAACATAGCTTTTGGAATTTGGCATTTCTTTGGAAATTAGCCTATGTGAGGTTTCTCCATCTTGAAGAAAGACACTCTGAGCTATCGGTTCCTTCCAGGCTCTGGAGTTCCATGGTACGTTTAAAGATCTTTTGTATATAATACTTCTCTCATTTGCATTAATGGCAGGCACAGCTTTACTGAACCATTTAAATCACCATGGTAATGAAAAATGTTGTCATTTCTGAGGATAAAGAAAATTTTGTATTTTCTGTAGAAAAGCTGGCTTATAATTGCAAATGACTGCACAACTTGGCATAGTGACATCGCACAGAGAACTTTCAGACAGAACCAACAGTATTAGCAATATCATTGGACTGTCAGACTGTCAGGCCCATCCTATGGGCCTTTTATGATAGTGCATCTAGATTCTCTGTTGTAAATGGCCCTGCAATTGTGCAAATGTCACACTGCCATTGCATGCAGTGAAGCTCCTGGTGGAAACAATAATGGCTCAAGATGCATGCCTAGGCATTCCACCTAGGCACTCCACTGGCGCAAGTAACGTGGCAAAGAGGATGGTTTGTGGGGTGGGGAGGGGGAGGGCAGGGAACAGGCTGGGGGAGGTGGGTCTTGGCCGCAAAAGCACATGCTGGATCCTATTCCCAGTTTTTCAACCTGCCCCACCCTTTTCTGTTCCTCAGGCTTATGCCAGCAAGATAGCTGGCTTGTGTCCAAGAAGACCCATACACAATTAGGCAGCCTACTGGGAGGTAAGTAAAGAAGTTTTTTACTTACCTCTCACAAGCTGTCTACTCCCCCCCCCCGGTAGCATGCAGCGCCCGCTCCGTGGCATGGTTGCATGCTATGGAGTGGCAGGAGATAGGATAGGGTTGTTAGAAAGTGTCACAAATACATGCAGCCACTCACAGAAATGTATTTGCTGATTTCTGACTGCATTAAATCAGAATTTAATTTAACTCTTTCTGAATTTAAGTCTTTCTGAATTTCTTACCCTAAACACTCTGAATTTCTTACCATACTTCTTACCCTCCCTATATTGTCTCTGCCAAAGTCCCAGGTTGCAGACTTCCCCAGTTCTGAATTTAGTTTCCTTCCCTCTGTCGTTCCCACTATCATCAATTCCTGCTTTTGTGGTGTCAAGGCATCGGTCTCAGCGTGGAAGCTCTAGACAAAAATTATTCACACACACAGACACACGGGCGTCAGAGTTTTCACATTCACAGACATCTAACGTATTCAAATCAGGTGTCCAGAAAGCATCTCTCACCTTCTCTCGCAGCTTCTGCTGCTTTCGCTCTTGTATAGTAGTGAGGTAATTCACTGCTGCATACTCTATAACTGACAGGAAGACGAACACAAAACTGACCCAGAGGTAAATGTCCACAGCTTTGATGTAGGACACCCGAGGCATGGAGGCATTGACACCCGTGATGATGGTCGACATAGTCAGTACCGTCGTGATCCCTGAAAATGTCCACACAAAGATTTACTTCAGGGACAGCAACAAAAATTTGAGCCACAGTTCGATATGGTACATGTGATGCAACTATAAAGACTGGAATCCCATTAAACATGTGCAGAGTACCTCTTCCTCATTACTAACAGCCCAATCCACTGGCGGCAACTGCCATAAAGCTGTCAAAAAGCACTCTCGCAGTGTACAGAGTAGCGCACTGCAGGAGCACCAGTGGGAAGGCCAGAGCCTTCCCACACACCTCAGCAGATCTCAGAGGTCTCACTGAGGCACATAAGATGGTGGGGAGGCAGGATAGGCTGGGGGAAGGCAGGGTGGGGAGGGTAGAACCAGGTGGTGATGAGATCAGGGGGGCAAAACGAGGCAGCAACAGGGCAGGGGAAAGGCAGATTGGGTCTGGAAAGGGACAGGTTCAATAGCACTGGTGGCTACCGAATCCTAGCCCCTGTCCCAGACCTGATCCCGTTTCCACGGTGCAAATTTGCTAGTGCAAGTCCAAGTAGACCCCTCCATGTTGCAGAGGCTTATCCCCTAGTAAGAAAATAAATGTTCTTTTACCCAGAGGAGACCTCTGCAATTGTTCCCCCCCCCCCCGGATGCAGTGGTTGCTATTTTGGTGTCACTGCATCAGCGGGGGAGGGGGGAAGCATAGGATTGAGCTGCCTCTGCCACAATCAAATATCACAAGTCCTCAACTCAGAAGAAAGGTTTCCAGGTCATGGAATTTTGCTTGCAGATAAATTTGTATCCCAGAATGTCTTACTTTACATACAGTGCAACCTAATCAATACACAACTACTACAAACCAAAGTCTAATTTCTAATGGTTGCTCTTCCTATACCTCTCCCCATTCACTTAGCAGAACACAGTAATTAAAACTGGAAGTTGGAGAGACTGTGTGTATGTGGGGGGGGGAGGGGTGACTTCCTTTTGTGTTAGTGAATATTTTCCTTCCCTTGAGTAAGGTCTGTTGCGCTTGTAAAATGGCCGTGTTCTCGGCATACAGCATAGCAAAAAACATCACTCACCTAACGAAACTCTTGCAGGCACAGCTCTGCGGTCTATCCAGAAGGATACCCAGGACAACATGACCATCAAAGTGGCAGGGAAATAAGTTTGGAGCAGAAAGAAGAAGATATGGCGACGTAAAGTAAAGTTAATGTAGAGGCGGTTGTACCAACCTGTTTGGGGAAAATGACTTTAATCATGGCAGCTCTCAAAATGGGAGATAGTCCTCTTGGTGGAGGTGGGAACAATAGTTAGGTGAGACATGTACATATGAAAGACATAAATAATCAGGAAAGTAAGAAAAGGGACAGCAAGAAAAAAAAATAAGGGGGAAATAGAAAACAAAAAAATGATAATGTATCATTTATATAGTACTTTTAATGCAATTTAAATATTGATTGTATTTGTTATCCTGACAAGCTTTTATTTGTAATTTACAGATGTGAATTGAGGTCAATAGTGATTTCTCAAAGACTTCACAGTGAGGGCGCAATCCTAACCAACTTTCCAGCACTGGAACAAACATTCCTTTACCTTGAGGAGGCCTCCATGACTGCCACCCAACTGCAGCAAATGCCCCATTGGCACAGCTATATCAGTGCTGGGAAGTTGGGTCAGATTTGGGCCTGAAGCACTTAAAACTGTCACTAACTACCATGTAAAAGAAAACTTGCCAATTAATAACAGATTGTAAGTTCTCATATATGTGGGTCACTAATACAGCTCCTATGATTGCTCAAGGAAATCATATTTTTAATTTAGGAGACCAGATAAAATTCAGTCATCTCTGCACTTGCTGTCTACTGATCTACAGTGTTTTTCACACATTGGGCATAAAATACTTTTCCCCTAATTTTTCCTAGTCTACAATGAAATCTTCATTGGCTAGAATGATTTAAACATGGCTTTCTGCTGCTTAAACAGCAGTCACACAAACATGGAAAGAGACAGAAATTCAAAGGTGCTTATTAGTGTTATGTATGAGAAATCCCTTAAACTCAGAGAGGGCCAGTAACAGAGCTAGTGAAATTTTATTAGTATTGCACTAGGAAAGCCTGTAAAATGGGAGTTATAAAAGGCACAGATCGTAATGAAAATTAGATAGAAAACCTGATACCAGTACTGCTGTAGAAAGCGAGTCTGGAGGTTGTATGAAATTTTTGAATCAGGAACTGAGACAAAGAAATCTTCTCATCTGTTTTCAGAGATTCATTTCCATTTTTCCAATAAAGCATCACATCTTCATCTGTGTAAGCATCTAAGAGGTGGAGGGAAAATAACAGAATGTAACATTTTATAGATCAACAGAAAATATTGAAATAGGTAGATAAATCAAGGATCCTACAGCAAGAGGACAGGAAAGTTCATTTTGTGTCAGATCTGATTGTAGCCTAATTCTGATGCTAACTTCCATGATCACTAAAGAGAATTGTTAGAAAAGTAATATTAGGATAGTGGAGTACCTGGACGCAAACATGGGAGAGTATCTTAGGGCGCAATCCTAACCTTGAGTTAGGCCGGCCCAAGGGACTTGGGCCTCCCTTGGGCTGACCTGGGAGGGTCACAAACATGCCGTAAAGCATGTTTGCGCCTCTTCGAGGGGAAGCCAGGCTGGCGCTCTAGAAGCACCGGCCTGCGGAGGCTGACAGACACCTCTGCGCTGGCTTCCCCTCGGCCGCTTGTGTTGGCCCGCCTGTGCCGACACAAGAGGAAAAGGTAGGTATGGGGGGCAGGGAGGAGGAAGGAGGGAGGCGTTCCTGGGCAGGGGAGGGAGGGCGATAGGTGGCCCGGGGACGGGTGGGCAAGGAGAGGGAGGCAGGGTTGGGATCCAGCAGTTTTGCTGGATCCAAACCCCCGTCCCCGGGGAGAACAGAACGTCTTCAAGTCGCTCCGCTCTCCTTAGACTTGTGCCACCTCAGGAGATGGCGCAAGTTCAAGGAGACCCATTGGGGCCAACAGCCCTTACCCAGGTGTAAGGGGAAGAGTTTTCTCTTGCCTCTGTTAAAGCCGCTTCTGGCCGCAGTCCTGCGCTGGATACAGTGCAAGCCTCCTGGCTTGCCTGTTCCAGTGCAAGTTAGGATTGCGCCCTCAAACCTAAACAAATTTCATGTCCATTCTTTCTCTTTAAGGGAGCTAGGGAAGTAGAGAGATACAAGGGATATGGGTGCATTTGGAATTTCTAGTGGAATTCTCAGGACCTCATCAAGTGACAAGTCTCAGGATTCTTTGAAGGATGCTAAGATGGTTACACTGATATAAAAACAACATTGTTTATGGTGTAGTTATACCCCAAATTGGACAACAGATAGTAATACTAAACAGAATCTTCTCATGCAGTTCATGGCAACAACATGCTTGTACACACACAGGACACATTGTGGATGTGATCCATTCAGGTTTAACTCCCTATAGAGATTTTGTGAAGTGGGCTCTGAAACACATTTGTTTGGCACATTCTTCAATGAGAGAAAATGTATTTCTGAGAAAAGCCAGTATGAGCTGGTCTTGCTGCTAAGAAGCAATCTGTGGTTTCCCAGATACTTTCTGATTCCATAACTTCTAGCCATACAGAAGTATATAAAAGAAGAGCCAGAAGCAGAGGAGATTTTGTAATTTGCAAGGTACTGTAAATGGCAACTGACCCATAGATTAGGGAGCCTCCCCAGAGGGTTTATGGATCACAAAGCAAACATCTGAGACCCTCCCAGCATAACCTGCATGCAGGATTAACACCAACTCAGCTAAGGGTGCAATCCTAATCAACTTTCCAGCACTGAGGTAAGGAAAATGCAACTCTGAGGTAAGGGAACAAACATTGCCTTACCTTGAGGAGGCCTCTGTGACTGGCCCCCAACTGCAGGATGCAGCACATGCCCCACTGGCACAGCTATGCCAGTACTGGAAAGTTGGTTAGGATTGCGCCCCAAGATATATTTTGCCAGCCTGCCCAGTCAGGGCTAGAACCTTTTATAGAATGGGCTTTGTCCCTAACACTAGTGCTGGGAAGTCTCACTCAAATGGTGAATAGAAATGTAATTGATGGTACATTTGGTCCTTAGTACAGGTCCAGCATATTTATACATGGATTTTTTTATACACGGATTTGACTCAACGCAAATGGCCCCTGCAAATGAGAAAGAATGTGCTGATCCCTGGAGAAGGGGAAAAATGCATCCCTTTAAAATCAGTTTAAAAAACTGAACAGTCCTTTAACAATAGCCTCCTTAATATGAGAGAGAGAGAGAGAGAGAGAGAGGGAGAGAGAGCGAGCGAGCGCAGCAGGCTAACAATCCATCAATCCTTCTCTCTCCTGCAGACCCCTCCCTTCCCCAGTGATCATTTTGCATTGGTGAAGAGAGGGGCTGAGTGAAGTGCTGATGGATTGTCTTCTTAATGACTCTTAGAGTCAAAAGGTCAGCAAGGCTATTTTTCAATCACTGGAGCAAACTTTGTTTTTTAAATTGATTTGCTATAGTGCGTTTTTTTTTAATCCACTGTGAGTGCTTGGAACCCACGCAAATAATTAGTCTCAACCTGTACATCCCTTTGACTACTGGTCATACTTCACCCCATATAAGACTGTGGAGTGGTGCAGCCCTGCATTCTGCAGGTGGTAGTCAAAAATTATGCTTCAGGCTACCTATAACTATGATCAAGTCCAAACTGGACTTGAGATGGGAATTTTGTGATTGGAACATCTCATGCTGCTTTTCCAAAAAGTAGCCACAAAGGGAGAGACTGATTTGGATCAGAGCCATAATATGGAGGGGGGAATTGAACCTTTTCCCCATGCTACAGTCCTAATATAAAGCACCTCTTGAAAAATTCACTGTGGAGAGGAATATTTGCTGTGAGCTGTCCCATCTGCACCTAACACAAGTTTCAGGAAAAGAGTTAAATCAGGGAATTGCTTCAGGATAGAGGGCTAAGAGCTCAGTCCTGAGCTCTTAGCACTGGTCCACTGCTGGCACCGAGTGTCGCAATCGCGCCATAAGGCACACCTGCAGCCGTCAGCACTGGTCGAGTGCTGGTGGCGGAGAGGTAGATGGGGGTCTGGGGGGAGGCAGGAGGAGGCATTCCAGGGTGGGGGAGCGTGGGGAGAGAATGGGGAGGAGACGTGCTGGGGGAGGGAGCGGGGCAAGAGGGAAGCAGGACCGGAGGAGCTCTACTCCTCTGCATTCAGAGCCTCCCTGTTGAGCCAAGGGCTGCTGCAGAATCAAGTAGCACCATTGCAGGGCTGTTTGCCTTATCCAGGAGAAAGGGACAAAAGTCTCCTTCCCCTGAGGAACCCTACCTGTTGCATGCAGGGTACCGTGGCATCTGTTTCGGCGTCACAGCAGTCCCGGCTCAAAGGGCAACTCAGGATTGGGCTGCCCATCTCCACTCACCCATCTCCACCCAGTGACACAGTCCCAATTACATGCACACATTGCAAGAATTTTGCCTAGTCTATTGTGGTTCTTATGCACAGCCAGCCAGATGTTGGTGTCTGGATTTGGGACACATGAAAGGATGTGAGTTGGCAGCCTGCCATCTTCTTCCTCTCTTACATATTGTTTCCAGTACTGTAAGTCTTGTCTCCCATCAGTTTTACCTTCTTTATCAAATTTCTGACACTGTGTGTAATTTACAAATCCTAGGATTTGAGAGAACATGGATTATATGGCCTTATTATGCAGACGTTTCCCATTAATACATTTCATTATTCATAAGATAGTAGCTGAATAAGCGGCTAGGAAAGAGTTGCTGGTAGATGTTACTTACAGCTTTCAAGCTCCAGGGTACATGTTTGTGAATCTAGTGGAAACCGGCTGAAGTCCATGTTGCACATTGCTGTCACTGTGATCCTAAACATACAAAAAACAAAAATCAGTTTCACGGGACAGGGAATAAAGCTTTGTCACAGCTGGAGAGCAATTATAAGAACCCATCCTGCACATACTTGGATGAGTTTTACTAATCTACTAATTTTATTAGTAGACTGAAGTTGCAATCCTATATACATTTACCTTGGAGTTTGCCCCAGTGAACATAGTGGGACTTACTTCTAAGTAAACACATATAAGATTATGCTGTCAGACTACACTCCTATATACGCTTACCTAGGAATAAATCCCACAAAAGACAATGGCTTTCATGTCTGAGTGAACATGCATAGGACTGCATTGCAAGAAACTTTCATCATAAACCAGAAATTACCCTCCCTCCAATTAATTTGTGGAGCTGACATGACATGACGGTAACTTCATTGTGAAGGCCATACCAGTGCACCTCCAGATTTGATGGGGTGAAAAATCAATGAGTGGCTTTTTCATATTTATAATTTTTGAAAACAAAGCTATAAACTATTTTGTTCCAGACACATGTCTGACCACAGGATTTATATAACAAAACCATAGAAATACATATGCTACCTGGGGGAAGTATGAGGCAACCATTGTAGGAAAAAGTTACATTTTCCTAAGTCTGAATTGAGAACTTTAGAGAACTCAAAATCTTGTAGGGCAGTGGAAGGGGTCATGAAGGAGAGGAGACTTCTCTTGCCAGCACCATCTGTTTGTGACAGCAGTATTGCTGCAATTTGCAACAGCAGGCAACTACCATGTTTTCCCCAGGATGTCCCTCACATTGATGCTACATCATGAAATAGTGTCATTCCAAGGCACATTCGGGGGGGGGATGGCAGCTGTCAACTGGCACTCACTGAGTTAAGTGCTGCTACCACAGGCAAGTTTCACCTCCACTACCTCCCCCAAATTCCCCCTTCTCCCTAACATTCATCAAATTACCAACTTACAGTTGGGCTCTGAAATTGGAGGGAGGGTACTTTGGCAGTACTACAAGCCTTTCTCTAGGAAAACTATTGCACCTTGAGTGCTCAGATAACATACTATTACTCGTAGGTGATGCTGGGAAGTAAGGGGCAAACACGCACATCCCACATAAGTAGGTCTTCCTGCTTAAAAATCAAAATATGAACTTATTTCTGTTGGTGTTTAGGCTGGGAGCATAAATGTGAAATACACCATGAACGTCCTTTCAGAAATCTAACATGTGGAATAAATTTTGCGCTCCCAACAAGAAATGCACTTTGCCCCTTTTGTGCCCCCCATATGGTTTATTTTTCTGGTGCCATTATTGTGTATCACTGCAACAGAAGTACAACACTGATGGAAGATCTTAAACCACCTGTTTTCCACCTTTTTCATCTCATGATAACTGACAAGGTGCTGAAATTTTCAGGGAACACCATCAGTTTTTTGACAATTGATAAGGCACACTGTGCTGCAAGAGGGTTGCTCACATTCCCAAAGGCCCAACTAATAAATTCCCCTCCCCCAAACTCTCACAGCACACCTATGAACCATTCACAGCATACCAATGTGCTGTGGCACATATTGAAAATCATTGCCTTAAAGTGTGTGGGAAGAATGGAATTAACAAGAGCATACTTCGGGCAAAAAACCTTGATGATTACAGAATGAGCCCTCATGGGTGTTGGAACAGTGCTGGGCAAATGATACAATGCGATTCATGCGATTGTGGCTTTACCTCATACTGTAGAGCACATGGCCATCAGGGAATACTCGCAACATTATGTTCTCGGTGGTTGTGTCGTGAATGAAGGATCTTTTAGAATGAACAAAGAAGACGTCTGGCACCCAGATCTTCTTCACCAGCCTTCCATCAAAAGTCATGCTCTTGTTAGTATGGCTGGGAAAGGAGAGGCGCTCATCCTTCCAGTAATGTCTCAAATACAGAGTCATTGTAAAGTCCTGCATTTGGAGGGAGGGGCAGGAAAAGAGGACTTGTGATCATATGCCCCACTTTCAAGGAACATGAGTAGAAAATATAAGATAGAACAGACATGCAGAAGCTCAAAGTCATGTATCTGCAGTTGAGCGTCAAATATTATTAATATCATTATAAACATTTTCACTGTCCACCAGCTATGTGAACTGGTATATTTTTCTCAAGAATCCAAGAATTTAGAACCTAGTGAGTTCCAGTAGTAGTGATGATGATGATGATGATGATTACATACCATTTGTCAATAAAAGTTCACAATATTGTTTATATACCAAAATAAGTAAATTAGTTATTCCCATTCCAAAGGGCCCACAATCTAAGGTAGTAATCCTATGCACACTTACCTGGGAGCAAATCCCACTGAACTCAATGGGGTTTACTTCCATGTAGACATGCATAGGCTTACACTATAAGGAGATACAGAAGAAGTACTAGCAAAGAGCCAGTGGAAAAGATGCTCTGCTTGGATGAATATGAATATGCTCTACCCTTGCTAAACATAAAGGAAGCACCACTTTTTACGTCACATAGCGAAAAATGAAAAATTATCATCCTGTCAGATATTATTTAGAAAAATGGAACACTTGCCTTAATCTGGAGCCTTAATTTCTTATACAAGGGATAATAAAACTTTAAACAAAAGTGACATACCATATCAACCTCAGAAATACTGTCCAGGCTCTCTACTTGCACATCTACCCCAACTGGAATAGCAGGGCCTGTTGGAGAATTAAATTCAGAGAGTTAGACCGTAAAGACAAAGCACCTTGCTTTGGTGAACTAAAGGAAAGAAGGAAAATAGTCATTCTAGAGAGACCTGTGTTGGACCCATTGACACTTCCAGTTGCCCTGCCCACTTAAACTCAAATCATTCGTTGGCCATCCTGACGTCATGCTCAACTCAGGGACTGCTTATGCTGAAGCACAGCAGAAGGACCTTTCTGTATAGTGACTGTTATAGTACCATTTGGGTTGCTTTGGGCAAGAGACACAGGATGCAATCCTAACATGTAGTTAGGCCAAGTCCCTTGGGCTGGACTGGGAGGACTGCAAACGTGCCATAAGGCAAGTTTGCACCTCCTTGGGAGGAAGCCGAGCCAGCGCTCCCAGAAGTGGAGCTGACGGAAGCCTCCGCGCCCGCCTCCTCCCATTGCCTTGCGTAGGCTCGCATGAGCTGATGCAAGGGTAGAAGGTAGGCATGGAGGAGGAGAGAGGGAGGTGTTCCTGGGCGGGGGGAGGGTGGGTGGTGGGTGGCCCTGGGGAAAGGTGGGCAGGCAGGGAGCAGGGGGTGGGCTGGGATCCAGCAGTTATCCAGCTTCAAGCTGCTCTGCTCTCCTCGAACTTGTGCCACCTCAAGATGTTTCTCCTTGCCTCTGGCTGAGTTGCTTATGGTCGCAATCCTGCACTGGATACAGCGCAAGCCTCTTGGCTTGCCTGTTCCAGCGCAGAATAGGATTGCGCCCTAACAACCTGCCTCATTTACCCATTTGCAGCAATGAGAGCAGTGTCTCAGAGTGTTGTGGCTGGTACAGCCCACTTACAGATATACAGTACTGTGCATGTTTGTGGACAGGGTTGGCACTAGTTTGGTCTGGGCCCTCAGGCACAAGTCCTGTTGGGGGCTCCCTCTATATACCTGTGTGTGAGAGCCGTTTCATACAGTGCTTGGCTTTCCAGGTGTGTATCCCCCAGGTTATTTGAAGTATTTCTGTACTGTGTAATTATCTGTTAATATATGGAATATTTAAATAAAAGGAATATGTGGTAACTCACAATTTTTACAAAATTGCATCACTTTTTATTTTAAAGCATTTGGTATTCCTAGTTAACCATGGCAAAGCATGTGCATCTTTTTAATTTAAAACTTCCTTGCTACCTTTCAGTTTAGAAAAAAAAAAAAATTCCCACTTGGGAGGAGGGGCTAACAACCTCAAAAATGATAAAATATGATACGTCAGTTAAAGCACAATGTCAAAAAACAGAACTGCAAAGCACAATAAAGCCATAAAAGTCAGGCAAGGCCAATAACACCAACAATTAAAAATAGCATCCCTTTTTAATCACCTATTTCCTTGTCATGCAACCTGTACAACCAGATAAAAATAGAGTTTGTTTGGTTTTAGCAACTTCAGTAAACATTGTGGAAGGCCTGGGCATGTAAGAAAGTCTTTTACACTTTGAATATTGTTTTTCTAAAATTTAGGTTAGTACATACAGTGTTTGGAGTAGTGGTGGTAGCAACTCATTAATGTATTTATTTATATAATGCCTTCAGCGTGCATGTCACTTTACAACAGATGACAGGATGGATCTCTGCCCCAAGGGGCTCACAATCTCAAAGTAGAGATAAGAAGTGACAGAGGGAAAGGTGTATTGGCAGGATGAACAGGGAATAATAGGGTGTGGTATTAGAACCCTAATGATTCTTTAGGGTGTAGGCTTCATTGCAGTTGAGTATGGGGGCGAGGGAACTATGAGAAAAACTTCCCAGAAAAGCTGAGTTTTGATTCCTGTGAAAGCATATGGAGGAAATAAAAGAGGAAGTGTCACTGATATTACCGGTACTTAGTTATTATTGCTGATTTCTATTTACTAATAATAAAATAATATTTCTAAAACTTGGATGAGGTATAGCATTCACTTTTTAGAGTATCAAACAGCATGTGAATTCATCTGCGAGCAATCTCTTCCACCATCAGACCATCCTGGTGCTTTCAGAGGTTGCCCTGGCTGCAGACCATACTGTTGAATTAAGCATCTGGTGATGAGTCACAGAAATATGTCAAGAGATTTTTGATCTCGCTAATCCTTATGGTCATTAGGAAGCTGCTAGATTTTTAATCCTATCTCTGCCTCAAACTAAACTCTATTGCTATAGAGATGGGGGAGGGGGAAGCAATTGCTCCAGATGGTTAGCAAAATTGTTCACCAGCTAGCATGGCAGAGAAATAAACAAAATAAAATGCAAACCTTCACAAAATACAGAAGGAGTGAAAAAAGGAAGAGAAGTTAGTCCTCAAAATAGATTCTAAAGCACAATAGATTGGGGCTGTCTCTTAAATAGAACTTACTGAAATGAATAACAGCTGGACATCTACTCATCTCCCACCCACTTCAATGAGACAGGGCTGATTCAAGACTTCCTGGGAACAGAGTGCTAAATGCTGTCACCTTCCCTGTGTGATATCTTCCTAAATAGCGCTCCCTGACCTGCCAATGCACCAGCCGCTGCCACTCCTACTCCCTTGCTACTCCCTGTATTTGCAAAAGTGGGGAACAGAGAGAAAGAGGAAGTGTGAGGGGAGGAGAGTAGTTGGCTGGAGATGCTCTAGCCCACTGCTCTCCTTTTCTTCCTCATTTATCTTCTTCTCTGTTCCCCTCTTCCTTTTCAAATCCAAAGAGCAGGAGGAGGTGTGGTGAAAATGGGCAGAGGCAGGTACCCATCACCAACCCACAGTTGGAGGCGACTGCCTGATTTAGCCTCATGGATGGGACAGGTCTGAAATAGATTTTGTTTGAAAGACATTCTCAGGTGCTAACTTCTCATTTCCATCCAGTCTTTTATTTGTCATTTAACAGAAATATATACAAGTTTCCATCTGGAGAGAGAGACAAGCAACTGGAAGTGGTCAAGCAGCCACCTTGCTCTCCCAACACAGTTGTTTCTCAAACTCAAAGTCAAGGTTGTGTTTAGTTTTTTAAAATGTCAGGGAACATACACATGATGGCTTGTTAGGGGTTCGAATTCAGTGAACTCAGTGGCAGCAGGATCTACTGTCATGAACAATCATGACAGTATATGGAGATGTATATGGAGACAGTATATGGAGATGGCGGATTATTTTTTCTAGATTTGGACCTGCTATTTCTCTCTCCTATACCATTGTCCTGCTACAAAGGCACTCAAGACTTTACCTGGAAACATTCCTGTACATCCTTAACATTGATCAAATGTAACTGTTCATAACTAAAGCATGCATATACGTGCTGTTAGGTTCAGGCTATTTGAGTTTTGTGTTTACCTTGTTCTTTTTTCACAGTGATACTCTTGGGATTGGTTCTAGCAGCCAAAGGACATAGCACAGACATGTCCCACAAATATGTGCCTGGAAGGGACTATGTGACCTCTTTGGCTTTCCACTCATTGTAGCCACTTCATTAATGGGGAACATTCAATGCCCTCGAGTGCTTCTGTTCTATCTAAACATGGCCATTCTATTGGGTTTTGAACAAGCTTCTTTCTTGATCAGGGCATTGACCCCCCCCAACCTCCCTCAAACAATAAACATGTTTTACTAGAACTATTACTGAAGTACATTGGCTAGTACAGTAATATTACAGAAGGATGCCTGATCAGCTTCCTGATGAGTAAGATTTTGAAACAGGGAGGGCTGAGCTGACCTGATGCTTTGAAGCAGGTTGAGAAACAGCCAGTGATGTTCACAGACTGTATACGTACAGCAAACCATGGGATCCTCCAACTTTTATACATATTAATGGATAGGTTATGAGAGCCAGCGCATAGTCTTGTAACTGAAATGGGCCCATGTATGCTGCCAGCAGTCCATATGTGCTCATTAAATGCCATCCAAAAGGATCTGGTTAGTACTACATTGGGGGTGGTGGGTGGGTAATAAACTCTTATCACAGGAGGCATTAGGCTGTTCTTCAAAGGAAAAGATACAGCTATTTTAAGTATCGACAAAAGCTGCTTATTCATGGACTCCTGGTTTAAAAAAAAAAAGAAAGAGATGTCCTAGATGAAATGCTTACAGTGAGAGATTGAGAAAGGGAGCCCAAATGAAATATTTACATAATCTTTAAATATTAATATTTGTAGTAAATAATACCTGAACATCTGGTAGCTCCAGCAAGGTCGCTGGCATTGAGATAACTGAAAGGGTCACATCAAATGCACTCTCATGTAAGGACACAGAAAGGCTCTGCCACATGCAAGAGAAGTCAGATGCATGACAGAGAGGATCATGGAGGAAACAGAGATACGGGCTGAGAGACAATTGGGTAAAGGACCACACCTGGTTGAGATAACAGAGTACATCCCAATAGCCACAATCAACTCAATGAAGTATCCTGCTCATTTCTTATCTCCAGTCACATTCGTACCCAGACTTCTTTTGCAAGTATTCTTACAGTTAAATTAAGCTCAGGCCTTTTTTACAGCACCTGCCATGCTGTTGGCATGTACTGCACCTAACATGCTTTCCTGGGAATCACAAGTACTGCAAGTGAGTGTTTTCAGCAAAAAAAACAGTCTCAGGGCACGAGCTCCACTATATGAATGTCTGTAGGCATGTGTGGAGCTGTTCTTATGTAAAGAGAGCTTCCAAACATCATGCCTGAAAACATATGCCCTTAAACGTCCTTCGTAGCTATGAATTCAATAAGCCTCTTCACTGAGTTCAATTCTTTAAATTGAGTATCTGGCACTGGCATTCCTGGAGGAGGGGGAACACTAAGTTTTGTCAGAGACCTGGCTGCTGGTGTAAAGCAGCCCCTCTTCTGTGCTTTCAGAGCCAGTCATGCCTGAAAAGCTTAGGCTGAACTGTATGATAAATCAGCACAAAAAGGTTCTTAATGGACAGGCCACCACAGTGGTTCTCAAACACTCAGGGAGAGTTTGAGAGCCACTAAGTTCTTGCGTGTATGGGGGGGGGGAGGCAGCAGGGGCGGGGGGAGGCAATCCCCAAGATCGCACCACTCAGGAGGGCTGCAGGGGCTTGGGTACACGTACCCAAGCCCCTGCAGCCTCCTGGCAGTGCGGGGAGCCTGGCACAACCTGCAGCAGGGCTCCTGACAGCAGTGAAAGTGGATGCAGAGCGATCGTGCCCCATGGAAGTGTAGCACAATCGATCCACATCCACTTTCACTGCTGCAGGGAGCCCTGCTGCAGGTCACGCTGGGCTCCCCGCACCCCCGGGAGGCTGCAGGGGCTTTGGTACGTGTACCCAAGCTCCTGCAGCCCCCCTGAGTGGTGCAATCCTGGGGATTGCGCCACTGCCTCCTCCATGCCTCCAGAAATAAGGGGGCAGGGGCCAGGGCCCGCAGGCTGGGGCATCATGACGCCCCAGTTTGAAAATCCCTGGGCTACCAGATAGAAACTGGGACAGAGTGCCTATACCTTTAACCATTGTAGAGAAGAGGAAATTTTGACAGGTGCAGCTTTTAAAACCCTTCCATGCTGAGCTTCACCTGCCAAAGTTCCCTCTTCTCCACAATGGTTAAAGGTATAAGCACTCTGTCCCAATTTGTGTCTGCTATCCCTATTCATGGACCTTTTCTGCAATTGTGAAATGACAGGCCAATCCAATGCATGTCTTTTCAGAAGTAAGTCCCATTAGAATCAATGGGAAGAAGTAAGTCCCATAGAATCAATAGGAATCAATCAATCAATTGATTCTATTGATTCATTGAATCAATAGAATCAATTTCCACCCAGGAAAGTGTGGATAGGATTGGGCTGGAAGAAGGTACTCAAGTTGCTTGTCAAGTCTTCCCAAAGTAAACTGTGTAGGATTTGGAGGCACTATAGTGACCCAGTCAACACAAAAGGGAAGATGAGTAACCCATTTCTTACCTCCAAAGGCTGGCCTCATGGTGAAATCATGGTCATCTACCCTCAGAAGCTGTTCAGTTTTTCCCATCCGCGTTTTGGTCATATCATGGTTCTTTTTATATATGGGACTAGAAAAAAACATACCAGAAACATGTCTTAAATTCTGAACTTTGCTTATGGAAAGTGTGTTGTACTTTTCTTACAAAATAAAAAAAAATTTCTAAATATTTTTTTTAAAATAAAATTTTTTAAGATGTTTAAAAATAGCATTTTAAAATACTAAGATATTTGAATTGCACCTCTTCATGAACAGCTCTCATGCAGTGGAGTAATCATGCAGTTATCATGAACCTGGGAGCACATCTCCATACAGGTTTGATCCAGGAGCTCAGGGGCACCATCTGGGACTGGTCAAGTCAGGCACTGCCAAGGTCTCATGCCCTTCAGAGGGCAACTTTTCAATTTAAAAGTCCCTATGACATATATTATACAATGAGGATTTAATTATAGCTCAGTTCGAGGTGCACAGAGGCCAGTTAGCCAAGAACAAGAAGAAGAAAAAAACCTAGCTTTCTAAACACTACTGTCCCATATTGATTTAGGAGGGAGGATTAGAATATATTAAGACCCAAGATCTCTTTGCCATGCCAGAGAACTGCAAAGTTGCAAATAGTATAACTACAGTCAGGTTTGATCAAAGGAAACCCATTTGTTTGGGGAAGTATTGATTAGGCAATGGCAACATTACTAACAGCACATGTATTCTGGCCATGACAAGAACTCTTTGTATGTGTAACAGTGAAGTGCACCCCCCCCCCCCATTTTTATTCATAAAAGATTTCATCTTGGCTATTAGACATTTGAGAAGCACTGGAATCATTGTCTAAGGGGTTAATTCAATCCAAGTCAGTGGAAGTGAGTGGGTGAGGTGATGCATCCTTAAAAGACCTTACAGGACCATCCTAACAGAGCCAGGAAGGTTTTGGACTTGGAAACTTCGTTTTCAGCTATTTGCTTCACTGTGAAATGTTTTTCATTGACAGTAAGGCACACTGCGCCCCCATTGTCTCTCTTATTTGATAGTAGATAACATGGGTCCTACAGCCCAACCCTAACTCCCTGCACAGCTATGCAGCAGCTCCAATTAGCAGTATCCTGCAGAGGTGTTTTGGCTTCCAAAGGCCTCCTTGGGGTAAGGGAACTTTTGTTCCCTTGCCCCAGGGAAGACTCCTGCCAGCCTGGTGGGTGCTATACAGCTGGCACAAGTCCAAGTGAATCTGTGAAGGCAGATTGGGTCCTGGAAGGGGGCTAGGAGTCAGCAGACATCACTAACATTAAACCCGCCCCTTTCCAGGCCTCCACCCTCCTACACCCATAACCTCCCCATTTCCCCTGCCCTTCCACCATCCCACACTTTTACCTGTGGAGGTGGGGTCCCCAGTGCATTGCCCCATGAACCCAGCCATTCACTTCTGGCAGTGGCCAGGCTGCGCTCTCCAAGTGTGTCACATTTATGACAGCCAGAAAGCACCCTATTACTGAAGAACAGGGTCTCTCTTATTAATGATGAAGTACACATAATTTAGAATAAAGTATATGGGTTTTCTTCAGTCAATTAATAGAATAGGATCATCTCTACCATAACACTCACTGACCAAAGCAGTTCTTCCACTTATCAGTCCCTTCACTTAAACTATCCTAATTAAGAAAGGTGTGGAAAAGGCAGAACCGAAGAGCAAAGTCAGAGACAGTCAAAGGAGGTAGAGCCTTGCTGAATGTTGATGTGGGATCTCTTGACTGAGGAAGGAACTGGAGGAGATGATTAAGTATATGTAGCTTGGAAGGCACTGAAGAAGACAAAAGGGTTGAATGGAAAACAAACTTCTGTAGACCAGAATCAGTAAAATCTGGTATTTAAAGAAATGAAGTTGGGGATGGTGAAATTGTATCACAGACAATTTTACACATTGAAATTGCAGCCCAAACGATCTTGCATTGATGACCAACTTCCTTTTGAAGTTTTCACCATGTGGATTGAGGCTATCATGAACCTTTATAATAAGTTCATTTTTTGTGACCTCCCCAGGGCAAACATACTGTATCCTTTGACCTTACATAAGAACATAAGAACAGCCCCACTGGATCAGGCCATAGGCCCATCTAGTCCAGCTTCCTATATCTCACAGCGGCCCACCAAATGCACCAGGGAGCACACCAGATAACAAGAGACCTCATCCTGGTGCCCTCCCTTGCATCTGGCATTCTGACATAGCCCATTTCTAAAATCAGGAGGTTGCACATACACCATACGTCATGGATTTTTCCTCCAGAAACTTGTCCAATCCCCTTTTAAAGGCATCCAGGCCAGATGCCATTACCACATCCTGTATATTTTCTTTTGTCTATTCTAATTCTCCCAACACTCAATTTTAGTGGATGTCCCCTGGTTCTGGTGTTATGTGAGAGTGTAAAGAGCATTTCTCTATCACTCTGTCCATCCCCTGGCATAATTTTGTATGTCTCAATCATGTCCTCCCTCAGGCTCCTCTCTTCTAGGCTGAAGAGGCCCAAACGCCGTAGCCTTTCCTCATAAGGAAGGTGCCCCAGCCCCGTAATTGTCACTCTCTTTTGCACCTTTTCCATTTCCACTATGTCTTTTTTGAGATGCGGCAACCAGAACTGGACACAATACTCCAGGTGTGGCCTTACCATCGATTTGTACAATAGCATTATAATATTAGCCGTTTTGTTCTCAATACCTTTTCTAATGATACCAAGCATAGAATTGACCTTCTTCACTGCCGCCGCACATTGGGTTGACACTTTCATCGACCTGTCCACCACCACCCCAAGATCTCTCTCCTGATCTGTCACAGACAGCTCAGAACCCATCAGCCTATATCTAAAGTTTTGATTTTTTGCCCCAATGTGCATGATCTTACTGACATTGAAGCGCATCTGCCATTTTGTTGCCCATTCTGCCAGTGTGGATTCCAAGCCAACAGGTCCACCACTGATATGGTATTCTCCCTTAGACAACTGCAGGAGAAATGCAGGGAGCAATGACAGCCACTCTTTATAGCCTTCATAGATCTCACAAAGGCTTTCGACCTGGTCAGCAGAGACGGCCTCTTCAAGATTCTCCCCAAGATTGGATGTCCACCCAGGCTCCTCAGCATCATCAGATCTTTCCACAAGGACATGAAGGGCACTGTTGTCTTCGATGGCTCCACATCAGACCCCTTTGACATCCGAAGTGGAGTGAAGCAGGGCTGTGTTCTTGCACCAACCTTATTTGGGATTTTCTTCGCTGTCCTGCTGAAGCAGGCCTTTGGAACTGCAACAGAAGGCATCTATCTCTGGACCAGATCAGATGGAAAGCTCTTCAACCTCTCCAGACTGAGAGCAAAGTCCAAAGTCCAGCTGAAATGTCTGCGTGACTTCCTCTTTGCCAACAATGCAGCTATCACTACCCACTCTGCCAAAGATCTCCAGCAGCTCATGGATCGTTTTAGCAAGGCCTGCCAAGATTTTGGACTGACAATCAGCCTGAAGAAAACACAGGTCATGGTTCAGGATGTGGACTCACCTCCCTGCATTACAATCTCTGAGCATGAACTGGAGGTTGTCCATGACTTTGTGTACCTTGGCTCAATGATCTCTGACACTCTTTCTCTTGATACCGAGCTAAACAAGCACATCGGTAAAGCAGCTACCACGTTTTCCAGACTCACAAAGAGAGTCTGGTCCAACAAGAAGCTGACGGAACATACCAAGATCCAGGTCTACAGAGCTTGCGTCCTGAGTACACTTCTGTATTGCAGCGAGTCATGGACTCTTTGCTCACAACAGGAGAGGAAACGGAACGCTTTCCACATGCGCTGCCTCTGACGCATTCTCGGCATCACCTGGCAGGACAAAGTTCCTAACAACACAGTCCTGGAACGTGCTGGAATCCCTAGCATGTATTCACTGCTGAAACAGAGACGCCTGCGTTGGCTCGGTCATGTTGTGAGAATGGATGATGGCCGGATCCCAAAGGATCTCCTCTTTGGTGAACTCGTGCAAGGAAAGCGCCCTACAGGTAGACCACAGCTGCGATACAAGGACATCTGCAAGAGGGATCTGAAGGCCTTAGGAGTGGACCTCAACAGGTGGGAAGCCCTGGCCTCTGAGCGGCCTGCTTGGAGGCAGGCTGTGCAGCATGGCCTTTCCCAGTTTGAAGAGACACTTGGCCAACAGACTGAGGCAAAGAGGCAAAGAAGGAAGGCCCATAGCCAGGGAGACAGACCAGGGACAGACTGCACTTGCTCCCGGTGTGGAAGTGATTGTCACTCCCGAATCGGCCTTTTCATCCACACTAGACACTGTTCCAGAACCACCTTTCAGAGCGCGATACCATAGTCTTTCGAGACTGAAGGTTGCCAACATATGCCAGTTTGGAGAGATCCTTCTGGAGCTCCTCACAATCACTTCACCACTCAGAAAAGTTTGGTGTCGTCTGCAAACTTAGCCACCTCACTGCTCACCCCTGTCTCCAGGTCATTTATGAAGAGGTTGAAAAGCACCAGTCCCAGGACAGATCCTTGGGGTACACCGCTTTTCACTTCTCTCCTTCCTGAAAATTGCCCATTGTCGCCCACTCTCTGTTTCCTGGTCTTCAAACAGTTCTCATTCCATGAGAGGACCTGTCCTCTAATTCCCTGACTGTGGAGTTTTTTCAGTAGCCTTTGGTGAGGGACCGTGTCGAACGCCTTCTGAAAGTCCAGATATATAATGTCTATGGGTTCTCCTGCATCCAAATGCCTGTTGACCTTTTCAAAGAATTTTATAAGGTTCGTGAGGCAAGACTTATCCTTACAGAAGCCATGCTGATTCTCCCTCAGCAAGGCCTGTTCGTCTATGTGTTTTGAGATTCTATCTTTGATGAGGCATTCCACCATCTTCCCCGGTATAGATGTTAGGCTGACCAGCCTATAGTTTCCCGGGTCCCCCCTCTTTCCCTTTTTAAAGATCGGTGTGACATTTGCTATCCTCTAATCTTCTGGCACCGTGGCCGTTTTGAGGGACAAGTTGCATATTTTAGTCAAGAGATCAGCAACTTCATTCTTCAATTCCTTAATAACTCTTGGGTGGATGCCATCAGGGCCCGGTGACTTATTGATCTTTAATTTATCAATGAGATCTGAAACATCTTCTCTTTCAACCTCTGTCTGACTTAATTCCTTGGTCAGGAGGGGCCGTTCGGACAGCGGTATCTGCCCGAGGTCTTCTGCCGTGAAGACAGATGCAAAGAATTCATTTAATTTCTCTGCCATCTCTAAGTCTCCTTTTATCTCCCCTTTCCTTCCCTCACCATCCAGAGTGCCAACCGCTTCTCTGGCGGGTTTCCTGCTTCTAACATATTTGAAGAAGCTTTTATTATTCCCCTTAATGTTGCTGGCCATGTGTTCCTCATAGTCTCTCTTGGCCTCCCGTATCACCTTCTTACATTTCTTTTGCCACAGTTTATGTTCCTTTTTATTCTTCTCATTAGGGCAAGACTTCCATTTACGGAAGGAAGCTTCCTTGCCCTTTACAGCCTCTCTAACTTGGCTTGTTAGCCATGTGGGCACCCTCCTGGATTTAGTGGAGCGCTTCTTTCTTTGTGGTATACACCTCTGCTGGGTCTCTATTACTGTTGTTTTAAGCAGCCTCCATGCACTCTGGAGAGATTGGACTCTTTTTACCTTCCCTTTCAACCTCCTTCTAACCAGCCTCCTCATCTGAGGGAAGTCCGCTCATTGGAAGTCAAGGGTTTTTGTGAGAGATTTGCCCGGTATTCTTCCCCCTACGTGCATGTTGAAACGGATCGCAGCATGATCACTGTTCCCCAAAAGCTCAGTAACATTGACATCTCTAACCAGGTCCTGAGTACCGTACAATATTAAATCCGGAGTCACCTGTCCTCTGGTGGGCTCCATGACTAGCTGCTCTAAGGCACAGTCATTTAGCATGTCAAGGAATCTGGTCTCCTTTTCATGACCAGAACACAAATTGACCCAGTCAATATGAGGATAATTGAAGTCCCCCATGATTACAACCCTGTCCCTCCTTGTCACCTCCCTGATCTGTTTCCTCATTTCAAGGTCCCGATTTCTGGTCTGGAGGACGATAGTACGCCCCCAGTATTACATCGCTCCTCAGGGCTGGTAATTTAACCCACAGAGAGTCTACAGTGGAGTCGAACCCACCTTCAATCTCTACTTTGCTGGATTCTATCCTTTCCTTAACATTAACGGCCACCCCACGTCCAACACACCCCTCCCTGTCCGTCCTGTAGAGTTTATAGTCCAGGATTGCGGTATCCCACTGATTCTCCGCATTCCACCAGGTTTCCGTTATGCCCACTATGTCAGTGTTTTCCCTTGCCACCAGACATTCCAGTTCTCCCATCTTTGCTCAGAGACTTCAGGCATTTGCATAAAAGCATTTGTACATGGAATGCCCCAGGAGGGGCTGCTTATTCGCTCCTTTGTCTCCGCATCCTCTCATTGTGCCAAACCGTCTATCACATCCCATCGTGCTACCTTTCCCAATTTCTTCTCCTACTCTGCCTTTGTCTTGTTGTTCTCTAACCTCCCCATCCTTGTCCCACATGGATGAGGAGTCCCAAACCGGATGCCCCTTGGCTCCTGTCGGCCTTCCCCCAGGGATCAGTTTAAAAGTTGCTCTGCCACCTTTTTAATGTTATGCACCAGCAGTCTGCTTCCATTCTGTGAAGCCTGTGCCTCTTGTAAAGGCCCCGCTTGTCCCAAAACATTCCCCAGTGCCTAACAAATCTAAACCCCTCCTCCCTACAGCACCGTCTCATCCACGCATCGAGACCCCTGATCTCCGCCTGCCTAGCTAGCCCTGCGCGTGGAACAGGTAGCACTTCAGAGAACGCTACCTTTGAGGTCCTGGCTTTCAGCTTCCTACCTAATAGCCTAATTCTGAAAATCAGAAAAGCTGAAAATCTCCACATCATCTCTCATGGTTTTCAGGGACATAAAACAAAAAAGCATGGAAATTCACAATACAATGGTATCAGTCCACATGAGAATGAATAAACGTTCATTGTTTGGTAACTGGATAATTGGTAACAATTGGTACCAAACATTGGTTTGTTAAATTGGTCACAAATTGGTATTTGTTTGGGAATTTGGTAACTGTGAGAAGAGGGAACAGTTGTCTTGTGATGACCATTTTTGGCTACATCTCTATGGTAAACATAAGGGTTTGTGGGATGGAAGTTTGGGTGTTCTTACATATAAGTGGTGGCAGAGAGGCAGGAAACTTTAAAAGGTATAGAAGTCTGAGGCTGAGACAGACTTTGAGGCTTATGAAGATTAACAGGGAACCAGCACAACGACCAAGGGAAGTGGGTGATTATGATCACATGAGAACAATGACTTTAACAAAAGCTGTCTAGATCAAGTCAATAGGGCAGGAAGGGATGCAGTCCTCCAGACAGAGGTGGAGAGTGCATGGATTATGGTTTTAGCTGAGGATGGAGCAAAGGCAAATGCTGGAGATTTTGGAAGAACAGTAATTTAAAGAAGCATTTCAAATTCTCCCCTGTTATTTGGTCACACTTCATGCGAACTACCTGATTCCTCCCATGGCTCTTTTGAGGCAATTCAATAGGAAAGCTACAATATATCTGAATGTTCCAGCATTGCGTTCTTCCAGGGTCCCCAATCAAGCCTACATGTAAAAGGTCAAACGCATAGTTTTCACTTGTTCTTAGACACAGTTTTCTCACTTTTACAGGCCAGCTGATAACTGGAAGAAGTCATACAACTGTAGTGACTTGTTATCCATCATCTTCAGAAGAATACACTGAATTTTGAGATGGTGAAAAATTATAATGTTTGGGGGCTGGATTTGTGAGAAGGGGGCTGGACATAGAACTGTCATATAAAAAACATGCACAGCTGTTTTAAATCTTAAATACATGCGAAGTTGTCCAAAATGTATCTTTTGAAGTCAAGCATTTCACAGGAAAGTGCTACAGAAATAGTTTAAATAAGTAAATAAATTTAAATAAAATCTGTCTTTCATTTGACAGACCTCACAGAAACTCTTGCCCCCCCCCCTCTCTTCTACACACAGCTGACCAGGATGAGCTCCTCTCACGTGTGATAGGAAACAAGTGCAATTTTCAGCTGACAAATGCTGGAAGCAGGGGAAATGAGCTTTAAGGAGTCCACTGCCGTGTGAAATGATACCATTATTTGCTGGGGCAGAGAGCATTAATCGATTAACAGCTTGATAGGAGATTAAAAATAGAGCTCCAATTAATCAGAGCCTGCCATCTGGGCATGTCTAATGCTACTTACAAGGCCATGACGAGCTCTCCAAATTGTCCCCTCCCTCCTGTTGGAGGATCTCTCTCTCTCTCACACACATACACACACACACACAGCTTTGGAATGCCTGAATGGCCTGTTTTGCTGTTTACGGCCCGGTAGCCAATAGTTCAGGGGCAAGAAGTAGGGAAGGAGAGCCTGAAGGCAGGAAATGAGATCAGAATGATTTGCCTATCTGAACACCTGCCTCGGTCATGGATGATGGAAGGCAGTCAACAAGCAGCATCTGTCACTCCTTTTAGCTGCAGTATCTTTGGAAGGGTATCCGCAGCTGTGCAGAAGGGCATGCTGCTTTGCATTGAAAGCTCCTCTTAGTGCATGGAGAAGCAAAGGGCATATCTATAACTGCGTCCACACTAGATCCCTTGGGCACTATTTAGGAATTGTTTTTCACAATTAGCTGCAAGCGGAATTAAAATGGAAAAACCACACAGCATTTATAGAATTATTTAAACCAGTAATGCCCTTCCCCTATGGCCAAGATCCTTCTATAGCAGTGGTTCGCACATATTTAGCACTAGCACCCAATTTTTAGAATGAGAATCTGTCGGGACTCACCAGAAGTGATGTCATGGCAGGAAGTGGCATCATCAAGCAGGAACATTTTTAACAATCCTAGGCTGCAATCCTACCCACACTTACCCAGGAGTAAGTCCCATTGACTATCATTGTTAAAAGAATATACATAGTAGCTTGTTAAAAGTACAGGTCTGTAACATTTCCCCAAATGCAGTCACATACTATGGTAGCATCGAGTCTAATATATTAAAAATAAAATATTGAAATGAATGGGGATCCACTTGAAATTTGGCTTGTTGTGACCCACCTAGTGGGTCCTGACACACAGTTTGAGAAACACTGTTCTATAATGTCCACACATGTGCAAGTTGCAGTCCATAAAGGTTCCTGGCAACTTCAAATAAAAGTTTATCACTTGCAGGTTCAGCTAATTGCATTGCTTCCATTGATCCCAGCTGAGGGATTAGTGAATAATTGTCCTTTTAGCTTCTCAGTGAATTGCCCCTTGTCAATTTTCATTCCTATGGCAGGGAGGGAAAGTTTTTTTTAATTTTTCATAGCATCATAACATTATTTTACTATTAAAAAAGGAATGAGATGAAACTCATAATTAAAGAGCCCCTCCTGAACAGAAACTGACATGGGCCAATTCACAGAGAGGATATTTAAAAGGCAATTATTCATTGCCCGGCCAGGAGCAAGGGAAGCACTACAACTGACTGACCCTACAAAGATGACATGCTTAGTTTAAAAACTCAAGACCCCTGAAAAGATTCAACAATGCTTCGAGTGTTCACTCTGAACAGTCTGGAGCTCCAACTACGTCTTATCACCCCAAGATTCCAGCATTCCTTGGAGAATCAGAATGCACCCATTCCAATCTGTAGAACAGCTGTGCCCCAACAACTCCACTGTGCATGGATTAGCATTACCCGATCCTAGGTAGAAAAAACTTGGCAGATTTGACTTCTCCTGACATCGCAGTGAGAAAAAGTATCTGCTATTCATTTTTAAAAATTTATTGTTTACTGATATCAATCACATATAACATTATAGATGCCAGGATAAATATTTTAGCACCAGTGCATATTGAATGTGTCTGTGAGGCATCCAGACATCACAATAGTTTATAAATGGTTTCTATCTCAACCTGAACATGATCAAGCAGCTGTTAAAGACAGACTGATCTGGGCCAGAAAAGGAAAAATGTGGGTCACTGGATGGACAGAATTCCATATATTTTTAATAAGATTCTTCAAACTCTTTTTAAAAAAATTGACCCATTTTTGCCCAACCCACAGGTGTACACATTTGATCCCTGTTGTGTATATGCAACACTGGGCAGAAAAGGCTTAATTTAAGGCAGACTGGCTCTATCACCTAGGAAGGTGATTTCAGATGTTTTGCATCCAACAAGAGCAGCTCCACTGTTCATCCCATTCTATGAAGAAAATTCCCAAAAAAGATTGTCAAGAATTCACTCCTGTCCAATAATCGTACATTATATCTTTCCCCTTTTGTTATCTGACAGAAACCAGCATGTCCCAGGCATGTTAGAGACCTTTTCAGATAAGGCTTTGTAGTGTTTCCCAACTGCCTCCTCCCCGCTGTGCACTGCATCTGCATCTTAGTTGCATCTAAGGCAACTGGCCCCCTGAAATCACGCCCAACTCCTGTTGCCCATCCTCTTTCAGCATGCGCTCACCTCTTGACTTTGTTCTCCTCCCATGGAGACTGCAACTCTTCCATTGCTCAATGTAAAGTGAGAGAATATTGGGAGTAGAACCCTGCATCTGCCTCGGCTTCTAAGCTGACCCTCACAACGCTTCTCTACAGGACAGACACAAGACCACTCACCATCATCACTAATTGTGTGGTCTCTTCAGGGTGGGGGATGATAAATCTTTCAATGTGAGATGTCTTTTCTCAAAATCTTTTCTCAAACCCAAGAGTGCCTCACTACCCCTGCTCTGCACAGCTCTCACTGTGGTATGCAAACTCAAGGATGCCATAGTAGAAAAGGGCTCTCTTTTATGCATGGCTTTTCTAATTACTCTCGTTTTCTAAATCTTATGGAATGTGTTTTGCCAGTTGGGAATGCATCTTCCCAAATATGCCTCTCATTTGAGATTCTAGTCTCATTTCCCAACATGGATCCTGTGTACATGTACACAAGCACTGCTGTCTATATTTCCATTCTTAGTTCAGTGTTCACGTGCTCTTTTAAAGATGCAAAGGGCCCGAGCTTTCTCCTAGGGTGCACAGACCAACCTTCCCAGCTCCCAGATAACGTCATTCCAGGTGGAGGTTTATTCTGGTATAATTTCACAGGGTATTATCTCCCCCACTTTTTCCTTGTACATTTGGGTGTAGGTAGTGGTGTAGTGGTTAATCTCGAAGAGCAGGAGCTTGTCATGACACCCCTCCATAGCCATATCCAACTAAGACTACACAACAAAGAAAATCAACTTTACATTTCTTCATTCGTGTGTTTTCTTTTCCTGACACATTACTATTTTGAAACATGATAGTTCATTTAAAGATCTAGCTCATTTCGTTCCAGAGTTCTGGAGTGGGTTGCAATAGTTTAATGTTTAGTAAGACTTACTCCCAGGAAAATGCGATGGCATAGCAGTGGCTAGCACTGGCAAGAGGAGCAGTGCACAGTGGACTCGGTAAGTTCCTCACCAAGTGATGCAGCAGCAGGGGAAAGTGGGGAGGGGTGTAACAGGGTGGGGGAACAGCAGTGATAGGAGGCATGTGGATTGGGCCAGAGAGCGGAGTGGGACCAGTGGCAGCAGTGCGCACCAAATCCTATTCCCCTTCTCAGGCCCAGTCTGTCAACATAGAGCAATGTGGGCTTTCATCAGCTATTGAACTTGCACACAAGTGAGTCGCCCTACTGCAGATGCTGGGGTTTACCCCAGGGTAAGGAGACATTGTCCAGCATTCAAAATTCCCCTGCATAATGCAGGGCAAGCTGCACTGGCCCCACTGTATTGGTGCAGGGGAATTTGCATGGATGGGACTGTCTGACTAGGACCAACGAAGACCTGGGTTTCAATACACGCAAGTCATGAAGCTCAGTGGGCAAACTGAGGTTCATCATCATGGGTATAGTCAAAGGGGATGCAGGAAATAAGCAGAGTAGCAAGAGCAGTAATGCCATCAAGTGGAATGCTTAGGTGAGCCTTGAAACAGTTTTTTCCAAAGGACTTGAGCTGTAAAGAAGCTTCAGGTTCAGCAGGAGACAAGTTAAGACATTTGCCTATGGGCATAAGTGTCTCCAGATGCAGAGGAATGACAGGAGAGGGGATGCAGGTGAATGGATAGATGAGATAGGAAGGGTAAGAGTGGATAGATGGAAGGAGGGGTGAAGGAAAGATGGGGTCATGTTCCCAGGAAGTGAAGTGAGGGATGAGGGGCCCCCACAGACACAGGCAGTGGAAGGAAATGGAACTTACTTCTAACTGAGGTTAGGATGCTGTAGCGGTTTGAGACTTACATATGGAAGATCCAGATTCACATCCCTGCTCAGCCATGAAGCTTACCAGGTGATTTTGGGCCAGTCAGCCTCACCTACCTCACAGGGTTGTTGTGAAGACAAAAGGACCGGAGGAACTATGTACACCACCCTGAGCTCCTTGGAGGTCGGACGGTATAAAAATTTGAAAAACAGCATAAAATTACACTCTAATGCATTTTTTATATTGGGATTTTTAAGATCATACTTTTTGTTAAGAACATAAGAACATAAGACTTCTGTTTTAATCGATTGCAACTTCAAGAGTTTTTGAATAAATTATATTTCATTTAAAGATGCTGCTTTTCTACTGTTTCAAAGAAATAGAACTCTGAAATAGAAATAAATGTCAGGAGAAGAAAATTAACAATTCAAAAATGGCTTTGTTGTTGCTGTATAAGTGCTCCTGCACTTCAAAATTTAGAACTACACCATTGTCCATCATCTCCCAGCCTAACCTCACAGAGTTGTTGTAAGGACAAAAAGGAGGGATTGAGCTTGGTAAGAGCCTTGTATGCCTTGAATTCTTAGGGGAAGGCCAGGTTAGACATAATGAGAAACTGTAAGTGTAACGGTTGACACACTAGAACTCTTCATCAAAGGCTCTTTTATCCAAATGACTTTTTGCTTGAATACATGGAACCTGGCAATGTATCCCTGGGTATGTCATTCTCATTGTTCCAAAACAGTCATCTTTTGAATGTTCGTAGGAATAATCAATTTTCCAACCAAATGCCAAGGTGCATGGTCACACGAAAAAGGAATCAAACTAATCATAAGTGTTACACTGCTTATCATAGCTTAATAAATTGCATTCAACAGGACCACATGCATGATTGCCAATAGTACACCCAATCCTGCATGTTGCTTTATCTTTTTCCATAAAGGACTGCAGTAAATCTTAAAATTGACATTTACTGCATCTTAAAATTATGTGTCCAAAAATCATGTGTTGGAGAAGGTATAGCAATTTCTTACTAAGCACTGTTGAAATGCATCCATGGAACTCAGTAAAAACTTTGTTAAGTTTCACTGTGATGGGTAAACCTTGTGCAGAATCAGTACTGTATTTGGGGGATTGTGCCCTAAAATTATTAACTTCTGCATGCTTTCAAAATTAACAAAAAGGGATCGATCAGGCTGCCTTTATAATCAACAGCAAAGTTTTCCACAGCTTATATAAAATGGATTTGGTCCATAAATGTCACAATGGAGCAAGAGTGCAAACCTGGTAAGCTGATGTCTTTTCCTGAGCTACCTTTTCTGATTGAAGAGAACACATTGAAGAGAAGTATAAAAGTGCTTGTCCAATAAAAGGTATCATTGGTTGTGCATCTCTTAATAAGCAGCACCAAGGCAGCAAGCACCCTGTGTGCAAAGCTCAAGAGGAACATCCTTAGAAAGTAAAGTATCACTTCCTTTGTCAGCCCTTCTCTGCCATGGGTTTGCTTGGAATGCTTGTTAACCAAGGTTCATCCAGTATAGCAAAACTCTCTCATAAATGCTGTGAGTTCACAGTGTCATGCTGAAGAAAACACAACTAATAAAAAGATGAAGGTCTTAGTATTCCTGTTTAATGAAACAGATTAACTCAACTTTGTTTACAAGGTCTTAGTCAGCCAAATGGTCTTAGAAGATGCAATTGTCACGGGAATAACATAACTCCGTACAAAGAAGGATAATATACTCAGGTTTGCTTGGCAGTTTTGGAAGATTATCTTTTCTAATATAAACCATTCACCGGGCTTCAGTGATATGAAATCTGATAAACTTTACTAAGACCTTTTAGCTCTTTGGTACATGTTCTGCTTTACTAATACTAATACTCAGAAAATGTGAAGTGAAGGTCAAACAATTTGCAAAAACTGTGGAATTTTGCAAACCTTGTATGATCTCTTAATATATATTCACACACACATACATGCACACAGCCCCCCACACACACCCCAATCAACAGATATTCTAACACCTAAAAACAAATAGCAGTGTAAGAAAAAGGCTACAATCCTTTTCACTGAATTAAGCAACACAGTACAACTCTCAAGAAGACATGCATAGGTTCCGGATGCGCACCTGAAAAATGCAGCTTCCAAAAGATTTAATGTATAAATTTTATAAATGGCATTTTTATATCTTCAGTACTCTAACAATGTAGATTTATCACACTCCTGTAACTGGGGCCATTTCAAAATACTTGACCTACAGATGTAGCTCCCATTTTGGATATTCGTATAAGTCTCTACTGAGTGCTTTGGTTGTTTTACAAATAGGACCCCTTACAATAGCTCTCTAAGCTGCTTTGCTTGTCTCTAACACTGCTGACTATATTACATATACTTTTCACACATACATTGCAAAACCAACTACACATACTAAGTGTTTTCCTTATGACGAGAGAGAGAGAGAGAGAGAGAGAGAGAGAGACAATTTGATTTTACAGTTCTCTACCTTGCTCTGTGCACCTCTACTTGTCCCATCCATCTCCTCTTCCTGAGCTTTCTGCTCTCCACAAGAAGGACCAAACAAAAGATCAACAGCATGAGTTTTGCAAAATAAGGCATTCTGTGGAAATCACCGATCCAGCCTCCTTCAGTCTGGTAACCTCCTGCAGTGCAAGTATACTCTGGTTCAAACATTGAACCGGCTGCATCTCCAGGGCCTCGCATTTGCCACAGTGATCATTGTTAAGAGATGCTGCTTTTCAGAGTTTGTATTTGAAACTACAGCTTCTAGGGCTTCCTACTCAAAGCTCTACCTCTCATCACTGCTTGCGATTGGTCATTACTCATGAAGAAGTTAGTCCTGTCTGACATTTCCTCTGGGTCCTAAATGAGTGGATATTTTGCAGAGAGTCAATGGATAAAAAAAAAAAGACTGTACAGTAATTCCATCTGCCAGTTTTTTATTCAAACCGCTAATCTCAGCTCAGTAGAATCCGTCTGTCAGGCTGTGTAAAACCATCTATTTTTCTTAGAGAGGCAGGTTGGTCAACAGGAAGTGTAGTTCACCTGGTGTCTATATGTTTATGATAAAGCAAAAGTGGCACTGAGTTACATTTTTTCAGGGGGTGACTGTAGAATTTGCAATCCTCTCAAATGCTGGGTTACACAGCACTGTAGATAAGCATATGTATGCAATTTAAAAGAATCCATAACACGCAAATGACATTATCTCACAACTTATAAAACCGCCTCAAGCACTGTTATTCTCAGCAGTGGGGCTTGTTCTAATACTTGATAATCATGCTGGAAAATAAGTGAGATTGTTTAAATTTTATTTAATAAAAGCATTTCTATCCTGACTTTAAGTCTGGATGGGCAGCTCAAGGAGACTTTAAGGAATGATAATAAAACATATGCAAAATAAAATAAAAATACACCACAAAAACAATATCAATTTCAGCAATTCAAGACAACAATAAATCAGTAGCAAGACAAATCCAAAACCACTAAGAAGAAAATCAACCAAAAGGCTAAATAAAACAAAAAAGTTTGAACTCCTCTCCAAAATGCTACCAGACAGGAGGTGGTCATGATCTCAGCTGGAAGCGAGTTCCATAAGCTGAGTGTCACCACAGAAAAGGCCCTGACATGTGTCATCCCCCACCATACATCTAAAAGCAACAGTGTCCACAACGAACTTATGAGACAGGCAAAACCTAAGATGGACCTTCAGATATCTACATCCCAACCATTAAGGGTTTTATACTTCATAACCAGTTCTTTGAATTGTGCTCAGCAACATTCAGGCACCCAGTTTAGATGTTTTAATAGACGTGTGATATGGACATGTATGCACTATGCACTGCTGAAACAGAGACGCCTGCGTTGGCTCGGTCATGTCGTGAGAATGGATGATGGCCGGATCCCAAAGGATCTCCTCTATGGAGAACTCATGCAAGGAAAGCTCCCTACAGGTAGACCACAGCTGCAATACAAGGACATCTGCAAGAGGGATCTGAAGGCCTTAGGAGTGGACCTCAACAAGTGGGAAACCCTGGCCTCTGAGCAGCCCGCTTGGAGGCAGGCTGTGCAGCATGGCCTTTCCCAGTTTGAAGAGACACTTCACCAACAGTCTGAGGCTAAGAGGCAAAGAAGGAAGGCCCATAGCCAGGGAGACAGACCAGGGACAGACTGCACTTGCTCCCAGTGTGGAAGGGATTGTCACTCCCAAATTGGGCTTTTCAGCCACACTAGACGCTGTTCCAGAACCACCTTTCAGAGCGCGATACCATAGTCTTTCGAGACTGAAGGTTGCCAACAGGTGGATATGGACATGACCTGTGGCACCCATCAACAGCCTTGTAGCTGCATTCTGTATTAACTGCAGTTTCCAAACAGTCTTTAAAGTCTAGCCGCCTTGGGTGCCCTTCAGGGAGAAAGGCGGAATACAAATCGAATAAATAAATTAAATAAATAAATAAATTCGGCCCAGGTAGAGTGCATTGCAGTAGTTCAACTAGATGTCAGAGTGTGTCACTAGCCTAAGTTGCTGACAGGTACTCAGGACCCAGCAACCCCCTGGGCATCCAGGTTCAAGCCTGGGTCCAGGAGCATTCCCAAAATGTGAACCAGATCCTTCAAGGGAAGTAGAACGCTGCCAGAACAGATTTACAATCCAATTCTTAGTTCTAAATAAGTGAAATCTCCTCATTAATAGCACCTTTGACTTGTCCAAATTATTTTGGGGTACTCCCAGCTTGCTTCTGAGCCTAAAATATAATTATTTATGAAAGACCACTTATAATTAGGAAAGGGATTGAGAATAAGACTGCTATAACATCTCTATGGTGCATCCACATTTGGAATAGTGTACGGTTCTGATGCTACTGCCAAAACTATTGCAGAGCTGGAAAAGGTACAAAAGAGGATACCCAAAATCATAAGGGGGTTTGAGCACCTTCCTTAACCCATTTCTGCCCAGCCTGCAGATGAACACATTTGATCCCTGTTGCGTATATGCAGCACTGGGCAGAAATGGCTTATGAGGGAAGGTTGCAACATTTGGGGCTTTTACTTGGAAAAAAGTGACTAAGTGGTGGCACGATAGAGACCTATACAATTATGCCTGGTGTGGGAAGAGTGGCTAGAGGGGAGTGTTTCTCCCTTTTGTCACAGCACTAGAAGCAGCGATCGTCCAGAGAATCAGAGCCTTGCAGAAGATTCGGGATGGACAAAAAGCAACACTTCTTCACAGTGTATACTTAATGCACGGAATTCATTCCCACATGGTGTGGTGATGGCCACTGGCTTTGATGGCTTTAAAAGAGGCTTGGACAAGGTCAGGGAGGGCAGGCTACTAATCATGATAGCTTTATGCTATCTCCAGGTTCAGCAGCAGTATGTTTCTGAATACCAGCGGTAGGGGATCAATGGTGGGAAAGAAGTCTACCTTTGTCTCCTGCTTGTGGGCCACTGTGAAAGCATGCTGGATGGGCTTTTCTTATGACCATGAGTGCAGGTGGTAAATAATGCTTTTTATTTATGTCACACTTTCTGAGTTCTCCAAGTCCTTTATATACATTATCTCTGCAATCCTTACAACAAGCCTATACAGTAGTCCAATATTATGAGCACCATATTGCAGCTGGAAAGCAAGCCTGAAAGAGTGGCAGCTTGCCTAAGGCCACCTAGTGCAGAAGTTGCTAAGGTAAGCTTTTCACCAGGAATTTTCTGACAGATATATCATTGCTAGTATGTCAGCATGCTGCACCATAAGTGGCATCAGTTGGGCACTAGCTGAGGACCCACAAGGCCTTGAGGGCTTACCCAGTCAACTCCTGAAGTTTTTCCCCATGCATCTTTACGTGGAGAAGCAGCAGAATGGTGTGGTCAACTGAACACATTACTCCCTTTTCCTGTACTTTTGAGTCTGCAAATGGGCTTCCTAAGAAGCCCTTGTGAAGCCTTAGATATGTCTAGAAAACGCCGACTACAGAACCCAAAAACTTTCTGGAAACTGCCTGGCAAATAGGGGCAGCACCACCACTGCAAAACAGTAGATCTCCAACCCCCTCCCACCCTAGCTAGACAGCCTGAAATAATACCAAGATTTATGGTATCAAAATCTGCTGAGACCTTCAACAGAACCAAGGGCACACTTGCACTGTCCAGTTCCTGGACCCAGCTGCTTTGGGTCCCCACAGGAAAGGTGCAGTAGAAATGCAAAAAATAATAAAATATGTGTAACAAAGTGACCATGGCTGTTTCAATTCCATAACCCGGCCTAAAACCAGGTTAAGAACCTGTTCTGAACAGGGTTGCACTCCCCCTTGAACAATCAGATTTCTCATCTGGGAGTGCTTTAGAACCCAGCTGGAGCGCTTCTGCTCAGCTTGACTGAAGTGCTAACTGCAGCCTTCCTGAAGAAAGCACATCTGGCTATAGTGATCCATGCAACCTCAGTGGTTACTTTACTGGGACTAAAGCAGCTTAGAAATATTTTTAAAATGCATTTTAAAAGAAATATTCTTTCCCTCATCCAAGATATATTTGCCAAGATATATCCTCCAGATATACCCCTAGGGCCCTAGACCATATGTTCTGATAGTTTGTTTTTGTTAAATCATTTCAAGATTTTGCATGTTTGTAAACATTCCGTAACACCTCAGTCACGGAGCAAATTAATTTGGAGGTCACTTCAGTGAACTAAAGTCACAGGGGTGGATCCTAAGTAGCATGAACATAACAGTACTCATACAAGCAATGTTTCCTGCCTCCTCCTCCCTACCAGCGACTCCTGAAGGCCAGGGGACTGTGGGAACTTCATGGAATGTGGTGCAGGAAGGTGTAGGGAGAACAGGGAAAGTCCTAGAAACTGGGTGTAGCCAATTTTTTAAAATTTGTTTTATTGTTATCATAATTTTTTTATATGCAAGTTGCTGTGATAACGTGCGTTGAAAATGGAACATAAATAAACAAAAATAAATATTGCATTTCAGTGATCACAGGACTGAAGTAGCAACAATCACTTAAATAATACACTCTGAACTGTTTTTCTTTCCAAGAATTTGTCTTTCAACAGAAAACTTCCCATACTGTACCAAACCCCCAAAAGCATTTTTAATACTTCTAATCAGATAGCACATTCTATATGGACAACATTATCTTGACACATTTTGCTTCTAAATACAGATAAGAAATATAATCTGACTTCTTTTATATCCCAGTTGGTTGAAAACTGCAAATTACATTGACTCCCCATTTCTATAATCTTAGTACTGCTACAGCAGTGCAGTCAAGACCTATTCCAAAGTTAGATCACATTTTTTAAAGTGTAAGCTCTGTTGCTTTAAGCTCAAGATATCACCAGCAATATGTGGTGCCATGGTTCAATTTCCACATATGCTGGGAAACTGCTCAAATTCACTAGCTATTAAAGCAACAGAGCAGATTCAGATAAACCTCAATGCAATGACTGTGATGATACCCTTGCGAAAAGACCTCATAGATTTTCTTATGAGTTTTGAAAATGTTTTAATTTTTATTTCTTTTAAATGATGGGCACATGAAACTAAGGCATTATGCATATTTCAGGAATAAGTCATAGTCAAACTCTGGGTACAGTCTACATATTTATGACAAATTTCAGAAACTTAAAATTTAAAAAAGCAACATATACACAATTGAATATTAGAAAATGACACTCAAATCTTGCAGATTATTCTAACTTCTGGACAATTAAAATCAAAGAAAAAGGAAACAAACAATATTCTGGTCCCTCATCTTCAATGCAAATAAAGTCTTCACAATTTAAGATTTTTTTCCTTGAACCTGCTGTCTAGGAAATAATTGTATGTAGAAAATATTAACAGCTTTTCTTCCCTGCTGAATTTAAGAACACTGACTATGCGAACATACCTGTATTTCAATTTTAAAAGCCCTCTTTTGGATGAACTTTAATAGCAACTCTGTTCTGAATTTACTCATGCCCCCCTTCTCAGCATAAAATCACAATTCTTATGTCTGTCAGCTAAAATTATCCCACAAAAATCCAGATGACTGATGTGTTGAGTCTTTCTACTCCTTAAATATTTCTGATAATGCTGAAACATAGCCCCCAAATTAGTTCTCAGGTTTTCTGTTTAGTCTGACAGCTTATTGTCCATATGGTGTCCATATTCACACCAATATCAAGGTGTACTTTTCTTGCAGAGATTAATGTACCACATAGTACATTAACAGTCAGTGTTAATGAGTAAATACAAAAAGTAATTTTATGTAAACAGTTCTCATGACATATCAAACACAGAATGTCTTAATAAAGAATTAAAGTCACTGCTCTCAAAACAAGATAAAATCATAACTCAAATATATACTCGTTGCCTAGATATATTCGCCTGAATATAAGAGCTGCCAATGCTAAAATTAGGAGGAGAATTAGCAAATTTGACCCCACGTGGCTTGTGTTAACTCTTGGTTGTTGAACCTGATTGAAGTTGGTTGAAGTTGGCACCCTTCTCTGCAGTGCACGTCGCTGGCGAGGGCTCATGGAAGTGTTATTTGATACAGGCTGGATTCTCTCTTCTTGAGTAGAAGTGGCTGAGTTGCTCTGATTTTCAGACTAAAAGAGAAAAGGAGAAAACTGGATTCAATACAGGGGAACACAAAATACCATACAGATGTATATCAGACATAGCAAATTCAGTGTTGGAGAACAATAATTTTGCTGCATTGTGCATTGCAAGAGTACTGTAACCATACTCCCCCTTTTCTTCTAACACAGAGATCTGCTTCTGAGATCTGTATTGTTTCATCTTAGCTGCACCTGAGGAGGCTCAAACACGAAACACTGCATCAGTTAAAAATGGCTCATCATGACAACTCTTCACAAAAGCCCCGCTTAATATAAGTAGAATAGATGTACAGTATCTTCTAAATCTAGAAAATCTGTATTATAAGACTTGCAACACAGTCATATAACCTGCCCATTCCAGTGCTTTGTCTTCAATATTTTTTCATATTCTCTTCCCTTTTCTTCAGCATCTTCTAGACCAGGGGTGCACAAACCCTGGCCCGGCAGCCACTTGAGGCCCTCAGGGGCTCCCAATCTGGCCCGCAGGGAGCCCCCAGGGTCCACTGAGACTCTGGCCCTTCAGAGACTTGCTGGAGCCTGTGCTGGCCTGACACAACTGCTCTCAGCGTGAGAATGACAGTTCAACCTCTCACCTGAGCTGTGGGATGAGGGCTCCCTCTGCTACTTACTGTTTCACATCTGTAATGCAGCAGTGGGTGTGAAGGAAAGGCTGGCCTTGCTTTATGCAAGGCATGTTATAGGCCTTGAGCTATTGCAAGACCTTCATTCATTCATATAAGTTCTATCTCTGATATATTCATTTATGTAAATTTATTCAAATTTTAAATGTAAATTAATTCTTTTATTTCTCAGCTCCTGACACAGTGTCAGAGAGATGATGTAGCCCTCCTGTGAAAATGTTTGGACACTCCTGTTCTGGATGCAACGGCCATTGCTTAGGCCTCACACTTCCTGTCTCTTCCTCTGCTTTTCCATCCTGCTTCAGAAGTTAGAATTTTATAAATATTCCATGATGGCACTACAGCTCAGCCAAACATTAGGAATTGGAAACCTGGCAATGTCATGTATCATTTTACAGATGCAACATGCAAGGAACTTAAGGAGCCTAATACCACAAACAAAAAAAATCAATTTTTGTTAATGTTTGCACTGGCAAATTTTGGGTTTTATTTGTCCTAGTATCTCTCACTCTAAAATAAAAAGTAAAATTTTAAGGAGTTTCATGGTGATGCTTATTATTTACTAAAATAATGTCTATGATTCATGCTCTGTCCCTTATATGGGATCTCAATGGCAGCTTAACAAATAACAATCCAGTAAAAACTGGATATGCCAGATCAGATACTTCCTCACACTTCAGAATCAGGATCTAGCCAAAATTGGCTCAGCAGGAATATTTTCCAAGACACATCCTTCAAGGGTGTGGGCATGTGCGTGCGATTCTCAGATACACGGGCAACTTTTCAAACGTATGCCCAAGTGAAACCAGCAAAGAGAGATAAACAATGCGATCCCATAAAATATTGATCTATTTTTGGTAAACATTCATTGAACGTAACAAATGGAAGTAAGTTCAAGATCTTTAGATTTTGTATGCAACACCTACTCTGATAGCTGGGACATGAATGGAATAAAGCTGATGCTCCTAGTTGAAACAATGTAATCTAAGATGGGATTAAATAAAAATGGTGGGTTTTTCCCTTCCCACTGCAAAATGCAATTATTCTTTCTTGAGACTTCAGTGGATAGATATTTGTTCTTTAAACACCCCAAAACTATGAAATTTGAGGAAGAAATGAAAAAATGAAATCAAATAGTTTAGTAAGAAACAAACTAAAATGGGAGGGAGGGGTGTATAATATTAGCATGTCTGTATTTCCAAATAGCTAGAAAATTGACTTCACCAAGCAACAGATGGTCTGACGTGATTTGGCATGATTTTTTTTCAACCAATCTGCAGTCCCATCGGCCCTCAAAAACGCATCACTACCACACAAACCACACTCACATGCCCAGCTTAACTGGGATTTGACTACAATTTATCAGAGAATTTAGATTGCATCTACAGTGGCCATAGCAGCAGCTGGACTGTGCCAGTACAAGACCTGAGTCACTTCCAAAGTGGATGGGTTATATAAGCACTATCCTTGGCTGCATTAATATGTCATAATTAAGCAAACAATTATTTAAAATGGTCGGAATTAATAGTGACCTTTACATAGTCAAATTTACTTCAGAGATTATAAGCAAAAAGGAACATGATAAACATATTTATTAAAGTAAAAGCTACAAATCACTGACGAGCAGGGCTTTATTTTATTTTTGGTTTACAAAAGTCTCTGAAGCTTGAGCTTAGTTAGAATAAGAGCTGCACTGGGGCAAGGCACTATCCCAGCTGCAAACAAATGATCTTCTATAAAGCTTTATGCTGTTCCCAAAGCTGGACGTTCAAGGCAAAGAGATGCATTATGAGTTCTAAATGTGTTTAACCTGAAGTCAGAAACAGCATTTCAGGTGCTCTCAGAACTGAAAAGAAAGAAAAAAATCACAAGACTTTTATGTATGCCTTTCTGCAACTCAGTGCTCCAGGTATTCCTCAACTATGGGGAGGATTGAATCGCCATGTAGTATTCCAGGATCTTCCCTCCTAAAGCTAACAAAAATTGATGTGTATTCTTACAGATTTAGGAGTCTTTTCTATTTTTACATGAATGACAAAGAATACTGAAAAACCATGCACATCAGGTGTTGGGGTCAAGTGAGCCCACTCCCGTATTTTCACATAGGTACAATAGGGCTGGTTCTAGAGATGGAGAAAGTCCCTGGTTTTGGGAATGCGGGGATACACTGGTTTTTGGGGCAGAGGGAGGCAAGCCCCTGGTGGGTCCACTTGGACCTGTGCCAGTAATACTGCAAGTGCAAGTCCATGGTGATCCATGAAGGTGGATCAGGCCCAAAAAGTCAGGATTTTGTGAGTGTCTCTGCTGTGGAACCTGTCCCATTCTGGGTCTGATCCACCCTGCCCCATCTCCTCCCTGTTCTGCCCTCCCCTACCCCATTCTCCCTCCACTTCACCTCTCCCCAACCACATCCTATCTGCAGTAGTGGGCATCTTTGGCCCATTGTAGCATGGATGCAGCTACTCACTGCTTCCAGCGGTGATCAGGTTGTGCTCTTTGGTGGTGTTACACTACCCGAACACATGTTCGGGTGGCGTAACCACCAGGTAGGATCGGGCTGTTAATGACACCTCTCAATCAAGAACTTTTAGGTGAACTCTTCTTTTCTGTTTACAGAAATATCACTACAAAATGTGTTTCTGATTGCTAGTGTCAGGCATCTTCGTAACCAACCAGCAGAGAACAACACAAATGCAGAGCTAGCTAAGTAGTGCAAAGGAATAAATTCAGAACACTTTAAGTCTCATAAATTTTTTGTAGAACTACTTTGTTAATTATTTACATTCCACCTTCTCCCTCCAATATGAGGTGTTTGAGGCAGCTTACAACAAACTTTAAAAAGCATAAAACAAACTAACAAACAAAGCAAAGCAACACTGCAATTTACTTGCACGCCTCCTTGTAAAGGTAGATGATTTCCTAGCTGTGGATGGCTTTTCCTTGTGATTCTAACTAGCAATCAAGGAAGAAAGACAGTTTATTTAATGCAAATTCTGACTGCCAAAAGTAAGAAATAGAGCCAAACAGTATTTCAAGGAAGAAACTGTCACAGCATTACTGGAAGAGCCATCTGAATTGAGGATGCATTCATTTTTCAGATAGAAAATAGCCAGAAATGAAGTCACTAGCATGCCCCTAGCACAGCCATTTTCAAACACTGTGCTGTGGCGGGAGTATGGGGAAGGATCCTTTGTTAATAGTGCCACTGGGGAATGCGAGCCTCTGATGGCAGTGTGGTGTGCCTTGTTAATTGTCAGAAACCAGATGGTGTGCCTCGACAATTTTAGTGTCTTCTCAGTGTGCCACGAGACGAAAAAGATTGAAAATTGCTGATTCAAAAACAACTGATGAACCACACAGCAAATGGCGTTGATTCTAAAGTATATAGGGTCTTTACCATAGAGAAGCAGTGGCTAGAGGGCATCATCTTGTCCCCTATATAGAATTGTTACAATGGGGATGGCCATATTTCCTAGTCTCGAGCTCACAGGAAAGTTTGCTTAGCATGGCTAGTGTGTTAGAAGGTGATAAATGAATGTGACCCTTCTGTGCTAGAAGAGGAGGACCTCTCAGTGCGCTTCTAGCACTAGAAGCTGAAAAACAAAGAGCCCGAAATTCCTAAATCCAATGTGATCATTGATAGATCTTGCAGTTCAATTTGTAGGTTTTACACTACAATTCAATTGTAGTGTTCAATTTGTGTTTTACGCTGTAGAATGCTATTGACCTCAATGACTGATCTGCAACTATATTTTTTACTGAAAAGAAAAGTTATAGAAGTGTTCATTTTTGTTTACTTGCAAATTTCTCGTGCTTAGTAGAATTCCACAAATTTTTATTTTTATTTTTTATGGCTTTTTTGGGGTACACTTGACCTCAATACTGGATTGATATGATAAATCCTGATTTCGACCAATGATTGATGCTTACTTACAAGGATAGCTGAAAAAAGAAAACATGAGCTAAATCAATTCTTGAATAGTTGATAAAAAAGAGAAGCCGGGAGAAGGGTGCATATGCAAAAACCATATAGAAGACAATAAAAAATTAACAGTAATGAAGATTTAACAAGAGAAGATCGCTTGAGTCTCTAGGGTTTTCCTAGAATTTTAATAAATTTGAAAAGATAACCTCTAGGAGTGCCCAAGTAAGATTAACCTAGTTTTCCCAGCTCCTGCCCTTCATGCACCTTGTGAGATTACACCTACCACTTCACTGATGGTTGTATCCTGGAATGCTGTAGTTTCTTGTTGGAGCTCAGATGAACTGGCCAAATGGTTGAACTCTGATGATTCTGTGGGTTCAGCAACAGATTTCCTAGATGAATTTACGTCAGCCTTAAACAAAAGAAAAGCCACCACAAACAGGCACATTAAACCTTAATCAGATATAATGCAACTTTTCTCTCATCTATGTTATTTACTCCATTAACAGGCATACCAGCTATGTTTGGGATACAACATTATTACTACGAGAATAGCTGATTTATTCAGAAGTTTCAACATACAAATAAACTTAAGTTCTGGATTCCCAGGAGGCAGCTGTGGCCAGGGGAGGCTTCGCTCAGCTTTAGCTGGTGAGTCAGCTGTGACCATACTTGGATCACACAGACCTGGCCACAGTGACGGCAAAGTTAGATTACTGTAATGTGCACTACATGGAGCTGCCCTTGAAGACAGTTCAGAAACTCCAATTAGTGCAGTATACAGCTGCCCATGTATTCACTGGAGGTAGGCCTCTTCTCCAATGGCTGCCAATTTGTTTTCAGGCCAAATTCAAGGTGCTGGTTTTGATCTTGAAAGCCCTCAGGGCTAGGATATTAAAAAGCTCAAGATATTTAATGCTCAGGGCCAGCATATTTGAAGGACTGACTACTTCTGTACAATCCCACTTGTCTTCTCAGGTCATTGGAAAGGCTCTTTTACAAGTGCCGTTGCCTTGGGAGGTTCTGGGGGTGGCAGCAAGAAATAGGGCCTTCTTAGTAGTGGCACCAACTCTATGGAATTTTGTTCCTCTCGGTATACTAATTGCTCCATTCTTGGAGACTTTCTGGCAAGGCCTGAAGACATTTTTATTTAGGAAAGCCTTCTGAATTCTTGGCCTTTTTCATATCATCTGGCTTTTACAGGCTTTGTTCTTTTTAGGTGTGGCTGTTGCTCTTCTGTTTAATTGTAATTATGTTTTATGGTAGTTTTTAAGATTGTTTAATATTTTATGGGCTTTCAGGGCAAAGTACAATTGCTTTTAAATTGTGATTTTGCTATTTTTGTACTTGCACTTTTGTAAGCCTCTTTGGGTCCCCTTGGGGAGAAAGGCAGGGTAAAACTGTTTTAAATAAATACGTTTTCATTTTAGTTTACTTTGTGACAATAAACTCCTGAAAAGCAGACATATCCCACCAAATTAAATGATGGAGGAACTGAACTAATTTTGCTGTTGATTCAGTGGCTCCAACTGAATATTGGGCCCCATTGTGCAGCAGGTCTTGCCATTTTCTTCTATGAGATGGAAACACTCTATACACCATGGGAGGGGTTAACTCTCAGAAAAGAGAATATGCATAAAACTCCAGAACATGAGGCTTGTATACATGAAGCTCTAGGAAGCAGCTGCTATGCAGACATAATTCTGGTTATCAAAAGCATGACAAACATTACTTCTGAAACCACTCAAGAAACATAGTTATACAACTTCCTTTATAAATAGGCACCACAGTTATTTATAACACTGTATTTACAACAAATGCAGTATAATCTTAAAGTGGTATTTCAAGAGCTTACATACTAGAAACAACATTTAAAAAATTCCTATGTCTCGGCTCAAGTTTAATCTCACAAAGTTTTGCACTTTGAGCAGATTTAAAGATCTGTACGCATGGCCTCCCTAAACTTTTGAACAAAGTGAGCTACAATTCTTGAACGACGTGTTTTAGTTTTGTCCTAACTATAAATAGACATCTTGTAAAGCTCAAATTTCAAAACTTATGGAGACAGAAAAGGCAGGCGGTACAAGATTCTTGCCAAGCAGTGAACAGAATATGAAGCACATTGGCCATAATCAGTCAGAAGCATAAATAACTTTTCTTCCTCAACTTGCATTCTTTCCACCAAAAGAACTCTGATTTGGTGAGATGTACTCTAGCTATGATCCTAGTCACTGAATCAGGAGGAAGAAAACAAATATTTACTCTACCTTGAAACTAATTTGTCTAGCAAGTTCCTTGGCCTCTTTGTCAGCCTGACTTGAGGCACTTCCAGATGATAATGGTAACAGAGCTTCCTTCATAAGTGATCCACATCCTTCACAGTAGAAACTCTGAGACCTAGGAGGCAGTAAAAATTTAGTGGCTAATTTAGTGATAAATTTGGCTCACAAGAGCCATAAAAATCGCCAATAGGCTCATGGAATCTAAAACTGTTCTATATGATAACATCGGTCACAGACCTAGAGCCCAATCTATGCATGTCTGTTCAACTGGGCTTACTCCCAGGTAAGTGTGGATAGGATTGCAGCCCTAAGTGTGTAATTGCTGATAAGATTCATCTGCCTTTAGCTTCCACAGTACATTCTTTACATAAAAACATGGTGTTACATGTACAAAATACAAGTGACAAAATGTTGCTTCAAAGTACTTCTGATAAAAGAATTCAGACTGTTTGCTTATGAAGACATTAACATTAATTGCCAATTCTCTCTGCAAGCTAAAATATTCAGTCTGATTCTGTATGTGTTTACTCAGGAGCAAGTACTGTGTGTGTTCAGTGATTCTTACTCCCAAGCAAGTATACTAGAACTGCAGCCTTATAACCAAATCCTATGTATATATACTCAGAAATAAGTTATTCTATGTTTAATGGGGCTTCTTCTCAGATAAGAGTGCATAGGATTGTAGCCACAGAGCCCAATCCTATGCATGTCTACTCAGAAGTAAGTTCCATTATAGTCAATGGGACTTACTTCCACAAAAGTGTGGATAAGATTGTAGCCTTAATCATTAACTGTATTCAGGTAACAAATGCCTTGTGCAAAAAGTGTCCTGAACAGTATGGACAGAACAAAAAAGGAACATTACCGAGTCAATTGTACTTTAATAAAATTAAATAAAAATAAATAAAGCACTACAACACAACAACAAAAGGTAACACCACTTTATGCAATACTCAATATTCTTGTTAGAATAAAAATGTAAACAAATCCAGATTGTTCCTCATCATGACCAGATGGCTGGATATTTTACTAGCTATCTTTTTATTTCCTCACAATAAGATTAACTGATGGATTAGCCTGTCATGCCAAGGTTACCATTTCTGCCCACTTGAACTACCTTAAATAAGGTGATTGAGGAAACTAATGAGACAAAGATTGCAGAAATCAGAGATGCCACAAAATTCCACTACAGATAAAAATTGAAGCTACACAACTGGGAGGAACTACACTGTGATAAATGAGGGATGTGATTTTATTCAAGCAGAGGTTTTTGTGATGAAGTATACTTTGTCACATATTTGTACAGGCCTCTGGACTTTGGTGGCAAAAATTCAGTTTTATGTTTCAAAGCAAAACCAGAACCTTTAGAGTCCAGAAAAGGAGGAAAGCTCAGTGGATGAAATCCAGAACTGCTCAAATGTTTCTGAAGCAAAACCACTCACTTCCAGCCAATAGTCACAGACAATCATAGTGGTGGAAAAAAAAAATCCTTACAACAACAATCCTCAAACATTGTCTCTAAACAAAAGGCAGGTTTAAATGTTAATATTATTCAGAGCACAATGAATACATTTTTCTACAGTCAGAAATATGATCAGACATAAAAGTTGTTAGAAACAGAAAGAACATCTTACCTCTTAGCAAGTGCTCTTCGTTCATCAGGTGTGTAGTCTAGAGATCCTATAGCGCCCTCTCCTTTTGTTGGCATAAATCCAATAATGGCTAGCAAGGCAGTTCTTACTGTAGTTGGAACAAGAGAACTAGTTGAAAAAGAAAAATATGCAGGCTAATAGCTCAAGTGCAAAAGCCTCTATTAAAATATGCAATTAAGGCAAAATGTACAGACCAATGAAATTTTTAAAAAAACAAGGAAATGCAACATGACCAACAACTTTCTGAAAAGAAGTGCACAAAAAACCTACACAAAAATGTACACAAAAATCTACAGAACAATCTGTGGATTTACTTCTTTAGACCCCTTTGTGGCCAGAATACTATGGAATAATAAGTTACACTTACTGCTCCATGACGGTTGCCATGTTTCAGGATGATGTCCTGAGATACTTAAGCAAATTTTCTTTCCCACTTCAAACCTGCCATTGGCCTTAAATAGGCACATGGTTAAAAAAAATAAAAGCAAACATATTTTAAAACCCATAAGCTTTATTTTCAAAAGTCAAGTGTTATCAGATAGCAAAGATCTATACAAGAAAGCTTCTGTTTAGTAGCTTGCAAATCATATTCAGCAAAACTTCACAATTGTACAGTATAAAGTCCTTGTGGATAGTCAACAGCTAGTACATGCTCATATTCAAGAGCCTGCAGAACATTACTGAATAGAAAACTTGAAATCTCTCTATATACCTTCTCAATGGCAGTAGCATTGGTTAATCACATTCAGACAACAGGGCTCTCTCAAAGAATGCTGAAGTGACATAGTAGTCTTTAACAAAACTAGCTGATGCTAGTAGACCCTGATGCTATTAGCCTTCAGGGGCATAACTGCATGCACCATCTGGGAGGGACTGGACAGAGCTGTTCTTCTAATGCAAGACCCCATGCTGAGGGTCTGTTTGTTGGCACTGCAAATGTGTATAATCGCATTTCCTGCAGAGAACCTACAATCTGAGTAACCAGCAGGATTAAAGTCACATGGGTTGTCTCCTGTCACATTGAGATGCTTTTCCAGAATAATTTATTGACAAAAATAGTAAGGTACATCCAGACCCAGCCTAAAGTTATTATTCCTGGCGTGTAAACACTGTTGGACAGAAACGCCCTCCAAAAGTCTATCTAGTTTGACAGACATAGCATTCTCCATTCACACAATGGAAAAAGACTTCATATGTCAGGGAAACATGTGTTGAGTAAACTGAACAAGAACAGAAATCACTGGTAGTGTCCAGTCCAGATCAGGTTCCATCCATGTTTTCAAAAGTAATAACAATGAAAGATGTAGTTATTAAAATAAATCACATTAATATAAAAGATCCTGAATGGTACTGAGCATTTTCTGCTATTGCTAATGTCCTGAGAATTAAAGTATTGTTTTCTTCTCAAAGTACCACAAATATTATGGCTCCTATAATTCATCACTCAAGGAAGCAGGTCTCTTATTTCCTCATGCTTGGACATTTCCTATGTTTCTTACAGAACAATTAAAGCTAAAATTCCAGGTAGCATAATTTACAGGGATACAAAGATGAAGACAGATTTTTAAAAAATTAGTTCTCCATTTTCTAAGGTTTTCTTTTACAAATTATTCCCAAAAGTCCCAAAACATTTAATGGTATTCTAACCATGTGTTCATGCTTTAAGAATGGTTATAAATATTCTTACTGTTAGGAGAATAATGCTTGGTGGTTTCATGGGATACTCTGGTGGTAGCACAATTCGTCCATGATAAACTCCTCCATCAAAATCTGAATCTGGTGGGCCCCTGACAGTAAAATGCCACTCAAAAAGGTTGTCCTGCAAATGAAAAAAATGAAAAATTCACTAACTAGGAAATCAGAAGCCACCCATTCTTACTCAAAACAAATACAGTTATGGTTGTAATCCAGTGACATGTTTCGCACATAAATGCAGCCACAGTTATGAACAGAGATTTTACATAAGAATAAATCAAGCAACAAGAGTAGGCACCCAGGATACATATTACACAAATGTTTGAACTGGTAATCTGACTTCAGAGTTAGAGCAATAAAAATTTAAACACTGAAGCAATACTAGACTTCTCACAGCACAGTAAATACTAGATGTGATAGCAGTACACACCATTGTTTATATACATCCATAAAGAAGTGCCATTTATTCATTTACATTATTTTTAATGGGCAACATCCCAATCAGTGTTTCTTCAGTTGGGAGTTCTCTCAGTGAACAAAAGCAGAGTTCCAAATTGTGCAAGGACATCTTGCATGAGCAAACCATTTCATCCTTTCACAGAGGGAGCTTCTGTTTGAGAAGAGAGCTCCTGATGGCAGAAGCACTAGCCTGCATGCTACTCAAAGGCTTCTCTAGGGGCTGGTACACATGTGGCATAAACAATTCCTTCACCATGGATCATGTGCTCCCTACCCCTCTCCAGTATAATTTCCTGCCTCTAGCCTTAAATGTGATAAATGCTAACCAAAGCTTTTACTAATATTATCAAGATGGCGTGAAGTGGATTTCAAGGCAAGCAAATACTTTGGGGCCAGGAGTTCCTTGAAAAAAACTTTTACAATGTGCTTTGAAATTTGTATCCTTTTGGAGCTTAATCAAATTTCATCCAATTCTGACAGCATATTTTATGTTCTCTGCGTGTGGTCTTTGGCTTTATTTACCTTTTCTTTGTCCTGAGATTGAGCAACAGAGGTAGATGTACATATGAAGGTCACTTAGTAATGTTCTGACCAGCGATGGGTCGCATATGCGACAGCTGCCACTGGTCTCAGTCCCCCCCCCAAAGCCTCTGAAGCCAAGGGGAGCTGCACTCACCTCTGCAGAGACGCGCACTGCCTCTGCGAGGCTCAGAATGGCCAAAATGGCTAAGACTTCTGTTTCCTCAGGAAACCAGAAGTGACACTTTTAAGCCTTATAAGGCATTTGGAGGCCTGGGGAATCCCCTGGAGGGCTTTCCCGGGCCTCTGAATGCCTTTTAAGGCTTTAAACATCAATTCTGGTTTCCTGAGGAAATGGAAGTTGTGTTTTCTTGGCCATTTAGGCCATTCGGAGCCTTTCAGAAGCAGTGTGCATGTGTGTGCTGTCTCTGCGGGCTTCAGAAAAGCCTCTGGAGGTGAGGGGAGCACAGCTTCCCTTGGCTTCAGAGACTTTGTTCAATGTCAAGCCTCGCTTGATGACAGAGGTGCCAGAACGCATCCCTGTCATTAAGTGACGCATGACTGTAAAGTGAATTCTAGGTATGTACTTACATTTGCAAAGGTTGCAGCTACTCTGAAATGAAAGCGATTTGTATGAATTTGAGGAGAATGAAAGATTGTTTAAAGTTACTCATGAACATTAGCAAAGCACCTTTTGTACTCAACGACATTACTTCACTTCCTGGGCTGAGCAGTAGCAGTAAAGACAAGCTGCTGCAACACAAGCCAATAGTCTTGCTAAATAACAGCCCAATTCTGAGGTTCCCAGAACCTGCTGGAGCAGCAGTGCCAAAGCGACTACCACTGTATCCAGCAGACACTGGAAAGCAGCTGGAGGTCTCTTCAGGGAAAGTGGACTTTTGTCCCCTTCCCCCAGGGAAAACCCCAAGCCCCACAATGGGGCTTCTAAAGTCTACTTCAGCTATTTTGCCGGCACAGACTTAAGAGACTCTGTGCTGGGCCTTCCAATCCTGCCCCCCTCCGACCCCAATTCCTCTCCCCTGCCCCCTAGTGGCCATACCGCTGCCCGGTAGTTGCACTTACCCTTGGTGGTGTGTCCTCTTCCTGCTGGTGCCGGGGCTGGTGCCTGATTGGTATGGGCCCAGAGCCAGCGCTCCTTACTCACTATGTGCTGTAAACATGCTTTACGGCACATTCACGGCACTCAGCTCTGGCTGAGTTTAGAACTGGGCCCTGAATAAGCTGGGGAGAGTAGGAGAGAGGAGATGTGGATTTTCAAACTGCACAAAGTCCTGCACCGTTTCTGCTGCAAACAAGAGCCAGTTTGAGGAAAATAATTTTTGTCTGTATGTTTGGACAGTTTGAATCTGTGAAGATTCAGTAATGAAAAACTCTTCTGCAGATGTAGCTAATTTTTTTTAATGTGTGTACTCTTCTCATCACAGTAAAAATGGCAACATCTCCAAATCCTCCCTCCCACTTCTAAAATGTTGTAATCTCAGAATAGCCTAGGGTTTTTAAATATGTTGTCTAAAATCAGAGATAAGAAATTTTGGGGAGAAAAAAGTGTTTTTTTAAAATTCAGATATGGCAGGCTAGTAACTTTTATGAAAATGCTTGAAAGGGTGACCTAACTTCTTCACACCATTGATAAGTTACAAATGACTAGGCACACAGGCCTGGGCAGGTAGACTTGTAAGAGAATTTGGTAGACTTATCCGTCAGGACAGTAAAATGACACACACTAACCTCTAAGGGTTGAGCATGATAATGATCTGTTGGATCCTTCAGTTCAGCAGCTTCTTTCATTAAACGCTTAACAGCTGAAGGAAAAAAAGAGAAAAATGCACTGAACATGAGCAACAAGACCATTAGGAATTTATGGCTACTCACATAACTCACAAATATTGAATTAATAAAACACATTTTCAGAGTCATTTGCACATTTGTCTTCCCAAGTGCTGTATTTAAAAAGGTATTACTAAATTAGACATAGATTACAACATTATCTGCTACAGCATGTGCAAATTCAAAGGGGAACTAGGAAGAACAAAGAGAAAAACGGAAGCAATATATAGTCAGTTCAGTAAATATATTTATATTTACTGGACGGCAGGAGGTCTGGTCTAGAGCCTCCATTTGCCTGAAGATAACATCTGAAGGTCGCCAGTTCGAGGCCACCGGCACCGTGCGACCTTGAAGCAGCTGACAAGCTGAGCCGAGTTATTCCATCTGCTCTGAGCGTGGGAGGATGGAGGCCAGAATGTGAAACCAGATCAAAGTAACACCTGAATGTTGTGGTTCTTGTGAGATAGAACATCTTTCAAATTGTAAAAATCCCTACGGGGATTTAATAAGCCTGCCTATGTAAACCGCCTTGAATAAAGTCTTGAATAAAGACCAAGAAAGGTGGTATATAAATACCTGTATTATTATTATTATTATTATTATTATTATTATTATTATTATTATTTATACTTAATGATATTTGTTTCATTTTTAAATGAGGACTAAGGAAGTGATTGAAAACAAAATGACATCTTTTGCAGCTATTAGCTGGTATCCAAAGAATTCCTTGCAGGTGCTGAAACCACATCTGAGCATGAATGGATTGCTGATTTCTCTTTCTGCTCCAGATTCCCAACCATGCTACCATAACAAGGAACAACTTTACACAGGGGAGGACACAACTGGGAAGCCTGAAAAACGGGTGTGAATGCAGAATACATTGCCCTTTGGATCCTGCTGAAAATTATCAAACTTTTTGTTCCATTCTAGTTTTGTTCCAGATACACCTACACATATGCAAACAGCACTGATTTAGGATTCAATTTGCCAGACAGTAATCCTAATAAAAGTTTGTGTCATAATATTTAAAATAGCACAAGAAATTCTACATAAGCAGTATGAAGCATTTTTGTTCTGCTGCTTTTTTGTTCTAACTTGTCATCCCCCAGTGGTTTCATTGTTTTTTAATTATTTTATTTATTGTTTTTATATATTGTTCATTTTATTCTTGGATTTGTACCACATGGGAAAGGCAGGATATAAATTTTTTAAATAAATAAATTTTTAAACAAACAAACAAACAAACAAACAAACAAACAAACAAACAAACAAACAAAATTACTCATACTACAACAGGTATGCCAATACATAACATGACTATTTCTTCCTTGCAAAGGCAGAAGAAGCTTTTGAGTGACATCAACAAGTAGGCTTGCTTCTCACCATTAATGCTAATAGGTCTGCTAACCACAATGCCCCTTGAAGTAGCATGTCCCTATGGCAGGATATCCTTAAGGCAGTGTTATTCAAACTGTGAGGCAGGGCTCCTTAGGTGCCAGGAACTCAAAGGGGAGGCAGTGATACAGTCACACCCTTGGGCAGAATAAGAGTACATCTTCTGCCCCCTTTTTTTTTTAAAGCAGAAGAAAAAGGAATTGCACAGATGCAAGAGTGGCTGCTGCCACCCTGTCCTCTTCCAGGCTCGGCTTGCAGTCCTTAACCCTCGCTGACCCTTGTCTGGTTGGTTCCTAGTTCCCAGACTGGGATCGCTTCTCATCAAAGTGAAATCTCTCTTTTCAACCCCCACCCTCTTCCACTCCCCCCTTTCGATCTCCAAACCTTCCTGCTTTCCTCCCCTTCCCCAAATAAAACAAAATAAATATAATATAATAAATAATATAATATATTATAAAATATAAATATATCTATATTTATTTATATTTTTATTTTTATTTATTTTATATAAATTTTTGTATAAATTTATTTATTTATATTTATTTATTTATGTTTATATATTTATAAAATATAAATAATAATAATAAAAATATTATATTTATAAATAAATATAATAAAATAAAGCTTCCTATTTTACCAGTCATCAGGACTCTTAAAGTTGCTTCCATGCAGTTGGCAAAGGGGGAGGGGAGAGACAAGCACACACTTTACTTGGCCAGGAGCAGAAAAAGGGTGCTGCTTTTAAAGCGATTTATTAATCTTGTTGTTTGACTGAAGAGGAAAGGCTGTATTTTTAAAGTGATGAATCTTGCTATTTGAAGAGCATACTTATCAGCCATTGATGAAGTGATTGCCAGCCAAATCCTATCCACACTTTCCTGGGAGTAAGCCCCATTGACTCTAATGGGACTTACTTCTGAGTAGACATGCATAGGCTTGAGCTGTGCATACCCTAGTATAGGAGACAAATCAGCTTCCTAACCAAACCCTTATCAGCTCTGATATATTTTCAAGATCTATTTTTGTTTTCCCCACCAGCTGCTGGAAAAATTTAATTTCATTAAATTAATAAAGGGTTCAATCCTATCCAAGGAGAATGGGAGAAATGACTAGTTGGATTGGGGTCCACAGGGGTGTGTGTGTGTGTAATGTTGGTCAGACTTGTTGTTCACAAAGTTCATTTGATAAAACAATTCTATTGGTATGCTTACAAAGTTAAAAAAAAATGAGTCCTCCTGGACCAGACAAAATCTACCTACACCAGCATCCTGTCTCCAACAGTGATCAGCAGCTGATCATTTATAAAGCATGTATATTGCTGTGTATTAATAATATATTTTTAAAATCTGCATTTAATTAATGATATGATTAATATAATTAATATTAATATAGTTAATATATATTTAATATTATATTATAATAAATATAACATTATATTATATTTAATATAGTTAATATTTCTGGCCACTTGTCACTTCCAGCCCTCAGGAACATGACGGGGAGTCATGGCCAACAGCCACGGGGGGGGGGGTGTCAAGGGAGCCACTGGCCGGAAAAGTTTGAGTACCAATCCCTTAAGGGGAGAGTGCCATCTACTGGATTAACAACACGTCTGTTGGTTTTCCTACATTACAAAATATGGAATGGTCAGTGCCACCTCAAATTACAGTACATGAATATTAAAGAAATGTAAAGACATTCCTTTACACAATCCTTTTTGTGTAACCGATTTTTGGTAAAAGGAATTATATGGGATACTCCCTTACAACCTTCTGAAAAACCATCTTTTCTGTGAAGGCTTTGGCACTATGTATTAGTCCCTATTATAAATAAATTAACATACGTGAATAATACCACTGATTGAGCTGTTTCCTATAGCACAATTTTGTTATGGCACTCTTTGTCCTGGGTATAATTTTTACATTATTATTTAAAAAAGAAAAAGGTTAAAATCCATAAAATTATTCAAACATGTAGTGTGGAAAAACACAGCTGTCTGTATTGTGCTTTTAACCAGCTACGTATTCTGGCAGTGCAGTACCAATAAGAACAGTGAATTCTGGTTAGCACTGAGCCAACTGCTTGCTACCAGGAAATGTTCAGGGAGAGGAAGCACCAGACAAGAAATTTACCCTAGATGCTTTCTTCAGCAAGATGCCTGTAGCTCCCAAGGACGAGTCACAACCTGACTCATCTCCTGGGAGTAGCTCTCCCTACTATCTTCTACTGCTGCCACGCAGGAGTAGTGACGGCAGGGGTAGTCAATTTTGCAGCAGGCTTCAAGCTATTGGACCGGTGAGTATAGTATTGTGAACACATCTACATTAGAACTGTGTTATAATGTTTCTCATAGGGCTGTTTCACACAGCCCTCTGTTTCCCAGTAACATATTCACAGCACTGCAGGAGGTATTACTGCTGAAACAATAGCATATGCTTCTCCTGTTTACCCCTGCCACCATCTCCCTTCTGTCACACTGTTGTGAAATACTTAGATTGGAAGACCTCTGAGGAAGGACCTGTCTTTTTACTCTATGTAAAAATATCATGTGCACAGATGGTGCCATCTAAACAATAAATATTTATTATTTAAACTGGAGTATTACTATTTCCAATTCTTGGCCCACATCTATCTGTTCTGAAGAGGTTCTGGTGGTGACTTGAAGTTTCACTTCCACCCCAGAGCTCTGCAGTAACATGCCTACACTACTGATATAATGACATGCTTTTAAAAAACGCAATTCAACAACTCTTTTAATAGTTCAGCGAAAATGCCATGCTAAGCAAACAATACAACATTTATCCGCCAGACTAATAAACACAGTTTCAGTATACTACACACTGTATTCAGTATACTGCAGTATACTATAAACAGTGCAACCTTAAGCATTTTTATGCAGAAGCAAATGCCATTGAACTCAAATGTGTACTGCATGTGTTAGTGCGACGTAGCAAAATCAAAGAGTCACATGTCACTTTCAAGACTAACAAGGTATTGTGGCACAAGCTTTTGCAGACAAGAGCATACTGAAACAGATACTGTACATCTGGTTTGCCTGACAGTATCCAGTTTAATAAAAACAATTTTGCATCATCTAATCCAATTAAATAGCCAAACTAATTTTAAGTGCTATTGTTCATGCTAAGAACAGCTTAAACAGCCCTTACCTAGACTGCAGTTTCACAAAGCTGTGTACATGCACCAAGGAAAACGCAGACAGGTGTTTTCTCAAGCTTGTACTGCAGCTACTCATATAGATGAACAGGAAGGTCACTTTCTGGTGTCAAACCAATCTGCCCATTCATTTGTGCCAGTAGCAGCACTAGTTTCAAATGCATGTCCTGTTGTTTGTCCTCTTTCACTTTGTGGGAGAGCTGTGGTCAGTTTTTGCTTGTTTGTTTTTTTCTCAATTTTTGATGGGTAATCAATACTCAGTTGCCAAAATTTCAATACAGCAAATTTAACAGCAAAATGTGTCAAAGCTATTTAATGCAGGTCATTTTAAATAGGGGAATGTTAAAAAAAATTATATCTAACAAAATGATGTTTTCTAAACTTAGACTACAACATACACAAAGTAAATTAGTGGACCACAAATGAAAAGCTATTATCTGCAACACTTGTTCTTTCAGTCAGTGAAATAAACCATATTACTCAGTTATATGTTATAAATCTTTGTAGTGACATAACATTTATTAGCAGAATACATTGCTAAAACAGAGAAGGACTCAGAAGGAAAAGTTGAAGATGAACTGCACTGTACTGGGTTGTAAACAATATATTTCTCTATCACAAGGTCATGAGCTGCCTCATCCTGGGTAAAAAGAAACACAGGCCTCAATTTCAAACAAGCAGATAAACATTAAAATCCATATGACTCAAGAGGAAAGAGGATATGAAAAAACCCACTCAGAACCAGAAATCATTTTACAATTTCACTTGGCCAATCATGACAGAATAAAAGGAAGAGTGAAGAAAAGAATTCACTTCAGGTAACATAAAAAGTAAAGTGAAGGGAGCACAGAAAAAGAAAGCAATAAAACTGAGGTGAGCACATGGGAGATATAATTATGCTAAACAGCATGAACCACCTATGGCTTTTGCTATTATTTCTGATCACCGATTCCTCCAATTCTGACCCCAATTCTCCTTTTCCATTCTGTGCTTCCTTGTATTTTTCCCATATCTACCATACACTTTAGGTTCACTTTTTAGTGAAGCAGAATTTTAAAATTTTTTATCAATGTGGGAGAGTATTTCAGTTCATAAAAATGTACACAAGGTTAGGTGGAATCCAAACAGCTGTTTCAGCCACATGCCTCAACAGAATGTTTCACTTCTCCTTTGGACTGCAGACACCATGGCATAACATCACCATCTGCCTAGGAAAGTCCCCTCAGTTTTGAAAGCAGTTTGCTTGGTGGTGTGGTGTACTATGGTTTGAGAGACATATGCCCAAATTCCCCTAAGAAACAAGTTGTGCTGTTCACTAGTTCCCAACCATTATCTTTTCCAAAAATGTGGCTGTATTCCAATAAGCTGATGGCTCAGTTTGGCCTAGATCAGCTATTTGCACTCAGAAGCAGTCAGCCTTGAACACTGCAATTGGAGGAACTGAAAATACTGTTAACGCTAATCAGGACTGACCTCAGCACACAGCACATGCTGAGCAGGAGCAGCCGCAGCCAGGTCACATGACCCTTTGAGCCTGTGGCAAGGCAGGGAAAGGAAAAGTCACCCCAGGTCATCACCCAAAAGCCTCCACTACCATATGCTCAAGAGGCTGGCAAGGCCAACCTACATGTGATGCTTAGTAGTGTGTAGTTCAGAGCTTTCCTTTTACAAAATGCAGTCAAAGAGGCTGAAAACCAAAGAAGAAAGGCAAGGGACAGAGGAAGAGGAATGCAATCCTTGCCCTATTGCTAGTGTCCTGAGTATAACCTCCCTCCCCCAAGCTGTCTTTTTCCTTCACAAGAGAAAAGGATGTAGGTAACCCTCCTCACCCCAGCAGTGTCTTTTCTAGTGGCTATCTGCTGGTGTTTTGCATCTTTTAGACTGTGAGCCCTTTTGGGACAGGGAGCCATTAGTTACTTGATTTTTCTCTGTAAACTGCTTTGTGAACTTCTGTTGAAAAGCGGTATATAAATATTTTTAATAATAATAATAATAATAATAATAATAATAATAAAGCATGTTGATCAAATAAGCAGTACAATATTCACTCTCTCATATATATATATATATATATATATATATATGAGACCTCATCTGGTGCCAAACTTATGACCACACATTCTTCCCAACCCTTTGCTCAACCAGCTTTTGTCAAACTGACACTAGCAGGTTACATATGAACTGAGCTGGATGCATGCTCACTCACACGCATACGCAGGACGTGGCTTTAGTTAATCTACCAAAAGATGGATAAGACAGCAATCCTATCCACACTTTCCCAGGAGAAAGCCCCACTGACCATAATGGGACTTACTTTCAAGTAGACATGCATAGGACTGGGCTCTAAGTTCACTCATTCCATACTCCAGTTTAGCCAGAAGAGCAACTAGAAGCCCTAGCACCTGGGGCACTGATGTCACATGACATTGTGATGTCACTTCTGGGTTCTCCCTGGAAGAGGTGCTTCATGGCCTCCCCATTCCTTTTCCTGTGGAGGTAAAGCCGCCAACACTCATCCCCAATGGAGAATTCAGAAGTGCCCCCTCCCCTGCCCACATAGCACCTGGGGCAAGTGCCCTCAGGCTCCACCCTAGTTACACCTCTGCGTTTGGCCAATGTGAATTGACAGTGAGGTGATCAGCCTTGCAAGTCATATAGGTGTCACTTATAAGGTCCATGAACATGTTTGGTGGGGGAATGGAAATATACCCCCCCCAGAGCTCTATCTGCATCTCCATACTTTCAAAGACACAAAGCGTGAGGGTCAGGGTGACCAGACGTCCTCTTTTTTCCAAGACATGTCCTCTTTTCCAGGACAGGAGGCTGAAAAAGAACTTAAACATCCTCCTTTTCCCTGTGAGTGGGCCCTTGCCAGCAGCGCAGAGCCTTCTTGTAATTAATAAATTAGATGTACTAAATAATACGTAATAAAGTTTTAAATTTAATTGTAAGTAATACAGTGTTTAAATCAGTGATTTTCAACCTTTTTCATCTCACAGCACACCAACAAGGCACTAAAATTGTCAGGGCACACCGTCAGGTGTTTGACAATTGCCAAGGCAAACTGTGCTGCGGGGGGAGGGGGCTCACACCCCACACTGGCCCTTCTAATAAATGACCTTCCCCCAAATTCCTATGGCGCACCTGTGGACCACTCCTGGCGCACCAATGTGCCATGGCACAGTGGCTGAAAACGGCTGGTTTCAATAAACCACAGGAACTGAATCTTAAGTGTGTGAAGCTTTAATGCCCCAGATATTTCTTGGCTGCCCCCCACTTTGGGGTGCCTGGCCCTCTTTGGTGGTGATGACACCTGGTCCCCCTGGTGGAGGGGGGATGGAGCTGGCTGGCCCAGGCAGGGCGGCCCCACTCCCTGGCCCACAGCGTCCGCTGCCCTGGACCCCCCTCCGCCCCCAAGGCGTCCCGTCACCCCTCAGAGGGTGGCGGCGACGTGTCAGCCATGCTGAGGAAGGCGAGGCGCTGGGGAGGCCGTGGCGGGCGGAGAAGGGGCTGCGGTGGCGCCGCTGCCCGAGCCCACCGCGGCCTAGGCGAGCACCCAAGCCGCAGGCTCGCGTGGCGGTGCGGGAGGAGAGAGGCCGGGAGGGGACCGAGCCGGCCGCACCGTCGGCCTCCCGCTGGGACAGGGCGCCGCGCCCGCCTCTCGCCGCGCCCGCATCGCCCCTTCCTCGCCCCGCTCGCTCACCTGGGCTCTTGAGGTTGTAGCGACTCTCCATGGCGAGGGACGCTCCAAGCCGAGCCGGCGGCCACGTCAGGCTGCCTCCTCCGCCCCCGGCCGGCAGCAACAGCCACGACAGCGGCGGGCCAGAGGGAGGCGGCTGACGTCCCCCGCCGGGAAACTCCCTCGACGTGGCAGCGGCCGCGGCTCCCGCTGCAGCAGCGGCAGCAGCAGGAGGAAGGAGCGCCACTGGCTGCCTGCAAGAGCCGCCTCTCGGTGTCCTTTCCGGGGCGCAGCAGGCGCATCGCTCCCGGTGCCTGCCTGCCTGCCTGCCTGCCAGCCAGCCAGGACAAACAGACACTCCTTCGCCGCCAACGCAAGAGGAGAGCCCTTTACTTCCCATTGACTACTCCGGAGTAACTACTGGAGTAGCTGCGCGTTGTAGCCACAGCGACTGCCGGAGAATTAGGCTGCAATCCTCTCCACACTTTCCTGGGAGTAAGCCCCATTGACTCTAATGGGACTTACTTCTGAGTAGACATACATAGGTTTGGGCTGTTAGGCTGCAGACCTAACCACACTTTCCTGAGAGTAAGCCCCACTGAACAAAATAGAACTGAGTAGACCTGGTTAGAATGTCCACTAAACCAGTAATAAGGATGCCATGGAAGCACTGAAGAGCTCTGAGCCCACGCCTAGGCATGTCTACTCAGAAGGAAGGCCCGTTGTAGTCAATGGGGCTTACTCCCAGGAAAGTGTGCATAGGAGTGCAACCTCACTGCCCAATCGGAGACATGTCTACTCAGAAGGAAGTTCCATTACTTCTCAAAAGGAAGTCAGTGGGGTTTACTCCCAGGCAAGCGTAGATAGGATTGCAGCCTCAGTTCTTTCCTCCACTCTGGTTCCAGATATTTTGGTGTATGTAATTGGTCTGTGGAACTCCTTGCCACATGATGTGGTGATGGTATCTAGCCTGGATGTCTTTATAAAGGGATTGGGACAAGTGTCTGGAGGAAAAGTCCATCACAGGTTACAAGCCATGATGGGGATGTGCAACCTCCTAGTTTTAGAAGTAGGCTACCTCAGAAGGCCAGATGTAAGGGAGTGGCACCAGGATGCAGGTCTGCTGTTGTCTTGTGTGCTCCCGGAGCATCTTGTGGTCCACTGAGAGATACAGGAAGCTGGACTAGATGGGACTTTGGCCTGATCCAGCAGGGTTCTAATGGAAAAATGGGTTCTGCTTTCAGTGGTGCCCACACAAGGTATATGTCTCGAAAGACTATGGTATCACGCTCTGAAAGGTGGTTCTGGAACTGTGTCTAGTGTGGCTGAAAAGGCCAATTCGGGAGTGACAATCCCTTCCACACTGGGAGCAAGTGCAGTCTGTCCCTGGTCTGTCTCCCTGGCTATGGGCCTTCCTTCTTTGCCTCTTTGCCTCAGACTGTTGGCCAAGTGTCTCTTCAAACTGGGAAAGGCCATGCTGCACAGCCTGCCTCCAAGCAGGCCGCTCAGAGGCCAGGGTTTCCCACCTGTTGAGGTCCACTCCTAAGGCCTTCAGATCCCTCTTGCAAATGTCCTTGTATCGCAGCTGTGGTCTACCTGTAGGGCACTTTCCTTGCACAAGTTCTCCAAAGAGGAGATCCTTTGGGATCCGGCCATCATCCATTCTCACAACATGAACGAGCCAACGCAGGCGTCTCTGTTTCAGCAGTGCGTACATGCTAGGGATTTCAGCATGTTCCAGGACTGTGTTGTTTGGAACTTTGTCCTGCCAGGTGATGCCGAGAATGCGTCAGAGGCAGCGCATGTGGAAAGCGTTCCGTTTCCTCTCCTGTTGTGAGCAAAGAGTCCATGACTCACTGCAATACAGAAGTGTACTCAGGACGCAAGCTCTGTAGACCTGGATCTTGTTATGTTCCGTCAGCTTCTTGTTGGACCAGACTCTCTTTGTGAGTCTGGAAACGTGGTAGCTGCTTTACCGATGTGCTTGTTTAGCTCGGTATCGAGAGAAAGAGTGTCAGAGATCGTTGAGCCAAGGTACACAAAGTCATGGACAACCTCCAGTTCATGCGCAGAGATTGTAATGCAGGGAGGTGAGTCCACATCCTGAACCATGACCTGTGTTTTCTTCAGGCTGATTGTCAGTCCAAAATCTTGGCAGGCCTTGCTAAAACGATCCATGAGCTGCTGGAGATCTTTGGCAGAGTGGGTAGTGACAGCTGCATCATCGGCAAAGAGGAAGTCACGCAGACATTTCAGCTGGACTATCCACACAAGGTATAACACATTTGTAAACCTGATGGTTTGCTACCTCAAAACCTGTAGCTTGAGACAGCTGCCTCTCTTTACCAAGCCAGTCAGATAACTTGAAGACTTCCCCTATCCCACTGCCAAAGTTTTAGGGATAGGGCCAGGAAGGAATGCAGCATCATGGAAAAATATCTCCCTATAGAAGTCATTCTTCAGTCAACTTTTCCAGCTCACGCTTCCCCTGATCCTTGTAGCCATTCGCCATGGCTCCCCATTACAACACCTCACCTCAGTTACCCCCAAAATGGGGATGAAGGTGTTATACACTAGAAACAAGGCTGCCAGCACTCTGAGGCTGCAGTCCTAACCACACTTACCTGAGAGTAAGCCCCATTGAACAAACTAGGACTTACTTCTGATTAGACCTGGTTAGGATTGTGTCCTGAGTTTGTTAGCAGCACACCTGGAGGGTTTTGGAAAGGGAGGGGGAAGTGATGAATTTGCTGGGGGAGGGGAAGACTTTGTTTTGTGTGTATCTGCTAATTGCAAACTGATGCAAACTGAGACCTAGAGACTGTTTGGCTGGAATCCTAACCCCACTTTCCTGTGAGTAAGTCCCATTGAACACAGTAGGGCTTACTCCTGAGTAGACCTAGCTAGGATTGTGCCTTTTGTCGTAGGAGTGGACCTCAACAGGTGGAAAACCCTGGCCTCTGAGCAGCCCGCTTGGAGGCAGGCTGTGCAGCATGGCCTTTCCCAGTTTGAAGAGACACTTGGCCAACAGACTGAGGCAAAGAGGCAAAGAAGGAAGGCCCATAGCCAGGGAGACAGACCAGGGACACACTACACTTGCTCCCAGTGTGGAAGGGATTGTCACTCCCGAATCGGCCCTTTCAGCCACACTAGACACTGTTCCAGAACCACCATTCAGAGTGCGATACCATAGTCTTCCGAGACTGAAGATTGCCAACTGTCAGCAGCCAACAGAGTACCCCCCAAAAGGAGGCAGGAAGAAAAAGGGGAATGGCTAAAAAGGAATGGGGATTTTTATTTTTAATCAATTTTTGGAGACAAAGCCATCAAGAGTGGCTTTTTTCTCTTTTTTGGAGGGAGGGGAAGAAAAGAAAGGTGAAGATCCTGGGTTAAGCTGACACAGACCCCAAGCCCATGTAGGTCTGTTCAGAAGTAAGCCCCATTTGAGTCAATGGGGCTTACTCCCAGGAAAGGGTGGAAAGGATTGCAGCCACACCCAGCAAGATTACAACTCACCCCAAAGTAGATGGGGGCTGCTCACATACATACACCTCAACATGCAGATGCCACCCCTGTTCCCCCCAGGCAAGATGGAGGAATGCAGGCTGGGGCATTTGGACGCTAAGAGCAGGCTGGGCCCCCCAAGTGGAGGAATTACTCTTCCCTCCCGCTTTGAAGCCTGGCAGGAGCACCCGTGCTGATGAGATGCAGCATCTCTGAACTCCTCTCCTCCAGCCTTGACCAATCCCAGGATGCCCAGGGCAAAGGGGCACACTGGGAAATGTAGTCCTTGGGGCAAGGTTGCACATAGAGAGAGCACCATGATGAGATGCAGTACCTCTGCCTGCCTGTCTGCCCAGCCAGCCTTCTTTCCCACCTCCCCCCACCATGTTTCACACGCCCTCCCAGCCTCATGCTGCCCCACCCACCTCATTCACAGCTGCAGAAAAGCAGCAAGTTAGCAGGTAGCACTTGCTGCAGAGCAGCCCAGCCTCTCTCCCTGAGATGCCCCTGGAGGCTAGCCCCTCACTAGGGAGGTGGGACACACAGATTGAATACCTCAGCCTTATAGCATTGTTTCCCAGACTGTGGGTCAAGACCTATCAGAGGGTTACAAGTTGATTTTTGGTGGGTCACAAAAAAACTACAACTCTGTAAGCACCCTTGCCTGGTTTGCAGAAGAAAATCATTAGCTGGAACGCTAACCTGTGGTATGAGGTCATCTTCATACCCCCAAATTAACATGTCACATTTTCTGATTTTCTCTAGTAATTGGCATGCTGTAGATCACAGGTCAACTGTGACAGCCTTTTGTCTAGTCTGGAAATCTCTAACTGCACATCTCGCTCTCTAGCCTACTGGGTATCTTGGAAAGACTGTAAGGTTTGCGGGAACAGTCCTTGAGTTATATTTCTAGGAAGAGACTAAAAAATGTCTACACACACGTAAGGTCTCTAGCAGCCTCAGAAGCACATTTACTATTAATAAATAAAAGTATATATTTTTTGTCTAGTGGGTTGCAACAGATTGTCATTTTAAAAAGTGCGTCCCAGTGCTAAAAAGTTTGGAAAGTACTGCCCTATAGCCATGTGCTCAGGGTCAGCCCAACTATTTGTTGAGGTGATGCAGGCAGCTGTAGTGTCTGACACATGCAGCACCCATCAATCACTCCTGTGGCTGCCTCACCTAGCCACCATTTGCTCCCCCACTTCTTCCCTCTTTGTCTACTGCTCTGTTTAAAATAGTGTGTCAGAACAAGGAAGTACAGGGAAGCAGCATTCCACTTCTGCTTGTCCCAGCTTCCTTGTTCCACCCTATTCTGCCATGCTATTTCAAAACAGCATCTTGAACACAGTCTAAACACAGTCACGTTCTGGCAACTCCTGCGACGCCGCTGGAACCAACTGTATTGGCCTCTGCCTTTCCATTGGACCATTTCAGCGACGTGGAGAGGGGGGATTTGCTGCATGGGTAACAGCCTATCCTCCATACCTACTTTACCCAGGCTTCGCGCACTGGAGTGGACACTCTGTTCCAGAACCACCATTCAGAGCGTGAAACCATAGTCTTCCGAGACTGAAGGATGCCAACAAGATTTCAAAACAAGAGCAAGAGTCGATGTAGGCAGCAGTAGCTGCAGCAGCAATCTCGGTTTAAGGCCAGCTGGGTTTAAGGCCCATTACAAACACCCTCCTTAAACACATGTGCGCTTGTAACTCCATTTTGGATTTCTAGACTGGCCAATCCTGGGAGTCAAGCAGGGGACTTTTGCCCAGCAGAGGTGAGGTCACACTGAGGGCCCAATCCTATATAACTTTCCAGTGCTGATGCAGCTATGCCAGTAGGTTACCTGCAGCATTATGTGATGGTGGGTCAGTCAGGGAAGAGCCCTCAAGGCAAGGGAATATTTCTTCCTTCACCTCAGAGCTGCATTATGGATGCAGGGGTGCTGAAAAGTTGAGCCCTGAGCCTCTCAGAAGATACTAATTCCAGAGCCATTAAGGGCTGGAGCTTTTTGAGACATGTAGATATCCCTTCCTCTCAGGGTCTTGCAAATTTTTGGATGCTCCATCCTTACAAACGGTTGTGCATTGGGAGTCCTGCATATTAAATTTTCTAATTGCTCAGAAGACTAGGCCACCTGGGCAGTCTTTTTTCAGTTTCTGAGCCAAGAGATATCTCCACAACCTAAGCTTGATGTAAGTGCACCCAAGCCCCTGCAGCCCCCTGAGTAGCAAAATCCTGGGAATCACCCCACTGCTTTCCTCCCCGCCCCCGCAAAGACTTACTGGCTCTCAAACTCTCCCAGAGAGTTTGAGAACCACTGTGTTAGAGGACTCTACAAAATCAGCTGGCAGAAGGACTCTGGTGACCCAAACCATAATCACTTGAGCAGCTTTACAAGTATTGTGGTAGTAAACACAATGGCCCTTAGGAGAGGAACCATTTGAATCCTCCACCAAAAACTACAGGTGGGCAAGATAAACACAGGGCCCCATCCTATCCCACTTTCCAGTGCCAGTGCAGTTGCAATGCAGCCCCAAAGAAAGAGAATAAATGTTTTATCATGAGGAGGCCTCTATGAGTGCCCCTTCCCACCACAGGATGCAGCACACACCCTGTTGGCATGACTGCATTTGAGGTGGAAAGTTGGATAGAACTGGGCCCTATCTGCTCCCCACAGTGAATTATTGCTACGTGTTTTCACCAGATGTGTATCTGACAATTGGGAGTATGCATTTATCAAGCATTATGATAAAGAATACCAAACACATTATATAACCTTTAGAAAATAAGTCTCTTTATAGAAAGTTTTTATGTAGAGGTAATCATATAAAGAACAAAAAGGGCATGACCAGTAGTATTTGGACCAAAGCCTATTTTTACAAAACCTTTTAATGTACCAATAAAGGACTCCCAGGAAAGATTTTTATTGCTACTGTAGGTCAAAATAAAACTTTGATTTACAAGCTGGAAAATATATATATTTATATGGCATGAATATTAACTCTGAAGTTTGCAAAAAGTCATTTACCATGTTTTCTTGATTGTTTACTCTTTGTTTGCAGCATGTAGACAAATTACTGTACACAGTTTGACCCAAGACCACACATCAAAAGTGGCATTTTAAATAAAACCCAACTTACTTTATCAAAAGTTCAGCTCCACCATGAAATATGAAAAAGTGCAAACAGTTCTGTCATAGATATTTCTTAATATGAACAACTGGATAAGAGATACGGTGTTTGGAGGGAGGCTAGTGTAGAAAAACCCCTGTTAACAGCATAGCAGTTGTATTTTTCTTTCAGCTGTGGAACCCAGTGGCATCCTCATACAAAACAAGAAGCTTTGTATATTAACTGTACTGTAAGGAGCTCAGCTATAGCGGCAGTCTAGGCGTGCCATTGGGAGTGGCCCTCTTTGTCTTCTGTATCTGGTTGTGATTCTTCCGTGCTCTCACTACTTTCATTCTCACTTCAAATACTTCATGTATAGCTTTACGAAAACAGTGGAAATTGTAGTCTATTAGCCCTAAAGAAACAAAAAAGCAAAGTCACACTTCAAACCTAATTCTTCATGCCAAAAACAAAGTTAGAGGCATAATGGTGCAAATGTTAAGACTTGCGAGACAGAGGTTCAAATCATCAATCAGCCTTAAAACTCACAGCTTCTTTAACCACCCAAAGCAGATGTAAACAAGCAACTGAAGGGAAAACAGAATTCTAAGGGGGCATTCAGTGAGATACAACAGAGAATAAAGTCTCATAAGCCAATCAGATCAGGGTTCATATATTAACTGTTCTGTAAAATAAAAACATGTCTTATTTCTTCATGCATAAGGTTAAAAAAAAATCACCTGCATTATGCAATGAGGGAAAAACACTACACAACTAAAATGGGATGTGTCTCATACAAAATACACAATAAAAAGCTGGAAATATACAGTATATATGTTCACTTAATTTGTGAGCTAAATTGTTTTAAAATGCTGCATTTCATTTGGATTTATGAACTTTGCCTGTAACCTCATTTAGGGTTAATACCACAAGCTCTCCCAACACAGACACTGTTGTGTTGGAAAAATTAAAGGAGATGACACATTTAAGTGGTTGAAATATGATGCTAGCTTTTCATTTTTTTCCAGGAAGATGCCCCCCCCCCAATTCAGTTTAGAGCTCATGTGATACCAAAATCATATAATGCTGAAAATCAAAATTAATGAAGTTGTTTTGGGCAACACAAACTATGTATATCATTCAATAAATGTTTTTATTTATATATCACCATCAACTATGTACATATGCAGTTGGTGAGAAGTGATGCAGAGACACAAAAGGACCAAATTCAGAAAAATAATCTAGAACAGTAGTTCTCAAACTGTGGTCCATGACCCAATTTTTGGTGGTTTGCAAAACTGACAGGGTAGATTAGGTTATATGCACCCAGGCTTAAACAACCTTCTACTGGGGGGGGGGGGGGGGACACTGCTGCCTAATCACCATTATAGCCACAGAGGCTTGAGCAGCTGGTAAAGTGAAATTTTATTTTTTAAAGGTGGGTGCAGGTGCTGAAAAGTTTGAGAACCACTGACCTAGAGCAGTCACTTTTTTCACTTGCATACCCCTTGGTAGCCTATTTCCATAAATTGTACTCCCTGTATTAGCGAAATGTAATTAATATAGTTGCTGTTCTTTCAAATGTATGTTTTAACTGTAAATAAAAGGCCCAACAATTGGATTTTAAAAATGGAATACGCCATATGATCCTTGAGCTTGTTTTGAGGCACATAGTTTTTTCAAATCAGGTTTAAATGATGTAAGATATAGTCTTAAATCTATATCTTAAATCTGAAACTGCATTCAGCTTACTTCAGTATCTTTTATGAAGGCATAAGAAGAGAAAGCCCCCCCCCCCCCCACCGAGCTCCATATCCTTGTTTGTATAGCTGGCACGTTTTATTTGTAAATGCCACAAGAGTAAGGAAGGTTTCAGACTACCCCACATGCTACACACTAGGGCTTAGTTCTCATCTCCTATACATGCAAACCCATGCTTCACATGTTCATCACATTACTTTTTCTTTTTTATCTGTTTGAAGAACAGTGTGCCTTGACTGTGCCTTTTCACTGTTTTGCACCAAAATGTTAGGTGTCGTGAGAAATTCTTAGTGAATGATCACTTTCCACATTACGTCTCACTTTTTTTACTGTGTTTGTTTTCAACTACTGATCCATATTTGATAATACTCAAACTGATAGCCAAAAACTAGGGTGGGGATTTCACAGTCAGCTAGCTGCCTTCCTTCCTGCCTTGCAAGCCCCTGCAAGGCATTCTAATACAGACTTGCCTTTTTCTGCCATTATTCAATTCTTATCCCTAAAGGTCCTGGCAAATAGCCCTGGGGGTACACATACCCCAGGTTGGGAACCACTGATCTAGAATTAGTGTCCAGCAAGAACAGGATTCTACATGTACTTTGCTGTACCTGGCTGCCAGCTTTGACCTAAGCACACCACACTTTGGGCAAAGAAAACCTCAAAGTGCATTAAACAATTTATTAAGGCCCAAAGTTTCAAGTCAAAGGACTCTTCTTCATGAAGAATTCTTCTTCATGACGCCGCATACACAACAGCTGTTCCTGGATAGTAGGCTTTCTTCAGAGAGTCCTACAATGCAAAATGCACCGGCCCTCACTAAATTTGTTCCAGTGCAACTCTGAGGTCTCCATATGGTTATACATAATCTTGATTCAGAGCTTAAATAAAATGGTATACTTGTTGGAAGATAAGAGCTTAGGCCAAACTTTGGCCCTCTGTAGACTGCGGGTATAAAAGGCTTCTTTATGGAAGCACGGGGCTTAATGTTTGCACTGGCTTTATTATTATTATTATTAACAGTATTTATATACCGCTTTTCAACTAAAGCTCACAAAGCGGTTTACAGAGAAAAATCAAATAACTAAATGGCTCCCTGTCCCAAAAGGGCTCACAGTCTAAAAAGATGCAAAAGATTATCTTGCTTCTATGAATGTGTACAGATTTTAAGGGCTATGCATCTCCTTTGCACTAGCAAAATCTGAGAGTAGAATGCCAGCAGGCAGGTGAGTATTTAATGCAAAAAGGTGACTCTCAGCCAGTATTTGAGAAAAGCCTGAATGAAACCCCCAACCCTGGAAACCTAACAGGCAGAAAGAAATTGATACTATTTAAGCAACTTTAACATCCAACAAATCCAGTGAATGGCTACAACACCTCCACACCCCAACACACACTGCAATAGTTTTAAGAATTTCATCCTCTACACAATGTACCACAATGTAAAATGTATTTTGAATTATAAATGGTATCTGGATTGTGACACATTTTTATAAAATAAAGACATTAAATACCTTTTCTCTCAAAACTTTCCTCTCTGACAAAGCAAACAAGTGCAAGGAACTTTGTTACTTCCTTTAAATAAAGCACAGTTGTATTGTTCAGTTTGATTATTGCTGTTGATTCTTTGTCATAAGGGGTTCCGGCACCATCTTCTTTCAGCCTAAACAGAAAGAGTTGGAGGTGGGGATACAGAACGAAAGAGGCTTACAATGTACCTTTTCCAATGTTAAAAGACACTACTGGATTCCTATTTTGAAGGCTACATTAACATTTATTTAGTCAGTGGTGTTCCTGGGGCTTGTGCTACCCCAGGGCTGCCTTCCCAACATGCCACCCTCCTGACTTGGAAGTAATCGCAGTGACACGACGACATCACCGCAATTACTTTCTGCATGCTCTGAGTGGCTGCAATCGCTTGGAGTGGCTGGGCCACTCAATTCTTTTCCCCATTTTGAAAGAAGTGGGCAGCAAAGCAGGGAAAAGTGGGCAGCCCAGTCACTCAGAGACCGCGAGGAGAATCTGACCCTTCCCTCGCAGCCACTTGGAATGATTGTTGGTCGCTTGGAGCGGCTGCCTCACAGCAACCACTGCAAAAGGGGAGGCAGTACTGCCTCGGGTCCCCTGCCCCCGCTGGACCCCCCCAGTATGCTAATGCAGTTAGTGCCTATAGCATGGCTGCAGAGAATATACCAAATTATTATAGAAAAACCAATAGCAACAGCTAAGCTTAGAGCTGTATTCTTATCCTATGAGGCTAAGGTAAGGTAAGCCATTTATACATGCTCCTGAGATTGCATCACTGTTACTGCTTTTCACCAAGTTAATTCCCAAACAAACTCAATTTTTACCTGAATATGTTAAAGGAACAGCTAGCAAACTCAATTCATTCAGATCACTTTGCCATGTGCATCAATATTTGTGCCCCATAATGAGATATTTGCAATTCCTACCCATTTCAGCTACAAGAAACATTTGCTTTGTGGGATGGTAAAATGTCAACGCTCTCAATGTCTGCTAGAGAGATGATAAAACTACAATGGAGATTTTAGAGTCTAGCAACAAATCTGGGAGCTGCTAGCAGCACTATTCAAGGGTTCCCACAAGGCCAATTGTGGTACAAGCAGTATAAGTTTGTGACTTTCTGGACAGGACAATGAGGATCCACAGGGATGACTATGAACTCTGGATGAATAGACACTACAGCTTATACTTCAGTCACATTCTGTTACCTTCAATTAAATTTTTGACACACAGAATTTCTAAAAAAACAAAAACCCTGGTCACAACTGTACCAAGGTTGCACACAGCAGGCCACATTTGGCACACAGACTGTGAACTCACTTTTATACTAACTCTATGATGTACATAACCATTTAACACTTATTACAGTGGGAGTGGGTAAATCCACAGCTATTTCAGGGTTGTTAGGTCCCCAGTGCGCTGCACTCCTCTCCTTTCCTCTAAGCACAATCTAAATGACATTTTAAAAAGCCACCTTCCAGGATTGTGCAGGTGGGGTGGGTGGGGAATTTCTGCCATCACAATATGTTCCAATCTGTATTCCTGCCTGGGATTTGGGGCCATTTGAATCAATCAAGAATGTATAACTCAAAGAGGAGGAGTTTAAGAAGAACAGCTGAAACTTTAAAAACCTGCAGATTAAGATTTTAGCTGGTTTTCATGTACTTCAGTCCCCCTTTATGTCCTATCTCAAAATATTTTGCAATTCCACTCTTTAACCATTTGGGAAACATTCTTCCTAAGATAAAGTAATGGGAGAGACAGAAAGGGGTAGAAGAAAAGGGAGAGAACTAGAAGTTCAATGTGTTTTTTCCTTCTGCTGTATTAAAGCAGGGGTGCCCAAACCCCGGCCCTGGGGCTACGTGGCCCTCGAGGCCTCTCAATGGGGCCCTCAGTGAGACCCCAGTCTCCAATGAGCCTCTGGCCCTCCTGAGATTTGTTGCAGCACACATTGGCCCGACGCAACTGCTCTCAGTGTGAGGGCGACTGTTTGACCTCTAGCATGAGCTGTGGGATGAGGACTCCCTCCACCACTTGCTGTTTCACATCTGTGATGCAACAGCAGCAGCAAAGGAAAGGCTGGCCTTACTTTGTGCAAGGCCTTTTATAGGCCTTGAGCTATTGCAAGACCGTCATTCATTCATATAAGTTCATCTTTAATATTTCATGTAGGTAAATTTATGTAAATATATTCAAATTTGAAATGTAAATTAATTCTTTTATTTCCCAGCCCCCGACACAATGTCAGAGAGATGATGTGGCCCTCCTGCCAAAAACTTTGGACACCCCTGTATTAAAGCACTTTGAACAGAAATGCAGAACATATAATAAAGGGGTTGGTCTGTATAATGAGAATTCAAAATGGGAAAAGTTAAGCTTAGGACACCTTGTGCTTTGGACTGATGTAAAATGGTAGTAAGTCAGGGTTTTGTGTTTGTTTTCTTTAAAACATAATGGGGGGGGGACTAAACAGAATACCAGAGCATTCGGTGCTCACCAGATGATATCTTAAACGACTTTACAGTATATTTTAGAGAACAGGCTGTGGTTGTCTAGTAGTAAGGGGGGGAATATATTAAGTCTCCTCTTGTGAACTAATTCTAAGGGTGAAATCCTGGGGGACTACAAGTATTGAATTCAGACATTTAATGGGATATTTGATTTGATGAGTTACATAAGGTTTCTCTCTTCGAACATACTCTTGCCAAGACTGTGACAAATCACATCATTCAGCCCGAGTAGCCTTTGCCAGTGAAACAATTGTATTAACTGGTTGCCAATGACCAGGTCTTTCTGCAGCTCTTTTAGTGCCATTTTTAGGGAAGGATACTGAAGTATCATCTCTGTTGTATTTTAGAAGTGGATTTGTTTTTGTACATGCATATGGCTCTCAGTATATGGCTATATAGGATACCACAAGCAATCATGACAGGGTTTGCTTCCTAAGCCATCATTTTATGACAGACCAGTTAGTAGAAAAAAGGTAACAGAACGCTTGGACAGCAGGCTTCTCAATGATATTTTCAGTGAGCTATTCATGATGATTTTATCTTTCATGATTTTATCTTCCATTTGTGTTTTATCTTACAAACACAAATGGTGTTCCCTCATTTTAAAGTTGCCTTATTCCTATCACATTTTAGACCTATAGATGGTGTCTGCTTGCAAAGAATGGCACAAAAACACTGTACTTACCCATAGATGCAGGAAATGTCAATGACAACATCTATCATATCACAGCTCAGTTCATAAGTCTGCATGTCCACTGGGGTGCTGTCTGTGGCTATATAAATTTTACTGACGACATCAAAAAGAAAGGCTTTCTCAATTCCAGAATTCTATAAGGGAAGAGGATAGAATATATATGTCATTAAAGGGAATCTAATCTTTCAACAGTAATGGCACTGGCCAAAGAGAGTGGTCAGCCCAATGTCAACCTAGGGCCAAATGAGAATTTGAATGCTAATATCTCTGACCAAAGTTCACCACCCTGACCACTCCCATTCACAAAGGCATTAACAATTTGTATTAAAAACTACTACAAAACTACTAACACAAGAGGAGATAACACAAAATAGTTTAAAACAGGGCAGGGGATTTAACCAGTCCAAAAAGTATTTGTTCAACAAATATTGTAATAAACCTTCAAAACCACAATCCAGCAGAGCTAGATGTATTCATCCTTTCAAAGTTCTGTTTGGCACTGTTGCACTGTAGCCCAATTGTTTGAACTATAAACTAAAATAAATCCGGAACAGTAGTAGGTTTACAAACATGTAAGCATATGCAAAATTATATTCACAGGACTGAACAAATTCTTCTGAATTTTATTCCAGAATGCCTGGAGCAGCCCAAACAACATTTTTGAAAAATGAAATTGAAGCGAAAAAAATTGTTCTTGCAATGCAAAGTTTACATATGCAAGAGTATTTACCGAGATAAAGATGTTAAGTAGGTTCTCCAGTGTTGGCAGTTGGGGAATCAATTTCTGTACCACTTTGCTAAATGCTTCAAATATAGAATGGTCGTATATACTTGTTAAATAGAAGCTGAGAAAGGAAATAGTAACATCAATATAGTCCTTTAAAATGAACAGCAATGGAAAGCTCTCTCAAAAAGAAAAAACAGCATAAAATAGTATATTATATTTGACATCTTCTAAGCATTTTCAAATACACTGCTAGAAAGCAGACTGGAGACTAACAAAGGAAACAAAAGCACAAGTACTATATAGTAATTTTTTCTAATGTCTCTTCTCAATCTTTAATCTGATCTCATGGCTTTCAAGAACTGTATTTTTAATATTTGGGGTTTTTGGTCATTCCAAACATCAGGGCTTCTTGGTCATTCCAAATTGTAACACCCTCAGAAGATATTTCAATATAAGAGATTTCATCCCATGAAGTGAATTCAAGCACCATATTCTAGCATTAAGCTACTTTGCCGTCTGGTACGCTACTGCCGTAATAGCAAATATTACAGGCAATACAGTGTTCTCCAAGACACGCATTTTAAGAAAGTTGGGGAGATTTAAGATAAAAACATAGTTTTCAGGACCTTTGATCCATAAGGTGATATGACTAACATGATCAAACACTTGGAGCTTCTCCCTATCGTACAGAAAGTACATTTTGGAGATCCATGAACTGAGCTGTCAGTCAGTCTCAGACAGAGTCTTGCAAGTATTTCTCTCATTCTTAAAATGGAAAAGTCAAGGGAAAAAAGGGAGGGAATGTTTCCCCTCCACACACACCCAAAGCCTCCCCCTGCAGTATTTTCCCCCAGTATTTTCAGTATGTTGCTGCTTTTTGCCAGTCCCCCAATCACATTCCTTCTGCAGTCCTAGTGTGACATGACATTTTTTCTGGAAGATCCACAATCCTCAAGAGAAGAATGGGGAGGGGTCCATAAGAAAGGGGGAAAGCCCTGTTAACAGAAAGCTCGTGAAAGTTATGTTCCAAATCAATACATTTTCTATTCTAAAATTAGTAAATTTAAATGTGGAAAGGAAATTTTCATTTTACCTACGTTTTTCCCCCAGGGAAAATATGACCCTTCTGACTTCAAAATTTCTGGAAAGATATGCAATGGTGTTCCGTGGGGGGAGCAAGGGGGACAAATGCCCCAGGGCACCACACCTCCAGTGACGGCGCTACCTTCCTTGCCTCCCCGCAGCTGCTCCCTACCCCCGTCCAGGAGCCTTCAGAGAGTCATGGAGGCCTTAACAAGGCCTTTAAATCCCACTTCCACTTCTCGATTAAAATCGGATGTGGGGTTTAAAAGACTTTCAGAGGCTCCAGAGAGCCTTTAGAGGGCCAGGGAGGCCGAAAACTAGAAGTAGTGATTTTTGGCCTTCTGGAAGCTTCAGAAGGCTCCCAGACAGCAGAACTTGGTCGGGGGGGCAGCACCCTGCCGACCTGGCACCAAGCAGCACAGGGGTTAGGATCGCCAGTGAGATGACATCAATAAACGCATCACTGACTGTGGTGTAGCACTGTTATCAACCTTTGTTTTCTGTAACTTGACATGAACTTTCATTGCAATTATTGGTTTTAATGCAGTGAGTGGTACAGAGTATTTATCTCTGCTCTCAGCGTAAACTGTGGTATTCCTCTCACCTCAAGTGGATTCTTTCTAGTCCAGCATCTGCAAGGTCATCATTGGTTCTCTGGTGAATGTCTCTTTGAGTTTCAATCTTGTGATCATCAGACAGACCATCTACTTTGTGAATAAATATTTCAAAATTTATGTCTGGATTCACTTTGTATGCTCTTGTCACAGTGAGATGCAATCTAGCCAATGCTTCCATATAGTCATCCTAAAGAACAAGAGCAAGTTGGATAAACATTTTGGTTTCATATACTAATTAGAAATCAAGTTTTTTAAAGTTTATATTTTAAGCTATCACAATAGATTGTTTTCTGTTAATATACCTTTCAGAAATTATACTATATAAGCAAAGCATCAAGTACTAAATATTTCTTTACATGTCCAGCCTCATCTACCCCACCTCCATCTAATTTTTCTCTTATTAAAAAAAAACTTAATTCAAGTTTTGTGCAAACGCTCTCGTTTCTTCCATGCACTGCAGATATTTAATAATGATGCTCTTTCTATGCTCATGGCGGCTTTTAACAATGACCTATTTTCTCTTACTATAGTGTTTTCCATACCTTCAGACACCAACCTGAGCTACACAATCAGCAGCATAATATGGTGCAGCTTCTGCAAGACTTTACCACTACAAATCAGCAGGGGTTTTGTTTTGTTTAAAATGTCTGCAAATTCTCCTCCAGATACTGACACCCCATACTCTTCTGGTGAATTATGAGATGCCGCTGGATGACAGATTGGGGGACAGTGGCCAGCAGACACTGGCCACTTCTTCCCAGTACGCCACTGCCAGCCCTCTCTGCCAGCCCTCTTACCCCTCAAAACAGGAAATGTGGGGCACACTGGAGTTGCTTCCAGCACACTCCTCATTTCTTACTTTGTTTAAAGAGCCCATGTTGAGGAAGGAGCAAGATTGCTGCATTCCAGTTTTCAGAGAACAGGGATCTGGCACTCTGCCTTCCCACCTCCATGGACCACACAGAGGAAAGAGCAAGGAGTCTGCTAGTTTCAAGCAGTGCACAGCAGTGGTAGCATGAATGGCTGCACTGTTGGGCTGCTTCAGCAGCCCAGTGCAAGGGACTTTGCAAGTGAGATTCAGTTTGCAGTGCTCTAGATTTTGCTCATAGTACAGGAGATTAATTATACTGGGTTAGATCCAAAAGTTATGCTTGCACAAGTGATCTCCCCCACCCATTCTTCCCCTCTGCAGCCCTTCCAAAAAAACCAATTCTCAATGGTGGGGGAACCTTCAAAAATAGTGCAGGATGAGGTATGTGGGACAGCAGGGGGAGGTGGGAATCTCCAGTACCTGCACACAGAAACCTCTGAGCATTTCTCCACTTCTGGAAGTGCTTGAGCCCAATTTGGGGGATTTCCCCCTTCCTTTGCACCCCCACATCCCACACCATTCCTGACAGTTCCAGACCTTCAGAAGTGGTTTTGGGGGGGGGGGGACTGCAGTTCAGAAGATTCCTCATGCAATTTTCAATCTCACCTGCTGTGTGTGCGTATGTGTATACACACATACATACACACACTATACTGAATTTTATGCAGTTTTTCTTTTCATAATCTGTTCTACTTGCTAACTCTCAGGGTGCAAGTACAGGGTGTTGGAAAGAGGGAATAAAAATGAAGTAAAACCAGTCACCCCGCTCTTAATCTTCTGTTTACCTGAGAATCAATAACAAAGATTAATGCTCCAGTGCCTCGGAAAATCATCTCATAATCAAAGGTAGGGTCAAAGAAGTCTATTTGCCCAGGAAAGTCCCATATCTGAAAATTAACAAAGGAGCTGTTGGAAACATCCTCTCTGCAGATCTTGTTGGTGCTCTCCAAGAAGAGGGTTTCATTTGGTGACATTTTATGGAAGACAACTTTTTGAATGGAAGATTTTCCACTTCTCCTCAGTCCCATGAGTAAGATTCTTGGCTTGACTTCAGTACTGAAGGGATCATTGAAATTGAGAACTAAATGAAAAGGGGAAAAAAATTACAAAGTGAACAATTAGCCTGCATACAGTGATTTATCTTGCATCTCAGTCCTAACACATTTGGAAATAATTTCGGATGAATTTTCCTTCACATAATTGTTCACCACAATCATAGAATTCCTTTCTTTACAACCCTAAAGAGGTCAGCTTTAGCTAGCCAATCAATTGGCACAATTGGGTGATTTTTTTTTTCTGGGGTAAAAAAACCAGCTGAATTAGATTTGATTTGATTAGAAAGATTTGAAATCTTTCAAATTATAAAAATCCCTATTTAATAAGGGATTTAAATAAAAAGCCTGCCTATGTAAACCGCCTTGAATAAAGTCTTGAATAAAGACCAAGAAAGGCGGTATATAAATACCTGTTATTATTATTATTATTGGCCCCATTGGAATAATGAGAGTCAAAACACATAGACGAACAGGCCTTGCTGAGGGAGAGTCAGCATGGCTTCTGTAAGGGTAAGTCTTGCCTCACGAACCTTATAGAATTCTTTGAAAAGGTCAACAGGCATGTGGATGCTGGAGAACCCGTGGACATTATATATCTGGACTTTCAGAAGGCGTTTGACACGGTCCCTCACCAAAGGCTACTGAAAAAACTCCACAATCAGGGAATTAGAGGACAGGTCCTCTCGTGGATTGAGAACTGGTTGGAGGCCAGGAAGCAGAAAGTGGGTGTCAATGGGCAATTTTCACAATGGAGAGAGGTGAAAAGCGGTGTGCCCCAAGGATCTGTCCTGGGACCGGTGCTTTTCAACCTCTTCATAAATGACCTGGAGACAGGGTTGAGCAGTGAAGTGGCTAAGTTTGCAGACGACACCAAACTTTTCCGTGTGGTAAAGACCAGAAGTGATTGTGAGGAGCTCCAGAAGGATCTCTCCAGACTGGCAGAATGGGCAGCAAAATGGCAGATGCGCTTCAATGTCAGTAAGTGTAAAGTCATGCACATTGGGGCAAAAAATCAAAACTTTAGATATAGGCTGATGGGTTCTGAGCTGTCTGTGACAGATCAGGAGAGAGATCTTGGGGTGGTGGTGGACAGGTCGATGAAAGTGTCGACCCAATGTGCGGCGGCAGTGAAGAAGGCCAATTCTATGCTTGGGATCATTAGGAAGGGTATTGAGAACAAAACGGCTAGTATTATAATGCCGTTGTACAAATCGATGGTAAGGCCACACCTGGAGTATTGTGTCCAGTTCTGGTCGCCGCATCTCAGAAAAGACATAGTGGAAATGGAAAAGGTGCAAAAGAGAGCGACTAAGATGATTACGGGGCTGGGGCACCTTCCTTATGAGGAAAGGCTACGGCGTTTGGGCCTCTTCAGCCTAGAAAAGAGATGCTTGAGGGGGGACATGATTGAGACATACAAAATTATGCAGGGAATGGACAGAGTGGATAGGGAGATGCTCTTTACACTCTCACATAATACCAGAACCAGGGGACATCCACTAAAATTGAGTGTTGGGCAGGTTAGGACAGACTAAAGAAAATATTTCTTTACTCAGCGTGTGGTCGGTCTGTGGAACTCCTTGCCACAGGATGTGGTGCTGGCGTCTAGCTTAGACGCCTTTAAAAGGGGATTGGACGAGTTTCTGGAGGAAAAATCCATTATGGGGTACAAGCCATGATGTGTATGCGCAACCTCCTGATTTTAGAAATGGGTTAAGTCAGAATGCCAGATGTAGGGGAGGGCACCAGGATGAGGTCTCTTGTTATCTGGTGTGCTCCCTGGGGCATTTGGTGGGCCGCTGTGAGATACAGGAAGCTGGACTAGATGGGCCTATGGCCTGATCCAGTGGGGCTGTTCTTATGTTCTTATGTTGAGAGGGTAAGGGTTTTGGTCCCCCCAGCCCAATTTAGTTGCTATTCTCTAAAGAAATACTAATCTTGTTATTTGCTTTTAAGATTTATACCCTGTGCCTTTTGACCAAATGAACTCCAAGTCAAGTATACTTACGGCCCTATAGTTCTTCCGCCCCCAAGCTATTTTACTAGCACCACCTGTTAGATTATTTGAGAGAGGTCTTTTTTTTTTTAAACTATTCTTATAATGCTGAATTCTAGATTAGGTGCCAATAGGTCTGTAGCCAAAATAGAACAACCCATAGACAACATGGAGGAACCTGTGCACTACTGTGCACTTCTCCAATCCCCCTTGTTATGCGATTAGGTCATTAAGTGAACATTCAGCCCAATCTAGTGCCTTTGTTGGGTAAACAGACACTCCCTGCCAGACACTAGCTGACTGCACAGGCTACTGGAGATAGATTGCCTCTACTTTGCATTAAGAGCCTCTTTGTTGTGTAAACCGACACTCTGCTGCAGGCTATGGGACTCCTGACTGCATCATTAAGAGCTCCTTTGTTGTGCTTTGACCACCATTGTATATGGGTCCTTTGTTAAGCAGATGGTGAACACCTGTAATTCCTTAGGAGCAGTGTTTCCAAAATTTGTCACCACACATACCCTTCTAAGAAAGAAAAATAATCCCAAATCCATTTGACCTTAAAAAGGAAAGAGTTAATGAGATAGCGACAGGATTCCTGAAGACACCAAGTATGTTAACACAGAACAGTGGCGCCCTAGCTTACTGAAGTCTGAGTTATGGATGGCTGCATTGATGCTTTCATGCAGGCATGGTACATCCCTTGTGGTGCTTTTATGCAGATGCACCAGCAAGTGCTGGCTTTTTCAAGATACATAGGTTCTGACTTATGGACTGACCTCATGAATAGAACCAGCATGTATGTTGGGGACTTAAGCAGGATCAGGAAGGAGAAGGATATTTATTTGCACAGTGAATAACACCACCAATTTGAAGTCCAGGAAGGAAAATAAATTGGCAAGAGAAAGATAGGAAAAGCAAGGTAGGGCCAGGCCAAGAAGACTGGAAACACAGTCACTGAGTGTTGCAGCCTTACAATATGATCCAGCATGATGACTGTGAAAGACCCATGAGTCAAGCAAGACTTAACTCCCAGGAAGATATGAACAATCAGCTGAAAAGAGGGGAAGGCAGAGAACAGAGAGACACAAAAACCAAAGACACAAATCCTGTAGCCTAATAGCTTGATTCAGCGTATTGCAATGCAGTACAATACTTAGAGACAAGGCACTTCAGAATTAGCAACCTCTGTGCCTATACTGGTGGGTTCCAGAAACCTCACTGACACCTGGTTAGGCCTCCCAGGTGCAGTAGCACACCAGGTTTCTATTCCCCAGGGTCTCACAGCTCAGCCTGTGGCACATGACAGCCAAGTCTATCTTTGCTTTCTTAGGATTAGTTTCCCACTGGGCCTTCACCAGCACTCCTCAAACTTGCTCCTAGGGAGCAACAAACTGGCCCCTCTCTACCCTTCCCATTCTTTCTCTCTCTCTGTTTTTCTAACACAACCTCGCTTCCTTCAGTAGAGCCTCTCCACCCTTTCCAGGTTACAGCAAGGGTTGTTGGGAGGTGTAGTCCCATTACAGTATATATTTACTGTGATGTAAGCTTCCTGGAGTCCAATGTAGAAAGAAGTTGAAAGAATTGATGGAGGTGTAAGAGAGAAAAGGCTCCTATGACTTTGATCCACAGTGTGTTCACCCTGAAAGGACTGAAAATGTAAAGTTCAGAAAAGAAGAAGAAGGAGGAGGAGGAGGAGGAGGAGAGAGAGAAGTGAGGGAAAGATATAAACAAGAACAGGAAAAGCAAAAACTGAAACATACAGAAGGAGAAGATGAGGGATGCCACAATGTTTTGATGTAGGCCTGTTCTTGCAAACTACTAATCCTGAAATTTATACACAGGACCATTTGAGAGTTGCAAACTATTGAGAGTTGTAAACTATTTACAGAGTTGCAATTGTTTTAAAGTTCATTAAAGTTTGTTTTATAAGACAGCAAGCTTTAAATCATTAGATCAATTAAAGATTTATTTGATGCTATTTATTTTGAGGCTATTTTATTTTTGCTCGGTTACTGTAAAAGGTGAAAATCAAAATATTTAAGGTGATCTTTTCTTCCAACAAGGAGCAGCTATTTTTTTTAATCTGTACATACCTATACTTCTTTTAATATGTCAAGAAGATGCCTATGTTGAGGATTTTTGTGACAGTGAATTAAATTTAAATAAACTTTGTGTAACAATTGGTCAAAAGGCAAATGATTAATTGAATAAGTATTCTTTATTTGGTTGGCAGCTCCATTTTATCCTGTACTATATTATTTCAGATTCTACAAGCAGAAACGTGAAAGATGTACAATGTAAAAGAAAAGAATTCACCATCAGAAATATTTGTTGCTGAAGTTATAAGAGCAGTAAAAACATACAGTTCTTAGTTGAAATCGATTAAAATTTTAATGTTAATTGTTTTGCCCTGTTCCTCCCCTTCTTTTAAATAATGCAATAAGAAATTCGTATTGTTATGAAGTATATAGTGTCTACTAATCACTATGTCAGTATCCATACACAGGTCACAGAAAATGCCAGCTGGAAGCATAGTACTATGCAGTGGTACTACAGGTGGTACTGCAGGGAGTCCTAGGCTTGCTGCCCATTTCTCACTTGAGAGGTTGGCTGACCAGGGTAATACCCAGATCCTGTTGCTCGAAGCAATTCCTAATGGGGCAATTCACATGTAACATTTCTAATCCTCCAAACCATGGACCAGCCTTATGCTCTCATGTTCTCCTCAAGTGCTCAGAAAACCTGGAAGAAGGCTTGGTTCACATACAGAGTTTGAGATCTCCCCCCACAATGCAACATTCAGATATGCAATCCCTTCTTCTGTCACTCCCTGCTGTCTGTAGGACTACAGCACAGAAAGGTGGGCCACATGCCATTTCTGTATTTCAAATCAATTCTGAAAAAGAGTGTCAAACATTAAATGGCACATATGCTACCATATCTTTTCTCTCATATTCAGTTGAGAAATAAATCCATTTTAGAGCAGTGTTTCTCAACCAGTGGTATGGGTACCACCTATGGTACTTGAGGTGGTGTCTGGTGGTACTCACAGGACCCTTGGACACCTGCCACCTGACAGTGAGACCATGAATGTGACACAAACAACTGAGAAATACTGTTTTAGGATTCCCTCAGCATAGAACAGCCATTTTCAACCACTGTGCTGTGGCACACTGGTGTGCCATGAATGGTCTATAGGTGTGCCATGAGAGTTTGGGGGGTCATTTATCAATAGGGACATTGATGGATGCAAGGCCCCTACTAGTGATATGGTGCACCTTGTCAATTGTCAAAAAATGGTGTACCTTGACAATTTTAGCACCTTTTCAGTGTGCCATGAGGTGAAACGGGTTGAAAATGGCTGGCATAGAAGATGGATGCTACAAGAGCAATCTGGGTGGGAAGCCATCTGACTAGGCTAACCCCAACTCGCTTCGTCTAGCAGAAACTGTAAGCAGTCTTCAGAGACACGAAGAAGGAGCTCTATGCCCTAAACAGACTGACTGGGCAAGCAGTATGCAAAAAGCAACAAGAATTTATTCAAAATGAATTAAAAACAAGCTAGGAAATAGTTATTGTTGGAAGGGACACACACCTGCAAACTGACAAAAACCTGGTCCTGTACACATTTGAAGACAAATTAAAACAAAATCCTGATGCCCTAGCTAGATAGGGCTTTGTCTAAGTTAGCACTTTTTCTTAAACTACAATCCCCAGCCTGGGAGATTAATGGGATCGTGAAATACACAGGTTGACCCAGATAGCATCAGAATGAACACCACCCCACAGCAGCCTGGTCTCTACCTTAAGTAGCCTTGTTTAAGAGGGTAGGAGACTATCTGCTTGAAGAGCTAACCTACCTGAGGTAACCTATCTGACCTCCACCCTGGTCAGTGGACTGGAGCGCTCAATAGGCTGGCGTATGTCAATCTCAGCAGCTGAACTGACTAGAAGCTATTGTTTCTCTGCTGCCAAACAAAGAAAATGAGAGAACACCAAACAGTTGACAAAAATATAACATGCAGTTGGCCTTAATGGTAAAGAGCCCAGAATTACTTAGCTTAGCCCCTTTTATGTTAGGCCTACCTAGGGGTTCCCTTTAAGTGGAATGAGGAAAAGGGGAACAAAAAGGGAGAAGGAGTTAACTACAGAAGTAACAAGTGTTTCTTCATTCTTCCAGCTTTGAGAAACAGAAGGTAAAAGTCTACATGCTCTCAATAAAGCAACATAATTGCAGGCAAACAAGATAAATTTTGTATACCACCAAATTGGTGTAGTCATTTAAACAAAAATATGCTAGAGCGAAGCAATAGAGGGATTGACATTCACAGCTGCAAAAGAACTTTGAATGCTGAGCTCTCTCCGGCTGTTGCCTTTTATGGGCCTGAAATCAGCCTCTCATGTTTCCTCCAAACTCCAAGGTCACATCATTAGAATTAGTTCCCTTTGTATGACATACTGAACACCTGCACCACCAGAAAAATAGGAAGTACTTATGACAGATTTTTCTGCAGATATTATTTCAGAGACTTCAACACATTGACTAGGCTCTTTCCTCCACCAGCCATCTCCAATTTATTTTTCCCTCTGTGCTCATAGTTTGCTTCTCTTTGCTTTAGTTTCTCACCAACATGTTTGCCTCACTGGTAATTTAGATCAACTTCCTCACCACCTGACACCATAATAAGGTCATTTCTAGAGTTTGAGAAATACTGCATTGAGAAACATTGAGAAACAGTGCATTAAACCAATGGTCCTTAACATTTTTGGGGCCATGACCCCAATATATAAATAATGATACTGGGGACCCCACTGTCTATTCCTCCTAGGACCCCACCATCCCTCCTAGGATCCTATCCACCCACCCCCATAATGCCCTCCCAGCACTATTCACTGTAACCAAATATTCTTATTAGAGACAGCAGAAAAAATTACAATGAAGCCTGGCACTAGTGAAAGTTATTTTAGTACAATTACTAAAAACTGAGCAGGACTGGGACACAATCTCCTGCTACCTGAAGGAGTACATCAGATGACTCTCCCTTTACCTGGTGGTGCTCTAATCCAGTGGTCTTCAACCTATTTCATTCCTGTAAGTTGCCACAACCCCACAATTAAGGCTTCGCAACCCCATTGGGGTCCCAACCCCAAGGCTTAAGAACACTGCAATAAATAGAATGGTCACTAATAACAGATTATTTCCATACCCTATGTTGCCAGAACTCTGCTCTACCAACCATACCTATCACAAAAATCCTTCCTTCCTCTCCAGTTTACTCCCTTCTAAGAAATTCAGCTACAGTATTAGAGAGCTACTTGTTCCCCTCTCCAAATCTTCAATCTGTCAACCATTGTCTTCTCAAAACAAGGGGGCATGAAAGCCTAGTTTCAGAAAGGTTCTTTAAAAATTGGACTGTACCCAAAGTCACCTATTCATTAGTCTTCCTTTACTTTATATTCCATCCTCAGGGCAGCATGTAATTAATTTCTTTTTTAAAAAAGCCAAGTTATACCTTCTGCCCTGAAAGTAAGTTTCTCCATAAAGCCCAGATGTGTCTGAGCTGGGTTCAAGAGCTCAGGTGCACACATATTGAGAAAGGAGACACTAGGCCTGGGCTCATATTAAATCATACCTCCCTACCACCATGTACACAGCCAGCCTTGGTCAAACTCACCAAAATACTCCAAAGTAAGGAAAGAAGAGAAAAGCCCAGGCCAGGGAGCTTCTGAAGTTACAATTAACAACAACAATTCTGCAACTCTTCTGTTTTTACATTATAAATCACCTTGGGTGGCTTGGCCAAGGCAGAAAGATGGTATCTAAATGCAATAAAGGTAATATGCACACCCTTTGAGTTCCAACTATAGACACATGCAATACAGGGTAAACCCACCCAATTTGCAATAGTGAACTTAGAAGACTGTTGCAAATACTTTACTACAGAGAAAACAAAGTGTTTTAAACACTCTAAAGTGTTATGTAAATCCCAAATGATTTGGGATCAGGTTATCTGTCTGCACCTGCAGGAACCTGCTTGTTAAGGTCTCCTAGGAAGGCATTTCTCAGTACTCTACTGATACCTGAGACTCAGTGGTGTCACTAGGATTCCCATTACCGGTGTGGGAGGCCTGCGCGTCACCCCATACAGTGGGTGGGGCAACACCCCAGGTGGTGGGTGTAGTGATGTACCATTGCCCCGCCCCCATAGGTTTTTTGGCTGTACCTTTTGTTAGAACACAGATATTTAAATGTTGATTGTTTCATTGCATTCTGCATGAAATTACACATTGATTGATATATAACATGATGGTATTATTCCTCCAAATTCTGATTTTAGTGATTTTGAAAACTTGTAGAGTCTCTCTCTCTCTCTCACACACACACACAGTGTCAACTTACTAACAACTTATTGCAGCAGTTCTCAAACTTTTAGCACTGGAACCCACTTTTTAGAATGACAATCTGTCCAGGACCCATTGGAAGTGATGTCATGGCCAGCAGTGACATCATCAAGCAATTAAAATAAATAATTGAATTAAAATAATTAAATAAGGGGGAGCCAGTTCTGTTCCACTAAGTGAATCTACTCTGAAGTAAATCCTATTGTGGTCAATGGGGCTTACTCAGGAAAGTGTGGGTAGGATTGCAGCTTGTGAGCTCAAGCCTACACATGTCTACTCTGAAGTAAGTCCCATAGTGGTCATAGTGGTCTGCCTGCAATAATAACCCCCCAAAAAGAATCAGTGAGATTTCCAGCCCTCCCCAGTGCCCAGTTTCAAGTTCTTCTATTTCAGGCATAGCAGAATAAAAACCCACCTGGCTTTGCAGTGCAAAATAGAAAACTTTACCCTTACCATTCAAGCCTCTTTTTTGTTATTTTGTGGAGGGATGCTGCCCTATGTTGCACTCCAGCTCCATCGGAATCAGGACCCTTCTGGTGTCCTCAAACCACCAGCCACCGCACGTCTGCCTACTCACAAGTAAACACGACTGTGAGGCTACTTTGCTTTCCATAGGGCTCCACAGACTGGGAGGGAGGAACCTCCTTCTCAGGTGTTTTCGAGGGCTGCACTCATTGGATGAGGACCATTCTAACGTCCTTGGAGCCACTCAGCCTGCCTTGACTAAGGCAAGTCCGCCTACTCATGAGTAAATGTGGCCATGTGGCTTTCTTTTGGGCCCTGACTTGCTGATGGGAGGGGGGAGCTTCTTGGGTGTTTTGGGGGAGCTTCATTCATTGGATCAGGACCATCTTGGTGTTGTTGGATTCCTCTCAGCCTGCCCTTTCCGGCAGACTATGGCAAGTACACCTATTCTGGAGTGAACATGCACTATGGCTCACTTTCACTTTCCATAGGGCTCCATGCATTTTTCCTTCTGGTTTTTTGGCCTTAACTTTTGAAGAAAGGAGCAATTTCAATTCTGTTTTGTGCACTGCACTCCACTGGCCATTCCGCATCCAACAGTGTATGGCATGATGCAGTAGCTCCTAACCCTGCTATGTTAGTGCATTCTCTCCCCAGGTTGCGTCACCCCCCAGGGCGCGTCACCTGGTGCAGCGTGCATCCCCCTAGTGACACCAGTGAGACTTGGTTGATTGGGGTGGAGGGGAGGGCTATCTCTGTAGTTACAGCCAGGCTCTGGAATTACTTCCCTAGAGAGGCTCCCTTGGTTCTCTCTCTGCTACATTGTTAAAACTTACTCCTTCTAGCAGGCTTTTAAATATCTGCAGGGAAGTTAAATTTTTTAACCTAACTGTTAATTCTTGTTTTAAATTTCTGTTTTGATCATTTATTGAATTAGAGCTTTATTCTTGTGAGCAGCCCTGAGCATTATTTTAAAGCGGAAAAGGATATTCATTCATTAAGAAAAATTAGGGAATTACAAGAGAGCTGTTCCCTCCCAATACACTCCAGCCCAATACCAAGCCCCCACCCAAAGATTTGGATACAAAAACATACAAGACCTCCACATAAGCTCAACACATCAGACTGGAAAAAGACTGGTATTCTGAGGTAGCCTACTTCTAAAACCAGGAGGTTGTAGCTACGCATCACAGCTCATAACCTGTGATGGACTTTTCCTCCAGAAATCTGACCAAACCCCTTTTAAAGGCATTTAGGCTGGATGCCATCACCACATCACCACATCTTGTGGCAAGGAGTTCCACATGCTGTGTAAAGAAATATTTCCTTTTGTCTGCCCTAACTCACCCAACTTAGTGTTTAGTACTTGTTGCTTAGTACTAGATTGGGCAGACTGGTTTGCTAGCTGCCCCAGGAGCTGCAATCTTAAGCAAAGAGAACTGGGAAACAGAATGTGCTGGAGGTTGGGTTATCCCCCTGCTTTAGGGCCCCCACCAGGCAGGGAAATAAGATCCACGTGCATATCCTTTCTTTTTCCCCTATAGCAGTGGGGGGGGGGGATGTATCTTCCTTCTGTCCATGGTGGCCAGCACTCCTCAAGAAGCGGGAATGATAAAGGCAGAGGGTTACTTAAGAGAAAGCACGTTCGGTGAGAGAGGCCACTCGCTGATAAGGTTGAGTGCAAGAGCAGAGGCCAAAGATGCCCCTCCCCCCACCGAACGTTGAGACTTTCAGAATGCCAAATTCTGCCTGCTACACCACTATTCCTCCCCCCCACGCCCACACCCCCTAACTCCTCCCCTGCCCCAGCCCCCCTTTTCAGCTCCTGCACATACACCCAGCTCTGTTACGCCCAAGTCCTCCCTGGACCCCCCACCAGTAGCCCTCTCCCTGCTGCGCCCCGGTCCCACCAGCCCTCCTTCTCGCCCCTCCATCGCGCGGCCCAAAAGGCGGCTCGGCTCCCCTCCCCTCCCCTCTCGGCCCCTTTCCGCGGCTCACCCCGCCCCAAAACAGTGGGCCTGGCCGCCGAGTCACGGGGCTGTCCAGCGGCGGTGGCTACTTACACGCCTCGTCCCCGCCACTCTCCGGGTCCCCATCCGAGAAGGATTCGGCCCCGTCCCCGTAATCTGCCAGCCCAACCAGCTCGTCTTCGCCCTCGTCCTCCTCTTCTTCATCCTCATCTTCCTCCCCCTCCTCCCCTTCGTCCTCTTCCTGCTCCTTCGGCTTGCCCGGCACCTGGCTCATGCTGCAGGATCCCGCCCGGGTGCGCTCTCCTCCTAGCAGGGGTCCCGAGGCTTCCCCTCCACTTTGCCTCCCTGGAGCTGGGCTGCTCCCTCTTCTCTTCTCTGCTCGCTGGAGTTGTCAAAGGAAAGTCAGCCCAGGCCCCGCAGCCCCTCCCAGAGGAGAGAAACTGCGTGACCAAAGTCACCTGACACACATACACACGCGCGCGCGCGCGCGCGGAGTCACACACTCGCTAGTATGCACAGGGAGGAGCTCGATCCAGGCAGATGCGGGCTCCCTGCCGCGCGCGCGCACACACTATTCCTTTTTTGCACACGCAGTTCACACACCAGGCAAAGGGAGGGTTGCACGCTTGCTGTGGGAAATAAAAGAGGCTGCGTTTCCAAGGAGTCCTCCAAACTCTCTCTTCTTCCTCCTCTCCCCTGCCCCAAATACTGTGTGTGGGGGAGGGGGTCTGATAATGAAGAAAAGGCACTCTGTACATGCTCAAAGGGGGTGGCTACCAGCTTTCCTAAGGATTTAGTACTTGGAAGAGTTGTGTCAGCAGGTGTTGTGTTTCCTCACCCACAGCAAGCATGTGACACTGCACACCTGCTGAAATTCCCTTTAATTATACACACTCAGTGGTTCCCCAACTGTGGGTCTGGGACCCCCCACTGTGTTGTGACTTAATTTTGGGTGGTTTGTGAAACTGACAGGGCAGATTAGGCTATGAGCATCAAGGGTCAAACAAGCTGCTACTTGGGGGGGGAGCATTGCTGCCCTATCCGCATTGTAGGCACACCCCATGGCATTTATAAATCAGGCAGAGGCCTCCAAAAGGTTTGGGAACTGAAAACTACTATAAAGAGAGAAAAGCCCTCATTGCTTCTGGTCACCTTTGGAGCATATACCCTGACTATTGGGTAACTAACCACTATCAGTTTACCAAACATATCAGAGGGAGAAGTATTCTGGTCAGATCTGAGATCTCGCCCAAGTAGCAGGATGTCACAGTGCAAATTTATGCCCACCAAATGCCCCAGGGAGCACACCAGATAACAAGAGACCTGCATCCTGGTGCCCTCCCTTGCATCTGACATAGCCCATTTTTGAAATCAGGAGGTTGTACATACACATCATGGCTTGTAACCCATAATGGATTTTTCCTCCAGAAACTTGTTCAATCCTCTTTTAAAGGCCTCCAGGCCAGATGCCGTCACCACATCCTGTGGCAAGGAGTTCCACAGACCGACCACACATTGTGTAAAGAAATATTTTCTTTGGTCTGTCCTAACCCTCCTAACACTCAATTTTAGTGGATGTCCCCTGGTTCTGGTGTTATGTGAGAGTGTAAAGAGCATCTCTCTATCCACTCTATCCTTCCCGTGCATAATTTTGTGTGTCTCAATCATGTCCCCCCTCAGGTGTCTTTTCTAGGCTAAAGAGGCCCAAACGCTGTTGCCTTTCCTCATAAGGAAGGTACCCCAGCCCAGTAATTATCTTACTCGCTCCCTTTTGCACCTTTTCTTTTTCCACTATATCCTTTTTGAGATGTGTCGACCAGAACTGGACGCAATACTCCAGGTGTGGCCTTACCATAGATTTGTACAACAGCATGATAATATTAGCATTCTCAATACCTTTTCTAATGATCCCAAGCATAGAATTGGCCTTCTTTACTGCTGCTGCACATTGGGTCAACACTTTCATCGACTTGTCCACCACCACCCCAAGAACTCTCTCCTGATCTGTCACAGACAGTTCAGAACCTATTAGCCTATATGTGAAGTTTTGATTTTTTGCCCCAATGTGCATGACTTTACACTTACTTACATTGAAACGCATCTGCCATTTTGCTGCCTATTCTGCCAGCTTGGAGAAATCCTTCTGGAGCTCCTCACAATCACTTCTGGTCTTCACCACTCTGAAAAGTTTGCAAACTTAGCCACCTCCCTGCTCAACCCTGTCTCCAGGTCATTTATGAAGAGGTTGAAGAGCACCTGTCCCAGGACAGATCCTTGGGGCACACCGCTTTTCACTTCTCTCCATTGTGAAAATTGCCCATTGACACCCACTCTCTGTTTCCTGGTCTTCAACCAGGTCTCAATCCAGGAGTGGACCTGCCCTCTAATTCCCTGACTGTGGAGCTTTTTCAGTAGCCTTTGGTGAGGGACCGTGTCGAACGCCTTCTGAAAGTCCAGATATATAATGTCCACGGGTTCTCCGGCATCCACATGCCTGTTGACCTTTTTAAAGAATTCTAAATGGTTTGTGAGGCAAGACTTACCCTTACAGAAGCCATGCTGATTCTCCTTCAGCAAGGCCTGTTTGTCTATGTGTTTTGAGATTCTATCTTTGATGAGGCATTCCACCATCTTACCCGGTATAGATGTTAGGCTGACCGGCCTATAGTTTCCTGGGTCCCCCCTCTTTCCCTTTTTAAAGATTGCCGTGACATTTGCTATCCTTCAATCTTCTGGCACCGTGGCCGTTTTGAGGGACAAGTTGCATATTTTAGTCAAGGGATCAGCAACTTCATTCTTCAATTCCTTAATAACTCTTGGGTGGATGCCATCAGGGCCCGGTGACTTACTGATCTTTAATTTATCAATGAGGTCTGAAACATCTTCTTTTTTAACCTAAATGGGTCTACTCAAAAGTAAGTCCCATTATGGTTCAGTGGGGCTTGCTCCCAGGAAAGTTTGCATAGGATTGTAGCCTTGAAGTCTGCATTCCCAAACTCATCTACCTCCCATTGAACCGCACTGGGACTTAATTCCGAACGGACACGCATAGGAATGCGCTGTGTGTGGGAAGAAAAAGTGCAAGAACTCCCCTGGCTCTCTCATGCACACATCCCATCCCTCTGCGCTTCCCCCAGAACGGCCCCTAGATGTCGCTCACGAACACCAAGTCATCCACCGCGCGCTAAGCTGCGAATCAATCCCTGTTGCTGTTTCCAAAGACGCTGCCGCTAGAGGGCGCTGCCGGAGAGGCTTTTCCGCGCGTCCCCACCCGGAGGCGAAGTTACCTGCGGGAGGGAATAGGAGTGAGATTGCACAGTTACTTTGCAAACTCTCCTCGGGGGGTGGAGCCAGGACCCAGCGAGGCGCTCTTGCGGGGGCAGCTTCAGCAGCGCAGCTCCCCCCATCGCCTTGTCCCTTCCTCAAACGCATCGTTGGCACGTCCCCTCCAGTGGGATGTGTGTTGCAGGGAGTCCTGGGAGAGAACAGGAAAGGTAAGGCTGCGTTTGCTAGTTTGTTGCACAGTTGAGTTGCAACTTTTGCACTTGGAAAGGGGCGCCCTATTGATCCTGTCTGCAGGGAAAGCCTCTGCAGTCCCATCGCGGCCCCCTGCGCGTTCTCTCTGCATATTGCAAACATTGGGGAGGGGAGGGCTTCTCTAACATACAATAGCAATTGTCTGCAGGGAGATTCCCACTCCCCACACACAGGGTGCTGCAGGATTGCTCCTTTCCTCCTGCCCCACCTCCTAACCCGAGAGTTTTAATCTGCGCCAGCACTCAGTTAGACTTTGAAATGCCAAGACCCAGTTCTGGGCTATGCGAGGGGGCAATAAAGGCAGGACAGACTGTGAGTAGGGGGACAGTGCTGCTCCTCACCAAGGAGTTATGCCAGGCTGGCCACTTTCCATCTGACCTTAGGGGACTCGTGGGTAGATAAGGGGAGGAGGCTTCCAGGCAGATCATCTGAGGCTTGTCAAGGACCAGTCCAAACCAGAAGTGGAAACAGCCCACCCCCATCCTTCCTAATCTCCTCCATCCTCCACAGCCATTTGTGAATGGGTTTTCTAGGGGAAGTCTGTTTGCAGCTGTGAAGGGCAGGAGAAGGCAGTGATGGACTGTGTTGCTCCCCCAGTGCCCCACATAATAATGGGTACTGGGGGGCCCTCAAGTGTCAGCTGGCTGGGCCTCCAGCCAGTGCCCAGCCTGACTGAACTCTGACACTGCTGGTGCTGTTAGCAACTAATGACATGGGCTCTCTTTATGTAAGTCCTTGTTCTGAAATATAGTGCAAGATACTTGGGTAACATCAGCGGCTGACATTACTGCTTTGAGTAAATGCTGGTCAGAGACTGATATGAGAAAATGAAATGAACCATTGAAGGGGAGCGCTCCTATCTGAAAGTGGAAGGTTAGGTGGAAAGTACCTGTCTTTATGGCTAATGCTTCTTTGCTTGATTGCATTTCAAGATCTCATTAGTAGAGTGCAACACCTTTTACAATATGGCATATTAAAATACTAACAGGTATGATTTATGTTCATAACTGTATAAACAATGAAATGATTAGTTGTTTTTTTAAATTTCAAATGATAAACAAAGCAAAATTAGCATCGCTTGAGGTAGCAGGTAAGGAAAAGCATTTGTCATAGATTGTTCTGCTTGAGATTGGCTGCACACCATTGATTTTTTTTTCTTGTGATCTATTTGGCTAGACATCAGAGTTGAGTTATGATAGATGAAATGTGAGTTACAATAACTATGGAAGGAGTTTCCGGAGAGCTTCCCTTTTCTCCGTTGCCTTTCCTCATCTTATATCGGAGTACATTGATAGGACTTTGATAAAAAGGCAGTTTTATCAAGCTCAGTGGATTTGTCCCCCAGTTTGTGATAGTGTTGTTCTAAAGGCTTTTGGTGGATGTTGCAAATTAAAAGAATTCTGCTTATGTGGATTTCTTCATGCCATCAAAGGCTGAAACATTAGGGTGTGAGGGCTCTTCTGTTATGGGCTGTGAGGCTGTGCCCACCCTGACAACAAAGAAAAAGGAAAAGAATACTTTTGCCAAGTCTTCAATTTTGTATTAACAATCACTCCATTAGCCAAAGGTGATGGTTTCCCTTTGCTGCTCTGTCTCTTTCAGACTCCAGCAGAGAGTAGGAGGGAAATCAAAGAGTGCAGCAATTCCACTAACCAACTATGATGTTCTTCTCATTGCTGTCCTCCTCTCATGCTGGAACAAGGAATGATATGATGTACATACATACCCCAGTATCCGTGGATTCAGTTATCCACAGTTCCGTTGATATCAGGGACACCATGTAAAAAGTTGGGAAAGTAAAGGAGACAGCCAAAAATAGCTCAGAGTACTTTTGTGCGATGAAACTGTTGCATTTCCAGGGCTGCAGACAGTCTTACAAGCTGTCTTCAGCTTCTTTCTGGTCGCACCCTCTTCTCTTCTCCCAGTGTCATCCCAGAATGCACTGCAGTGAAGCTTGGAAGAGAAACTTCAATAATTCTGCTGTTCCTTTTTTGTGCACTGTGATCCCAGTCATGTTTACACACACACATACAGTCTGATTCAAAGAGAAATCTTTGCTCAGTTGAACGCAATACCTGTGTGTTCCAAGATGCCTTTACAGTGCCTGTCAAGGAAGTAATAATAATAATAATAATAATTAATAACAACAACTAGATATTTATATACCACCTTTCTGGTCATCGGATTACTCCTCTGACTTTATTTAAGGCGGCTTACATAGGCAGGCATTTCTAAATTCCTCAAGGGGATTTTTACAAACACAGAGGTTCTCTCTTTCAAGAACCAACAACATTTCAGAATGGATCTTCCTGCTTTGGTCTTACTTCTGGCCTCCAGTTCTCCCACGCAGGCTGACAGGCAGCTCCATCTCTCACATGGAGGGCAGCCAAGATGCTTCTTGCTCACACCAAGAGCAGGTGGAATCACTCAGCTCGGCTTGTCAGCTACTTCAAGGTCTCTCCATTCTCAGCTGTTCAGGGTGCTACCGGTGTCCTTGAACTGGCAACCTTCTGATGTTATCTTCAGGCTAATGGAGGCTCTACTCTCTAGACCAGACCTCCTGCCCAAAATCACATAAGTGTGATTTTCTTGAAGAAATGGGCTGTAATCTGCTTCAGGTACTTTGAAGCAGGATTGGATTTAGTCTTCCATCTCTACGTTTTGTATTGAGTGTTAACATAGTACCGTTGAAATCAAAGTACAAATGCAGAAGAAAATTCGTGTGGAGGGGATGAATTATGTCAAAAGGCTAGCATATTAATGGAACTTTTGACTCTGGAAGGTAGAAAAACTATCCTTGTACGAGATATACTTTGCAATCTATGTGAAATAAATCTTGAAATAGATTTATTTCAAGAGTTCATAAAAGGCCACCGTAATGCAGAACTGAGGAGGGTCTGAGTAGTCTTGTTTGCCTTCATATGAAGCAAGACATAATAGAGATGAATTATCACAACATACCATGTGGGGAGCTCAATTTATACTTCAGGCCTCTGCTTTTCTTCCTAAAGTAACCCATATTAGATTAAAGTTAGTTTTGTGTCTTTTGTACACTTGGCCTCCATTCAAGGTGAAATTTAAAGCTAGGATAAGTTACAACCTGAAAAGGAACGCAGCAGTCTAGGTGCCAGAATTTGCCAGAGGCGTTGATAGCTGTTATCTGTTTAATTCTTTAAAATGTTTCTTACTATCCTTTAAGTGCTAGAGTTAATGATACCCATAAAACATTTTGTTCAATGCACTGCTTGTTTTTAGTTTCTTATGGTGTGACAGTTGAAGCCAAGTAACAGATATCTGATCTGTTTTTCTACATTATTCTTTGTTCTGTTAAAAATGTTTCTTGCCTCAAGCTTCCCTCATTCAACAAAGATAGCAATCTTGTTACCTCAAAAGTAATACATTTTGGAAAATATTTATGCTCCCATGTTTAACCAGTTCAGTTTTATAAAGCATCTCTGTAGGTCGGTCTGTGCATGCCTTTAGTGGCCTTATCACTGTCAGAGCCAGAGGTGTGATTTGGGGCTGAATTATGCCAGAGTGCTGTCAGTTTATAGTGAGCTAACAACCAGATGTGAGGAGCCAGATTGTGCCCTGCATGCTTACAGCTGGCGTGTGACTACCGCATTGATAGCCAGCTCTGTATTTTCATTGGATTCCACTGAAGATAATGCAGTTCCTAAACTACTGTCTGAAATGAGATTGCTGGCCCCACACACTTCACAATGAGGGTTGTGTACGCAAGCCCTGCTTCCCCTTCTGGCGTACTGCTCCGCTCCACAAAATCACTTTGAGGGCAGGGGATTTCAGTGCCCTTACACACATTTAAATTGCATATGAGGGTTGACTGCTTCTCCCTCCCCCCCCATATGATTATGTGGAGTGGAATGGTATGCCAGGAAAAGGAGTGAGATGTGTGTAATCACACTGCTCATTGTGGTGTGGATGGTATGGTGGTGAACAAACTTAATCCAGGCAGCCCCCGTATCTTCAGGGGTTTTGTTCTGGGACGCCCCATAGATATGGATACTGCAGACAACCAGCATGCCTGCTACAGAGAGGAGAGTAACAGAATAGGCATCAATTCAGTGAGCTGTTTTGGCCTCTAAAAGGTTGAGCAGCCCAATGTCTTGGGTTGCCTTGTCTTGACTTCCTCCACCTCTGTGAATCTATATGAACAGACATCAGGGGCCCGGCTATGTGTCCCACTGCCATCTGAATGACACCGTTCAAATGCTTTTTAGCAGAGGCTCGTCTGGCCCCATCGTCGCTTACCTTTTATCCGTCAATGAAGTCGTGGCTCTTTCAGAGAATTTGGGGGCATGTGCAAGCTGATTTTTGGTTTGTGCTTCAGATGTGTTTGGTTGATTTGATATATTTACATTGAAGTTTTGTTCTTGTATGTTGTTATACTTTTATGTTGCTGCCTTTGGGGACTTTTATTTGGAAAGATGAAATAAAAATATTCTAATAAATCTATGGAAGTCAGGAATAAATTGGTGCTTAACATTACCTAGTAAGTAAGAATTTTCTGGCATACTGTGTACCGAGTCACATCATTGGTCCGTGGTCTTATGTCAGAAGGCCAGATGCACCAGGGCCAGGAGGGCACCAGGATGAGGTCTCTTGTTATCTGGTGTGCTCCCTGGGGCATTTGGTGGGCCGCTGTGAGACACAGGAAGCTGGACTAGATGGGCCTATGGCCTGATCCAGTGGGGCTGTTCTTATGTTCTTATGTAGCCTAAGATGACTGGCAGCAGTCCTCTTTCAGGCATGGGTTTTTCCCAGCCCTACCAGGAGATGCCAGAGATTGAACCTAGAATCTTCTGTGTGCAAAGCTGGTGCTCTGCCATTGATCTGCAGCCCAGTGATAGGAAGTAGCTGGATGAGTTTGGATCATACACACCCAGTAGGATGCTTCTACACACAGATTCTGTGACCAGATGCCTGCATGTGAGATTATAGTTCTTGGCTTTGGGACAGTGATAGTTTCAGTTGGAGTAGGGGTCTAGGGCAAAAATCCCAACAGCATGCTCCTTCCATGCTTTGGAAAACTTGTGCTTTGGAAGATGCGTGTCTTTCTACCCTCTCATGGTGCCTGGGCGTGCATGTTCTCCTTCATGCTGTTTCTTGTAGCTACAGTAGTGTCAGTGAAGGAGAACTCTTGCCTGTCACCGTCTTGCTCTGGGTTAGTTTTTCTGGCTGGACACCAATGGAGAGCTTACTGGGAGATAGTGGGGAGCAGGCAGTAGCAGTAGGTCATCCATTTTCTTTTCCTGTTACTATTAATTTCCAGATGCCCTAACCTCTGATGTAGCATCAGGGAACAGATAGGTGCTGTCATTGATGCATTGGCATCCTTTAGTCTCAGAAGACTATGGTATCGCGCTCTGAATGGTGGTTCTGGAACAGATTGTCCTCTCCAGAGCGTGAAGCCTGGGTAAAGTAGATATGGAGGATAGACTGTTTCCCGTGCAGCAAATCCCCCCTCTCCACATCACTGAAATGGTCCAATGGCAAGGCAGAATACGGTTGGTTCCAGTGGCATCCCAGGAGTTGCCAGAATGTGACTGTGTTCAGCCATGAACTGCCTCAGGGACTCCGGCTCCGGATTTTGCCTCGAGGTTGACTTCTGAAGCCTTTTCCGTAACTGGATGTGGCCACAAGGCAGTGGAGGTTTGGGATCAGAGTTTTCCTTCTCTCAGATGAGCTGCCTTCCCAGGCTAACGAGTCCCATCTACCTGGTGGTTGTTTAGTTGCCTCTTACGACAAGTACAGCCAAACTGAGGGCCTATTCTTAGCCCCCAGGGGTGTCATCTCATAGATGACAGCAGCATAAGCAATGGTGGGGGAAGAGGTACAGACTTAAATTGAGGCTCCTCTTTCCCCTGGTGTAGGCTTTGGATTTAGGCCCATCCCAAACAAATTACCAATGCTGTCAAAATCTAGCCAACCATTCAACTGCGTGACTTGGGTTCAGAGATGGGAGTGCCCAGCAGCGCACAGGTTGATCTTAATTTGATGTGGTCCTCTCTTTTAAAAATGATGAATTTCTATATACAGTGGTACGTCGCATAACGAATGCCCCGCGCAGCGAAAAATCCGCAGAACGAAAGCATTGTGCGAAGTTTGGTAACTCGCACAACGGATTTTTATGACTTATGCTTTGCATAACGAATTTTTGTTTTGTTTTGTTTTGTCTTAAGGGGGGGATCTTCATGTCCGTTTATGATCCCATCCACCCTAGAAGGGGGCGGATCTTCATGTCACTTTATGATCCCGTTCACCCTAGTAAGGGGCGGATCTTCATGTCACTTTATGATCCCATCCACCCTAGTAAGGGGCGGATCTTCATGTCACTTTATGATCCCGTTCACCCTAGTAAGGGGAGGATCTTCATGTCAGTTTATGTAAGTAAATCCCATTGTGCTTGCTCCCAGGAAAGTGTGCACAGGATTACAGCCTTCAAACTCCCCCCATCATCATCCCCCCATCGCTCATTCACCCTCTCTCTGCCCCATTTCCTTCACGTTTCCCCCCATGATCACGGCAAAAGCAAGCAATTGAGTGCAGCTGCTCTGTCCTCCCCAACTTAGAGCACAATCCTGTGCATGTCTCCTCAGAAGTAAGTCCCATTGTGCTTATTCCCAGGAAAGTGTGCACAGGATTACAGCCTTCAAGCTCCCCACTCAGCATCCCCCCCGTTTTTGAAATCCTCTGTACAGTATGTATGCCTTTAAAGAGCACTTAATAAACACTTTGTAAACCAAATTTGACTTTGTTCTGACTTTACTTGCCCATAGGAACGCATTAATTAAATTTCAATGCATTCCTATGGGAAAACGCACTTCGCAAAATGAAAAACTCGCATAACGAAAGTAGTCGCGGAACGGATTAATTTCGTTATGCGAGGCACCACTGTATTCTCAAAGAACTTCTTGACTTTAAAATACAAATAAAGAACAAATTATTCATGTACTGTTTATTTCTGTTTTGGTCTTAGTTTGAGGTGTGCTTCAAATGAAGATAAAGTGAAAATCAGCTGTATCAGAATTTTTTCTAAATGGATTATCTTATTTCAAAATAGCACGTTCACAGATTCACTCTAGTTTAGTTTTGGGTGTGTGTGTGTGTGTGTGTGTGTGTGTAGTTGGTATGATCATAGACATACACACTCCTCTTCCCATTTTTTCCCCATTCTAGCTAAGAAATGATCTTGAAAAGAAAGCAAACTTGTTTGTCTGCATTTCTGCAAAAGAAGAACACTTGTACTTCTTTCAAGTACTTGTACTTTTCTCATTTTTCATCTCTGTAGGTGAGCACTATGGCAGGGTGATGTGTGTGGGAGTGTGTTTGGGATTTGCTTTAAATTGTCAATTTTTCAGAGAACTGAAATTTTGTGTGTGGAGGATTTGCATTAAAATGTTGATTTTTTTTTTTTAACTCAGAAAACTATATCTGGTACATACTCAAAATCAACACTGTAATCTTAAATATGCTCAGAAAGCATACTGAAAGGCTTGGATATGGATTTGCACTACTTGTCTTATTCTGTTGTGAAGTAACTTAGTGGCCCGCAATTCCAAGGTGCCTGGGACCCACATGTCATTAAACTACATGTCATTTTTGACTCCATGTTTTGGTTCTTTGAAAAATCTAAGCAGCTCTGGGGATGGGATGGCAGCCTTGATCATGATCCGAACTGTAGAACACAGGGAGGGAACATTTAACTATATTGCTATAACCAGAGATTCTAAGTAAGTTGTAGTACTCCCTGGTTAGACCTATAAGCCTGGGAGAAAAAAGGTTAACATTTCTCTCCTGCTTAATGCTCCTTCACTAAAATTTCAGCCTCTTGAGGCTGTTTTCCATTTTAAAAAAATTGTTGGAGCTTTATTGCATAGCTGAGCCCGAGTGATTGAAATAGGCTTACATCCACCTGTGAGCAGTGTCGCCATCCTTTCCGGGTTACAGGCCTGCCAACTCTGATTACAGTACCCCCATTTTCAATTTCATTCCCCAACTAAGGTTCCATACCTCCTGTAATTGTTACTGGCAGCACAACTGAAGCAAAAGCTCCTTTGTACAAACATAATTTATTACTGTTGCAGAATACCAATGGTGGTGGTGGTTCTTCACAGTCATGCAAGCAGGTACCGTGAACATGGAACAGAAATTAGGTACTGTGGTTTCCTAGAAAATCCCTCTAAGGGAGCCTAGAATTTCTAGGGTTTGGGGCGTTTACTGCATATGGAATGCTATTGTGGATTCTGTCCCAGGGAGCAAGGGGAGTGTTTTCATGAGTAACAAGCGGGGAAGGTAAAACAGACCTCTGACGTATCCTAACACCTACCCTGAGCCAGAAAGCCCTACATGAGGCTGCTCAGATTTGCGTCAGATTTGAGTAACCCTGTTGGGCATGCTGGAGAATCGCACAGGGTAAGGGGGAAAATATTCCCTTACCTTGAGGAGCTCTCAAGCTCCTAAACTAAACTAAGCACTGGATACAGTGTAGGCCATTCGGCTCAGCTGTGCCAGGGCAGGTTAGATTGGTCTGCCTGTCTCTGAATTTGTTAGTAAAAATATATATATACCCATGGAAGAGTAAAGTTTCCTTTTGTCCCCTTGAATTGGGTATTTTCAAGGAGGTGCTGCACTTCCTGAAATGAAATCTGTTGCATAGATCCTGGATTGGCCAAATTTGATTACGGAATACAACATGACCTTATCTTCCGGCTCATGTCTCTGAGATGTTAAAACAAAGGTTGTGCTGTTTTAAGTGTGGGTGGCCTGCTTAAAATTGCATTACAGGACACACACACATAAAATATCTTTTTCAGGAGAATTCTTAGTGAAGTAGAACTGATGATATCATGCAAGGCCTCCCTTAGTTGAAAGGAAAGCAGTAAAACCTCTGCTGTGTGGTTTAGTTCTTGTATAAGACAAATAGATTTAATGCATCTTTTTAAAAGGAGTGGGGGACTAGTGGCACAACCCCTATGCATGTTTACTTAAAAGTAATTCCTGTTCTCTTCAATGGGGCTTAATCACTGGAAACATTTTTTTTCTGAGGTAGCCAGATTATGCCTGTGTGGGTCAAGACTGTGGTGAGGTAAGATAAAAACAGCCCTAGTCCCAGGACTGGCCAAGCCATGGGGTGAGGTGATTAGATGGCTGCCTCAGGTGACAGATGGACACAGATGGCACCCTACGTAAACTGGACATGTCCATACGTTTACCTAGCCCCCGTTTGCCTGCTTGCTTCTCTCTCACTGTTCCACTGTGTGGTTTGAAAAAGAGTGGCAGAATGGGGCAGAACAAGGAAGCTGAGAAGTACCACTCTACTTCAGCATCTTCCCCACTTTTGTTGTTATACTACGCTGTACCATGTTATTTCAGAACAGAATGGCAGAGTAAAGAGGCAAAGGTAGGTCGTGATAGCGCTGGCAGTCCTGAACTTTGACTGAGAAGAAGATCAGTGTCTGTGTTGCCTCCACCTCCTCGTGTGTTGTGGAGAAGGAAGTGGGCAGGCTAAGAGTGTTACCACTACAATCTTTTCTCCCAAGTAAGGAGGAGGTGGGTGGGCAGGTGGGTAAAAGTGGGCCACTATCATCACTATCTCTTGTCTCCGCTTCCACTTCTAAACAGATATGGAGCAGTTGGGGGGGAAAGTCCGCCCCTCCCATGTAAAGACAGAAGCAGTGATGGGATAGCATTGGGGGTGGCTTCAGACACCATGTCCCTTTAGGCTGGATCTGCTACCCCTTGCCTCAGTTGCAACCCTCGGGTGGTGCAATCTGGCTGCTATTCACTCAAGCAAACCTGAATCTGACAGGACTAGTGATCCTTTAAACATCATGTGTAGTTTTGATAGATCAGAGATATTTCAACATGTTTTGTTTCATTGCATTCTGCATGTATTTACACATAGAATTATATATAACATGATAGTATTGTTTAAAAAAACCAACATTTTAAAAATGTTGACCAGCAGTGGTGTCACCCGGTAACTGTGACCCATGCTAACTGGGTAAAGATGCAATTTTTCAAGTGGTGCTCTTTTTATGTATAACTGGGAGAGAATAACCATCCCCCTTTCCCCCAGCACAGTGTCTCAAACCAATCAGGAGCACGCTTTTTATTTATTTACTTAATTAAATTTGATTTTGTCTGGAGGGGGGCTATAAATCTTCTTTGACCCCAGGTAGCAGATAGATAACTTAGCTAAACCACTGGTGGGGGGGGGGAAGATGGCAGAGCAAGTGGGTGGCAAGAAGGCAAGTTTCCCCCCCAATTTTCACTTTTTAAAAAGCCCAGGTATGACCACTTCTGGGGCATCATTTTAAGCTTGGCATCAGGCTACACCAGGGGTGCCCAAACCCCGGCCCTGGGGCCACTTACGGCCCGCGAGGCCTCTCAATGCAGCCCTCAGGAAGCTCCCAGTCTCTAATGAGCCTCTGACCCTCCAGAGTTTTGTTGGAGCCTCCACTGGCCCGACGCAACTGCTCTCAGCATGAGGGTGATTGTTTTACCTCTCGTGTGTGCTGTGGGATGAGGGCTTCCTCCACTGCTTGCTGTTTCACATCTGTGATGCAGTAGCGGCACCAAAGGAAAGGCCAGCCTTGCTTTGTGCAAGGCCTTTTATAGGCCTTGAGCTATTGTAAGACCTTCATTCATTCATATAAGTTCATCTTTAATATATTCATTTATGTATAATGTAAATATATTCAAATTTTAAATGTAAATTAATTAGAATTCTTTGAAAAGGTCAGCAGGCATGTGAATGCAGGAGAACCTGTGGACATTATATATCTGGACTTTCAGAAGGCGTTCGACATGGTCCCTCACCAAAGGCTACTGAAAAAACTCCACAGTCAGGGAATTCGAGGGCAGGTCCTCTCCTGGATTGAGACCTGGTTGAAGACCAGGAAACAGAGAGTGGGTTTCAATGGGCAATTTTCACAATGGAGAGAGGTGAAAAGCAGTGTGCCCCAAGGATCTGTCCTGGGACCAGTGCTTTTCAGCCTCTTCATAAATGACCTGGAGACAGGGTTGAGCAGTGAGGTGGCTAAGTTTGCAGATGGCACCGAACTTTTCTGAGTGGTGAAGATCAGACGTGATTGTGAGGAGCTCCAGAAGGATCTCTCCAAGCTGGCAGAATGGGCAGCAAAATGGCAGATGCGTTTCAATGTAAGTAAGTGTAAAGTCATGCGCATTGGGGCAAAAAATCAAAACTTCACATATAGGCTGATGGGCTCTGAACTGTCTGTGACACATCGGGAGAGAGATCTTGGGGTGCTGGTGGACAGGTCGATGAAAGTGTCGACCCAATGTGCAGCGGCAGTGAAGAAGGCCAGTTCTGTGCTTGGGATCATTAGGAAGGGTATTGAGAACAAAATGGCTAATATTATAATGCTGTTGTACAAATCAATGGTAAGGCCACACCTGGAGTATTGTGTCCAGTTCTGGTTGCCACATCTCAAAAAGGACATAGTGGAAATGGAAAAGGTGCAAAAGAGAGTGACTAAGATGATTACTGGGCTGGGGCACTTTCCTTATGAGGAAAGGCTACGGCGTTTGGGCCTCTTCAGCATAGAAAAGAGGTGCCTGAGGGGGGACATGATTGAGACTTACAAAATTATGCACGAGAAGGATAGATTGGATAGAGAGATGCTCTTTACACTCTCACATAACACCAGAACCAGGGGACATCCACTAAAATTGAGTGTTGGGAGGGTTAGGACAGACCAAAGAAAATATTTCTTTACTCAGTGTGTGGTCGGTCTGTGGAACTCCTTGCCACAGGATGTGGTGACGGCATCTGGCCTGGATGCCTTTAAAAGGGGATTGGACAAGTTTCTGGAGGAAAAATCCATGACGGGTTACAAGCCATGATGTGTATGTGCAACCTCCTGATTTCAAAAATGGGCTATGTCAGATGCAAAGGAGGGCACCAGGATGAGGTCTCTTGTTATCTGGTGTGCTCCCTGGGGCATTTGGTGGGCCGCTGTGAGATACAGGAAGCTGGACTAGATGGGCCTATGGCCTGATCCAGTGAGGCTGTTCTTTTTTTCCCCAGCCCCTGATACAGTGTCAGAGAGATGATGTGGCCCTCCTGCCAAAAACTTTGGACACCCCTGGGCTATGCGATCATTAGCTGCACTGCTGGCCCTACCCTGATGGCTTTTTGGCTATAACTTTTGATAGATCAGAGATACTTCAACATGTTTTGTTTCATTGCATTCTGCATGCATTTACACATGGAATTATATATAGCATGATAGTATTTAAAAAAACCAAGATTTTATAAATGTTGGCCAGTAGTGGTGTCGCCTCCCTGTGCTGTCGGCACCCCCTACACCCTTCTTGCAATGGCAATGATAGCTGGTAGTAATGATGTGATCCAGGCTGATGTGGTTTTTTTCTTTCCTCTTTACAGTCTGTTTTGCATTTGACGCACAGAGGAAAACACAGAGAGGATGAAGTAAAGATTACAACCTTTGTTTGTTGCTTTGTGCCAGCCCCCTTCATAGTGATTTATTTGCTTGAAGTAATTTTGTTTGTAGACAGTGTGGGAGGGAGGGAACTCTTAACCTGTCAATTAAGCAAGCTTGCAAAAATACCTTTCTCTTCCTATAAAGTTAACACATAGCCTGTGGAAGCGGAACATACCCATCAATTATCCCTGTTATTGCCAAGAGCAATCTTGCAACAAGGGCAAAACACACAGGACATAATCCAGGCAATATTAAGCATGTTTTGGATCTCTTGATTGAAATGATTGATGCTGAGGCAACTTGTTTTGCTCAAATCAGTGGGTTCTAAAGTGCTTAACTTGGCCTGCATTGTGCCTTCAGTAACTAAATAAGCCTTGAAAGGCGACTCAGTGTTTTTTCCATTGCTCTCTCTTTTAACATATTGGCGAATATCATGCACAAAGAACTGTGGTTGGGGAAAAAATCATGCGTTCGTGGGAACCCCATGAAATCTTGTGCAAGCTAGCAGACAATTTCTCACAGTACGTACAGCACTACAATACATTTGGGACTGTATTACAGTACAGTGTAAGAAACATAGTTAACAAGGAAGATAACTTTATCCTAAATTCTAGGGAACCACAAACAGGTCTTCAAAAGAGCCGGTGTTGTCTTGCACAAGAGCTTACGCACACAGAAGAATTTCTTTGAATTTGGGGTCATGTTTCTCCTGTAGTAGTATTCTCCCAGATCAAGGAGCAGAAAAAAAGTTTCTGCTAGCAGGACACTTTTGGTTCTAAGCCTTTGTTCTTTAATAACACCACCACCACCAAGATGTTGAGACTGTCTTTCATTTTAGGTGCTTAGTCTTCATGGAATGGCAACCTTATTGATCACATTCACAATAGATGCTAGATGTTAGTTGAGTGTGTTTTATTAACATGAAATATCTCCTGTTTCATCAGAAGATCATAGTATGTTATATTCAGAACATTCCTGCTGGCGCAATAAATATAATGGTTGTGTTCTGACAGATAAAATAAGTGAAATCATTTTCTCAGGGATATGGACAATGTAAATGCCCTGTATGAAATTAGAATCTAATTGTCATGATAAGCAATTATGTTTAGTGATTAGTAGATCATTCTGTCTCTTTGGTGGGTATCTTGAAAACTGTCTCACCTTCAGTAGTATACCCTTTCTTACTAGTCATTTGCAGGAATTACTGTGGAAATCTAAATGTGACGGGCGGCCCAATCCAATGCCCCAGTGGTATGGCAGCACTGAAATGGCCGCTGCTGTATCTTATGGGGCTTGGGCAACCGCTGAAATCTCCTCAGAGTGTCAAGCTCCATGGTTGGTAAAGGGTCTCCTTATAGCTGTGCCCCATATTTAGCAAGTGCAGAACCAAGGAGGCTTGTGTCAGGCGATCAGGCTCAAGAGGGGGCATAGGATTTGGCAGCAGACTCCAATGCCTTATACTACCTTCAGTACTCCCTCCCGCTATCCAGTTCCACCCTCTCCCGCTTTCCCCTGCCCTGTAAAGGCTTGTCACCGGCTGGCAGGAACACTTACCAACCAGTGCTCCAGCAGTGTGTCTTCCTGGTACTGAGGCCCAGTGCCAGCTGGCTCTGACTTCTACGCCAACGCTGCATACGTACCGCCTACAGCAACGTGCCTTAAGGCACTCGCAGAACGGCAGTTGCCAGGGCAGCGGTTGACACCACAGATTAGGCCCTTACTTACTTAGGCAGTAACAGTAGCAGGGTTGCACATTCTGACTGAAGCAATTCCTAGAGTTTCTTTCCCTATCATTATATAATGTTGGAAATCCCTGGAGGCTTTGTTAAAATCTCCAGGACTGCTTTTGGTAGTCACCTGGAGATAGATGCTGATTCTTGGAGACTCCAAGCCAATCCGGGAGAATTGGCAACACAAAACAGTAGTAGTCACTGGGATAGTATATTGAACTTTTTGCAGTAAAACATTTTTCCAAAAGATTACCATCTTTTAACTTTAGTCATATTCAATAGGAGGTGTAGATGTGAAAGACAATAATATTGGTTTGTCTTTGTTAAAGAAGTGCAGTACTAGGGGAGACTATGGGAGACTAGATTAAATGTTCTCAAGTATAATATTCAACTAGTATTTGGCCCAATGACAACAGTATCATACTTCTCATTATGCAACAGAAGTTGTGAGCATGAGGCTATTCGTATCTCTGGCATTCTTCCTACTAAGCTACTCTCTTTCTGCCCTATTTCTCTGTGTCTCTTCAAAATATTCAGCCTGTGCTCTTGTGTTCTGCTTTTAAAATGCCTTTATTAGGATCCTGTATCCAAGCCCAGAAATATCTTATCAAAGTGTAGGGATTACTCTGTTGCTTATGGATACTCTAGCAAGAAGTAAACCTTTTCTTTGTTCATTTTCCAGGTTGAGTGTTTCAGTTTTTTCAGCACTTAGTGCTAGTTAGCTTTCTACCATAAACAACTGTTGAATAGTATCTTCATATGTTATTCCAGTGCTTACTTTTCAACATGTAACATGTGTTTAACTTTACAGCCATGTGATATCCTTGGGTCCCTTGAAGAATCCTTGCCTAGACACCTTAGGGCAGTCGTTCCCAACTTTCAACGGCACCCTTCGTATTCACAGTGGCACTGCATGGCCTCTTCTTCCTGGCTTGCTGAGCTAAGGTTGCGTAATTTCAGCCTGTTGAATGAATTCTTGCGTGATATCAGCCTGGCACACCAAGAAGAAGAGGCTGTGTGGTGCTCCTGTAAGTGTGCCGCAGTGCCTTAGGGATCCGTGGCGCACAGTTTGGGAACCATTGCCTGAGGGGGTCACTTGGTTAACGAAATTGTATGGATGTCTAGTTGTTCAGGCTTATTACTGGAATTAAATTTGTAAATACCAACCTTCCTCAACTAAGGGCGCAATCCTAACCCCTTATGTCAGTACTTTCCAGCACAGGCATAGTGGTGCCAATGGGACGTGTGCTGCATCCCGCAGTTGGGTGTCATTCACAGAGGCCTCCTCAATGTAAGGGAATGTTTGTTCCCTTACCTCAGAGCTGCATTGCCCTTATGTCAGTGCTGGAAAGCACTGACATAAGGGGTTAGGATTGCACCCCAACTGTGTTAAAGTGAAGTAGAACCTTGATGAGTTAACCAAGTTGTTATATCATACATGCACACACAAACTCCATGGCAAAAGGCAGTAGTTTTGAGTCAGAAATGAAAAATGCCCTTTTGGCTGAAGACATAGCACAGAGTCCAGGGGTTATAGCTGCTTTTAGTTCCAAACAGGACTAGTAACGAGGGAGGCTATCTAGTTTTAGGACACTGGGCTATGGAATTGCCACAAAGATAACTTGCTTTGAAATTATTTCTTGGACTAGGCAAACCTCATCCTTTGCATATTCATTGTGAGGAGAAACAATGATCTTCAAATTATTATTTGAAACAAATGATCTTCAAATTATTATTAAGAATATTTATATACTGCTTTTCAACAAAGTCATTCACAAAGCAGTTTATGTAGCTAGAGAAATAAGTTGTTCACTATCCCCAAACGGCTCATAATCGTGTAAAAAATACAACAAATATACCAGCAACATCCACTGGAAAAGATGCCATGCTGGGGTGAAGGACAGTTGTTCTTCCCTTGCTAAATAAGAAAATGTCTTCAGTGAATGCATGCATGTATACTGAACTTTACCCTGGATCCACTTAAAGCTGTGTGAGCACTGTTCAGGCTCCGGTCCTACATCTGCCCTGCTTTAGGGCCCTGTCCAGCCACCAGAACTTTTGTTGTCAATCCTCATGCCAGTTTGGTTTCAGCTAGTTGCCAGGTGGGTGGGAGAAGAGGTGTTTGGTGAGGCTGGTAGATTCACAGAACGTTCCAAAGTCCTGCTCAGATTTAAGTTGCAAAAGCAATATGTCTTCTTAAGAGCATCTGTTGTGGGTGCTTGTTATGACTGGTAATAAGCAGAGATACAGATGCTTCTGAGGAATAATCACATTGGCCTGAAACACAGTGGAGGGGGGGGGGCTGTGTACTAATTCTAGGACCAAAGGCTTTCCTACTAGTCCCTAATTCTTTATAACCTGATGTGCCTTGGGGACTCCTGCATTGACATGCAAATTAGTCTGCCCTATTATTGCCCATTAGCACAGAGCTGTGTAGCCCAGCTGTCCCCCTTGTTGTGAGTGGTTTGTTGCTTGGCCTCTAATTCTGGAAGCTGTTTTTGTAAACACATGACTGTGAGGATTCTCTGTAGCTCAGAGTGTGGCAGCCTATCTTGTGTGAGTATGGTGTTGCAAATCCTTGGAGGTGGTTTTGAACAAGTATTGTAATAAATTGGGTGCAGTCTTAGCCAGAGGCAGCTTGTCAGACAATGTTTGCATTCAAGTATTTGGAATATTTTTACCATTTAAGCTCCAGGAAGAACAGTGACAAGACTTAAGTAGTAATTGAAGGTTCTTTCCCCTTCAAACAATGGACCACATTATCTTCTTCAGTGGGAGAGTTTGTGTGGATTTCTAGCCTGGTATCTGATAAAAAAATTATAGTACTTTATCTTTGTTCTGGCTCTTTTATCTTTGCTTTATCTTTGTTCTGGTTCAAGTTATTGTGGTTTAACAAATAGTTTAATTTTGTATTAAGTAATTACAATAGGTGACTGCAAATGTGTTTTTGTTTTAATACAGCTCATTTTTGCTATTTTGACTCTTCTGGTATATATTGCTTCTAACATTTGCTTCCATGGTAGTCTTTAAACTTGTAACAGAATGGTAATTGGTTAAGCAGTGTACCTCTTTTGATGGGAGGATGAAGTGCAATGTTATGTATTTCTGGTTTCTCTGCTGGCAAAATGAGGAGGTCCAGTTGTGTTTGAGGTGCCTCTGGTGTGGCAAACATGCTGGGAGAGACGGCTTGACTTGTAAAAGTTTTCATAAGTGCAAAACACATAGACTTTACTAATGTATTGCCCTTCCCTGATTGTAGTGTAGAAACTTTGACTATTCTATAAGTGTCTTAGGCATGGATTTAAGCTGATGCTTCTGAAAAGGTGGTATGATCTGAAATTTGGTCAAAGTGATCTTCCAAATAATTTGTCAGTTATTTGCTTCACAAAGTAAACATAGTCTCAAATTAGCAGTCTGATTTTCCCATCTCTGTTTTCCTTTTCTTCTATAGTTCTCCCAAAGATGATAAGAATTTGATTTTTCAGTATATTTTTAGTTTTGAATAATAACCAAATGCTAATAAACAAATTTCAAACAAAGAAAATATGTTAGGTTTTTCATTCAGATTTGTAAGGTGCATTTAGGAAGGCTTATTTGCTGCTCTGTTAACTTTAAGAGACTTTTAAAGAAATTAATCTTTTAAAAAAATCATTTTGAATTAAAGACAGTAATAGACTAATGGTGAAAATGAGAGTAAACATAACTGTTTCATCTGTGCTATAAAACAAGTTGAAGAGTTAATGAGGCAGAAGGCTTGAGAAAGGGTGCTCCAGATGGTGAAAAACAGTACAGGAGCAGAATTAGTCCACTAATTGTGGTAAAGACTGTGTGTAAGGGAAAGGGTATCTGATCAAATAAACATTATTCGTGAGACAACTTGGACTAAATCCATGGCATATTAAAAACCAGGAAGATGAGTATCAAGCTCAGTCTGGAAATGGAGCCAGGGGAGCTGTTAATTGAGGAAAAGGAGGAGAAAGTTGGTGAACCGGTTAAAGTTCTTAGTGGCTTATGCAAAAACAACGCAAAATTCTTTCCAGGTTTTTGTTGTTGCCTATTTGTCACGACCCAAGGCTTGTTTATACATTACACTTCCGTTCATGGGCAGTGACTACTTGCTTTGTTCATGAAAGTTTCTAAGAGGCAATGTCTATTTTATTTTTTAAACTTGGGTGCAAAAAGTACCCAATTTTTAAGTTACTAATTAGCAGCGTACATGGCTTGTGTGCATCAGTTGTGTTTGGTGCATGCATATTGGGTTTCCCTGTAATAAATTGTTTGCTTTCATCCTGACCTTTCCCCAAAATACTCAGGTTGATATACATGGTTCCTCCCTTCTTTTTGTCCTCACAACAACCCTGTGAAGTAGGTAAGGCTGAGAAATAGTGACTGGCCCAAGGTGACCAAGAAAGCTTCATGGTTGAGCAGGGATTTGAACTTGAGAGCTACTCTTATTCTCTCTTCATCTTGATAGGTTAGAATTCATCTGCAGTTATATTTCCCATGGACATGGGTGTTCACAGGGATGAATATCGCATTAAAATTGAAAGTGTATACCACCTCTGAGGAGCAATTGGGATCTGTTTACAATCCTATGGTGAACTTATGTGATATCGATGGCATTTGCTTTAAAACAGGCCTGTCCAACTCGTGACCCACCAAATTAAAAATTTGCCAAGGTTTTTTTTTTTGAGGGGTCCCTGCATGCAAAAATGGGGGGGGGTCAAACCCTGTCAGACTACATGCCAGAACTGGGAGATTAATCCGTCACCCCTGTTCGCTGTCACCACTACACACTACAGTTTTGTTCCAGACATCAGAACTGGGCGTTTGCCATCCTTTTGTCACTTCTTCCTGTGTCTCTTTATAGAAACTGAACTGCATCAGTAAAACGTTATCAGCACAATTAGCCTAATTGAGGAAACAACCCATATGTCTGTGTAGCAAAAACAGGCTAATTAACTTCTTAAAAGTAAGAGCTGGCATACATTGTGTTAAAAATAAATAAATAAATTTTGTGCCAAAAAGAACTGAATTATGTAACCCTGCATAAGCTGAAAATATGCATAATTTCTCTTCATGCTGCATCATTGAACCAGCAATTATCTTTATTTCTGCTCCTGGAGTAAATGCACTTTTTCTGCACCTACAGCAGAAACATTCTGATCTATGTAATTCTTTGATATTTTGAAATGTATTGCATTGCGTTGTTAAAAATGTTATTGATGCCACTAAATGTTTTTTTAAACTCACTAGATTTAATTCCAGTGGTTTTCCTTTTAGAGTACTTTTAAAGTATTTCTTGTGTTTGATTGACAGCACTAATACCAGGTGATTAAGTAATGCTGGCTGTGGTTTGGGCAAGTTCTTTTCATTAAAGAGAATTCTTCATATGTAGTAGAGGCTTTCTGGGGATAGGAGACATTTTCCAAGTTGAAGTGCATGTAATTTTATTTAATCTTTTTAATGAGATGTTTCATTTACTTGTGGTAAAGAAATATCCAAATTGATTTGCTGTTGCTAACAATCTTAAGACAAGAGTTCAGTTTTGTTTCCCTTTTGTAAAAGGCTCTAATTTAACTTTATCTTGCTTTTTGGATAGGCAGATATTATATTCATAGCTAGTCTGTGTCTGCAAAAGCAACCTTTTCCTTAGGAGATGAAGCATAATATTTGAAATGAGAAACAAATGAGTAAGGTTTCCAATCCTTTATATCTGGAGGAAGGTGCCTTTAAAAGTTCATAGGCTTTGAGAGAGTATGTATTACTGTCCCACTGGTCCTGTCACCACCCTCTTTCCTAAACCATGGGTGAAGCAATTGGTGCAAAAGCTTCATCCTTTTTCAGTGCTTCTGAGCTCTTTGTGCATCAGGCAGTTACCCCAATGAAGCTATGACAATTGAGCTACATCCAGCTCTGCACACATGAAAATGGCCCATGTGCGTTTCTTTTTTATTTGGGGACCCAGGCTGTAAAATGTATGTGCATTCGGATATGCCCCTGAATGAGGATGCAGTTCACTTGTACTATACTGCTTAGAATGAGATGTGCATTCTCATGAGCATTCAGATATACACATTTGCCTCTATGTTTGGGGAGGGGGAACGAGTGAGTGAGCGCATAATTAAAACTGTAGCAGGGGTTGAGGTGTCTACATTTTATATGGAAAGGGGTGTGTTAGTGATAGTAGTTGAGTCCCTCCCCTTTACTTCTCTTCAGTTTGTCATTTTCCTCCAAACTGGAGAAAACAAACATGACTTACTATATTGAATTCGGCTTTTGGGACATGTTTCATTTTGAAACTTTTCAAACCTCTACTTTTTCCGTTCTTTTCCTCTCCTTTGTGTCATGTAGAATGTCTAGCCTGTGATGAATACATATGACATAGCACCTTTTAATCAATGGACCATTCAAATGGAATAAATGCTCCCTTGGTATGCCTTTTAACACACACATGAGGTCATAATGACCCGTTTTCACTCTTCTAAATACAGTATCCTGTACACGATAATGGAGGTCCCAAATCAGATTAATGCTTGTCAGATAATATCCAGTTGATTTATTTGGTATCTAAACACGCTGTCTGATTAAAGATTATCCTCTAAAACATTTCAAAAAGAGTACATACCCTTTTTTAACCATGCCAAATGTATGAACAAAAGAGTGATTAGAGTTAGTTACCAGTTATAATTATTTATTTGATCAGTAATTATTCCCTAAGGACATTCCCTAAGGATATTCACATACTCATCTCTTTCATTCCTAATGATTTCCAGGGCATTTGGCACAATTTGCGGTTCCCACAGCATACTCTAGGATGTGTTCGCAATATCATGTAATGGTGTCGCATTGGTGACTCTGTTTTGCTAAAGATTTGAACACAGCTAGGACCTGAATTAATTTCAGGTCAGTGAATCTGAAATGAAAGGCTGAGAGTACAAATTAATTCTACCAGGTGCAGAACTAGCTTCCACTATGCTTTTTACTCATGCGAATAGAGCTTAATTTGTTGCTGGGTCTCATCCTTGAAATCTGTTTAGTTTTAGGACATGACATGTGAAATAATAAAAAGAGATCTGCATTTGTGCCAAGGGAATTTCCGTTGGTGCTGTCAGACCTTCATGTGTTGGGGACAGAAAGTGAGAGGTTTCTAGGACAGAGCTTAGGGCTTCAGAAAGTTCTTATATTCTCTTAGGAATTTAATTTAATTCTCTTAGGAATTTAATTTAAAGTGCTGGTTTCCCATCTTTACTGTGTTGAGACCCACTTTGTCACAATTCTCCTGGTGTTGCCAGGGAAGGTCCCAGAGGCGTCTTCTGGGTTGCTGGACTGGCAACCCACTCTACAGGCCTCTGCTGGCTGCAGATTAGCCTGCAAAAGCCTCTGAAAACTACTCACCAACCTAGCGCAACCCTAAAGAGGCCTCTGGGGCTTCCCCACGCCTCTGGAAGGGCCCTGATTTGGAGCTAGGTGAGGATGGGTGGGAGGGAGGACCCAGGTCGTGCCCCACCAGGCATGGGCTCACAACCCACCATTGGGTTTCAGTCCACACTTTGGGAAACCTTGGTTTAGAGCATTTTAGAGGGATAGTATGAATTGCTTTTTCTCCTGTCTACTCAAAAGTGAATTCTTTATCCCAAGGGAATTTTCACTGCACCAACATCTTTCAGATATTCAGAAAATCCTTATTAGGACATCTGAAGAATTTTGCCTCCAAGATACTTAATGTGTTGAGAGGGCCGGACAGGATTGGGATTCTGTTGGTGGACTGCCCGCCCTGCTGCCCAACAGTCTCCCTGCCTGAGCTGACTGGGGTGATCTCGGGGGTGGAATTGGAGGCCCCCCGCCTACTAGTGCTGGGGGACTTCAATGTGCATGCCAAGGCCCCTGCGTCAGGTGCAGCTCAGGATTTCATGGCCGCCATGACAACCATGGGCCTGTCCCAGAAGATCTTGGCCCCAACACATACTGCAGGACACGTGCTGGACCTGGTGTTTACAGCTGGGCACGGGGGCAGTGATCTGGATGTAGAGGAGATCAAGATCACTCCGTTATCATGGACAGATCACTTCCTGGTAAGGTTTAGGCTTGTTGCAACTTCCTACTTCCGCAGAGGTGGGGGACCATTTTCTATGGTCCGCCCCCGGAGGCTAATGGATCCTGAAGGTTTCTTGAGGGCTCTGGGGGATTTCCCCACTGCCAAGACTGGCGTCTCATCTGAGGCCCTGGTTGACCTCTGGAATGGGGAAATGACCAGGGCAGTGGATGAGATTGCTCCGGAGCAGGCTCTGCCACGTCTCAGACTCGGAGTGGCTCCTTGGTTCACTGAGGGGCTGCGAATGATGAAGCGGCAGGGCAGGCGTCTAGAGCGACGGTGGCAGAAAACTCATGATGAATCCGATCGTACACGGAGTAGAGCTCATTATAGAGCCTACTCCGTGGCGGTGGTAGCAGCGAAGAGATCGTTCTTCTCTGTTACCATTGCGTCTGCTGATAGCCGTCCGGCAGAGCTGTTCCGTGTGGTGCGGGGCCTCCTCCATCAGGCCCCCCCAGTAGACCAGGAGGAATACACGGCCAGCCGCTGTGACGTGTTTGCGCAACATTTTGCAGATAAAATCGGTCGTATTCGTCACAACTTGGATGCCACATTGACAATGTCTGACGATGTCCCCTTGGCAACTGTTTGTCCTGTGTTGTGGGATTCTTTTCAGCTTGTACAGCCTGAGGATGTGGACAGACTCCTTTGGAGTGTGAGGCCATCTGCCTGCCTGCTTGACCCTTGCCCAGCTTGGCTGATAAGACCTGCCCGGGGGTGGACTGGCTGAGTGGACAGGAAGGGTGGTCAACTCTTCCTTGATGGAGGGGATGTTACCACTCGCTTTGAAACGGGCAGTGGTTCGCTCCCTCCTGAAGAAGCCCTCCCTGGATTCCACTGTGTTAGATAACTACCAGCCAGTCTCCAACATCCCGTTTCTGGGCAAGGTAATTGAGTGAGTGATGGCGTCCCAACTCCAGAGGGTCTTGGATGAAGCGGATTATCTGGATCCTTTTCAATCTGGCTTCAGGCCGGGCTTTGGGACAGAAACTGCCTTGGTCGCCTTGGTGGATGACCTACGCCGGGGACTGGACAGGGGGAGTGCATCCCTGTTGGTCCTGCTGGACCTCTCAGCGGCTTTCAATACCATCGACCATGGTATTCTTCTGGGCCGATTGGCCAATTTGGGAGCTGGAGGCACTGTTTTGCGATGGTTCCACTCCTACTTGGAGTCCCAGGTGGTGGTGCTGGGGGATGCCTGTTCGACACCCTGACCCTTGAGGTGCGGGGTGCCACAGGGCTCAGTTCTGTTCCCCATGCTATTTAACATCTACATGAACCCGCTGGGAGAGGTCATCCAGGGGTTTGGAGCGGGGTGCCGTCAATATGCCGATGACACCCAGCTCTATCTCTCCTTTTCTCCAGACTCCAGGGTGGCGGTAGAGGGCCTGGAGCGCTGTCTGGAGGCAGTGAGGTTCTGGATGGGGGCTAACAAGCTGAAGTTAAATCCGGATAAGACAGAGGCTCTCCTGGTTCAGAAATCCTCGATGCACGTGCTGGACTATCGGCTTGCACTGAATGGGGTTGCACTCCCCCTGAAGGAGCAGGTCCGCAGCTTGGGGGTCCACCTGGACTCGCAGCTGCTCCTGGATTCCCAGGTGGCGGCTGTGGCTAGGGGGGCCTTCGCTCAGCTTTGGCTGGTGCGCCAGCTGTGACCGTACTTGGATCGTGCAGACCTGGCCACGGTGATCCATGCCTCGGTGACATCAAAGTTAGATTACTGTAATGCGCTCTATGTGGGGCTGCCCTTGAAGACGGTTCGGAAACTGCAACTAGTGCAGAATGCGGCAGCCCGTGTGGTTACTGGAGGTAGGCGGTTTGACTCTGCCAGTCCGCTTCTCCAGCAGCTGCATTGGCTGCCCATTCGTTTCCGGGCCCAATTCAAGGTGCTGGTTTTGACCTTTAAAGCCCTATACTGCTCTGGGCCAGGGTATCTTAGAGATTGCCTATTCCCATACAATCCGACTCGCCCTCTTAGGTCATCAGAGAAGGCCTTTTTACAAGTGCCGCCACCTAGGGAGGTATGTGGGGCGGCGGCAAGAAATAGGGCCTTCTCAGTAGTGGCACCAACGCTATGGAACTCCCTTCCCCTTGACTTAAGATTGGCTCCCTTTCTTGAGACCTTTCAGCGAGGCCTGAAGACCCTTCTGTTTAAACAAGCCTTCAGAGTTCTCGGCCTTTTTAACATCTTTTAATATTTTTTACAGGCCTGATTCTTTTATGACTTGCTGCTGCTCTATGCTCTTTTTACCTATTTTTTTTATTCTGACTGCTGTTTTTTATGATGTGTTAATATGTTTTTATTTGTTTTAAATTATGTTTTTTAATCTGTTGTAAACTGCCTTGAATCCCTTCGGGGAGAAAGGCGGGGTAAAAAATAAAGTAGTAGTAGTTGTTATTATTATTGTTATTGTTATTATTATTTCTTTATGTACGACAATCGGTGAGACCCAACTAGAACTCCTAATAGATGTCTAAGGAAAACTACTTTATCTTAAATACTTGAGGTTACAGCAATAAATAAGGTCTTTATTATGTGGCTAATGACATGGTTTGATGTCTGCCATATTCTATGTGTGTTTAGATATTGGAAATAGGTTAAAACCATCCCTTTTCTTAATCCATACATCATTGCTTAAGAAAGCCAGATGGCTATAGATTAATGTATGATATACTATTTTTAAGAAAGGCAAGAGGAAGGTAATTGTTTTTCCAAGGATTAAAAGATGACATTTCAATTATTGCCTGGTCATTAACCTGGGCCTTAAACAGTTTTGGACATCTCATATCGGTTTTTGACGGTAATTCACAATCCATGATTTCTTACTTAATTCAGGAAAACTTTTCCCCCATACTATGCCAGTCTCTTTGATTTTTGAGGAAGAAATATAATTCTGAGATGGCCCAGAGTAATTTGTTCTACAGTCCTAGAGAAACCTTTGTCTTTTCCTTAATCCGCTGTATCTCATCAATCTTTAACTAATAAGTGTGCTTGCTAGAGTTAATTTAAATCTTTAAAATATATATATATATATATATATATATATATATATATATATATATATATATATATATATATATATATATAAAGACACAAGGCTCCCACTGTTTATTGAAATATATCCTTTCTGAATGTTTCCATAAAACCAAAGGGAGCCTTTAACAAGAACCAATAACAATTGCAGCCATATGGAAACGTACAGTTCCTGCATCTGTGTTTCTGGTAAGTAAATGAAAGGAAAGTGTGGGTGGGTTCCAAATTGCTTGTCCCCACCACCTTGGTGTTTCATAAGCACCAAAAGTACAGGGAGAGGTGATCTGGAGTGTTGCAGTCTTTTTCTTTTGCCCTTTCTTTTTCTAGCAGTGCTGGAAGAAGAATGGGGTGGGGGAGCTCTTCATTTCCTCACTGTGCTCCATCCTCACATGGGACTTAAAGGGAACTGATCTTTTAACCCTATTTGAGGACAGAACATGGGAAGGGGATAATCCTTTTTCCACTGTGTTTAGTGTGTGGGTGTGGATCAGTGTGGATTGTGCAGATGATAGCTGGAGAGAAGCAGCAGTGGACTCAGGTTGAAGGACACCCTTGAAGGGCTCTTTGCATCCTCCGCTCCTTCCACCAGCTTCCATGATGCAAGCCACATCACTTTGGGTTGGGGCAGGCCATGCATCTGTGCACTTCTGCAAACGGATAAAAATGGGATAAACTAGTATTTTAGGCACTATTAATTTCATTCTTTCTGCCAAATGCAACGGGGTCCAAGGGCTCTCTATTAAGGATGTGAACATGAAAAATTGCAAACTTTTTCAAACATCAGTGTATACATACCAGTAGTTTATATTGCTTTACAGGCATATTGCTTTGTAGCAGTGTACAAAGACTAGATTTGTGGTATTGTCATATTTCTTCATAAATGTTTAACAAATTGGGTTGCGTACTGCGGCTTACATAAGGAACTACCTTCTGTTGAGTGACACTATTAGACAATCTAGCTCATTCTTGTTAACACAGACTGGCAACTTTTCTCCAGGATTTCAGACTGGAGTCTTTCCCAGCCCCTAACTGGAAGTGGCAAGAGTTGAACCTGGAATCTTCTGTACACAAAGCATGTACTCTACTACTTAGCTATAGCCCTCCCCCCAAATGAAAATAAAGTGCAAGTCTTGTTGCAGTAAACAAAATGTGGTGATTCACCATGATGAAATGTTGGGTTTGTATCTTTGTTGGATTTAATGTGAGTATTTGAAAATTAAGACAATTTAAACTTACAAACAAACCATTAAATAACTATTTTCTTTCACTAGTGCTTAATTTAGAAGTTCGTGGAACAGTAAATGTACAAGTATCAGTGCTCTGCTGTGTTCTATGAATTTGGAAAGGGTCAAGATTGTTTCTGTTTAGATGTATTTACTCAGCCAATGGGGTTGATCAGTGTTCATTTAAAATGTGGTGTGATTTGGTCAACTAAGGGTGTAATCCTAACCCCTTATGTCAGTGCTTTCCAGCACTGACATAAGGGCAATGCAGCTCCGAGGTAAGGGAATAAACTCACTCCGTGAGTGCCACCCAACTGACATAAGGGGTTAGGACTGCACCCTAACATGTTCTCCTATTTGGCTATTTAATTTGTAGAAAAAAGGCTACCAATTTATTGTTACTTCCTGCAACAATCACTTGTTGAATGGTGTATGTGCAATTAGTAATCTCTGGCTGCAGTCCTTTACAGTACATGTTACCAGGGTGTAAGTTCCATTGAACTCAATAGAACTTGCTTCTGAGTAGACACACAGGATTGTACTAATACCATTGAGGCCCTTGAAGATTACACAGTGTGGTGCAAGGGTGCTTGTAGTATTATTAGACTGGCAATACATACATATTGGATATGAAAGCCTAGTGAGCTTGCACACAGTTTCAATGGTGTACATTGTTATTGGCAAAGACATGCATTACAGATCTCTGCAGTAAGGCAGAAATGTGAACTTGCTTGAGTAGACAAAGACAAGCTTCTTCTGCTTGTACTGACCTTTTCTTTTCCTGGGGAAATAAAACAGACTGTTTATCCCCTCTTATGCTAAGTAGTTTGTAGATTGTTGGCAGGGATTCAATGCCAACGTCTGACTGGTGGCCTGCACCTGCTCCAGTTACTTGCCCTCTTTTGTGTAGAAGGAAATTGCCTTAATGAGCACGGATGCATATATTAAGGAAAGAAAAAAATGGGATGCTAAGGGTGGAGCAGAACAAGACTAAACAACCAGGCACACTGGACCATCGAGAAGCTTGCTGGGTCCCTCTACTGACATCCTTTGCATAATCAGTCATCCATTCAGAATATAGACATGAAACTAAAAATCCTGAACTTTGCCCACCAAAAATGGAAGGTGATTTACCAAGTTGCATTGATGATAACCCATATGTGCTTTGATTACAGTGAACACAAGAATTATATTGTGCTGGCACTTTTCACCCCAGCTCTGATTGTTACTATATTTATCAGGATGAAAGGTAATAAACTGGAAGGGTGCAAGGAAGAGGCAAGGGTAGTGGTTCTCAAATTCCCAGGACCTGCAACAATCCCCCCCCCACATTGCAAATGCAGTACATAGCTCCCAGAAGTGACTGGCGATGACATTATTGCCAGTTACTTCCAGGTTCAGAGACCCACAACAGTGCTCTGAACAGTGGTAAGAGGGCCAGGACAGGTGGGAGGGCTTTTCCCAGTGTACGGTTTTTGTGTGCTGGAGCTCTTCCTGCCAAGCTTAGCTGAGCCTTCAACTGCTGTTTAGAGCAACTTAGTGTGATCTCCCTGCTGGATATCCTGAGATGCCTGGCAAGTACCCTGTGATGCCCCAGGATATTGCAGTGCACCGTTTGGGAACCGCTGGGCAAGGAAGATTGTTCAGAATTTCCCAGAACCATAAATTGGTTGATGTAGGGAGATAAGGCACTGAGGGCTTCTATAAAACCTGTTGGAAGCTGAGCTACTAGAGAACAAAGAGCAAATGAAGGTGTTGAGCGAAGGGCCTGTTGTTATTAGTGGAAAGCTGATATCTGCCTTCTGTGAACTGCCCGAGTCAAAATATTGCTTGTTAACGTGGTGTTCCAGTCATTGCCTCTGTCCAAAGCTTTATTAAAGTTACTCTTTCTGGGAAGGAGGGCTAGTCTCCAGAGCATCAAAACTAAAGAAAGATCAGCATGGATCAGCTCAGTTGTGACCCTGATGTTTTATTCAATCTGGAGTTAACCCTAAGAGAAAAGGTATTGAACATTTATAGCTACACCTCGGATTGCCATCTCTGATCGAAGTTGTTCTTGGAGATTCCTATGCCACAACATGATGCAGTATCATTAAATCAAAGAGACTCTGTTAAACTCTCCAGGACCTGGAGATTGATGCTGATTCGTGGAGAGTCAGTCAGTCAGTGGGCAGTCAGTCAGTGGGCAGCAGTAGCATTGATTGTGTGTGCATGGGCGAAGGGTCTGAGAATTGGATTGTTCTGGTGTCAGTGCGGAGCTGTTGGACCACTGGCTTGGGTACTTGCATGAACTGAATCTAGGCCTCATCTTGCCTACCTCTGTGCTACAGTAATTGGCAAAACTCTTGTGTGTCCCTTTTAACCATGAAGTTCTGAAGTGCAGAAGGCTGGGACCTGTGGTCAGAACTTTTCTGTAGCAACACCAAAGGCTTTGTCATTAGTGGCTACCCACTTCACTGAATGCATTTAGGAAGCAACTAAAAACAACTTTATACATGCGTTCATGCAATTAAAAACAACTTTATTCATGTATTTTATTGATGGTTTTTATATTATTATGCTATAGACTTTGTATCATTTTTTGTTTTCATTCTTGATTGATTAATTTTGTGTTCCTTTTTGTAACCCGCACATGGGCCTAGTCTGGAAGAGCAAAATAAGAATGTATTTTAAAAATAGAATAAATGTTTAAAAAACCAATTTCACATGTGTATTTGTAAGCTTATAGATCATAATGCATGGCAGTCCTATGTCTATAACAAAAACTTTGTTGATGCATGCTGAAGAATCATTTGGCTGTGTCTTCCTAGAGTGTCTAAATGTGGTGATTTGCATGTTTGGAATGTACATGTATCTTTTGTGTACTTTGGAGAAATGTAGGAAAAGCTGCTGTTAAGCTAAACCATCATAGCTTGAACCCTGCCAACACTATTGTGCAATACATTTTACTCATATGGGGAGATAACAGAGGTTCTGTCAAAAGCAGCTGTGGTTATAACAGGCGTATCCTACCAACACTTTGCTTGGGGAATCCTCACCTACATCATGAGGCTCTATTCTGTGCTTCTCTCTGCCATACAGCTGTTTTGTTTGTGTGGAGGCAGGGTTAGCCCATCCAGCCAGCATTTTCCCTTTGGGGCATCATGTTGATTGGCTAGGAAAGAGCTGCATGATGTGTCCTTGACCACATGGTTGTAATATTCTAACCCACATGGAATTCTAACCACATGTAGCTGGTGTTCGTTGTATTATGGAGAAGTACATGTTTTGGTGTGCGTATTAGAAAGTGATTGCATAAATCAGCAGACAGCCTAACCATCTCACCCATATTCATTCCTCTGCTTCCTTACAAGAGCCAACAGTGAAACACTAAGCAGCACTTTATTTGGTGGACTGGAATACTGTTCCTCTCTAGCGTAAGTGGGAAAGGAGCCAATCAATGAACATTGGTGATCATCCAACAAAATAAAACTGTAAACCATTCGAAATAATAATTGTAGAATGTCATTCTGGGTCTTCTAATATATGCTTTTGAAAAACGTTTTACAAATCGCTTTGTTTCATATAACTTGAATTATATCTCTGTAGTTCTGCAAATTTTGTAGAAAAAGTGAATAATTCAAAAACTACCTTAGAGATGAAATGAACAATTTAGGCTTGCTAGTGTTTCTATTTTTGAAGGAGCAGAATTTAATTACTGCATTGGCTGGCTGGTATTGCGTAGAATGTCATCCTGTTAAAACAGAACGTCCTTTTTCAAATGAAATGCTCTTCAGACTGGCCGCAAAACTGAAAAATTAAGCCACAAATAGAAAGCTGTAAAACCTTATTTATGGTTTTCTTGGCACAGTTTTCTTGGCACTGCTGCCTATTTAGTCTGTAGTGATTTATTTTTTGTATAATGTTACCACCTGATTTATTTTTTAAAAATAAACGCAATTATCTCTAAACATTCTCAATTGTTTTGTGTATGTGCTGACCTTTGCCTCTACTTACCCATACCATTTTCTAAAGTTTAAAGGTATTTATTAAACCCCGCAAAGCAGAGAGAGTGCTTAACTGGGTGTAAGAGTTCTAACGTCCTTTGTGTTGTTTGGTGTCCTACAACCACTGTTTCACACTTTAGCTGAACAAAACTGGCTTCTTTGTCCTGTCCCTCTGTTTATTATGCTGGCTCCTATTTCCAGAATAACCCATTGTTGAAACTCCACTGTTCCCAGGCTAAATATTGTCCGTCAACATTTTGCATTTCTTCTCTTTTACCCAACATCCATCCAGACTCCTATGTCAAGTATACGTATCTCATATATATTCTTTCCCCATTCCCAGACTTCTTTTTATCCTCAACCTCCAATATCCCTACCAATCCTTCCCATCAGAACTTTATATATTCTAGCCAGCCTTAGGTTGCTAGCCCTTAACTGACTCTTCATTACTTCTTATTGGTACCCTTACTAGCACTGGAGCCTATACTGAGAAAGAAAAGAACATGGATTCCAGAGTATAAGATTGGGTATTGCTAGGGTCACGAGATTCAGTGATACAGGATGCTGAGAGAGGTTAGAAGCTATTCAAGAGGATTTTTAGTCTATGCACCCCATTACTTGAAGATTTGAAGTACCCACTTCAGAGCACCTTACCCAAGGGCCTCCAAAATCCTGGATTTGCCAGTGGTAAAGAAAATGACAAAAGAGCATTTCATGTTACAAGTTCCTTTCACTTCAAAGGGATGTGCTCTGTATGGCAAAACCTTCACAGTTCTTTGTGTAAGTGCTGCATGTAGACTATGTGTAGATGGTAATTTCTGAAGAGCAGCGGATGCAAGGTCTCTCTAGCATGGTCTCTCGTGTGCTTAGGTGACTGTCTTTGCCTTTCCAGCCCATACAGCCATGCAGATCCTGCAGAGTTCTGAAGAGCACAAAGCATCCCGTCATCTTACTGTAAAATGCTGCTTTCTCTGCCACTAAAATTAGGAACTTGGCCATTCATTCTGGCAAATTATCGTCATGGACTAAGTAGTGTTGACTTTTTAAAGGTTGTATTTGAGCAATTGTTATAAAGGGGAGGGGGAGGTTTCAGATACATCAAGCTTCGGAGCTGATAAATTTTTTTGTTGAAGCTATGGCTGAATTGTTGAAGTGTAATGTTACAAGGAGGGATCCTTAATGCAGAGCAGGGAGCCTATGAATCCCTTCTCCAATTCTTAATTGCTATTAGTTTTGTTAGTTGGGATTACTGAGTAGACTACTATCATCTTCATAAATGTTTTACCTCATCTTTCCTCCAGGAGCTCAGGTTAGTGAACATGGCTTTTCCCTCCCATTTTATTGTTTCAACAGCCCTGTGACGTAGGTTAGGCTGAGAAGGTTTGACTGACCAAGAGTTACCCTGTTAACTTCATGGAGGAGTCGGAATATGAACCTGAGTCTCCTTGGCTCCAGTCCAGCCCTCAACACTGTGACTGACTTCTTGTCTAGTTAAAGTTGCTCTTAAGGGAAATGTTCTTGATTTGTGGAGTATTGCCCTTCATTTGAAGAATTCCAGTAGAGGGCTTGCTATTAACTGGTGTTGGGCAGGTGCCTTGTCACATGGCACTCCTCTCTTTCCTGCCACCTCCTCTTCCTTTCCCCCCCATAACTATGGCAAGCAAGGAGGAGAGGAAATACTTGCTTCTTATTGGAAGGGCAGAGAATGGTGGCCTGCCGCTGCTGCTGCCATCATTGTACTGCTACAGCCTGGCAACTGCAAGGACTGTGGCTGTATCTTAGCTAGATGTGGTAGCACTTTTTGCCCATGCCTGCTGCCCATTTTTAATTATGTGGACTTGTTTTCTTGCCCTCTCCATGGCTAAAAGTAGCTTTGGAAAGAAGAATTTTCATCAGGGATAAAAATTCCCCTCCAGCTTCTCTCCAGCACCTGGTCTATCCTCCCCGCTCCAGGTCTGGTCAAGTTCTCTTGCCCTACCTGGGCTCTTAGGACATATTGGCTCTTATGAAATAAAGCTCAGCTCATAACTAACCCATGATAAGCAGTTGGAATGTTCTAAAATTGGAGCGTTGCTCAGCTTCTCCCTGCTAAGCCACCCAGGTTTGCTGCTTGGAGATGCAATGTTTTCCTTTTCATCTATGCATGCAGCAGTGAATGAGTCATTGAGAGAGATTGCTGGATTTCATTCTCTGGAAGCGAGTTGCTTCATTGCAATGAGTCTGAAATACTAATTCATACTCTCAGTTTAACTCTCCCTTTGGCCACCATACTCGTAAGTGTGTATATCTTACACTCATGAATGATTGTTCTGAAGAGCGATTTTGTTGCCAGATCTATTTCCATCCTTTTTGGCAGACTCTTCTCCTACCCTCCCCACTTTTTTTTTAGGCTGCTGCAGCCCAGGATGGGGGTTTGTCTGGCCAGCCCAGGGACACTTGAAAACCCCCCCCCCCCCACTGCAGGGAATTGGTGCGAGGCTGGAGTGTTGCGGGGCCTGAGGGCTCTTAAGGGGACCCAAGCCAGGTACACTTCCTCTTTGCATATGGATGTGCAAAAATTACTGACATATTCAGTAATATTCAAATTAGAGCAATAATAATATTGAATAGAGTTGAATAATATTCAGGTCAACACATTTCCTGATGCTCCAGTGCACTCTTGGTTCCATGTTGGGTAAGTGAAGAATGAAACATTATGTGGCAAATGCATAGCCATCCAGTGCAAATGTTCAGAGTAGGGAAATGGGCAGAAGGAGTTGGCTTAATGCTTCTGCCCACCTACCAACTCTTGCCCCAAGCAGCCTTTCTTATAAGCTGCATGGCTGCCCAGCTCGAATCAAAGCTCTGTGCAGCTTGCAACTGCCTGGCTGTGAAGCTGAATGATGACATCATCGCTGAGTGCTCTGGATGCTGATAGTTGTGTCCAAGCAGCCACCACAGTGCTCCACACAGTCAACAACAAAATAGGGGGAACATGTGACAGGAAATGCTCCCATTAGGCAGTTTGTAACCTGTTTTCAACCCTCCACTCCAGCTGAGTGCTAGAACCAGACTAAACCCGACTGGAGGAAGCATTTGCCAAAGTGAGATGTAGTTCCTTCCTCTGGTCCATTTTGACTCTGAATTTTTCTTGCGGTGACAGCTCAAACCAGTGGTCAGATAGAACTTGGCAGAATGCTTCAGAAAGGGAGGAATGGCATCAGTGGCTAAGGGGGTACAGGGGGTAGCAGTTGCACCAGGCATCAAGCTTTAGAGGGGCAACAAGCTGAGCTTTACCAATTGTGAAAATCTTGGTATGTATGAATAATACCATCTTGTATCATTGGAAAGGTAATTTAACATAGAGTGCAGTGCAAGAAACTGCACTGGAATATCTCTATTCTATCAAAAGTTATGGCCAATTTACTAGAAAATGAAAACACAACTGCCTTGTGGAACAAAAAGTGGATTTGCTTAACTCCAAGCTGACCTATGAGACTGGTTGTTCTGAGTGCCAATGAGATGTTATGATACAGCATGGAACCAATAACTTTTTATTTATTCAATTAAATTTGATTTCCTCAATGCGGGGGGGGGGCCCTACAAAATCTTCTTTGACCTCAGGTAGCAGATATATGCCTTCACTATGCCATTGACTGGGGGGGAGGCAGCAGAGCAAGTGGGTAGTGAGCCGCTGGGGGAGGAGGTGGGTTCCTCCCAATATTTAAAAGCCCGGGTGTGATGTCACTTCACTTCCTGGGGTGACATTTTGAACTTGGTACTAGGCTACACGATCATTAGCTATGCCACTGAATGGCATACCTTTGGTGTTTTAGCACGGCACTTCAAACACCCGTTCTTTCTATGCGCAGGTATCTGTATACCAGACATCAGATAAGGAGAAAGAGTTCATGAATGAAGATAGTTTATCTGCCTCCTCTCTTTGTCTCTTTGGAAAATTGAAGTTTCTTTTTGATCAAGTTGGGGCTAGACGGTGGGGACAGGGCTGTGCAGGTTCATCTCTTCTAATGCCATTGCTACAGAAGCAGAGTCTTCCTTTTTGCCACAAGTCAGGAGAGCAAGAAACCTGGAGATCCTGCAAAGACATTGAGGCAAGCCTGAGGTGGCTTATCAGAGATGTCTCTAGCTGGAAAAATAATGGGAAAGCATAATTAAAGATAAAATTATGAAACATATAGAAGAATGAGCCTGGCTGATAGAGCATCAGCATGGTTTCTGCTAAGTCCTGCCTCATGAACCTTCTTGAGAGTGTTAACAGGCAAGTGGACAGATGCATTTCCTTCCTACGCCTGTCCGGGGTGCCACAACAAACCATTTTTTGTGTCACTTTTGGCATCCATACTGCAGATTGCCAACCCAGGGATTATACAACTGTTTGACTGCTTCGTTATAAACCCAGTAATTCCTAGGCATCCCTCCAGTATCTGTAAATAGCATAGAAATAAATAATTGTTTACTTTGATTTCTTTTAAATTCATCTGGATGGACAAGTAACTGAATTCACTCTCATCTAATGAATATTGCAGGTTTTGAGGAGACAGTGTGATCTGGGGTCTGAGGACCAAAGTCTTTATTTGCCATGGCAAAATAAGTGATCCATTTTGCTACATGCTGTGTGGCTGAATGAGAAGAGTATAATACAGTAATCTGTATCCTAACCTGTACTTAGTTAGCGAGCATCAAATGACTTTTGCTCTTTAATTGATCTTCCCCAAGGATGTGCTCAGGCAGTTAAAGAATGTATATACTGCTCTGTGCTCATCGAGGGCTTGGACTGAGTCAGATTTCGGATATGCTTGGCAACAATGACATTGCTATTGGAAGGAATTTAGACATGGATAATAGACTGATACTTCTGCTCACTGGAGGCTGTACTTCGTGAAAGTGAGTGGATCGAGAAGGGAGGAGTGTGCAGTGTTTCTGTCCATTAACAGAAAGTCTGTGGAGGGAGAACAGACTCACAGATGAGCATTGCAAAGATGCTGGAGAAACAAGGATGGTCGCCAAGCTGTGCAGCATCTCCCTTCATGCCTCACACATTTGCTGTGGAGTTAGAAATCTACTCCATATATGTACTTCAGTTATTGTCGATCTTTGTTAAGCAGAAGGATCTACCAAAAAAGTGTATCTTCTCCAGATTCCTTGTGGCGCAAGTAGATGTCCAACAATTCTACCTTTTGTAATTTTCAGGTAGTCTGGTGTTCCTGCTTGCTTTTCCAAGGATTTTTGAGGAGTAATTTGCAGCTGTATTGCTTAGTTTCCAAGATGTGACTGATGTTGTGTTGTGTGTTTTTTTTCTTAGATGCAAAAGATGGCATAGCAACGGCTCCAGCCTTCCACCAAACTGGAGTCCCTCCATGCACTGCAGTTGGACTGATGTGAAGCTTTTGTTTTGGACTGAAGGAGCTTGTCCACAGCTTGTCCCGAAAGCCATTCTCTCCTAATTCATGAGCCAGCAGGATGTGGTCGCTGTGCTTTCAGAACGCCTTCTCATAGCTGCATACAAAGGGCAAGTGGATAATGTTGTGCAGCTTATCAACAAGGGTGCCAAGGTAGCCGTCACCAAGGTAACAAGAGAAAAACTCCTTACAAATTCACTGAGAACTAACCTCACTCCCAAACCATTCTCTCTGACAAATGCCCTTTTGGCTCTGAAAATGTAATTGTTCGTGGAAATAGCGTGGGTGAAAAGTGTTCTGATTGTCTTTTATTTATGTCTTTTTGCCATTGCCTTCATAAGGCGCCATTTGGATGTGAAGAATTTTCTTTTTTGCTTTTCCAAGAGGAAGGAGCAAACTACTCCACAGCTGAGAAATGGGGAAAAAAAAAAGCCAGTGTGCATTCAAACCGTGAAGCAGTTTTATTTTTTTTGGTGCATGTATTGTTGCACTTTGCACTGGCAAATTTAATTGCTGTAGGAGAGAAAAATCAGAAGGGAGTTTTGTGGGGCTTCCTGACAAAAACACAATGTATGCTTCGAAAGGGAGGTGAACATCCTGTTTGTCTTGGGAAATGTTGCTTCAGCTGTAAATAATATGCTTTGTAGAACAGGGCTATGGATTTTTTTTTTAAAAGTCCTCTTATGGATGGTAACACACTGGCATTCTGCCAGGAGCTAGTAGTTCCGAAATGAGTGGAATGGAAATAGGTAGCAGTTACCCATCCTTAATGGGAGGCTTTTGCTCTGCTTTCTAGCCACCGCTGGGGTCTAGACATGCTAAGAATGCCAGAGGAAGAAAGTGAGGTTGCGCAATATTCCTAGTGATCTGAGCAAAACAATACTCGGTTACTTATGGTCTGGGACCAAAAGCAGTGACTATAAATTATTTGCTTAAACAGAGCACTAAGAAAGCAAGTTAAGATTTATTTTTTTTAAACTTTTGCATTTAACTGTAATTCTGGGAACAAATGTTTACTCTCGCTCTCAGTCTTGGCTGGCTCCTAGGAGAGAGGGCATTCCCTTCTTTCTTTGTTGTTGTCCCACTTGGCCTGCTTGCCACTGTTCTTCACTTCACTAAGCTGTTCCTTGAGTCTTTGGGCCACTTCACGCATTACGCTGAAAAACATTTTGTATATATCTAAAACATGCCTCGTGTGAAATAGCACACGTATGTTTGCAGACCCATACATCATGCAGCCATATTTCTGAAGAAGCTGGGATTGGTTCCAGCTCCCTTTTGACTGTACATTTAATGGTGAACTGCTTTTGCCTTTTGTAATATGTAAAATAGCCTTCATGTTTGTCAGTGGAAGTGGGGAAGTCCAACTCTGATGACAGAGAAATATGAGGATAGAGCTGGAACTCTTGTGATTGTATGCTGTTAATGTTTAATTAATGTCAGTCTTAATGTTTTTCATTGCACTTTTTATGACTTTTTAAAATGATTCTTGCACTTATTTCATTCTTATTTTTGCATTTTACTGTTTTCTCTCTGCAGTGTATGAAACGTTGAGCACTTCATTTATTTGGAGGGAAAGGCAGGTTAGAAATCATTTAAATAAGAACCCTCCAGAGCCCTTTATAGCTTGTCAAGCAACTGCATTAGCTACATGTTAAATTCCTGTGCTCCACTGAAACTTTTGGTTTTTAGTCTTTAAAGCTCCCAGATGATGTGTTGATCTGTGTGTGTGAACTGGAGTCATGGCTAGATGTAAGTGCAGAAAGAAGGCTTTGTAACTGTTGCTTATGTTGCAACCACTTTTGAGTGCAAATGGCTCTCAGAGTAAGCTTACATAGCTTTCTAATTCTGAGAACTTTTAAAATTCTTTTAAAATTTTAATTAATTCTGTGAACTGTTTTTTGCTTGCATAAAACATAAATGGGAGAGGCAGCATAGGGCTTGCTTGGAGTTTGTTATCAGGGATTTTCCAAATATATCCTTGTCCACAACAAGACCCAGAAGGAAAATGGGAAGTAGCTTATGACAGGGGTCAAATATCCTTGAGAGCAGCGACAAGGAGCCATACATTGCGGCCTGGTTGCAAATTGAACATCACTATGTATGGGATAACCAATGCCAGGCAAAAAGGGTGGGTTCAGTTAGCTCACTTCACAAATATGGTTGGCTGTTACAACTCTAGGTTGGTTCTCTGACTGCATGATGATGGTTCCTTGGCTTCCCTCTTGCCCCATGCAGACCCTAGTAGTATGCTTTGATTAGCAGCACTTGGGACAGCTGATGTTCAGCTTGCAAGTGTCTGTGTTACCAGCATGTGTGAAGTGTTGGAGACAGCTTCTTTAGAAATCTTGGTGATTATGTTATGTTAGAATTCTATTTCCCTTTAGGCCTTCAACCACCCTGGGGTCCCCTGTGCATAAACAATACTTTTAAATAATAGCTCAGTTCTATTTGTTCTTGCACAACAGTTTTATATTTGTGTATATAGAGAGTGTATACAAACTGGAAAGGGGTGTATCTAAGGCTCAAAGGCCTTAATTTGTTTTAATTACAACAAAAAGTGGTGGGTAGTAGGTGGGGGTTTAATTGGCTTAGATTTTATCTGTCAGTGACAGCTGCTTTGTGAAAACTCTTGTTTTTTTTCTGAGTGGAAACAGAGGTACGTAGTTTTCTTTTTAAGGCCTGGTGGCACCATGGAATAAATTCATTTCGTGTGGATTTTTTTGTTTGGCTACTTTAGCCAGATGGCTTTTTTGTTGATAAGGTGATGCCTGTTGCCAGTAAGAATCAATTTGGCTAATACTGTTTAGAAGTACCTCAAAATGTAATGTAATAGGGCTCCATCTTTGACTTATATTTTCTGTTGTTCAGACTCGTTAATAGTTTAGGTGGATCTGTAAACAAATGTTGAGATGTAAAGCATGCCCCCTTATCTGCAGGGATTCTGTTCTGGAATCCCTGCGGATAGCCGAAACTGCAGATATGGGTGAATGCCCATACCTGTGGTCCAGAGGCCACTCTCCTTGCCTTCAGAGGGGCTTCTGTGCCCAACAGAGGCTGAGGATGTCAATCCCGGTCCTCTGCTGGACACAGACTTAACTGTAGATTCCTTACTGAAATGTATAAAATGTGGTTACACTACCCTTCGTTATTATAAAGTTGCCCCAGGGCAGTTCTGAGAATGGCAATCATGGATTAATCAAAGACGTACAAGTCTGAGAACCTGGTGCTCGTTGAAAGCACGTGGATTGCTCAAACAGTCTCTAACTGATCATATTTGACAATTTGAATCTGTGCTGAGCAGTATCAGATAGTATAGTTCTTTTTTCCCCGGACCCCTCATTATCTTCTAAAACATAGTGCAGTTGCAAGAGTCGTAGTTTCCTCTGATTCCTGATAATGATGATGATGAAATACTGCCTCTGTCACTGGGGCGCAATCATTCATGCTCTTCAAAGTTCATTTTAGGACAGATATGTGCACAAGTGATTCAGAAGTTGTTCTGTATTGTGAGCAGGAATACTAACATGTTGTTGAATCCTGTTTGCAATCCTCTTTTTATGCCTAAACACATGACAAATCATTTGACTTGTTGCATTAGAACTGTGACACTCTTGAAAATAATAACCTTATCACTTTCTCAGGAAAATTCTTCAGTTCCAAAATCCTATATATCTCCTTAGCTCAGTGCTATTCAAACTGGGGCGTTGCAACGCCCCAGCCTGGGGGCCCTGCTCTCTGCCCCCTTAAGGGGCGGGGGCAGCCTAGAGGCGGGGGGAAGGCAGCAGGGGCTTGGGTGCACTTACCCAAGCCTCCTGCAGCCTCCCTGGGGTGCGAGGACCCTGGCGCGACTTTTGGCAGGGCTCCCCGCAGCAGGGAAAGTGGATGCAGAGCGATCACGCCCTGCCCCTGCTAAAGCGGAAGTGGAGCACAATTGCTCTGCAGCCACTTTCCCTGCTGCGGGGAGGCCTGCCAGAAGTTGCGCCAAGCTCCCCGCAACCCAGGGAGGCTGCAGGAGGCTTGGGTAAGTGCACCCAAGCCCCTGCAGCCCCCTGAGCGACATGATCCTGGGGGTCGCACCGCTGCCTTCCCCCTGTCCCCACTGCCTCCTGCCCCCACCCCTGCAAAGACTTACTGGCTCTCAAACTCTCCCAGAGAGTTTGAGAACCACTGCCTTAGCTACTTAAACACTTCAGCTACAGGCCAAAAATAAATAAAAAAAATTTAAAAAACCCTCTTGGGAAAAAGTAATGCAAGCATTTTGGTATAACATTTTAACATTTAAATTCCTTTTTATTCAGGTTTTGCTAAATCCCAACAAATACAGTTAGTATGCTAAATATAGATAAGGAGGATAGAAAGAAAACATTTTGGAATTCTTGTTTACCAAAGCAGCAACACATCAGATTATGTGGTCTTTCATAAGCTAGTAAATTTGTCTCAGCTTGCCAGTACTGAAAATGATTTCTGTTTACTTTTTCTGGAGCCCCGTAAACTTAACCAGGTTTAAGAAATCTAGCATGTCTAGTGTGAATGCTTTGATTAAAAGATAGAATAATGCTCCTGTACATTATTTTATAAAAATGTGTCTACAAGTACAGGCTTATACCTAAATTTGATCTGAAATCCATCATTCATTGTTTGAACTACGTACTTCTGATTTAGGGGCAGACTTCACATAATGATAGGATGTGAAATCTGCTTGAACTAGTCTCAACATGATGGCTGTTCCATGCAGTGACCGCAAGCCACAGAATGATTTATTTCCTGGATCATTCCCATTGAGGGAAGTTCTCTCCTTGCCTTCCATAACATGTAGAACTGGTAAACATGTTCTGCTTCCTCAGCACTGGTAAAACATAGTTGATCCCTACACAGACTATTTCCATGCCAGTGCTGCACATCCCTTGTGGGCAGGGAGAGAACATCAGACTTTGCTGATGTGCAGATCCTCAGTCATGGGGAAATAGGGCATTTTTACAGATGCTGTAGTTTACCCAAGGTCTTGGACAGGTCAGAATATGAAGGCATTTCTTTCTAAATGGTAATACAGTATGTACACTAGATCTCGAAGCCAATTCACAGAAGCACTCTAGGGGCTTTGTTTCTCAGTCCACGTGGGTTCTTATGTCTTCCATGGTTTGAACTTGTGTTTTGTGTTACATGTAAATAGATATTGTCATGATGTCAAGAAATGGTAAATAGTTTATAGCAAGTGGTTGAAATAATTATGTATTGTATATATCTTTATTGCTAACAGAAATATTATATAATGAAAATCTTGGATGGAAAAAACTCCCTAAACAATACAACTTGTTATGTATCAGAATTTCATAATGAATTGGGGGGACAGACTCAAAAGACATTTATGTGAATTGGCCTTGATAACAAGGCATCTGAAGTTCTCTGTCAGCACGTTATGAATGGGTCACAAAGTGCCCCCATCACTGACTTTGACATTATGAACCAAGAAGGAAATGTTTCTATGAATGTCAAGTGATGTGCAAGCAGTACTGGCCTAGCATTGAAGTGGACTGAAATGCTCTCTTCAAGGAGCGAGTTGGGGGCCAGTGGTGAACTGAGGAGGGGTGCCCTGCCCCTGTTACTGCCTGCTGCCTCCCTCTGGTCTGCTGCCCACTCAACTGCTTCACCTGGCTCTCTGATCCTCTTCTCACTCACTGAGAGCTAGTGGGAAGAGGATCAGGACAGCCGCAGCACAACTCTTCCTCTCACACTGTTTGAGGAGAAAGAAAGATGAAAGAAAGCTGCTCCTGTGTCCACTTAATAGCTAGGGGGTGGGCAAAGAGCAATGGACCATGGCGTGGAGGAGCCTGCCTCCAACCTCTTACCTTCAGCTCTAGGGAGCTCCTGCCTCTTTGCCGACCTGTGTGAAATAAACAGGATGAGTGGAGTATACTGGGGTTCTCAGCATCAAACAAGATAGTGCAGTGGCAGGAGGTGGCCTTCTCTTCTTTCTTACTCTGGCTGCTTATTGGGCGAAAAGAAAAAGGGTGCAGGGGGCATGTGCCTAAGAGTGAAGGGCGCTGGAATTAGTGCACTGCTTCAGTTGACACTGGCTTGGATTGGGCCTGTGGGCATGTATCAACAAAGTATTTGCTAGAGATGAGACAGTAGTGGTATGGAAGGGGGAGAGAAGTAAATGCTTTGCAGTGGGAAGGGAGACAGAAGTGATGGGATTTGTGGCAGCTTCCTCCAGAAGGAGGATGTTAGGCTGCTGCTCTGATCCCAACTGTTCTGTATAGCTTTAGCTTGTATGACTTTTTTGAGTTTGTGTGTAATGGATCTTAGGGTGAGTTTAGAGAGATAATAGTCACAATAATTCCTCTCTGTTGACATATTCTTACAAATGCATACATGCACTCTACAACCAACAAGAGATATAACCAAAAATTTCTTCTCATGGTGGTACCACTTGTTTACCATGTGTGTGGGTGGTAGTGGTGGAAATTTGTGGAAAAAATAAATTAATGGAGTTTTTTGGGTTTTATTTTAATCCAAGGTGTAAAATGCGTAGGAATGTTGCTCTCTTTGCTACATTACATGTGTGATACAACACCAAGTGAGCAAAAGGAAGCTCTTATAAAACATTGCTGGAACATGTAAAGACATTGTTTGCTAGACCTTCCACTGAAATGAACCAAATTAATCACAATGATGTAAAAATCTTTCTTTTTCCTCTTTAATCACTCTTATTTCTGCCTGTTGCACTCCCAACCATCTGCCATGAATCTTTTCCATTTTTTCAAGATGTTCCTGTCAGCTAGACAAGACATCTCCCTCCTCCTGTGCCTAGTAAATCTTTGTCCAGGCCCTACAGGCACACATACCACACTGTTCTATCTATGTCATTTTTTCAAAAACTGTACTATATTGATTTGAGATATGTGGCTCTGTGTTGTTCCCCCTTGACCTCTGCCTCCGATAACACAGCACTATATGATATCTAAGATGGAAATAGGCTAATCAGTTATGTTGACCTAATAGTTAAACTAATAGGAAGTTAAACTAATAGGGTGACCAAGGAGGGATCATGCCATGACAATGACCGGGCTATTCCAGTACAACTTGGGGCTGTGCCAAGGAGAGCTTGTATAGTATAGTGACTAAGAGGCTGAGTTGTGAACCAGGAAATCCCCAGCTCACATTTCACCTCTAGCATTTACTGACTAGGTGGTCTTAAGAAGTCATCTTCTCTCAGCTTCAGCTGTGCACCTGTGATAAGGAGGCAACTGAACTTCAGCTAGATCTCTGATTGTCATTTTGTTAACTTAACGGTTCTTGAATCCTTCATTAAAATGCATATCTAATCTTGAAACTGTGTGACCTCCCCCCTGAATTCCTCACAATATATTCACCCTATTAGTTTAACTTCCTGTTTTCTGTAGGTGCTACAATGTTACTTTTTGTGTTGTTTCAATATCTGCAGAAGCTGCTGTGGCCTTTTGATTATTTCCAGGCTCCAGCACTCCAAGATGAATGCAAAAAAGAAGGTGGTCAGTAAATAAAATTGGGCTTGATCCCATGGAAGTTAAGCCTTTTTTATTTCAGTAGGAGAGTCATTGGCAATGTCCTGAAATCCTTGGGACTTTGAAATTCTTGGAATCATTTACTTGGAATTATTTATAAGTCAACGTTTGCAATAGTCTGCTTCTTTTTAGGAAATAGTGCCTAGGGATTTGGTTTGCCAGACCGAGGCCCAGATCAGATGATCCAACACTGGTCTGTTCAACTATGAAGGAGGAAAACACCCACACTCCTCTCCCTTTTCCTTCTCTTTCTGCATGATCAGCAAAATGGAAAGCATCCTGGCTTGTTAAAGCACAGTGTTGCATGATGTCCATATCAGGAAACTGGTTTAAGCACATTCTACAAGCAGGATCAAATTGTTTGTTTAGAATAAACCTGTGCAGAATAAGGTTATTAATCTGCTTTGCATCTGCAAATGATTTAAACATTTTTTCAGCAATTGCTGCTTTCTGCTTTCCAGCATGGGCGGACACCTCTCCATCTTGCGGCTTACAAGGGCCATCTCCATGTTGTCCAGGTTTTGCTCAAAGCAGGCTGTGATGTGGATCTTCAGGATGATGTGAGTAGATGCAGCCATTCAAGCACCAAGGAAAGTCCCCTTTTCACATCAGCAGCCCAGAGAACATTCAGTAAAATTTGTATCCATTAGAGGCTACCTTTGTGTATTCCAATTGTTTCCAGGTCAGCATTGTAGAGAATGGCATTGTTGTAGTTGTTATTGTCAAGACCCAGAAGGAATATTTTCCAGTTCCTTTTAAAAATATTTGTAAGCAGAGATGAAGGATGGTTCCTTTAAGTTAAAAAGAACTTACCTATTCATACTAGAAAACACAATAGGTGTGTTTTAAAAATTTTGTATATTGTGTTTTTTCCACATGGATCCAGATTAATGTTGAGTGTTCAGGTGGGCAAACATTTGATATGAAAATAGCACTTTGGGGGAGCTAAAATCTCACATTACTTTCCTTTTTCACTGCTGTTCTTTTTGGCTCACCTCTGCTAGAACCTGGTGGCAATATCACCGTATCATTAGCCCCATTCAGAAGTGTGAAACCCCTAACAAGAATGTTTGCATTTATAATGGCAGGGACACTTCTGAGGGAAACCAAAGTGCTTTATGGCAAAGAACTTACTGTCAATTTTAATACTCTTTATGGATTGTTGTTTGCCATTCATGGGCCTAATATATTTAAGGATAATTGTAATTATCCTTAAAATTAAAGGAAGTATTGAAAGATAGCTTTAAGTTATTTTCACAATGTTGTAGAATTTGATGCCACAAAATCTTCACTGCATTCATACAGATAACACTTTTGTTTGAAGTTGGAGCTAAAGTTTATTAGTGAGCAGGGAGAGATACAAGTGATTTTATTTTTAGAAGCACTTTATATATAAATTATTCGCCACAGGCATATTCATTTGATGCAGCAATGATTCTTTTTTCCTGTAGTTTTTGCAAAGACTGAAATACAGTAGCCCAAAATGATTGTCTCCTTTCAGATAAGGTCCCTGTGGATTTTTATTAATTTTTTATCTAAGGTATTTGTTTCCCCTTTGCACCAGGTAGAATCTGCTTTTAAATAAGCATGCAGTTTTCAAATAAGAATACAGTTTTGCAGCCTCTTAGATGGCGTGCAATGCAGTTCTAGGCAGGTTTACTCAGAAGTAAGTCCTATTGCATAAAGTGGGATTTACTCTCAGGTAAGTGTGCATAGGATTGCCCTGTAATATTTGCAACATTCAAAAGATTGGCTTTTATCCAGTGAGCTGTAAAAGTCAATAATGATTTTATTTTTATGTCCTACAGTAAATACATAATTACCCAATTAACTTTACATGTGCCAAATGTTAAACAATATGCAGAAACTCTAAAATGTTGTGGCGTATTTAAAATGCTGACTTCATGTTCTGCAGATATTGATCGTTAACATACTGTAAAAGACCTTATCATTAGTTGAAGAATGACCTCCAGTGGCCTTGAGTGGGATTATTATGAATTTCAGCCTGTGGAGACCAGCTCTCTAGAGTACGAAACCCCAAGAAGTAACTCTTTCCTTCTCCCTGCTAATCCTGCAAGCCCTTATTGGAATCCTGGTGCCATCTCTGATTGGTCAATGAGTGTTCGCACAGCACATACCTCAGAAATAGACAAGGGGACAGTGGCCCTGGTAAAAGAAGTCAAGGAAGAAAAAGATAAGAAAAAACAGAGGAGAAAGGCTAGAAAAGATCCTAGAAGATTGCAAAGAGAGAAGGAGGTTAGAACTCTTAATTTTAGCTCCTCTCTGACACAACTGCATGTAGCATTTGGACTGGCCACCTGGCATGTCAAAGCTACTTTTAAAAGTGCATGGTTGCATGTGTGGTTTTCTTACAATGTTTTTTGCCAAAAATAACAAATAAAAATCACCTACCTAAGTATCTGTCACATAGAGTTCCACTCTGATTAACCTCTCCAAATGAAATGCTTCTCAGGAACTGTTTGCATCCTCAAGATTGAAAGGTTGCGAACTCACTTTATGCAAACTCAGTGTTTATGCGAACAAGGAGTTTGAGGGCCTTTTAGCCACAAATGTTTTGCAGACTACCTCAGGTCATTCAGCGGTTACTGTGCTTCTTTATGGAACTTGTAACTCTACCTACTGGAAGTAATAACTCTGCAGGCTATCACTTGAAAAACAAGTCAAGAGTAGTAATTGCCGAGAATAGTTGGCTTTCTTTCGACAATGTCTGGTTGAGTCCTTGAACATGAAAATGTAGGGCTTGTTGTCTCAGGATTACTATTCACATACAGTATAAAATAAAACATTTAGCTTCAAGGTTAGCTGAAGAAATGTAGATTATCCTTCTTCTCATTGGCTAGGAGCTAGGGCTCTGCCTTGTAATGCTAATGACCACAAGGACCTTAAATTCCAGTTATCTGCCCAATCTAGGCGTTATCCTGAATGGATTTCATAGGCTGACAAATACACTGGTCCATCATAAGCAGAGTTGCTGAACTGACTAAATGTGAACCAGGTACTGCAGTATCTTGGTGAATGATGGATAATGTATGTGAAGCACAGCTGTGGAGATCACTAAACTGTGAAGATCACTTTCAATTAGTGCCTGTTGGTATGACACTGGAAATGCAACTTTCTCCTTTTGTGACGTGACATTCCATTTAATTGGAGGGAGTTATTTCCCAGAGCAGGTGTTTTCTTCCTCAAATACCAGCATGTTTCATAAGTCCTTTAATGAACTACATTATTTTTTCTTGTTGCTGTCACCCTGATCTAATTAAAATAATTGTTAAAACAAAAATTTATCAAGTGGGTGAGCTGTGGATCTTTTGTCATGAATCATCAGTCTAATCTCTCTTCTATTCTCACCAGCTGGCTCTTGAGTAGAATGCTTTGGATTTGAACTTCCAAGAAAAATGTGGCCTTGATTTTGTTTGTTTATAATATTTTAATTCCACCTTTCTTCCACTAACATGGACACCCAAGACAGCTAATATGAAATATGCAGGCCTGCACCACTTAAGGATATGTTCTCAGATCTCCATTGTTGTGCGATTAGATCATTAAGTGAACATTCAGTCATAAGAACATAAGAACAGCCCCTCTGGATCAGGCCATAGGCCCATCTAGTCCAGCTTCCTGTATCTCACAGCGGCCCACCAAATGCCCCAGGGAGCACACCAGATAACAAGAGAACTCATCCTGGTGCCCTCCCTTGCATCTGAGGTTGCACATACACATCATGGCTTCCAGTCTATTGCCTTTGTTGTGTAAACAGACACTCCCTGCCAGACACTAGCTGGCTGCATAGGCTACTGGAGAGAGATTGCTTCTTCTCTGCATTAAGAGCCTCTCCATCCTGTAAACAGACACTCTGTTGCATGCTGTGGGAGATGAGATTGCTTCATTAAGAGCATCTTTATTGAGCTTTGACCACCATCATATATGTGGTCTGTTTGCATATATGCGAACAGTTACTAAGCAGTTACAGCACACCTGTAGTATTTGGTCTTATCAAAAATGTTGTTTTTCCTGCAGCAAATTGGCAGATATTCTGCTGTTAATACAAGGTAGTTTATGCAAGTTATGTTATCCAAATAGATGTTAACTCATTTCTTCATTAGAATATTAACATGGTATAGGGCCAACCAGATATATGCTGTAACGTCTCTCCTGACACATGTTTGTGATTTGTGTGAAGTGCTCTCTGAGATAAGTTTCCCCAGTGTTACAGGACATTTACGGTATGTTTCCATTTTTGGAACATGTTTGCATTACTTCTAGAAATAATACATGAGGCTTACATTTTCTTAGTGGTCTCCATGCAGTCACACACAATAGACTTGTGTACGTGCGCAGAACCAACCTTGAAATCTTGAAGAACTTTATGAACTGTTTTTATCCCCCTGCTCTTGAGTGGGTGAGACCCCCCTCCCGCATGTGATGTACCTTGAGAGTAGAAGGAACAATCAATCCCTCAGATTCTTTCAACCACTGCCCAGACAGCATCATGAGGAATGTTCCCCTTTGTCTTTCGTTCAAAACAAAATGCTCAGTGCTCCGTTTCGTTTCGTTCAAAACGGAATGCTCCCCTTTGTCTTTCGTTTCACTCAAAAACTTGTAAGAGACGTTAACTTACACTTTCCTCTTTATACTCTCCCTCTGTATTAGAAGTTTGTCAATTTTTAGAAAAAGTATACCTAAATGGTTTTTAGTGGTTAGTGGGTCGGTTAGCCCTGCCTCACTGTTCAGTGTGCACCTTTAAAAAAATGTTGCTGCCCTGGGGCAAAACTCCTCTATACCAACTGGCATGACAATTATCCCGTTTGGGAGAGCCGTGTTGTAGACACCTGTCCATTGTAAAAAATAATTCAGGCAGATGAGGAAGAAAAAGCAGCTTTGCCTCCTTAGTGCTCTGGGAGTTAGCCCTCGCTCCTGAGGTACCAAACCCATGCCTTTCTCCACCCTTGGCAGTGACACCAGAGCGGGAGAGTTGGATGGTGCACAAACTTTCTTCAGAGAGCTGTTGGGATTGCAGTTATTCCAATAAGGGGCATGGCAAATGCGGTAAGTCCCACCCTGCATGGGCAGTTGGTACCGTGAATTTCCCCCCAGAAGAAAGTGAAATGGCACCCAGAAGCCAAGTCAGCAAAAGAGCTGATTCTTTAGCTTATAGCACATGGGTCAAGAGAGCCACCATCAGTTACAGTGTCCATGCCACTTTTGGACATGGCAACAAAAATCCTCACACAATCCCCATCGTGACTCTGGCAGGCAGCCCAATCCTAAACTGCCTGCTTCTCCAGTGGAGCTAGAACGGCTTTTGCTGCATCCTGTGCGCAACAGGGCAACCACTGGTAGCTCCTCGGGGAAGGGGACTTTTGCAAGTAGCCTTGCAATGGGGCTACTCGATTCTGCGGCAGCCTGCACGGCCCAACATGGAGCTCAGGATCTGGTGGAGATCCTGTTGATGCCAGCAGTCCCTCTTGACCTTCTTTCTTCTATTATCTGCCAAACCAGATTCTGAGTTGGAAACAAACCTCTACCTCCATTATACCTTCAGAACCGTCATTATCTCTCGGGAACCTCCAATGGCTCATCAGGTGGAGAGAGGGAAGTTGATTTCTGTAATGGAGGACCTGAAATTGTATAATGAGAACATCATTAGGATAGGTTACACTAGCTATGAAGTACCAGGAGGTGAAGTGCATTGATGACCTGGTGCACAACTGGATACTTATATGCCAGTAGCTTTATCACAGCTTCCTGTCCTGTCACTTAAGGCAGTGAAAGAAGCTTAGCAAAAACCACCCTCTTCTTGAAGGCTTGAGAAGATGTAAAGAGTTCAAGAAGAGGGGTGTTTTTTTTCTTTTTTGGGGGGAGGGGTTCAACCATCCAAAACCAAACTCTGTCATAATAGAACATGCCTCAACCAACAAAAAAAAAAAAAAAAAAAAAAAAAGCTTATTTGGCTCCTGCACACTGTGAGGGTAGGAAGTTGAATGAAATTTCTATACAGTACTATTGCTGTCATGAATATTAAAATTGCCAACTTCCTTTCTCGCATGGCCACTTCCTTTCTCGCATTGCAATTTATTGATATACTCTTTGGGAAAGAGCATCTCAGTTTTTGAACAAACTGTCAGAGGATGATCATGAAATCAACATCTTCCAGCTTAAGACTTCTAAAATGACAGAGCTCCACTGCGTGTGTTTGCACAGAGGGTTCCTTGAAGAACCATAGTTACAAGTGAGCAAGTGGTCCCTTCCTCTAGTGGATTTTAGTGCTGGTTATTTTGATAACTGATAGTTTTTCACTAGAATAAAGGGTCATTCATATTACAAATGGGCCTTTTGTCAAGGAGCTTTTCTTAATATCCAGTTACATTCCATTATTGACCTTTCAAGGGGTACTTACTACAGAAACATGACATTCTTCAATTTCAGTTGCGTATGGATCTCATAATGATTAGCAAGTGGCTCTTGTGTTGGGGAAATACCGCTTGTTCTTTTCTCATGCTGTATGAATTCCCTGCTATATCTCATTTGTTCTCAGGGGAGCACATTTTTTGTCCCTTTCATTCTTTGCTGTGGAGAGAGGCAATACATTTTGTCTGTTTTCTGCCCATGTAGCCTCAGAGATTGAGGTCCCAGTCTTAACCCAGAATGATCTGCTCTGAGAGGCTGTCGCCCTTCTGATCATAATATTTCCTTCATTCTATAATGAATATAAACAAAGTCATCAGTGATGAAAGATAAAACCAAAAGCAGAAAAGTGAACTGCAAAACAAAATCTTAAAAGCAAAGCCAAACAAATAACAATGAACAGCAAACAAAAATAGCATCTAAAACATTATTATTGAACAAACCTGACCATTGTTACATCATTGTGTTAAAGAAAGGCGTTTATACCATATGGTGGGTGGGAGACTAGTAAATAGCCACACAATGGTACTGGAATTCACATTCAAGGTATGTCCCCTTTATTATTGTTTGGGTGACAGGTTATTGTTTATTCACAAAGGCCTTTAACTGGAGTCTTGGTCTGCTTCCCGCTGATCTTCTGTTTTAGTGATTTTTACTTCTGTTACTGCCTGTGTCTATTTTGTGTGGTGTTTGTTGTTTCCAATTTCAGTATCATAATTTTATTTTATTGAAAGCTGTTTTGGGGACTTTCTAGGGAAAGTACAGTATCTAATTATGTGATGCAAGGGGTCTGAGCACACATTCGTTGTCCTGAAAGCAAGTTCCACGGAACCCAAGAAATGTGTTCAAAATACTTCAGCACACTTAAATATGTTATTGTTTCAATCCTTGTTTCAATTGGACCCTATCCCCTCCATGCGTTTCAGCCCAACAGACACAGCTGAGAAATACGTTATGGTTGCGATCCTATGACTAAGAGTAAGCCTTACTGAATATAGTGGGTCCTACTTCTGGGTAGACATCTGTAGGATTGTGCTGCAAGATAGATGAGGCTGTAGCTCAGTGGTAGCTCATGCTTTACCCACAGAAGCTCCCAAGTTCAGGTAGGGTTGGGAAACCTAGGATTCCTACCTGAGACCCTGGAGACCAGGCTTTGTAGCTAGATTGATCAATAGTCTGGCTCATTCACCATGTGTGATGCCAGCACATGTATAAACATGATGCAAAATACACATATGCATTTGTCTTACATTACAGCCTACGTGTGGTATTATGCTTTTCCCTAAGCTGAAGGACTTTCCCTGAAGGACATGAATGTGAACTGGCCTTAAGTGCTTAGGATGTCTATCATCAGCTATAGCAGTGTAACTTTATATTGTGAACCTTGGTTAGGATTTAGATGCCTGTGTGCTGATTGATTTTACCTCCCTCCAACTGAGTGTAGTTCAATATCACTGTGAACATTATTGTTTCTAGAGGGTATATTGATGTGCATTAGATATGTGCATATATATTTTTTAAAATGTGTTTTGGTAAATTATTCATTTTCTTTGCAGGGTGATCAGACAGCTTTGCACCGAGCCACTGTTGTAGGAAACACAGATGTAGTATCAGCACTTATTCGTGAAGGGTGCGCTTTGGACAGGCAGGACAAGGTAAAAGGAAAATGCACAAAACAGATGGTATCTATGGTACATGGTTGTCTCTTGGGGCAGGTTCAGATGGTCACCTAAACCAGTGGTTCCTAAACCTTTTTGACGGGTGGTTCCCTTGACCTGCTGAGCCACTGGCCACAGCTCCACATTAGGGCTACAATTCTGAGCATTGTATTGGCTGGTGGGTTTTTCATGGGGGTTCTGCCCTGGCTGGTTTCCGTGGCTCTCCAAAGAGCACTGCTCAGTTTCGGAACCACTGACCCTAAAACATGCTTCAGGTCAGGGGTTCTCAAAGAGTGTGTCATGATGCCCTCAGCCATTGCAACATACTCACAGGGGCACCCAGGGATATCCCCAGTGGCCCCCCCACCTATTCCCCCGGTGCCACCATCTTGGATCTTGCAAGATTTGGGTGACATCTTCTTGGATCGCATGAAGTCTCACAAAATTTGGGTGCCACCACCTTGGATCTCATGAGATTTTGTGAGATCCAAGATGGCAGAGCCTGGCTGTGAGAAGAAGAGGCTGTGAGGGTGCCATGACCCTGGAAAGTTTGAGACCCACTGGTTTTGATTTTTGTGAATGAGCCTGTTCTCCTCAACAATGAATGAAAGGGGCAAAAAATGTTGGCTCCATTCTTTTCCCTGTACCTCCAGAGGTCCTCTGTGTGCCAGAGTGAAAGCTCTTACTTTTCTCTTTAAAACAAACTATGATTCTGTGTTACATCTGAACTTGGGAAACTGTGGTTTATTTTAACTGTAGGTAGTCAAAACAAATCAGGATCCTGGGGCTGCTCTGAACTGATTATCATGTTGTTTCTGGAAAAATGATATAGAACCAATGCGGATATAATATTGCTTGTTCCTTAGCAGTGGTTGAGAGATTGGAGTTACCTTGTAGCACCGCATGAGTCCTCCTTCCAGCCATTCCCTCTTATGCAAAACTGAAATTTTACAGCTGGAACTTCTTACTGCCCAGGTCCTAGAAAAACCAAAATTTTGATTCATAACCTTACTCTGATTGATTCATAACTTTGATTCATAACCCTACTTGGATATTCGTCCCTTTTTCCATAAATGAAATCTCTTTGAATCAAGCTACACACTAAAAAGCAAGAAGTGGTCCCTTGGACATTCTTTATATCCATTAAATACTGTCAGGGGAATTTAGCTGCCCTTTTCCTGAGCTTTAAGTCTGGAGAAAATCACACTCTGAAGAAGCAAACAGCTTCCAGTCTGAGATTCACTATTTCTGTTTATTCAAGAACAATTGTCCTGCTGCACATGCTAGGTGTTGAATTGTGCACACTCTAGACCAGCGGTTTTCAGTCGCTGTGCTGTGGCACACTGGTGTGCTGTGAGGCTGCCTCAGGTGTGCAGTGGGGCCAAGGAGTCAGGCGGCAGCAGTGGCGGCAGTAGCTGCGTGCGCAGGAGAAGCAGTGGCTTGGAGCCTCGCGTGGCTGCAGGAGAAAAAGGGGCAGCTCGCAAAGCTCCTGCTGTGGCTGGTGCCTGCCGCGCATACCGTTTGGACAGGCAGCCAGAAAAGCCTGGAAGAGGTCCTGGTGGGTGGGAGAGTGGAGGGAGTGAGGGTGAGCGGTGAGAGTGAGGAGGGAGTGAGGGTGAGCCAGAAGGTGGAAGCAGGTAGGGAGCCAGAAGTGGCTGGCTGGAAAAGGATCCTTGAGAGACCCTTTTCCTTGCCTGCAATGCCCCAAAGTGACCCTCTCTGCCTTGCCTCCACTGGCAAGGCTTTGACAGTAAGGGCACTGGGCCACAATCCTATCCACACTTACCTAGGAGTAAGCCCCATTGACTATAATGGGGCTTACTTCTGAGTAGACATACAGAGGCTTGGTCGCACTCTTTCTTTAATACATGAGCAGACAAGTGATGCTTTTCTCCCCCACCCTACCTCCTCCCCTCCTGCACACACATTCCCTCAACATAATTGCAGTTAACCCCTCTCTTTCTGCCCCTCCCCTCCCTCTTCCCCACCTTCCAAAGTCCAGAATCAGGTGCCTGCATCCTCTCTTCCTTCAACAAAATAGGACTTATTTCTGAGTAGACCTGGTTAAGATTGGGCCCTTAGTTATATTAATTAAATTAATATAACATAATAATGTAATTAAAAACTAGTAGTGTGCCTTGACAGCTTTAGTGCCTTCTCAGTGTGCCGTGACCTGAAAAAGGTTGAAAATGGCTGCTCTAGACAAAGGACTCAAGGCTTTTATGCCCTTATGCAAAACAAATAATACATGACCAAATGACATTACGATAAACAAAACTTAGAGTTTTGTCTCTTAAACACGTAATTTTAAGTTACTTGGTAATATACACCATAGTACATTCCTCGCCACAGTCCTGCAACAAGGTCAGACTAGGTGTGACACCCCTGTGTGTAGAACTCATAATGGTTCTAGGAGGGGGGGGGGAAGCACACACAGACACACAGACACAGACACACACACAGACACAGACACACACACACACACACACACACACACACACACACACACACACACACAGTTGACACCAAGGAAGTATATGAGTGTCATAGGGAACCACTGAAAGGCAAAACAACTATAAACAAATCCAAAATGTTCCTGTCTAAGCTATGGATATATATGGAGTCAAACCACAACAGAAATTCTCTTGTTAATGTATTATAGTGTATTTGCCCTTGAACCTCCAAAATGAGCATGCCCAACAAAGGCTTGGGATAAAGAGTCACTTTAATACAATCAGAAATCTGCAGCAGGGCATAAACAACCAATAACACCCCTCATGTGCAGGCTACTAATTTGGGAAACAGTGCACTAGCCATCTCCCTCTCCTGGGCTTCAAACCAAGCTCCAAGCCACCTTGGTCATAGCCTAAGAGAGCTTATCAGCACCAACCCCTAGGGGTCAAGGCAGCTGGACAAGCAGATACCCCAGACGACACACCAACTGTTGTCCTCTGCCCAATCCAGCCTAGGGGCTTGCCAGCCGGCCTCAGCGGCCCAGTCAAGTATTGTCTGAGCAGACCTGGCTCACCCGCCTGACCTTAGAATGTATGCCAGATTCCCTACCGCTCTGACTACCCAGCCCCACCTGCCCAAGTGACCAAAGGCAAATAACTCTAAACATATGACCCAACGCTCTACCACAGCAGTTTGGGGTAGGCAAAAAAATCAGCAGCCAGTGCCAATCAGGCTGGCGACAAACAATTCCTGTCTGGCCCCCTGAAAGAGCGACCAGCTCAGACAGTTCATGGGAAGGCAGGCGGGGCTTGAAAATTCTGGCGGACTGACTCCAGAAGGCATGTGGCCTTTAGAACATCAGTCTTGTCAGCCACCACTTGTGCAGCAGCCAATGATGTGGTCCCATTTTCCCGCCTTAGCCTGGACAAAGGGGGGACGAAGTTCTTATGAAGCTTCATTCTCATTTATTTTAAAAAACCCTCTAGGTAACTTTAATATTATTGAGAGGGAGTATTAATATTAAGTATTGGAGAAAGGGAAGGAGGATGCCCTGGAGTAATTATTATTATTTTTTGTTTTAATGTCTCTTGAAGTTGAGAGCTTTTTTTTTAATGGTGCCTAAGTAGATGTAGCATATTACAGGGATACAGTATGAACTGCTGCTTTTCTGTGTCTGCTCTTCAGGATGGGAACACGGCTCTCCATGAAGCCTCCTGGCATGGATTCAGTCAGTCTGCCAAACTGCTTGTTAAAGCAGGGGCTAATGTTCTTGCCAGAAACAAGGTGAGATGCATGTTGAAAGAAGCTTTCAAGTTCTGCTGTTTTAAAAAAAAAAAGTTTTAAAATGATGGTTTTTTCCTCATCAGTTGTTTCCGGCAGTGACATTTCTCAACAAGTGGTAGTGCAGCTCTTGGCAAGACATTTTATTTTGTTTTAATTAGTGATGTCTAATTCCCCTGTGAGGAAAATTCCAGAAGGAAAATTTGGTATTTTACCAGCTGACACAAAAAGAGCTTGTAACGCTTAATGTTGCATTAATGATGGCTGAAGAACATGAAAACCCCTCGAGCATCCTAATTGGTATGTAAGGGGTCCATTGTAACTGGTGTGTGAAAATGAAGAGCACTAAGAAGAAAATGTACAATTTATCAAAAATAAGGAAGCCAAGTGCTACAAACTAGAGGGAAAGCAGCCTGTCTTCTGGAAGACTTTCACATTTCAGATACTAGGACAAGATCTTGTTAAAAAACCTTTAAGGCACTCTCCTTATGTTATGTTGTGAAGAAAGATCTGGAAGGAAAACTGAGAAAAAGACAAGATATTGTGATTTATAATATGCAGTATCTTGTCTTTTATTTATAATTTGTCTTTTTCTTGTCTTATAATACAACTGTAGGATTTATGATTCTGTACGATTAAAAAAACACAGTTAATGAAGAATAGACGTTAGACCAGTGCTACCCAAACCTACCTTCATCATGATGCCCTCTGTGCTGCAGACATAGCACTTGGAACCTGGAAGTAATTGGCAGTGATGCATGATGCAATAATGTCATCACCAGTTACTTTCAGGTAGGAAACCATAGAGCGGTGCTGAAAATGGTGGTGAGAGGCTACAGATGGGGGGGTGGCCCTTCAAGTGGGGAAAACCCCATGCATGGAGCTCAGCCTACCAAGCTGAGTCTCTTGCTGCATTTTCAGCACCATATTGATGCTTGCTGCTGGGCAGCAAATGCCCCACATCACCCCTGGGAGCCATGCCTCACAGATTGGGGACCAAACTCATTGGTACGTGCAAAATGAGTCAAGGCCAAAATGTGTCAGAGGCATTCAGTTGGACACTATAGTACATGCGCATCCCCCCATTCATTTCTTTCCCCTCTAGGCACTTGCACAGCAACAAAGAAGCAAACGGAGTGCAGACGTCACTATACTATAGCACAAATCAGGCCTGTGGGCCCTTCTATGCTTGTCCTGGGGTGCCACAAACCCTACTTAGAACTGTTTACCTCTTATACAATTTGTGGTATGCAGGTCACAAACCCACATCCTAACCCGCTTTCCAGCACTGGCATAGCTGTACCAAAGGGACATGAACTGCATCCTGGATTTGGGGGACACTCACAGAGGCCTCCTCAAAGTAAGGGAATGTTTGTTTCCTTACCTCAGAGCTGCATTGCCTTATGTCAGTGCTGGAAAATGGGTTAGGATTGTGCCCACAGTCTGGACAGCTGGGTGCTAGTATAACTTAATTCATTTGTAAGCCAAGTTATAAACAATTCATTTGGAAATTTATCCCATTTTATTTCAAATGTTTGGATGTTGCAAAATTTGAAAGAGTGCAAGCAGAAGTTTAAACTCAGCTACTCAGAGATGGGTAATCTATTGTTGATAATCGGTTTGATTTCAGTTTGGAGTATTCAGTCTTTTCAGTGTTTTGGTACTGGATTTAGGCAACAGAAACTCAAGGGTTGTCATTCTTTTAAGGCGTTGGCACAAGATTTCACTAAAAGTACGTAAAATTTTTAGGCTACATTAAGAGCCATTTTAAGATTTAATCCAGTGTTTCTCAAGGTTTGTCCTCCACTTCACATGATCCATCTATTCAGAGTACCATCACAAAGTATGACATCACCAGTTACTTCTGGGTTGAGAGGCCAGTTGTGACGTGACCAGCATCAGTAAGAGGCTCAGGGTGGATGAGAGGGCTTTTTCGAGTGCAGAAAAGCATGCTTTGGAGCTTCCTACCACTGTTTGTTTTGCCACGTTCCTGGTCTCGCTGCCAGGTAGCAAGTGTCCAGGGGTCCCACGAGTACCACCAGACACCACCTCAAGTACCACTGGTTGAGAAACACTGTTCTAATCCACAAAATGAAACTTTGGGTGCAATCCAAATGCACCCTTGGAGCTGCTCCGCTCTCCTTGGACTTGTGCCACCTCAAGAGGTGGCGTAAGTCTGAGGAGACCCATAGCGGCCAGCGGCCCCTACTCGGAGTACTGGAAAAAGTTTTCTCTTGCCTCTGGCAGAGCTGCTTATGTCCACAATTCTGCGCTGGATACAGCGCAAGCCTCTTTGCTTGCCTGTTCCAGCACAGGATAGGATTGTAACCTTAGTGAGCTAATATGCGGCAAAACTGTATATGGATTTGAGGCAGCTGCAGCAGTTTAATGTGGGAAATGTATCTGCCTTTCTCTTTCTTTTCTGTCCATAATTCTGCCAGTATATATGTTGGTTTACAAACTTATTTTGTATAGTGTGCACAGAACAGATAAGAGGAGATCTGGAAGATACAGAGAAGTACTGTAGCACAAGTTGGCTTACTTTAGGTATTATGAGTCCTTTCTAAAGATGATTTGTGTGTTCCCTCTCTTTTTCCGAAGGCAGGTAACACGCCACTGCACTTGGCTTGCCAAAACAGTCATTCCCAAAGTGTTCGGGTTCTACTGCTTGGAGGTTCTCGACCAGATATCAAAAACAATGTAAGTGATACTGAAAAAAGATATATGGCAAATTGGAGGAAAAGTCAAAAACATCTAGGTAGACAAAAATAAGGCAAACATCTATTAAGACCTTTCAGAATGGATATAGATGGCAGCGTTAACTTCATGAATCAGCCACATTTTTTAAGGTTGATTTGAAGCAAGTTGGTCTCATTTGTTCTTGGAATAGCAGGAATCACATTCATGGTTTTTAACTTTTTGAGAATTGTGTAGAATATGTGGACCTCTTCATTTTTTTGATTAAACCAATCTGCTCAGAGGCTCCACTATTTATGAAAGCTAAGTAAAATGGTGTTAGTGCCACGTTCTATGCTGCATGAAACTTTATCTGAAAATTGGATGGAAAAATCTGAGCCAGTAGAAAGAAGCTGAGCTGGACATATTTCATAATGCTTTATTCTGTGGCAATGATTCTCTGTATCACATTTGAACTGCTACAGAAAACAAGTTTGTTTCAGTGTATGAATTTGCTGGGGGTTTAAAATGTACTACAATTTAGCTGAAAAATTATTATGTTCCCAAAACTAGTGACTGTCCAAAACTGGTTTGCACCAAATCCAGAAAGAGTACTTATAAGTAAAGGACTTCAGATTCATAGTCTACAAGTATTACCTTGCATAAGCAAAATCCTGTTGTTGAACCACACCATCGGAATCACCAACCACCTGGGGTCTCTGTGGGAAAAGCCCGTTAAGAACAACTCCATGTCATCAGTTAGATGTCTATTTTAATATGGTAGACATATTAGACCAGCTTAATGTGGCAGATATCACGGACAAGCATTCGTACTGTGACTTTCATTTCTTTCTGTTTTTAGGCAGGAGACACCTGTTTGCATGTCACAGCTCGTTATAATCACTTGCCCATCATTAGGGTACTCCTCAGTGCTTTCTGCTCAGTCCATGAAAAGAATCAGGTCAGTGCATGAACTTCATTGTCACTATGCCCCATTTTCTGTAAGGCTTTCCAGTATAAACTCTCTGTAATAGTGGCTGTTGTGCCTGGTAGAAGGCAATTTAAATAATTCCCTTTTAAAAGTAGTGTTTTGCTACGTCACTGGTATTCTTTTAGTACAGGGGTGCCCAAAATCTGGCCTTGGGGCCACTTGCGGCCCTCGAGACCTCTCAATGCAGCCCTCAGGGAACCCCCAGTCTCCAATGAACCTCTGGCCCTCTGGAGTTTTGTTGGAGCCCACACTGGCCCGACACAACTGCTCTCAGTGTGAGGGCAATTGTTTGACGTCTCACGTGAGCTGTGAATGAGGGTTCTCTCCACTGCTTGTTGTTTCACATCTGTGATGCAGTAGCAGCAGCAAAGGAAAGGCCAGCTTTGCTTTGTGCAGAGCCTTTTATAGGCCTTGAGCTATTGCAAGACCTTCAGTCATTCATATAAGGTCCATCTTTAATATAATCATTTATGTAAACTTATGTAAATCTATTCAAATTTTAAATGTAAATTAGTTCTTTTTTTCCCCGGCCCCCGACACAGTGTCAGAGAGACCATGACGCCCTCCTGCTAAAAACTTTGGACACCCCTGTTTTAGTATATAGGTGGCCTTACAGAAATGGTGTATCCTTCATGTTCTCATACCATTACATTTATTACTTGCATAATTTTTTAGAATGTTTTTCCATCTGTGAAGAGAAAGTTTTACAGCAACATGGATTGAAAATGTACTTAGAAATTAATCCAGTAAATTAGCTTTATACTGCTAATTTACATACAGCTTTGTTTTGAAACAAATCACCAGCTAATCCGCTATGACACATTCTAGCTAGGTAGTATATAAGCAGTGAGAAAGAATTGCAATGGCCTTACCAGGACTTGCTGCACCAGCCATAAGGGCTTATGATAATGAACCACAGTGCTATGCTGGTCCTACAGACTTGCAAAATAGAGTTGGGATGGTGTAACGTACAGCCTACAGACAGTATTCCTTACTTGCAGACTCAGACCTAGGCAGAATTCTGTGGAGTTACTGCTTTTAAATACTTTGGTTTCATTTGCAGCAGGAATGGGGGGGGGGGATGGAACAAAACTTTGTGAGAGGTGCAGTACCAAATTGCTGAATTCAGAAGTTCAACTTCTTTCTAATTATGAGCATTAAAATGGTAAATCAACCAGTCCACCTTTTTATCACTGATACAGTATTTTATTTCACTGAATATGGTGTGGAGGTCTCTTGAGAAATGCCGGTATGTTCATAACTAGGATTTTGCTTGCATTTCAGGGCAGTATTGGACTAAAATGCTTCCCTCCCCTCCCAAATACAGTAACTTATTATTGGGGCTTTTAGTGAGTGTGATGATAAATAAATTCAGATGGTCTTTTTTAAAGCTGTTCAGTTTCACCTGTTCATCTGTCTTCCTGCTATACAAGGTGGGGCACTGGCTGAGAACCCCTGCCCATCAGAGGGCCCACCTGGCTGATCTGGCCTCTGAATCCCTGATACCAGTGGCAGCAGCCAGTGTACCATTTGGAGGCTCCATGGGGGAATCCAGTGCAGGGCTTTGCCACAAGACCCACTCAGCCTCGTGCTGTCACTGATGGAAGCTCATTTGTTCTAAATCAAGTAGAACTGGATTGTCCTGCTAGTGGGCAACCAGGATTTTTGCAGCATGTTCAACAAGCATTATGAGTAATTTCCACTGGAACCCTTTGGAGTATCTGGCTCCACCCAATTCCTACTGCATGGTAATTATACAATTGAACACATGTTAGGGAAAAACCTCAGTGCTACCTGAACATGGAAAAACAAAAGGCACATTTCACATGCCTTCATGAGTGACACGGGATAGGCTGTATGTGCAAGTGCAAGATGGTTCCATGCAACTTGAATTTTGCTTTTCTGACTTTTAGGCTGGTGATACAGCACTTCATGTAGCTGCTGCACTTAATCATAAGAAAGTGGTCAAACTGTTGTTAGAAGCAGGAGCTGATGGGACAGTAGTTAATAACGTAAGCATTGAAGTCTGTTTTCTTATTTCTTATTGCTTATTTTCTGCCAGAACATTGGCTGAAATGGTAGCTTTGACTGTCTAATTATATGCATTAAAATCGTATTTTCTATGTATTTTTGATACATGAATTCATCCTTTTTTGCTGTTTTATGGCTGCAGTTGGAGACACATTTACTAGGGTGTAAGTCTCAGTGAAATCAATTGGATTTACTTCTGAGTAGATGTGCGTAGGATTGTAAGCTTTTCTTCTGTAATAAAACTTGCTTATCAATGGGAGGGCAAATACAGTATCATAGTAGCTATTAACCTGTTAATGTCTTGGAAGAGAATCGTGTAGCCTTTTCTGTTGCAGGCTGGTCAGACTCCACTAGAAGTTGCCAGGGAGCATGATAATCCTGAGGTTGCTCTTCTGCTCACCAAGGCCCCACAGGTATGGAGTTCATTGGTGATTGATTCAGAACCATCATCTCATGAAAGTATTCTGGAATAAATGTCCTACACATAAATGAAGCTGGTGGTGTGTTCCAGATGTTGTAAAGATGGGTTTGTTGATGCTCATCCTAAAATGCACAGAAACTGGAGCTAGAGATGTTGCTTTGATTTTAAAAATACAGAACCCCATCAGCATTCGGCTTAGGTGTTCTGTAGGCTTTAGAGCAGCAAGTTTGAACATTGTATTCTCTGTCCATTGTAGAATTTTATCTTGTTGCTGCTTTCCTCTGGTTTGGCTAATATTTTAATTCCTTCCTGCCATCTGACCAGGATGACTGGGTCAGGAGACTGGTATTAATTAGAGCTGTTGCCTTATGCAGATTTCACGCTTTAATCGTGGAAGAAGCATCAGGAGGAAGAGAGAGAGGCTCAAAGAGGAAAGGCGAGCTCAGTCTGTGCCAAGGGATGACGTGGTTCAAAGCAAGGTACAGCCAGATTTTAACCGTCTTTCCATACTTCGAAGGCTAGGAATGTGGTCTGATTATAGCAAAAGCCCTCCACCTCTTGAAAGTATTTGAACCTGCTGTGGGAACTTCACCTTCTGTGTTGCTATGTTGTAGGCAGTTGCTGAAAAGCCCCCTAACTAACCCTTGTTGCTAAGGGATAGATCTGGGACAGATGCTAACCTGGATGGGACACTGGGACAATAGGCTCAAACGGAGACTGTACTGGGTAAACTGGGACATTGGTCACCCTACCTATGCTGCTCCTTCAGTAGTTGTTGGCCTTCTGTGGTTTTAGGATTCATACAACTTCATGATCAGAACTCTCAGGGAGGAAAAGTCTAAATCCATTTTATCCTTGCTTGCGTGTGCTTTGTTTTGAAACAGGGCAGTGCCTCAGCTGCTGATGACACTCACAGCAGTGACCAGGCTCCTCAAGGAAGAGGTAACTTGAAAGATGGAGCACAACCACCTTTGTCAGAGTCCAAAGGAAGGAAGAATAAAAAGAAGAAACCAAGAGAAAAGGTACTGGCAGATGTGAAGAGACAGGGAGGATAGTCTTGGTTCAGGGAGTGTTCCTCCCCTCTTTCTTCATGGCTTTTCACTTGTACCCTGCTGCTGCTGGTACACAGGGCTATTTTAAAGAACTACACAATTAACTATGAATTCATATATCGTCTTAAAATGGAGACTTAGTGAATTATCTGTGAAATTTGTACGGCTATGAGAAATGTAGAATGTTTCAGAATCTGCACATTTAGGGTGCAATCCTAACCAACTTTTTCCAGCACTGACCTAGCCAACAAACATGCCCTTACCTTAAGGAGGCCACCTTAACTGCCTCCCCATTGCTGGATGCAGCGTACACCACACTGGCACAGCTATGTCAGTGCTGGAAAGTTGGTTAGGATTGCGCCCTTAACACATTAAATTAGACCTTGATACGAAAGACAAAATTACAGAGCATCTTGTATGCTAATGAAGTGCCTGTGTGTATTTCAATCAGATTTCAGCACTCTCTGATCCTGCGTCACCAACTGACCAGCAGATGCCTCCTGGAACACAGCAGAACTTGCCAAAACACAGAAGTAAACGCCGTTGTGCGTCTCCACCGCCTCCCCATGAATTCAGAGCCTATCAATTGTATACACTTTACCGTGGAAAGAATGGAAAAATCATGCAGGTAAAAACAAAAACTTGCAGGTTGGAAAATCAGATCAAACGGAAAATCAGATCAAACAGAAAATGCCTAGGGTGACTCTTGGAAAAAATAAAACAGGAAGGAATTTTCAGTATTTTCAAGAACGTGATGTACGTTATAGCCTCAATAATTTGTATGCAATGATATGGACTCTTGCCTTTGTGGTTTAATGGACTGGATTGGTGAATTATTGTCTAGTTGTAACCACAGTGGACAGTAATGCTCAAGAATAATCAGAAACCGCTGCTACCTACTTTGGAACACTTTCATTTATTTTTAGCTGCTTTAGAAGGCACCGATGTCTGTTCTTGAGAGCTTATATTTTCAATGAGAAATCAGTAATATTTATACTTTTTTGGATTCTGTCTAACCTGAGAGATGATGGGTTATTGATGTTTGGTGGCACAGCTTTAATAAGGCATCACAGAGGCCAGATCATAACTGCTTGACCTCAGACAGAGCATTCAGATAACCTTCAGTCTGAATGATGTGGTTCTTCTATAAATTCATTTATAGAAGAACAAATATTTCTGAAAACTTATCAAGTGAATTCCTTGTTAAATTAGGCTGCACTCTTGATTTAAAAAAAAAAATTTAACATGTTGCACCATTTCCCTCACTGAATACAGATTGTACCCTGTATGAAGCACATTTATATAGTGCTTTCTGAGCGTGAAAAGTGCTTCACATGTGTTATTTTCATATAATCTTTCTAACAACCCTAAAGGGAAGTAAGTATTAATTAGTTTCATATTGCAGATGAAGACAACTGAGGCTGACTTTGTGGCAGAGGCAAGCTTCAGAATGGAGAAGTCCTAATTTATAGCAGCCACTATAGGCCAAGGTTCACCCATTTATTTACAGGTCCAGTTGGTGCTTTTGTACATACAATCTGTATATTGGTTGTTTTCTTCCTATAAAAAGTGTAGAGTATAAAGAAAGTATAAAGGGAATAATGGAGAATGTTTGCTTTGGTTGCCTTTGCTGTATATTTAGCAGGTTAATTATTAAGATGTACTTGACTTGCAAAAGAAATGTGTCATCACAATTGTTCATGTTTTCACAGGCACCAATAAATGGATGCCGTTGTGAGCCACTGATAAATAAAGTGGAGAATCACCTGGCAGCTGCTGTGGAAGAAATAAAAGCTGAGATTGTTACAGTGCAGGATAAGATGAATAGCAAACTAGGACAGGTGGAAAACAAAACTCAACATCAGGTAAGGACACATACCAGAGATGAGGCATTTCTGTAAATATCAGAAGCAGAATTATAAAATATGTAGGGCTGAGAATACAGACATTTTCCTTGCTTGCTGAAAGTAAATTGATAAATCTTATTTGCTGTCTTACAGCCCAATCCTAACCACACTTTCCCGGGAGTAAGCACCATGGACTCTAATGACACTTACTTCTGAGTAGACAGGCATAGGATTGGGCTGCCACTCACTAGACTTATGTGCACAACCAACTGAAATAATTGCAGTGTGTGACATTTTTTAAAAATTGAAACAAATTTTTTTTATGCACTTTTAAAAATAAATGTCCTTCTCAGATGCTCTGTTTGAATCTAGATCTATTTTGGTCTAGTTCCTGTGATTAGTAAATTGCAAGAAGAGGTTGGGAGACGGGGAGATTTGCTAAGTAACAGTATTTGATAATTTATGCACTGATGTCATTTCTGCTAAACTCTTCTCTCACAGCTCCGTGTTTTAGACAAACTGATGGCTGAGAGGCTGTCCGCGGAAAGAACAGAGTGCCTTCACCGCCTTCAGCAGCATGCTGAGTTGGAAAAAAATGAAGGGGAGAAACGCCAGGTAGGTTAATCCATAAATGCTCCATGTAGTGAGCATGTGAAATAAGAGATTTGCACATTTTCATTAAGATGCACAGCAAAGCCATAGTACTTATACCACAAAGTTAACTAACATTTTAAAAATATGTATGAAAATATATTGAAAAGCATTTTGATTTTTAGTTTTCTCCAACTAATGGTATAGTTGGAGATATGGACAAAGCTTCCTCTGGAGGAAGGAAATCTAAATATTGTAGATAGTATTCTAAAGATTTTGTCTTGAAAGAAATTTTTCAGCATCCAAAATCAGATTTACTGCTGGAAAGTACTTCTGAAAGACTTACTTCCCAGTCCTGTTTGGATGCTGTGCTAATGCCACACAGATGCAAGTAATAAAACAGGCTGCAAGATTATTCTGACCTGCATTTAGCAACTGGGAACTAGCATTGATGCAGCTGCCCTCTGATTTGGTTGTGGATTTTTCTTGCAGATTTCATTGGTGGGGGAACTGAAAGCTTGGTGCATGCTAAAAATTCAGAACCTGGAATTGAAACTTTCTGGAGATTCTCGGTCTTCAAGACCAAAATCCACTTTGTCTACATGTGAATCACTCACTGAAACGTTGGATACAGAGAATCTTCCTAGTACCAAGGACTGTAAAACCAGCCAGAGCCCACCACAGTCAGATGCTTCACAACAGCAATCTAGCATTGCTCTTCAGAATAGTCTGTCGGAAGATATTGGAAGGAGCAGAGTGCCAAATACAGAACAGAGCTTTGGGAAGCAATATTTCGTTGTTCAACAACCCAGTATATCAGGTATTTTTGTTGGTGGTGTGGTTTTGTGGGGGGGAAGCAGGTAGATAGGTTAGTGTGCTGTAGTAAAAATAACAGAATCCTGTTATTCTGTTATTCTGTTAACAGAACAAAATGGTCAAACTGAATTCAAGTTGTATGTTTCCCCTTTGATAATAGCTAATGTCCTTTTTGCCATCATATCCTCTTCTGCATCAAGCAGAAGTGGGGGAGAGAATTAGTGCTTGTCTCTGTTGTTGTTGTTGTTGTTGTTCAGTCATATCCAACTATCATGGACCACAACATGCAAGGCCCTGCTGTCTACTACTAACATCCAGAGTTTGTCCAAATTCATGTTCATTGCCTCAGTGACACTGTCTAACCATCTATCCTCTGCCATCCCCTTCTCCTTTTGCCTTCAATTTTTCCCAGCATTAGGGTCTTTTCTAAAGAGTCCTCCTTTTTCATGAGATGACCTTCTCATGAGATGATGTCTCTAGGAGTTGCTAATAGTAGATATTGGTACACACTGTTTTCAGTGTGAGGTAGTGTAGTGGCAATTGAGAGAATGATGTATGGTCTGGAGAGTCCGGAAAATAGGAGACAAAACCCAAAGCTGCTGGTGAAAAAAGTTATAAAATTATTTGCCTAATGCAGTGTAAAGAAATTACATCTTGTTCCAATGCAATATGATCTTCCGCCATTATTTGTGTGAAATCTTTTTGTCTTCAAGGAAGCACTAGGTTTTCTTGATAGCCTGGTTCATTTATTAACTGTTGTTGGTACAAACCAAAATTTCCAATACTCAGACAAAATAGGAAGCTTTAAATGTCCTCCTTGCACATGCAAAGAAGAGAGGGAAAGCATTTTGAAGCAAAGGCTTACAGTGATGTGTTTGTAATAAACAACCGTGGCTGTGGTAGGAATGTGTCTTAAATAGTTTTAATAGGCAACGCTACCCATAAACAATTTGCCTTGTTCTTTTAGTGTCAGTAAATCTGTCTCTGCCAGCCTACCTAAAAACTGAGTCCCTGCATACTATTTGGGAATAATTTGTCTACTGAGCGTTAATGTGAACTGGAGCACCTCACGATTCTTCTGTGGTTGGTTACTGTACACTTGATGACTGACAGTTGCTCTCTTGAGAAGCATTTCAGTTGAAGTGATTTGGCTGGTTCTCTGCATGATAGCGTTCACAGACAGGCTTCACTTGATGTTGTAATCATCTAGTGGTCAATTCGTATGTGTGAGTCAACTCTCTGTAATGAGGGCGCCTGTCTCTTTCTTTCCAAACACTGTGCATTGAACAGCGACGCATAACGGTTGTTTCCATGTTTGTATTTACAGGGATGGAGCAGCTGTTAGTTGGTGCTGGACCAAATCCTTCAGCTCCATCTCCTCAAGTTGTTCGGCCCAAGGACAAAGCGAGTTTCAGCAGACTGCAACAAGAACTGCCACTGCCAGAATCCTCCGGTTCCAAATTGAGGCATGTTAAGGTGCAAACCGTTTCACAGGCCTCTGCTGAATGTACAAAGAGAGAGTCACAGAGTGAGTGCTTCAGAGACAGAGGAACTCAGACCAAGAAATCTAGCAGGAGTGGTCAGGCGAAGCACCGGCCTCACCAACATGCGGTAACTCAGCCTGCGCAGCAGCCGCAGCTTCCTGCCCCTGGAGGAAAGGAGGCCACCCCTCAGCCGGCAGGCACTTCTCAAGCTCTGGAAATCACACAGTACTTCTTTGAGGCTGTTTCCAGTCAGATGGAGAAGTGGTATGAAAGAAAGATCGAAGAAGCGCGGACTCAAGCTGACCACAAAGCCCAGGCCGATAAAGCAACCCTCAAAGAACATATTAGAAGTTTAGAAGAGGAATTGTATAAGCTAAGGACTAAACTGCAGAAAGGAACTTAGCATCACTCGTGGGAGGTACAGAGAAACGGATCTTTTCACAAACAGCAATTAAGCTAATTTTGGGGATGTACTGGCTCTCTCCCACCTTTTGGATTTGGGACTTTTCCCCGTGACAATTTTGTTCATGCAATAATTGGGAAATTGTTGCAAGGGAGGCCATATTTCTCAAAGTAACACTATACTTTATTTTTTCCTTGCTGGAAAAAGTATTTCTTTTAATCCCTGTGTAGTGAGTGTGCCAGTTGTGACCGTAATTCTATGTAGAATGTGGTTATGTGATCTGTCGATATCACGAGGGATGAATGCCACAACTCCTGTTCCTTCTCCCCATAACCAACGCCTGTGCCATTTTTTGAATATTTTTTAAAGTTTTATATATTTTTTAAAACACTGTTTTGAAGCTGAGCATTCTCTTGCTGTACTATTTAAGCTCAGGAGTGCTCATGTTTAAAAAGAATAAACAAATAAGTGATCAACATTAGCAAGACTGCCTCTTCCTCATGCACAGCTATGCACTATCCTTTTATTGACCCCCAGTGCTCTTTAGTACTGATCAAGCTATACCCACTATGAATGGTTAAGTCTGTTTCGGGTGCATCTTCCTAAATGGATGGGGAATTGTGTGTGGAAACAGGAACTGTGTGTGTGATGCCTCCCCAGATAGTGTAGCCCTTCCTGCTCTCTGCTGCCTTTCCCAAAGTTGATTAGCATGTTTGTATTCATGGACAGTCGTGCGTAGTTTGAAATAATGTTTGATTTTAAAGTTTACTCTTGGGAAAAGCTGTCCTCTGAGTAAATCCCTGAAATACTAATACCAGATCCAGACCTAAAACAATGGTCAACTGATAAGTAGCCCCCTAGTGGTCATAGCACATTTTAATCAAGAAATGATAACAAGTTTGCTGGTTTTGCTCATACAGGGGGAAAAAAAGCTGAATGAGTGAGGCTTCATGCTTTAATGCAGGGGTGCTCACACTTTTTTGACTCGAGAGCTACTTTGAAACCCAGCAAGGCCCGGAGATCTACCAGAGTTTTTTTTACAATGTTCGCGCCATCATAACATATAACATTTATGTGTACAATGTATGTTGGTGTACCTTGAGCCCCACTGAGTATAACAGGACTTACTCCTGAGTAGACATGCCTAGGATTAGGCTGTGAGGCTGCAATTCTAGCCACACTTACCTGGGAGTAAGCCCCATTGAGTACAATGGGCCTTACTCCTGGCGTTTCCTCCCAGAGGCACCTGAAGGGGGGGTTGGCACTCCGCGATCTACTCATTTTGCCTCGTGATCTACCGGTAGATCGCGATCCACCTATTGAGCACCCCTGCTTTAATGCTATTTCTGTTTGCCTTTAGTATGCAAATGTGCACAGTTGCATGCAATTCTGCACTATGAAGCAGGGACTGCTAGATGGTAGCAACTTTATTAAGGAGTTGGAGCAGCAAAAGATGCTTTTAACCCACAGACCATTGTCTGTAGAATTGAGTGGCCCTAGATTCTATAGAAGTTAGTTATTTCTGCCCTGGAGTAAATCTTGTCTTGCACCATGTAAATGACATTCAGTAATGGACCTGGCCCCTATGCCGCCCCTTGCCAACACACCACCCCTCCGCAACATCCTCCCCGGGGGATACTTACCTTCACTGCGGAGCCTTGTGCAACTTTCTTCAGCACTCCAAAAGTCTTCTGAGACCTCCGGAGTGCCTTGAACAGGACATCCAGTTTCCCGACAGAAGTTGAAAGTACTGTTAAAGGTGCTCTGGAGGGCTCAGAAGGCTTTTGGAGTGCCAAGGAACCACAGTGTGTTCCGGAGTGTAGGCGGAGGTGCCACCGGTCCTGTGGTGGGTGGAGGTGGTGCTGCAGCTCCAGTGGGCCCTGCAGGTGCTGCACCTGGGGCTTTTTCCTGCCACCGACGCCATCCTTTCAGCACAAGCAATCTTCAAAACTGTATTAAGGCTGCAGTCCTGTCCACGCTTAGCCCACTGAACTCAATGAGATTTATTTCTGAGTAGACACTTGTCTGCTTGCACTGTAAGGTTTTGATTACTCTCCATTTGCTCTTGAGATTGGGCAGTTTGAGGGTTTTGCCCCAAATTTTTATTTTATTTATAAAAATTTTTTTGCTAATGTTTTTAAATGTTTGCTTGAGTGTTTTTGACTATAAAATGTCTTTGTAACAGTTTTCTGTTTATAAGTTGTGAGTACGTTCACTTTAGCAGGTAATGTTAGAGTATAATATAGGGAACATCTTCATTCTTTTTCTATTTAAAACCCCAATCCAGCCAAGATTTATGTATGTAAGCCGAGGTTTTTCTACTCTTTTTTTTTTTAAGTGCCACCTTTTGTAGGTACCAGTTTTGCAAGTATCATCAGAGACGGCAGCCAGATCCAGGAGTGGGTGGCTTGCCTCACAGCTGGGGCTTCACTCTGCACTCTCCTTACCCAAATGATACCTTTTAAAGAGCCAAGCAGCTGTACAACCACATCCTGCCCACTAAAGCACCAATGCCCCAGGCATCTCATCTCTAGAGCAGTTGGGCCATGTGGTCACCATGGCAGGGGCGGTCAAGTACTATCTGCCATACTGTGAAGTACTGCCGGTTAAAAAGCCATGGCATAAGCAGGTTTAAATATGTGTATCACTTGCTGGATTGGGAATAGCTGGCATAAATGGATTGTACCCTTTCATCCACCTATATTGCATTGCTTTGATTGGGATGCACTTCCCCATCTGTGTGTTCACACAACTATAGAGCTGGATTTGGATCAAAATGTACTGTTGTTCAAAACTGATTCCCTAACTATAGCTTCACCATTACCAAACAGCATATACATCGTGAACCGAGTCCTTGAAGAGGAGAGGTGGATGTCTTTGTAAAAGTACAGAAAGGTCTTTATACATTAAGTCTCATGTTTCTTAATTCAAATAGTCCACATTTTTTACATTCATAAATAAATGGTCTCTCAGTTCTTATGACTTGTACCCCTTTTTGGGTAAAATAGATTTAATTCCTTTATTGCATTCCAGAAATATATGAGCATTTAAAGTCAGCAATCTGGTGCACACTGAATTTGGGAATAACTTTTATAACAAAATGGTATTTGCGTAAACACGTATAGGATTGGACTGTAAATGTTACAAGGGTTGGACATAGTGTTATAGTGTATATATGTTACAGTGCTGCAATATCACAAGTGCAGTTTTTAAATATATCTAATATTTATTTTTTGATAACTCGCATTCTGAACATTCTAGTTGTACTCGATTGCTTTGAATCATGCCCTTTTCCTTCATTTGTAAACAAATGTGCCCCACAGAGTAAAATATCTCACATGTAGCACTAAGGGGTGTGTGTGCTGTGATCCTTGTGCATCTGGGTCCCTTGCAAATAATGGTATAGTCAGTTCAGATAGTACTGATAGCCTGTTGGGGGAAAAGACACTGCATCTAACTGGTTTACTGCCACTCAGCATATGATCTGTGAGTGAATATTTGCATAAAGATTGTCCGACAACAGTGACAGATGCACAACCCATTGCTATGCACTAGGAGCTTTCAGTCAGGGTGCAGTCCAAGAAGTAAGAGATATACAAATTGCATTCAAATCAAAAGGACACTTAAGTGACCCATACAATTTCAAGTGCATCTCTGGGGCTTTTTGGTACACCATTGCATTCACTTTATACAGTAGGGAGGAAAGGTGTATATGCAAACGAGTGTGCACATGGATTTGCTTTAGCCATTACAATGAGCAGGGAAAACTTGCTGGAGTAAGTAACATGGCCTTTAGAACAGGGCCAGCGCACTGCCACCTCCATCGCTCAAGTCTCAGCCTAACACACAGGTAAGCTAAACATTTATTGTACTCCTTTGCAAAGATGTTGAAGCTATACTGTATAAAATTCAAAACTAGGAACAACTTTAATCAGGAGAAAAATAATCCTAAATACTATATACAGGTTGAGTCTCATGATTCGCAAGGGTTCCGTTCCAAGAACTCAGGTGGATAGCAGAAAACGCACTGGTGATTTGAAACAGCCTTGCTGACCTTCTGAAATGCACACAGAGACAGTCTCTCCAGGTGCTTAGGCTTCACTAGGAGGCAGCAATCCCTCCCTTCACCAGGAGACCCAGTGAGGGGTAAGAATGGAGAAGGTGATAATTGCTGCCATTTAGCCTTCTTTCACATGCTCAGGGGGAAGGGAGATGTGAATCCTGCAGAGAGAATTATTGATGGTCAGCTGGCTGCCCTCTTTGGCATTATTAAATGACTGATTTCCTTTCATTTAAAGGGCCCTTCTCATCAGCTTTGAGATAGAAAAATCTGTGGCTACTTGGGTTATACCTGTAATCACTTGTATGACTGTCTCTTTACAACAGTAAAAAGCAGTTTTTAAAACTGATTTTAAAGGGATGCATTTTTCCCCCTCTCCAGGGATCAGCACATTTTCTCATTTGCAGGGGCCATTCATGTTGAGTCAAATCCGTGTATAACAAATCTGTGTACAACAAGGCTGGACCTGTTCTCTTGTAATAGATGTGCATTATAGAAAAAGGTGTTGCAAGTCTGAGCTACTGTTGCAGATAAAAACTGTGATCTAATTTGGCAAACCAGCTAATTTTACATTTTTGTGTATCTTATTTTCAATTCCCCCAGTACTAGGCCCCAACCCAGAGAAAGCTGAGTGCCAGCTGCTGCACCAAAGGTTCTCACTCCATCTCCATCCTCACCCATGCTGGAAAGGCTATCAGGACTATTGATAGGCATTGAGGCTGGCTCAATGAGAGTGCTATCCACTCCCCCCCCCATGAGATGCTTAACTATATACCCCCAGGGACTGGATGTCGATTTCTGTGTGCGCTGTCCAAACTGCCTTTTATACTTGGTGAAGAAGAGAGTTGTCAGCTGGAATCTATTTCCACTTGTTGGTTGTGGGTAGAATTGCTTAGAGCAACTGTTGAAATACAGAATGAAAGGCCCCGATTTTCAAGGTGCTTCCTTATTCTTGTGTACCATTTAAAATCGGTATTCTAGTACAGGGGTGCCCAAAACCCGGCCCTGGGGCAACTTGTGGCCCTCAGGGAGCCCCTAGTCTCCAATGAGCCTCTGGCCCTCCGGAGATTTGTTGGAGCCCACACTGGCGCAACGCAACTGCTCTCAGCGTGAGGCCAACTGTTTGGTCTCTCGAGTGAGCTGTGGGATGAGGGCTCCCTCCACTGCTTGTTGTTTCACATCTGTGATGCAGTAGCAGCAGCAAAGGAAAGGCCAGCCTTGCTTTGTGCAAGGCCTTTTATAGGCCTTGAGCTATTGCAAGACTTTCATATAAGTTCATCTTTAATATATTCATTTATGTAAATTTATTCAAATTTGAAATGTAAACTAATTTGGCCCCCAACACGGTGTCAGAGAGATGATGTGGCCCTCCTGCCAAAAACTTTGGACACCCCTGTTCTAGTATAGGGAAGGATAGTAGGGGGAACCTTCATTTTACATGACTATACGCAATACAGGTTTAATTGTACAACATGCACTAATGGTGTGTCAAAAACAGGATGCTGCAACTTGCTTCAAGCTTTTAAACGATGTGTGTGGTTCAATGCCCTACAGGTTTATTCAGAAGTTAGTCTCAATGCCTTAATAGTATTTACTTCCCCAGGACCTGTTCTTAGGATTGCAGCCTAGTATTTTCTCCCATTTGCTCCTAACGGTCTTGGCTATAAAGCACAACCTAGGACAATCTAGGACAACCTCCCTATGCCTTGGCTAGGACAACTTCCCTATGCCTTCATAGGTATGTACTAAAAGAGACTTGCGCTAGGAGAACAAACTTTGATTGCTATTATGTTAGATTATGTTAGTACTTTTTCTTCTCTAACTGCCTCTGGGACATTCATTAGAACATTTAGGGTACAATCCTAACCCACTTTCCAGCACTGACATAAGGGCCATGCAGCTGCAAGGTAAGGGAACAAGCATTTCCTTATTTTGAGGAGGCCTCTGTGAGTGCCACTCAACTGCAGGATACAGCTCACTTCCCATTGGCACTGCTATGCCAGTGCTGGAAAGTTGGTTAGGATTTGAGCCTTAGTCTCTCATCCTCTACTGGAGCTTTCCCAGTATCTAGCTGTCCTGAATTGCAATGGATAGCAAATATCAATTCTAATGCAATTGCTTTTTAAAAAAAAATTGTTGCAGCAGAGTGTCACTTCAAAAATTCTTCTGATAGAAAGACCACTGTTACTTGCTAAGAAAAATATATACCCAGAATGTAGGCTAGTGCAATCACCTGGAGACTTTGTTCCTTTGCCTAAATTGCTCTCTCCAGGTCCTGTATTACATGACCATTCTTCTTCATGATCTCTGTGGAGTTCTGTGCACTTCCAGAGCCTCTTGGAACATCCTCCCTGGGTAGTCCCGGGAATGACTGTATACCTCAAGCTTGGGTAAATGCTCAGTCTCTCAATTCACTGTCAACTATATTGTGAGGAACAGTTCTGCCTTGTCTTTTTTCTCTCACTGCTCTGAAATAAAGACATTTTAACTCTGGTTTTGTGTTATCACTTACTGCCAGTTTTCATTAGATTTTTGAAAAAGAGAGAGCACCTCTGCTATGGAGCAACCCCCCCCCCCAGCTGATTTAGGGCGCAATCCTAACCGCTTATGTCAGTACTTTCTAGCACTGGCATAGCGGTGCCAATGGGACGTGCTGCATCCTGCAGTTGGGTGTCACTCATGGAGACCATTACGTCACTCACATTATCCATTATCGATAATTATCAACTCCTTATGTGAGTCACGTATCCATTAACCCCACATGGGTTAGGATTGCGCCCTTAATTATCCATGGGTTTCAGTATACACAGGTCTGGGAATGGACGCCCTGCAGATACTGATGTTGAGCTGTAACTGATGAGAAAACAAAGACTGTGCCCATAAAGCTCTGGTGACCTAGTGGTCCCAGTAGTTCCCCAGGTGTTGTCAACATGTTCCAAGCAGAAATCCAGAAGAAAATTAAGGCTACAATTCTATATACACTTACCTCAGAGTAAGTTCCACTGAATTCAATAGGACTTACTTCTGATTAGACATACATAGGATTGTACTGTAAGGCAATCAACTTGTCCTTATCTGTTAGTATGTATGAATAATACTTGGTTGTAAATAACAAGTTCTGTAATATAACAATTAAATGATTGTTTACAGGCTAATGTAATTAGCCTTTGTGTACAGGTAATGATGTTTACAGGCTCAGTTCACATTTTTGAGGTAATACAGTTCACTTTTGCATTTTTGATATTTATAGCTTTCCACAGTTTTTTTCTTATGTGCTTCTTCTTGCCACAGCTCAGTCTCTGAATACATTCAGCCTTTCCAACCTCTTGCACTGCTGTCTACCCTGTCTGACTTTTCTTACTGATTCCTAGGAAGTTCAGGCCAAAATCACCATTGGGCTCCTTGAGGGTTTCTCCAAATCTAATGTCAGCTTAGAGAGCTATGTTTAAAAACAAACCCTGTATTGACAGTCAGTGAGTGAACAAAGCTAGGAGTTTGCCAGTTTTAGTGTTCTTTCAAGTTCTTGAAGCTGCATGTTGCCCTGAGTGATCATCATTCTAATTGCATCCTGTAAAGCAGAAATGGTATGTTCAGTACACACCTACATGACAATAAGCATTCATATACATACAACATAAGCTGTAATTCCATGTTTATTTTGATGGGCCAAACATTCAGCCTATGAAATGCATAGTTGTACAGTCAGATTGCCTCATATGTGCATTTCACTAGAGTGAATTCAAGTACAGGCGTCCCTCTGTATCAGCAGAGAATAAGTTTCTGGTGTGTCCCGCAGATACTGGAAACTGAAGATAAGGCGGAACCCTATCTCTGCATCCCCCTGTGCCCATTACTTTTGTTTATGTGGGTTGCATTCGCACAAAGCGATAAGGTGTCCTGGTTGAACATATAAGCAAAAAGCTTATAGCCAGGCAAGCAGCTTGCAGCCTAGAAGGGAGACTTGGCAACCCCCATTCTGGGTCAAAAAGACAAATATTCCAAATATATTTTGTCTGGTCCTCTTGCATGTTAAATGCAACAGAACAAAACTAATCATTATTTTCCAATTTTGTTTTGAACAGTCTCTTTGAAATTCTTGGTTCAGACAGGAATCGTAATCAAGTTAGCAGAACCGCATGGGCCTGTGGACGACTGTTTCTCACCTCTTCTGTAGCATCTTTATTTCTTTTGAATTCTGCTCTTGCCCAGTCTCTCAGGTAATGACGATCGGCTTCATGAGGTACCTGACGAATAGCTCGCAGAATTTTCCTGTACAACTGAAGAACCTGCTGCCTTCTCATGAACTGCAATATATTAAAGAGGATGGACTATTATGACCTTTTGTCTCAGGAAGATTTTTGTAGGAATATGAACCTGACATACATAGGTCTGGTCTAGAGGGTAGAGCCTCCGTCTGCCTGAAGATAACATCCACAAGGTCGCCAGTTTGAGGCCACCGGCACCGTGCGACCTTGAAGCAGCTGACAAGCTGAGCCGAGCTATTCCATCTGCTCTGAGCGTGGGAGGGTGGAGGCCAGAATGTGAAGCCAGATCGGAACGAAACACCTTGAATGTAGTGGTTCTTGAAAGAAAGAACCTTCTTTCAATTGTAAAAATCCCTATTTAATAAGGGATTTAAATAAAAGCCTGCCTATGTAATCCGCCTTGAATAAAGTCTTGAATAAAGACCAAGAAAGGCGGTATATAAATACCTGTTATTGTTATTATTATTATTATTATACTTCGTGAGACCACTAGTCTTATCTAACCCACATTGTCTATGCTGACAGGTACCGGCTCGCACAAATGCCCACCTTGTATACTATGAGGGGAAAAATGTTCCTGTAAAAATAGCTTAAAATGTCTCTTTTTCACTTAGGGCCGAATGCTGGCAGATATGATACCATATTCACAAGTAAATTCAAGGTTTTTGAAAACTCTTCCATGTGGACATCTTCACCACAGCATTCCCCAGTTTCCATTCACTTGAGAATTAACTTGTCATTCCCTGCATGTGCCTGATCTCGTCTGATCTTGGAAGCTAAGCAGGGTCAGGCCTGGTTAGTACTTGGATGGGAGACCACCTGGGAATACTGGGTGCTGTAGGCTTATACCATAGTCTTTCGAGACTGAAGGTTGCCAACCATTACCTGCTGCTAGGACACTTGGAGCTGGCACACAAGTGTTGGTGGCCTAAGGTAAATGTTTAACTGCCCAACTATTCTAAACAAACCCCCACTGCATATAAATCGATTTACTACACCAATATAGTTTCCATGCAAGTTAGCCCACTTGTAGAGCTGCTAGCACGTCAGTAGAGCAGTGGCACACCTGGTGTATTAACTTGGTGAGTGACTGGAATAACTCGCTATGGCTTTGAATGCTGTTGTGTGACTAGAATAGCTTGCTATGGCTCTAAATGTCATTATTATTATTTAAATAATAACGAAAGGGCAGATTCACAGGGTTAAGCGTGTTCATACGGGCACATGTAGAACACTTACACACACTCCTCTCTGCCACTGCCTACTTACAGGGTCAAAAGAGGACTGTAGCACGAACCAGCAACGTCACTCCATACATAAGCGGTTTTCAAACTCTCCAGGAGTTTGAAAACCACTCTAATCCTTGCAGGGACGGGGGGAGGCAGCAGGGGTGGGGAGATCGCACTGCTCAGGGGGCTGCAGGGGCTTGGGTATACTTACCAGAGCCTCCTGCAGTCTCCCAGGGGTGTGGGGAGCCCTGCATGACCTTCCGCAGGGCTCCCCGCAACATCGAAAGTGGAGTGAGGGGGCAGAGGCCAGGGCCCACAGGCTGAGGTGTTGTGACGGCCCAGTCTGAAAAGCTCTGCCATACAGGGTGACCAGATGTCCTCTTTTTTCCATGACATGTTCTTTTTTTTTAGCCTTGTGTCCTGGAAAAGAACTTAACATCCTTATCTTTGTGAGCAGGTCCCTGTAGGCAGCACAGAGCCTTCTTGTAATTAATAAATTAAATGTAATATAGTTTTAAATTCAATAATATAGTGTTTAAATTAACCACATGAACTCAAAATACATTTTTAGCTTTTATTGTGTCATGTCCTACATTTTTCTTGGCTGTCCTACATTGTGGGATGCCTTGTCCTCTTTCATGGTTATGACATCTGGTCAGCCTGACCCTGTAGCAGTGCTGGCCAAGCCCCTGGCCTCTAAGCTGCCATAAGGACATAAAAAGACCCCCGCTGGATCAGTCCAAAGACATATCTAGTCCAGCTTCCTGTATCTCTCAGTGGACCACCAGATGCCTCAGGGAGCACACAAATTATCTGCATCCTAGTGCCCTCCCTTGCATCTGGTATTGTGAGGGAGACTATTTCTAAAACCAGGAGGTTGCACATGCCCATCATGGCTTGTAACCTGTGATGAAGTTTTCTTCCAGAAACCTGTCCAATCCCCTTTTAAAGGCATCTAGGCCAGGTGCCATTGCAACATCCTGTGGTAAGGAGTTCCACAGACTAATCACATGCTGGGTAAAGAACTTTTGTCTGTCCTAACTCTCCCACCATTCTTTTAGTGGATGTCCCCCGTTCTGGAGTTGTGTGAGAGGGACAACAGCATCCCTCTATCTACCCCCTGCAAACCTGCATCCTGGTGCCACTCCTTTGCACCCGGCCTTCGGTGCTAGCCTACTTCTAAAACCAGGAGGTTGCATGTACCCATCACAGCTTGTAAACTGTGATGTACTTTTCTTCTAGAAATCTGTGGCAAGGAGTTCCACAGCCTAATTGTACGCTGGGTAAAGAAATATCTTCACTTCTCTGTTCTAACTCTCCTGCCACTCAATTTTAGCGGATGTCCCCTGGTTAGGGTGTTGTGTGAGAGGGAAACTTTCATGCCTCTATCCACCCCCTGCGAACCTGCATCCTGGTGCAACTCCTCTGCACTTGGCCTTCTCCTGTAACCTACTTCTAAAAGCAGGAGGCTGCGCTTACCCATCATGGCTTGTAAACTGTGATGGACTCTTCTTATAGAAATCTGCCCAGTCCCCACCTGAATCTGTCCATCGCTCAGTGGGCCCCCAGATGCCTGCGGGAGCACACAAGACACCTGCATCCTGGTGCCCTCCCTTGCATCTGGCATTCAGAGGGAGCCTCAGGAGGTTGCACATACCCATCATGGCTTGTAACCTGTGATGGACTTTCCTTCTAGAAGTCTGTTCAATTCCCTTTCAAAGGCATCTAGGCCAGGTGCCATTGCCACATCCTGTGGCCAGGAGTTCCACAGACTAATTACGGGCTGGTAACAGAAATATTTTCTTTTCTCTGCTGCTGGTGTTGTGTGAGAGGGAAAAGAACATCGCCCCCCCCACCCCCTGCATGCCTGGGTCCTCGTGCCCCCCCCCTTGCCCCTGGCCTGCCAAGCGCCCCTCTGCCTCCCGCCACGGCCTGCGCCCCAAGCAGCCAACGGAGCCTCCCCCTCGTGTCCCGCCCGGCAGCGCCCCGGAGACGGCTCCAGCGCCGCCAGCCAGCCAGCCCACCTGTCTCAGCGACAGCGCGGTCGGCGGGAGCCTGGAGGCCGCCATGGCGCACGCAGGCAGGCAGGCGCGCGCTCGCTTCCTGCTTCCTGCTCGCTCCGTTCGGGGCAGGAGCGAAGCAAAGCAGCCGCGCTCCCGCCTCTGGCAGCAAAGGGCTCTGCAGGTGGCCGGAGCAGGCGCCTCCGCATCGCCCGCCCGCCTTGTGGGCTGCAGGGCGCGCCCCTGGACCAGCCGCCCCCACGCGAGAGGCTGGGCGAAGGCTGCCTAGTGAGTGGGACACCGCGCTGGGGGGGGGGGGAGCTGTGTAGGGAAGCTGCTGAGGGCACTGCCTTCTGCACTTGCTCAGAGGTGCTCTTGCTTTCCCACCGGTTCCAGTAGAAACGCCCTTGTTCAGGAAAGCTAAGATGATTGCTGGGCTGGGGCACCTTCCTTATGAGGAAAGGCTACTTGGGCCTCTTCAGCCTAGAAAAGAGACGCCTGAGGGGGGACATGATTGAGACATACAAAATTATGCAGGGGAAGGATAAAGTGGATAGAGAGATGCTCTTTACACTCTCACATAACACCAGAACCAGGGGACATCCACTAAAATTGAGTGTTGGGCAGGTTAGGACAGACAAAAGAAAATATTTCTTTACTCAGCATGTGGTCGGTCTGTGGAACTCCTTGCCACAGGATGTGGTGCTGGCGTCTAGCCTAGACGCCTTTAAAAGGGGATTGGACAAGTTTCTGGAGGAAAAATCCATTATGGGTTACAAGCCATGATGCGTATGTGCAACCTCCTGATTTTAGAAATGGGCTATGTCAGATGCAAGCGAGGGCACCAGGATACAGGTCTCTTGTTATCAGGTGTACTCCCTGGGGCATTTGTTGGGCCGCTGTGAGATACAGGAAGCTGGACTAGATGGGCCTATGGCCTGATCCAGTGGGGCTGTTCTTATGTTCTTAGCTGGCAGCAGGGCTGAAGCGAGAGGTGAGCGTTGCCCACCCTGAGTCAGCACTTTGCCCACCTCCCATTTTTGGGTCTTTGACGTTTCCCCAGACTTCACCTTTCGTTTTGCACACCGGTATAGATACCCGTTGTTATTGCCCACCCTGGAAAAATAGTCGCCCGCCCACCTCTAGAATCTTGACCTCTAGGATCCTGCCTTCTGCACTTGCTCAGAGGTACTCTTGGTGCGGCACAGGTTCAAGTAGAAAAGCCCTCATTCAGAAAAAGTTTGCACAGGTGTTTGGACAGCCTTCTAATGCTGATGAACGCACTCATCAAATGCCCCTAAATGGCCATGTGAACTCTAAAATGCTGTACCTCTAGAAAATGCCATTTTCTTCTAGGCATAATAATAATGACCGTTCCACCTCTTGAAGCTAGTGGAGGGAATTCTTACAAAGCAGCAGGAAGAGGAGGAAGAAGATGGGAGCAGCTTCAGCATTGCCTCTTTCTGAGACTGGCTCTACAATTTTACTGTGGGGTAAGGAACAAGCTTCAACAACTTAGGGCGTAATCCTAACCAACCTTCCAGCACTGACATAGCTGTGCCAATGTGGCACGCACTGCAACCTGCAGTGGGAGGCAGTCAAGGGGCTCCTTCTCAAGGTAAGGGCATGTTTGTTATCTTACCTTGGGTCTGCATGGCTGCTATGTCAGTGCAGGAATATTGGTCAGGATTTCGCCCTTAGTCACAGTCCTTGGCCCAACCATTTTCAACCACTGTGCCGTGGCCAAGTGGTCCGCAGGTGTGCTGTGGGAATTTGGGGGGAGGTCATTAATTATTGAGCCAGTAGGTGATGTTAAACTCCCACTGGCAGCATGGTGTGCCTGTCGCAAACTTAAGGGGGTTTGGGGTACTTGGAGTTCTTGGTTCTCGAACCCTAAAGCCCTCAAGGCCCCTTGTTCAGTAGTACTGCCACCACCCTGTATGTGCCAGTGCCTCAGTCCAGGCACACTGAGACCCTCTAGGCTTAACTCTATCCCTTGCAGGCACTGAGCTCCTTCTCCAATTAAAGCTTCAGTTTTCAAGTTACTAGACCTCAATGAGCACTTGGTACCTTGCTGAACGGCTAGGCAGGATTCTGAACCTTTGTCCCCAACAGACAATGAAACAACTTAGTAAAATAGATTTTAGTTTATTAAGTACATAAGGTAGCAAATGCTAGCGGCATAAACATCTAGGATACATATCAGCAATAAAATAATAAAGCTAGCTGGCTATCTCTCAACTGGGCCAGTTATTCTTGTAGATCTTTTAGCTCCAGGCTACCTGTGAGGCCAGATGCCCATGTTGGACAATGGAGCTCCCATCATGCAGGATGTTGCACCCAAAACCTCTGTCCAAGAAGGGATACGGACACACCCCTTGCGCCCTCATTATTATACTTCTTATGCTAATAGTGCTGAGGTGACTTCATACTTGTTTAGACTGTCCAATCAGAAACTTTTGAGGACAGAACCTTCTCAGAGTGGGCCTGGCTGCTAGCCCTCTTAGTTCTTACCCCTCCCAACTGGAGATCCACAGCTGCATTTCAGCAGTTTGATAAGGCGCCTTTCTGTCTGCAAAGGTGCTACATTCCAATGGGTTGTAATTCTTGTTGTCTGTCCTTTCTGGCCAGCAAAGGAGAGACAAAGATCTTTGTTTACTCACATTCTTGCAGCTAGGAACTGCTAGCAGTTTCTCAGTTACTGACTTAGTTTGGTTCAGGCTTCACATGCTAACCAAGGCCTAACATGTACATATTCACGACAGTGCCATGACAATTTTAGTGACTTGTCAGTGTGCTGCAAGATGAAAAAGGTTGAAAATAGCTTCCTTGAGTCTTGCATCATCTGGTCAGATGAGCCTGTCAAGGTCTTATGGGTGAGAAATTTGGTTACACATCTCACAGAATTGCAAGGAACAACTTGAATCAGATTGCATATCTAACTTTTGGCCCACCCTGTAGAACTAGTAAACTTTGCAAGGATTGAAGCCCTTTCTTGCTCTCATGCAGTACAGTACAACAGAGGTTTGCCATTTGGTGTTTGGACATGTGGTAGCATTCATTTTAAAAAATCATTATCTATATTCATCAGAGGAAGTCTGTCCTCTGGTACTAGAGTGTGTCCCCCCCTTTTTTAAAGGTAACAGTTCAAAATAGTAGAACATTGTGTCTGATCTGCGGCATTGTACCTGCAACCTACCCAACTATACCCCCCCATTCAGAGGGCAGGTGACACAGGGCTTTCTCCCCCATCCCCCCACAAATGGCAAGTGATTACTGCAAACAGCTGCTGCTTGTTGTCTCATTCTTTATACTGTTCTTCCTCCAAGGATCTCAGGGTAGTGTACAGACTGACCACACTATCCGCAGGGATTCTGTTCCAGAACCCCTTGCAGATACAGGAATCTACAGATACTGAAATCCATATTTAAAGCCAAGAAAAAGGAGTACCAAAATCAGGGTTCTGACCTTTTCATGGCCAATCAGCAAAATAGTAGGAATTTCAATGCATTCTGGCATGAGCCTGGGTAAAGAAAGAAACCTGTGTGACCCTGATGTGGGTCTTTCACTGCTAAAAACAGCTCTACACTTAGAAACAGCATAGTTTGGCCACAAAAAGATAAAAACTTTGGATTTTGCTCTAGGTTTTTAAAGAGCTTTAAATGTGGGCTTCTGGTATCTGTTGGCATCTGTAGTGAATCAAATCTGCAGATGCTGGACCAGCAGATGTCACTCTCTGATTCTTTCCCTCCTTTTGTCCTCACAACAACCTTGTAATTAAGTGAGGCTGAGACAAAGACTGTCCCAAGGAAACTTCATGGCTGAGAACCTGGATCTTCCAGGACTTACCTGCTCTCTTGCTCTGTGCAAGAACAGCAGAAGGAATTGTGCTTGCTGTGGCACCAGAGACAGTGAACTAGTGAACAAGAGAAGGTGATGACTTATCCTGCCTCTGGACCAGTCATAGGAGCTGGCAGGAGCTGCTGCCGCCTCATTGCACTTCTCATTGCACTCTCTGGGTGGTGCAGTGGGGGGGGGGGAGAACTGGCACATTGCCCAGGGTGAACTACTGTTTCTACTTGGCAGTGCCATAGAGAGAATTGGGCCCAAGCCCCATGGGATCCACAGGAGGAGTGCAGAGGTGGCCGATTCATCCTGTCATTTACTTGCACTCTCCCATTTGGGCAATGCAGCAGTGAGGACTGAGCACAGCAAGCCCAATTTTTCCTGCTGTGGCCTCAGGGTAAACACATGGGCAGAGGCTCATACTCTCCAGATAATTCCAAAGAACTCAATCCTTCCCCCAGTGTCACTTAGAGAGTGTCTGCATGCAAGCAGAATCTGCCACTGTCTACTAGGTTGTTTTCTCAGCAGCATGATGGAGGAGACTGAGCTGACTTGAGATGGAATAGCAAAAGGGCCACTCCAAAAGCTAAATGTCTTTAAGAGCCTCCTGCACTTCTTTGGAGTAGTGGAGACGAAAAGGTTAACACCACATGCTTGGAAGCTGTCTCTTCAGAAATAGCAGGATGCTCAGCTTCCAAGTCCCTTTTTTACTACTCAGTGGTCAATAGTCAAGCTGATCTAGCAAACCTTTGCCAGGAGTTCAGCAATGCTGAGGGGTTTTAGCACAGCAGCCAGACACTCCTAGGAGAGGAGGAGACCACACAAAGAGTTGACCAATCTGGTTGTGAAACCAGTCATGGTTTAGGGAACAAGCTACAGTCTTGTGGTATATCCAAATCAAGGCCAAGTTAAATTATTTTAGATTGTATTTCCGCTTCAGTCATTCTGACCAAGAATGGACACAGCAGTTACAAATAGCAAAACATCTTTATTAGTAATCACAAATGATGCATAGTTTTTGCAATGGAAAAAGGGGCTGGAGAAAAATTAAAAAAACCAACAACAACAACAAAAAGAGTCCTGTGCATGCTTTTAGGATACCAAAATGCATGTCTAATATTGCCTTGGACAGAGGGCAAAACTTCACAGTGTAAAATGATAATGCAGAGTTTTTCATGTCATAAAAATACCCTTCTGGCATTATCAGACAACTAGCGACAGTTCATCAATATCTAACAGTTCAAGTATTCAAGTAGTTTGTGTGATTTTTGGCTGTGTAAATTCATTCCCTCCCCCCAAACACAGGGTCCACTCACATGGGTTAACCTAAAACCGACAAATATTTTCCTTATGGTTAAGTAATTCTAGTTGTGACTTCTTTCTCAGAAGCAAAACTAACTTCTTAATACTATAGAAATAAAGTCTTAAGAATCACTGATTTCTTAATGATATGGAAATACCAAATAAATCCTAGAATAAATTACTCAGACAGCAACGAAATGGAAAAAGTAGCTTTTCACTGTTTCCAGATACAGACAAGGATGTAAATAAACACAGTCTATGTAAATTCATCATGAATTGCATAGTCTCTGGCTTTGATGAGGGAGAATGCATGTTTTCAACGAGTGATTTCTGGCCCACTTGATCAGCAGCTTCAACTCAATGATGAGCTCTTGTCATTCACTGGCAACCAGATGTTCCCCTGGTCTGGTGAATTCTACAGACTGTCAGAAGCAGTCACCAATTCAAACCACTGCCTCAGAGCATCACTGAGAGTCTCTGGAAGGGCATTCACATCTCTAAGAATAATGTAGAAAGGAAAGGGAAATTCTTCCATGTAAGACCTAATTTCTGGCAATTCTCCTGGGCCTTTGAATATAGGCACTTTAATGTCCAAGATGGAATCCTGCAAATTAAAATGACAAAGCTGAGAACCCAGCATCAGAACCCGGCTACAAAAGTACCATATCTAGAGCATGGTGCATTGTCTAGATCTACAAAGACTGGGGCAGTTATCTCCCTGTCTTCATCTCCCTTCAAATCTCTCCCCCCAAAAGTATTTTCCTATCTAAAACCAATGCTGCCACCCAACCCCCTAGTTATATTAGTCCTCCAAGTTGATGGATTTGGTTTCTGAAGGAGCAAATAGTACCCTAAGCAAGCAGTGTAAGAATATCTATGGGAGATCAAAGTGAGATGTTCAAACCAAGGAAAAGAATAATTATACCACTGTTTAAGGGCTGTCATTGTTTAGATTACTTTCGATCTTCCATGCACTGGTCTATCAAACACATCCATAGTTAAAATCGCAACAGGATTGAGAGAGGGTAACTCAAACTAGACTCCCACTGAGAGTCTTTTTCCTCAATGCTGGATGCAGGATGTGTCAAGGGTAGAACATCAGAAAACTCATTTAATACCACATGCCTTGGGCCTATTTACAACTAACCCTTTTTCCCCTACACTCAATTAAGAAAAGTACTACCGTTCAATTGTTCACATACTCACTCGTGAATTAGGGTTGTCCAACACTACAAAAATGACAAAGATATCTGCATTCTGAACAGATTGAACAGCTGCTGTGACACGTTCTTTGCCTTCAAGGAAAAGACCTCTTCCATCAGATACTATCAGGAGCAGCTGAGCAGTTTCTAAGACAGAAAGAAATATTTTCAGTTTTCACTATCAAATCATTGCTTTCATCATTGTTTATACAGTACCATAAATGTACATGGTGCTTTACACAGAGTAATAAGACCAGTCCCTTCCCCCAAAGGGCCTGGAAGTCTAGATACTGACACAACATAGACAAGATACCTAAAACAGAGAAAATAATACCAATACCAACATTTCGTCAGAGCTTGAATCGTTTTAATATATTCTCAATTATTTCACTTTTCGAAAGAGAAAGAAGTGGCTGTTTTATGTGTCCATAGGATTACAGCCCTAAATCAGATATAAGACTTATTTCTTAAAATGACTAATTAAAAATAGCAATCCCAATCAATAGTACTTAATGCTCTGAAAGCCACAGATGGAATAAAGCACAAGCTGATCAGTGAAAGACAGTTTTGGAAGCACAAAAATAACACAGAGCGAAGTACCAAATTTTCAATTACTGCTTCATTATTTTAAGAAAAGTTGGAATCAATTTCTATTTAAATCACCAGGATTCTGTTCAGAGATAAACACACCTGGTAGACTTTGTATAAAGATAATTATACTACAATGACAATGTATTTAGTATTTTAAAAAAAGAGGAGACATCTCACCTGGAGTCATGTTCTGAGACAACTGTTGTGCTGCAGAAAACATATTTGTTGATGATTCTAAAAACTGAATAAACAAGAGAATAGGTTAATGTATTACAGCAAAACCTCTGAGAACACTGCTTCCTTCAGTGCTTTTTTGTTACAGCTCTCTGTCCTAGATTGAAAGACAGCAACTACAGCCAATTAATCCAGTATATTCTGGGTGATTGCTACCAGTTTCTTGCCTTATAGTCCAGTGGTTCCCAACCTGAGGAGGGTTGTGGCCCTCCAGAACAACGAGAACCATGGCATTCCCCCTTTAAGGGGAGTGGTGATGGTGGGGCAGCAGTGATGGCACTTCTGCCATAGAAAAAAAAATTGGGTATTTTGGACTTACTCAGTCGCAGCAGCTAGAGACACCGCAAAATTTGGGTTCTCACCACCGCTGCCAGGTAAGAAAATTCCCTTTTTTTACTTCGGCAGTACCACGAATCCAGAAGTGACATCACCGGTGGATCACCACCCCTCTGCACGTTCTCGCAAGGATTTAGTGCAATAAGATTCTCTTATCTTCAGGAAAAGGTTGGGAACTACTGTTATAGTTAATCACATTTCCTATAGCAATGTATCAGATGGTGCTTGACTTTGCAAACGACAAGCAAAAACTAGCTCAAGGACTGACTCATTTTCATTCAAATTGAAAGACAGTTTGGGATTCTGCATAAGAGCTATTTAAGGGAAAACACATTTTTCCCCCAAAATGTTCCATGTATGTTCATCTACAACATATGCAGGGCTCTCTAAATAGATCAATTTTCTTTGCCCCTTTTCCATCCACTCCAGTAGCTAAGAACATGATATTAAACACTTGAGGAAAATAGCTGTACCATTCATTCAAGTAGTAAGACTGGCAAATACCTGAGCTATTTTAGTTTTCTTTTGTTCAAATTTGCAGAGCTGTAGTATCCGGGTTCCTGACTGCTCATTGAATTGTTCATGGAATGGATGCAGTAGTTGAACTGTCTCTCCAAAGCTGAAATTAGTTGGAAGTGTGCAGTTTAAAGTTATGGAGGTACAGAAGTTATGCTAACATTCAGTGTAAAAAAACCCCTTTAAATAAATTCATGCTTACCTACATACAGCAATTTGTCCCACTTCTAAAAGAGTCAGAGCATTTCCAATCACTGCCAAGGATTCATAAGCAAGCTATGGAAAACAAGTTGAATTAAGATGGATCCCATTATATAGGTTAACAGGCAATACCTGGTACAGAATGAAGAGTTAACCACGGACACACCAATGCCATTTCTTTTAAGAGAACCTTTCCTTAAACACTGTGGTATCTGATGCTATTTTACAAGTATTGCAAGGGTACAAATCCTATCCATCTTTCCAGTGCTAATGCAGTGGTGCCAACAGGGCATGCACTGCATCTTTCAATTGGGGGGGGCAGTCACAGAGACCTCCTCAAGGTAAGGGAATGTTTGTTCCTGGACAATCTTCCAGGTCTAAATCCTGAACCACTACAACATCCTGGCTCATCTAAGGGCACCATTTAGTTTCTTCATAATTTGTGTTTTACCTGCTTAGAGTGGTTGTCTATCATGCTGGCAGAGTCATCAAGGGCCAAGCAAATCTGATACTGTCGTTTGCTGGGCTTGGTCCTTCGTAACCAGATTTTATCCTTTCGAAACTGGCTGGCAATATATGGAATTACTTTACGCATGTTCAGTCTTTTTCCTGTTCTGTAATCACCTCTGATAGAAAGAAATTGCAAAGTATTAGCAACCTGTTCATTTTAGGAAAAAAGTTCATAGATTACTTTCAAAGGAACTATTTTACAGGAACAAGAAGCTTATGACATTAGAAATACAGATTAAGAAATGTGGATTGAATAGTTGATTTTGAAAAACTGAAAGTTTTTTACAGCTCTAAAATCAAGAAAATGTGGGTAGAATACTGAAAATTTAACTCTTTCAAAGTAATAGCAACAGCAAAGTTAACTTGGATTCAAAAATTATGCAGTTAAAATATATCAGTCCTGATATCCACCATCATCTCCGCGTGCTATTTATACTCTTATTAAAAATAGAATGAAATTAGAATTAGCAATTTTCTAGCAAATTTGTGCAGCTTTAAAGTCTCTAAAAATTTTTTAAAAAAGTTGACATTCTCAGAAGTCTGAATTTTGTGCCTGCCACTAACACTGCTATGCTTTTTTTCTGCACTTCCATGGAATCAAACTGCACATTCAAATTTGGCTATATGATGTGGTGAGACAACTGCTTCAGGCAGCAGTTAGTGTGCTGCTCCTCTCCTTACCCATCACTGCTGGACCAGCAGTGGTGCTGCTTCTGATGCACTTTCACTTTTGGAAAGGCAGAGAATGAGAGGCAGAAGGAAATGTGGAACCAGAGGAGTAGAATGGTGGGCTAGAGTAGCGATTCCCAAGAAAATCTGGGGGAAAGCAATGTGGTAGGTGGGATAATGCACTGGCCTGCATCTCCACCCTGGTTTGCCATGTGATGGTGTTTCCACTTCTCATTTCAAACTTTTTAATAAAGAAAAAAAAATACAAGAGAAAAATGTGAGAAATGGATCGAATGCTTGAATTGGACCTGGGGCATATCAATTTAAGTTTAAGTGAGCCTTAAATCTAAGGAACTGACACATATGAATCAGCCTTTCTTTACCTTGGGGCAAATTATTCTTTCATATCCATAAAATAAAAATATGACATATGTGACAAAAGAATAAAAGACACATGGTACACATGGCATATTAGTACGTGTGCATAATGCAACACCCAATCCAGATTCATTTTGGATTTTTGTCATTGACTCCAATGGAATATGGAAGGCATCCTGGAGTGGTAACATGATTAATTAGTTCCAACTGTGAGGATTGCCTTGTTGGCAGACTGAAAGGTTACAGGGCTAGGGCAAAGGTTTCAGAGACCAAACTTACTTCAGCTTCGCTGCTTGAGTCGGCTCTAGTATGAGTCGGAGCTGTTCACAGAGCTGCTGTGAAAGAGGTGCTGTGAGTAGAAGGTATCTCTGCCACATCTCTGATGCTGCTTTCTCCTGCAACATTGACACACAAAACAATCCCCAACAAATTGATCAGTGACAAGTGAAAAGCTGTGCTGTTATCTCCTAGGGGAGAGAGAACTCAAAGTTAGGAAATGACAAGTTGATGAAAAGCTGATTCCTGAGCTGAAGCATCATAACTTGTGTAGAAAATACCTATTTTTGCATTCCTTCTGGCTGGTTAAGCTAAAAATAATTTTAGAGATAAAAAGTAGCACAGATATCAAATCAGTGCTTCAACAACTGCCAAAAGGAATGATGCAGTGGGTTTAATCTCTTTAGTCTCAATGTATCTATGAGATCTTAAGATTTCAGTGCTGAGCTTGCAAAATAGTTTTCTGAGGACAACCTATTCTACTGTACAAGTACAAAACCTTGATTCAAGGTACATCAGTCATAAATATTTTTGCATCAGTGTCTTTATAATTATTTCAAGATGTTTGAGTTTCTCTCTTTTTAACATCATGTAGCGTACACAAAAGAGTTAGCTAGGTATCTTTACCTTTATAAATACCACCCATGTATTGCTGAAGATTATTGGGGACTACGTAAATGTTTTGTAATCAGCAACAACAGTACCCACACCCAATATTTAACACTGTTTCAGAACCAAGGCTTTAAAATTTTGCATATCCTAAAAAAATGTATGCATGTGATTAAATAATTCTCTAACCTCAGCGATGCTTCCAGTCTGCCAAACTTCTAGCTGCTTCTCAAGTTCTTGTCTTAGATCTTCAGGATTCCTAATATTGTGCTTGAATATAAGGAATTGTGATTGGAATCAAACAGTACGGAGAATAAAATATATCTCATAGATTATTGCAATGTACAATACACAAGAACAAAGCCAAAAGCAAAATTTAATTCTAATCTTCTACCACCACAATTGTTTCAGATCTACATTTTTATACGGAACAAGCATGATTGATTTAATTTCTATTAAAATGTAACAATTTTGCAGGACATTTAAAGGAAGCAAACAAAATTTTAAAGTTATATTTACTTAATTGATAACAGAACTAGTCTACCTACCCCCACCACCTCTTCTAAAGTCCACCTGACTCCCCACTGTTGAAGGTGGGAAACCTTGGCAGAAGCATGGGATGTGATTTGTGGGACTGCAGCAGGAGGAGGGATACCTAAGCACCATGGAGGACAGCTGTGCAAGCATGTTATCCACTGTAATATACTACTGTATCACAGAGTATGTACCCTATCCTTAAACAAGTGGGTAAATGCAACCAATTTATCTTCCTGTAAACAACTCATTACTACACATGCACTAGCACAGGGCAAGTTATCAGCTTGAGTAATGTGGATCAAATTCATAACCTGTCCTTCCTAACAGCACAGAGCCACCTGGTGTGTCTCCCATCCTATTTGCTACCACAGTGTTTCCCAAACTTTCTTTTGACAGCAACCCGAAATATAGTTTTTCTCTCAGTCTGGTGACTAAGAGTTGGTGGAGTTGGTGCATGTTAATAAGAATAAATTTTTTTATTCAATTAGCCTTTGAACTTGGGCTAGGGTGGAACCCTCCTGGCTGTCTTTTATGAAACCTGTTTTATTGTGTATTCACATGTTTTTTGTTGGTTGTATATTGCTTTTTTACCTGTCAAGACCTATGGCAGTGTTTCTCAATCTGTGGGTCAGAACCCACTAGGTGGGTCGCGAGCCCATTTCAGGTGGGTCCCCATTCATTTCAATGTTTTATTTTTAATATATTAGACTTGATGCTACCATGGTATGTGACTGCATTTGGGGACCTTTTAACAAGATTTTAACAAGCTACTATGTATAATCTTTTAACAATGATTGTAAATGGGACTTACAAGTAATGAGTTACACTTACATCCTAAGTGTGAGTAGGATTGCAGTCTAGGATTGTTAAAAAAATTTCCTGCTTGATGATGTCACGACTGATCATGACATCACTTCCAGTGGGTCCTGACAGATTCTCATTCCAAAAAGTGGGTCCCGGTGCTAAATGTGTGAGAACCACTAATCTATGGGTTTTTAGAATTATTATATTACTGCTGCACTGGTCTCTAACTTTTTTTAAATCATTTTTTGCTGTGTTTTATGTATTAAGTTAGCCTCCTTGAGCTTTTGGAAAGGCGTGTTAGAAATGTTTTAAAGATACACACACACAGGAGTGTTTGGCAATTATATCATCACTGAACTCCAGATTGCCAAGGGGGAAGCTGTATAGGGCAATAATTCCAGCTGTGTGGCTGCACAGCTTACAGGGAATGTCAGGAACATTCATACAACCTGTGTTCAGGTGTTGTGACCCCAGTTTGAGAACCACTGTTTTACTGTTTGTAAGTGGAGTTGTCTCTTTAATGGAACTCAAAAAGTTGATCCAGTACCAGACTTTGCAATCTGAGATGAACTGCAATTACAGCAGCACTGTGATCAAGTTATTGTTACATCTAGTTAAGTCAAACATATCCTACCTATACATACAACGTTGTACAACTAGTGGTTTACCTGGAAAGTGGTATCTTTCAAGAACTGATGGGCAGTATGTATAGTAGAATCTTTAGTCCTTTCCGGCTTTACTTCTGACAGTGGTTTCTCTGTTCCTCTTTCTTTGTCATCTTCAGGATTCAGAGCTTGGCCCTCTAATTCCACCTCCTCAGATCCTACAAGCAAAATGCAGCATGGCTTTGTATTGTACTCATATTGCCTATTACTCTACTCCGGCATCCTCAGTACTTTTTTAGAAACATTAACAATAAAACTGAATGCAATCAAGATATTATTCCTGAAGGGTGAAATAATGAAGGTAAGAAGCCCACAAATATACCAGATTTGGAAGAGTCAGACATCTTTATTTCTGGATTCAGTTTCTCTATTGCTTTAAGATCCTCCATATTCTGAGTGTCTGTCTCCATAGCAGCATCTTCAGAAACTGGTTCTTCATTATCCTCATTGAGAGGCATTGTCATTTTCTGTTGTTCTTCACTAGCTACATCTGGTGACAATAAACACACCAAACCAAAATCTTAAGACTGTGTTTTAGATTGAATTTAACATTATGCTCTTATTTGAACGGTATTTGAAAGACAACAAATAAAATAAATTTTGGTAGAGAAATAATTAAAATTTAATATTTATATAGTGCTTAAGAATGTTCAGAATCAATTCATTATGTTGTAATCTTTAGACTATTCCCCTCAAATAAATGCGATCGGTGTTATTGTTGCCGTATAGCAGATGGAAGGCTGAGCGAGAGCGTGTGTCACTTGCCTAATTCAAATCACAGATTGTCTGATTTCATCCTCTCAAACACTCTCTTCAAGAAAAATGGTGAATTTAATAAAAATCCATAACCATCATGAAAACACTGCATTTTCAACTATGGCCAGGACCCACCAAGGTGGAATTCTACTGACATTCACAAGGATTACAGAAAAGCAGGAGCTAGGTTGCTAATGCTAGATAATAATAATAATAATAATAATAATAATAATAATAATAATAACAACAACAATAACAATAACAATAACAACAACAACAACAGGTATTTATATACCGCCTTTCTTGGTCTTTATTCAAGACTTTATTCAAGGCGGTTTACATAGGCAGGCTTTTATTTAAATCCCTTATTAAATAGGGATTTTTACAATTTGAAAGAAGGTTCTTTCTTTCAAGAACCACTACATTCAAGGTGTTTCGTTCCGATCTGGCTTCACATTCTGGCCTCCATCCTCCCACGCTCAGAGCAGATGGAATGGCTCGGCTTCAGCTTGTCAGCTGCCTCAAGGTCACACGGTGCCGGTGGCCTCGAACTGGCGACCTTGTGGATGTTATCTTCAGGCAGATGGAGGCTCTACCCTCTAGACCAGACCTCCTGCCTCCTAGATGTTTGGATAGCATCTCTAAAGCACTGGCTTTTTATCTCAGACCAGAGTATCACTATACAAGGGATTCAAGTCAATACTACTGTCACAACGCAATCTTATCCTTTCCCCAAACCACTGCCATGCCAAAAACATTCAGTGTGTGTGTGGGGGGGGGGGGGGGAGGTTGGATTGAGAGTCTTCAGCAGGGAAAGAGAATTTAAATTCCCTTACTCCTGTGTAAGCCTCCCGCCCTGCAATGGGTCTCCTTGGACCTGCACTAGCAATTTCACTGAGCCCTTAGAACTGGGCTGTCAGGGTCCTGCACCCCAAGAAAGGGACTGCAATGTGGGCAATAAAATACCATGAAGACAGTAAAGGCTAGCTATTATCAAGATGATTTATATGGCTCTGATTTGTTTTCTAGTTAAACCTAGACATTGCAATAGGGAAATAAAATATTGGGCCTAAATTGAAGAGAGTTAATTATGAGACAAGAGCAAACAAGTTACTTGAAAATAAACAAATATAAACATAAATCTATTACTTTTTTCCCCTAGCATGAGGTATGTGAATCTAACATTCTTATGCATCATTGCTTTTCCTGAAGGTGGCAAGCTCATTTTTGCAGAAATAGAAGTATAATGTTGGGGAAAATTAAACCTCATCTGCCCCTCTGACAACCTGCAAATGCTGCCATACCATAGGTCTGTGCATCGTAAGACTCGCTGCCTTGCTTGATGTGTTCAAAAAGATCAGCTTCTCCTACATTTTGTTCTGACTGATTTGGAGTCTGCTCTGCTTCACTGCTGGCTTCCACAGTTCTCAGTCGCTTTTGAACATGCTGACTGTGATCCCCTGTTGAGCGCTCATTGTCAGCTTCTCCAGGTTTTCTCTTAAAACTCTGAAAAAAAAAATGAGCAAATTCAGCCATTCAATTTTGTTGGGGTTTAAAAAAGGAATATATTCAGGAGCTTTAAAGCCTATCTTGTTACCAGAGAAGGTAACTGGCATTTAAGAAGATTTCACTAATGGCAGAATAGGCCTGTGAAGGCTGAAAAACCACTGCATCTAACATACCCAGAGTTTTGCAAGTGGCACACCTCTTAAGACATCAGCTCTGCTGATACTAAGCATGTACAGACATATAAAACCACATTGCACTATATCACATCGTTGGTCTATTGCAGTGATTTTCAGCCTTTTTCATCTCATGGCACACTGACAAGGCACTAAAATTGTCAAGGCACACCATCAGTTTTTTGACAATTGACAAGGCACACCATGCTGCCAGTGGGAGCCTACAATCCCCATTGGCCCTACTAATAAATGACCTTCCCCCAAATTCCTGTGGCACACCTGTGGACCACTCACGGCACACCAATGTGCTATGGCACAGTGGTTGAAAATGGCTGGTCTATTGGGTCAGTACTGTTTTATCTTTCTATCAAGAATCCTATTAAGCTGAGGATGCCAGGCACGTAGGACCTTCTGGTTGTATGACAGATGCTCTTCCATTGAATGATGTCCCCTCCCAACCTACAATCTAGGATTCTCTCACAGCCTATCAGAAAACACAGAAATGTGTTTCCTAGCTATGTACTTGTTAGGTCACACTGGGGGGTGGGGTAAGAACACCAAATTCAGAGGAGCCTCAATAATCAATGACATTCATTTAGACACCACTGATCACAACTTAGGCAAACCAAGGCTCTGTGAGCCTACACAAACACAGTGGTTACGCAGCGATTAACTTGTTTAATGCTATTTTACAAAGCTTCAAAATATGAAAGTATTAAAAACCTGTGTATTTTGTTTGCTTTGCTTCCGAGAAGCCAATTGCGCCATAAATTCAGATTCATGTCCTCCTGATTGATTAGCATCAGCTGCTCCACTTCCATGTTCCTGAAAAAGAAGGCACCAAATAAGATATTTGCTGCTAAAATGGAGCACAACTCCCAAAAACAGTTAGGAAAACACATAATAAGTTTTGGAGTACAGGGTTGGAGGGACCCCGGAAAATGCATATATTCTCAGTTTCATTTTAAAATCACTAACATTTCCAAATTCTCATCTTCTGACCATAATCTAGTTTAAGATAATGTCCATACCAAAAGTCAAACTTTTACTGGTTGTAGAAGGAACTTCTCATATCATTATATCACTACAACGAATTGCTTGTGCCACATACATACAAAAAAATCTAGTACTAATTTGGTAGAATGACAGGCATTGCTGCCCTAAAAACTTTTATCTTGAAGCAAGCCCTATTTCTTAAAAAATATTTTGATAGCTTTATTGTTATAAAAAAGTTATTAATGGGCTACCTGTCATCTTTTGCCTGCTTTGACTGTACAGCACTAATGGCTGGGATGTTATATGAATTGCTCTCTCCCCACATAAAATGTAAAAGATGCAGTCACAAATCTTCCAATTGTGTCTTACAGTCTGTGCTTGTAATGAACAATGCTGTGAACCTGTATGCAATCAGGCATCAGAAACGTGGCTAGCCATACATGCTGCATGCTTTTAGAATCAGTCTACTGTTCAGGGTACTGACCTACTGAACCCAGTGGCGTCATTAGGGTTCGCGTTACCTGGTGTAGGAGGCCAGCGCGTCACCCCCATGCACTGGGTGGGGCAACACTCCAGGTGGTGGGTGTGGTGGTGATCTACCATTGGCCCCCCCCCACTGGTTTTTTGGCTGTACTTTTTGAATAAAAAATACTTCAGAATAAAGATATTTCAATACAGTTTGTTTCATTGCATTCTACATGAAATTACCCATTGATATGTAACATGATTGTATTATTTTTACAAACTGTGGTTTTAGTGATTTTGATCACTAGTGGTGTCACCTGCCCCCAGGGTGTCAACTTACTAACACCTTATTGGAGCAGTTCTCAAACTTTTAGTACTAGGACCCACTTTTTAGAATGACAATCTGTCCATGACCCATCATAAAGCAAATTAAATAATTATAAATAATTAAAGTACAACAAATAATTAAATAAAGGGAAGCCAGCCCTGTCCCACCAAGTGAATTTTCTCTGTAGCCTGCCTGAAATAACACCCCCAGCCCCAAAAGAGAATCAGTCAGATTTTCACTCCTACCCAGTTCAATTCTTATATTTCAGGCAAATCACTATCAGGACCCACCTGGCTTTACAAGTCTGAGAGTCCAATCCTATGCCTGTCAACTCAGAAGTAAGTCCCATTATAGTCAGTGGGGCTTACTCCCAGGAAAGTGTGGATAGGATTGCAGCCTAAAACAGAAAAAAATTCACCTTACCCTGTCAAGCTTCTGTTTCATTCTTTTTATTGGTGTGTGTGTGTGTGTGTGTGTGTGCGTGCGTGCGTGCGTGCGCGCGCCTTCTGGGGCATTTGTTGAGCTCCAGTTGCATCAAATCAGGACCATTCTGGTGGCCTCAAATTTCCCTTTGCCTGACCTGCCCAGGAGCCAAGGCACGTTTGCTTACTCGCAAGTAAACGCAACCATGTGGCTTAGTTTTGCTTTCCATAGGGCTCAATACATTCACCAACTTGGAGGGAGGGACCTCCTTCTCGCGTGTTTTGTTTGGGCTACATTCATTGGATCAGGACCATTCTGGTGTTGCTGGATTCCTCTCAGCCTGCACTTTCTGACGGACTAAGGCCAGTTCACCTACTCACAAGTAAATGCGCGATATGGCTCGGTTTCAACTTTCCATTGGGCTCCAAGGAGATATTTCACTCCGTTTTTTTCATTGCATTCTGCGGGAAATTCCGCATCCAACGGTATATAACATGATGGGGTTACTCCTAACCACCGCGATTTTAGTGCGTCACTCCCCCCAGTGTGCATCACCCCCCCTTGCATGACACCCGGTGCGGCCTGCATGACCCGCACCCCACTAGTGATGCCACTGACTGAACCAGACGAGAGGAGTTTCATATTAAGGAGAAGTAGAATATATAGTATTAACACGGAATGAGAACAGCACGTGCTTAGGCAAAGCAGGGCTCCTTGAGCTGAGCAGAGGGTGTGCAGCCTTTTAAGCTGTGCATACAATTCTATGGATTGGGGCCGATAATTATTTATTTTTTAACTAGTGACAAATGCTTTCAACATGTTGAAAATTGCATTCTGCACAGTACAAAAGGCACTGTGGGATATTTCCAGTTTACCTCTTTAGTTTGGTCCTTCTCAGATGCTGTTCCAGCCAGCTCTACGGCAGCATCACTCTGAAGGTTCTCTTCTCCAGCCTGCCCATCTGTTTCATGCTCCATTCTCTCAAGGGGTTCAGGCAACTGTTCATCCTTGTCAGGATTATCAACATCCTCGTCTTCCTGAAACAATTAATAGTTTTAGGGGAATTAGTAATATAAACAATTGGAAAAGATTGGCACTCATCTACACAAAGTCTACTTCTTGTTTAAGAACTTACATCCCAATCCCACAGGGCAGCAGCACTAGTATAACATGTGCTACGACGAGGACAGCGATCACAAACGTGCTGGTAAGTACTGTGTGACAAGATGGGCAGTAGGAGGCACCAATGTGAAGGCCTGCACAGGCACACACTTTCAGCAGTGGGAGTGGTACCAGGCGCCGAGGACAGTAAGCGCAGTGTCAAGTGGTGCAAAGTCAGAAGGGGGCAGGAGAGGGAGGGGTTGGGGAGGATGGCGATAGATGTGGGGGTGGGCAGAGATGGCAGCAGAAGCTCCAACCAGATCCTATCCCCCCTCCTGGGCCCAATCTGCCAACACATGGCTGCTCAGACTTGTGCTAGCAGTTTTGCTGGTGCAGGCCCAAGTAGTCCATAGTGGCTATTAGGGCTTACCCTGGGGTATGGGGACATCTGTCCCCTTACCTTGGAGAGATTCCAGCAGCCTTATTTCCTGTGCTGGATTCAACAATGGCTATTTCAGTGCTGCAGCATTGCGGTATGGGCAGTTTGTTTAGGATCTGACAGCCTATTATTGCCACCACACAATTACTGGAAGTTTAGCCTTCCAGCTGGATAATAGTTGGTTGGTTGGCAACCTTCAGTCTCGAAAGACTATGGTATAAGCCTACAGCACCTGGTATTCCCAGGTGGGATAATAACTTCCACAAATATTCTTCATATGCAACCTCAGAGGAAAAAATAAATCATATGAAGGATGCAATTTCTTCTATATAACCTCTACCAATAAAAGAAATAAACAAAACCTGGGGTTGAAGGCCTTGGTCAATATTAGGAACGCCCCCTTCTCTCTGATCTTCAGTGGACTCCTTTTGATCTTCTGCTGGGGAATTTTCTTCTTCTTCCCCTATATTTTCAGCAGGATGCTCTGTGTTTTCTTCTGCCTTTGTTTCTTCCTCCATTTTATCTTCTTCACCTTTATCTTCAGAGGACTCTTTTTCAGTTTGCTCAGAATCTTGACCATCTGCGGTCATGTCTTCAGAATCCCCCTTCATCTCGCTCTCATCTATATCCATTGTGGTTTCTTTGGTCTCAAAGGGATTTTCTCCTAATGCAAAGCATGCGACTTTTCAGAATAATGACAGAATGCAAATTTAAGATGGTCTCCTATAGTATAAGACCCACCATATAAGATGTCCTAGGGTGTAAGACCCACTCAGCACAGAGGGACTGCGACTGATGGAGTATAGAGAGCACCTGTATTTTCCCCCACCCCCTCACATTTTGAAATGATTATTTTGTGGGTTTTTGAACATCAAAAATACTTCAGACACTTTACAGCTTTACCTTCTTCTTCTTGTTGTTCTTCTTTATCCTCAACATCTTCCTCTCCATTCTCTAAGTTCAAGTTGTCAGGGAGATCTAATGATTCCATTTCAGGCTGCTTCTCCTGTTTTCCATAGTAGGGATCCACCTCATTTTCATCATATTCACGCTGTTAAGTAGAAGAAAGACATGTGAAGAGTGGACGGGAGAATAAGAAGGGAAAAACTGATTCAGAGCCAAAATGTAAGGACTCCAAGTTATGTTTAGGCCAGCCCAAACAAGAAGGATCCCACATTGCATTGAAAGAAAGCTTCCTCCATGGAAACAGCTATTATTTATCATGGGGGGGGGGAGCATTCTGAGCTCTGCTATCACCCAGATATCCTCACTCTTTTTCAAACCTTGACAAGAACTCTTTATTATGATTGTGAACTCTGAATAGGAAAAAAAATGCAAACCCTTTTACAAATGCACCTGATTTTACTAACATTGTCACCAGAAGACAGAATTCTGCATGTCTTCTGTGAGGAATCCACTGCAATCAACAACGGCATGACATTTGTCTCATTAGGGCATATGTAACAGGATACACATCATGAAATTACCACACCAACAGATAAACTTAGACTTCCAATAAGTACACACACAATATTTTGTAATTTCATACAAATTATGGACAGCTATGCTGGTGCTTTTGGGCCAGGCTGGCAAAGAAACAGATGGTTTGAGTAGCATGCATTTCAACTTAAGCACAAACTAATGGAACCTTGAAGTGGGTCTGGAAACCAAGTCAACCAAATTAACTAAAGCAGTAAATTTAGTAAGTAACTAAACCACTAAAATAGAGCAAATGTGTAAAAAAATCTGAAGTTACACTCTAATTAGCCTATTGAGTTAAGTAGTCCTATATAATAGTCCAGTCTGGATGTGACTCACATACAACTGACCGAAGCAAATACTAACTTCTATGCATATGGTCAAAGATGGCAAAAAGCACCCTAGCAAAACAATGTCACCTGGGCATCAAAGACAACGCTAGATCTAGGAGCAGTTCCAAGCTAGGGACTTGGGTCCTTCAGAGATAGTATGATCCCATCCAGGACCAGCTGTACATCACTATCCAAATCATTATATTTCCCAATCTGTTCTAGAACGTTTTCATTTTTTCTGGATTACACTATTTGTTAGATTTATATTCCGCCTTTCTCCTTGAGGGGCACCCAAGGTGGTCCAAAAACATCCAAAAACATCCATTTCTGCTCCTTTACCCTCATCCATCTCAGAATCATCTAGAGGCCCTGGTTCAGAATTATAACTTCCACACTGAGATCATCTGGTGAAAACTGCATACAGGTGCAACCTATTTATCCACGGATTTTTTATCTGCAGATTTATCTCAATCTGCAGGGAATTTATCTGAATCTGTGGGGGGAACTGAAAGTTGAACACACCTTTGCCTCCCTTGCCCTGTGCTGGTGTCTTGCTCCATTTAAGGGCAGCCCAAAACACTGAAAAAAGGCTCCGCCTTGAACAGGAAGGGAAATAGTCCTGGAGCCATGGAAGAGGTTCCCCTTGGGAAGGAACAGTAAGACTCCTGGAGCCCCTGAGCCAGCATAGAGGCTGAAGAGGGGAAGGGGGAAGACCTCTGTAGCCAGAACACATGCAAGGTAGAGCGTGCGCGCGCTCTCTCTCTCTCTCTCTCTCACACACACACAGGTGTGGTAGTAACAGAGGAGATTGCTTTAAAAAAACCCAAGGAGTGTTTGCTGAATTCCTCCCCCCTTCAGAATGAGATGGTGCAGGCTCTCCTTGCTCCAGCCTACACAAACAAAACAGCCCATCAAGCAAGTCTTCCCAGCAAGCCAAAGCATGAGATTTAGGCTACAATCCAATCCACACTTTCCTGGGAGTAAACCCCATTGACTAGAATGGGACTTACTTCTGAGTAGGCAGGCATAGGACTGGGCTCTAAAATCTTCTCCACACTTTCTTGGGAGTAAGCCCCATTGACTAGAATGGGATTTACTTTTGAGTAGGTGGGCATAGGACTGAGCTCTCAGGCTATAATCCTCTCCACACTTTCCTGGGAGTAAGCACCATTGACTACAACAGGGCTTACTTCTGAGTAGGAATGCATAGGACTGGACTCTTAAAAGCTCAGCATCCCACCTGTGAAAGAAGTAGGGACAGGTGGCAACAGGGAGGGCTGAGTACAGAGCAGAGGGCATTAATAATAGCTGCCTTGGTTTCCTTCCAGTCCCAAGTGCCAGGCTGTAGCATATTTGCTTAACTCTAAGCAATTTGTGTAAAACACATCATTTCCTGGTCTGAGTTAACACATTTTGTTTTTTTCCTAATTGCAGGGCAGCAGGGAACGGAACCCATGTGCATAAAAAGGCTCCACCTGAATTTTATAACAACTGAAATTACAAGTCTAATAAATGCACCACATGTGAAACAAGCCTTCTGGAGACTATTTTACATGTATACAACATTTTAGAAAGCAGAGTGATTTAGTGTAGAGATACTGGAATACATATAGCTCCTCTTCCCTGAATTCCTTTGTAATGCAGGGACAAGATTTAGTTTGAACTAACAAAACTAGAGGCTGTGCGGTCATGCAGCTGCTACTGTGCCTACAATTACTTGCACATAATCTTTTGCAATAAATGGGAATTTTACATATCCTTTAATACAGAATGGATACATTACTGTTGTGGTGAACATTCTTGTATTACCTCATCTATTTGTTCATGGATTTTCTCTTTGATTTCCCCATCATCTTCTTGCCTCTCTTTTTCTTCATCTTTGGGTGATTTCTTATCATTTTTATTTCCAACATCCAAGTTGTCATCTTTGGCCACAAGTTCTGAATCGCCCTAAATTGTAGTAAAATGATACCCATAGAACTTATTTGGTTGTAATTGCTATTGACACTGCTATATACGCAACTGGAGGTCAAAAACTTCACTAAGATCAAACCAGAGGAAGCACTCAGCATGTTTTGAGACAAATAGCAATCTTTATAAGGAAGCCCTAGTTATGATACTACAGTGGCTCTACAAACAAAAAATGGTTCAATAGTTATGCATTCAGTTTGGTTCAACTGCCTAGCTACAGTATGTTCTCAGGACAGCACATAATTGTTTCTGCTTTTTACCTCATCCATTCCTGGTCCCGTTTCCTTTATGTTGTCCTCACTGTCGCTCTCGTCATCGTCGTCCTCATCGTGATCTCCCCAAAGCCTCTCATCTAATTTGTCAGCCTCAGCATCTCCAAGATTTCCCATTTGTTTATCCAAGTCTTCATCTTCATCAGATTTTTCATCATCTTCTACACAAGATAACACATCTCAATGTATAAATGCATATATAAAAATTCAAACGACTGAAAGCACACCCCACATAACATAGCTTTGCTACATTCAGGTTTACTATGGATCTGATACAGAGGGGTTGAAGCTTGGTGGTAAAGCACATGCTTTACATTAGCTAGATGGACTAAGGGTTTGACTTGGTATAAAGCCATCTTCATATACATGGAGTCTCCTGGACATTCTGAATGGCTAATACTTTCTCTCATAAGTAGAAGGAGTATCTAGATCCAGTTTTGGTGGTCCAAAACTGTTTAGGCAATATGTATCAAGCAGATCACTCCACTATCTATCACTTGTATGTACCTACATTAATACTAAACATCACGAGAAGAGAGATATTGGTTTTCTGTCTCTGCTACACGCAAGCCAAATCTACTGATATGCTAAATACACACATACGTTTGTCAGAATGCTATACTTCCTCAGAAAAGTTAGAAATATTCAGATCAACAGTTTAACAAAACATGTTACTGCAAGATGTTACATAGCAAGATGCTGCTGCTTGCAGTTCTGAATATAGTCCTTGATCAGAAAGAGTTATAACCACAATATATCTCATTTACTTAATTACGATTTAAGACCATCATTACAATTTTCATGATATTGCACTTCAATTTTGCTGGGTTTTGCACAGAAGTAGGATACTAAGAAAAACAAGTGAACTGCGAACAGTCAAATTTCTAAATACCAATTTGTGTTCTTGAAGCTGGTGGAGTAATATTCCATGACAGTGTATCTCAGACTGTGGATCGGGACCCACTAGATGAGTCACGACCCAATTTCAGGTGGGTCCCCAGTCAGTTCAATATTTTATTTTTAATATTAGACTTGATGCTGCCATGGTGGGTGACTGCATTTGGGGTAATGTTACACATCTGTACTTTTAACAGGCTACTATGTATATGCTTTTAACAATGATAGTCAATGGGACTTACTCCAGAGTAAGTGTGGATAGGAGTAAGTCCCAGGATTCTTAAAAATTTTCCTGCTTGATGATGTCACTTCTGGTCATGACATCATGTCCGGTGGGTCCTGACAGATTCTCATTCTAAAAAGTGGGTCCCAGTGCTAAAAATGTGAGAACCACTCTTCTATGATAATTCTGTAAGTATATTTCCAATTCTTTTGCATGTCAAATGTTTGCAAGAAAAACAAAACCAGAAACAAAACAATAGGTGTTTCAATAGAGGTGTTTCAAATCTCTAATACATGAATGAGTTTATATGACAAGACCAAGAACATTTTATTCAAAGCAGAAAGATCCTAAACTGACCTTAAAATCAGGCTCAAGCCCCAAAAGCACTGTCAGTAGACAGCAGCAGGCTATAATCTAAGTGATGATTGTGGACAAGCCCTGGAGAACTTCAGCTTTAGAATCTCACCCTCTCCTCCATGTGCTTAAGAAGAAGACGGAAAGCTTTTGCATTTGTTTTTAAAATATGCACGACTCAACATGTTATCTGTACTCAAGCATTGGTTTCTTCCCACTCTACATGTACAAGATACAAACCAGAACAAGATACAAACCTTGTGCTCCTTGTTCGCCATCATAGGTTTTCCCTTCAAAATCCTCTGACATTTCAATTGCATTATCCTCTCCTTCAACATCTGGCTTAGATTCTGGATCTTCATTCTCCTCTTCTTTGCCCTGCTGGTAAGTGTCTTCAACCTGGTTTATTAAATCAACAATTATTCTGTGAGGTGTTTTCTTATTTTGTATATAAAGAGCAATAATTTTTTTTTTAATGAAACTACCTTAGCAAAACAAACATTAATACGGAGCAAACATTAATATTGAGCAAAACAAACATTAATACAATAATCAGAGTCTAGCTAACACACCATTTTATCCTCCAAATCCGAAGGTTATCATAATGGCTTTTTATATTATTTACATACTTTTTTTGTAGAATAACTGCAGTCTGCTTTTTAAACTATGAAACCCATTAAACTATCACATGACTATAGCTCAGTAGCAATCATTCACAGAACACAAGAGAAAAGTAAATGAATCCTTACTTTTGACAGATTAATCATATACACCTCAAACAAGACCTGAACCCAGCTATTTTGAAAGCACTCTCCTAAACTCCAGTTACACATACCTGATCTTCATTTTCTATCTTGTCACTCACATCCTTCTTGCCTTCACCTGCTCCAATGCCACCTCCCTCATAATCATGGAACTCAGTTGCTCCCTGTCCTGAAGCATCTTCCATTAGTTCTTTCGGTAAACAAAACCCCTAATAATGAAATACAAACCCCTTCAAGCAGATAGTAACAGTTTCAATGAGCTTCCTATGTTTCCACAGGATATTATTTCAATATAATTCAATCATTGTGTGCGAGTTTTTTTTCTTCAAATAAGCTCCACTTCACAGACAACATATAGGATAAGTCTGCACATCTTAAACAATTTGCAATTACCTTATTTATAAGCCAATTGTCAAAAACTGGTTCTAATAATGTAGGATTTATTTTTCACTGGGAGTGAGAAAAATTTCACAAATGTATTTTTGGAATCTTCTATCTCTTTATGGCACTGCCCATCACCATGGGCCCATTTTAAAATGGATTGTGTTTAGTTTTTAGAAGTGAATTTCTAGATCAGTGACTTTCAACCTTTTTCATCTCATGGCACAACAATGTGCTAAAATTGTCAAGGTACACCATCAGTTTTTTGACAACGGACACGGCACATTAAACTGCCAGTGTGGAGCTCTCCTCCCGCAACGGCCATACTAATAAATGAACCTCTCCCAAAATTCTGCGGCACACCTGCAGACTGTTCGTGGCACACCAATGTACAGTGGCACACTGGTTGAAAATTGCTGTTCTTAATGAGAAGTTGTGGGATGCCAAACAAGCATATGAAATTGCAGGAATTTCTGTTTTGTTAAAATCAGAATGTTTCATATTCTAGAAATGCAGCTTATACCACTGGAAAACCAAAATTGCACAGTACGTAGCAAAATTATGACCATTTCCGTTTCTAGACTCTCATTTCAATAAAAAAGTGGTAAAAGTGAAAAACTGAATTTGATATAGTCAGAGATCAAAACTCATTAAGCTAATGATGACGCTGCCTTTTATATACTCAGCCCATTTGTGATGAAGTTTTCTAATATGCTTATTTACCTTTCCATCCCCTTTTCCCCAAATAAACTAAAAAAAGGAAGTGAGAATTTCTTACCTTCTGGGCAAGTTCAGTAAATATGTTAGCTAGAACTGAAAGCAATTTTCCAGTGCTCCTATGGGTAACCAAGGCAATAGTGAGGTAGAAGAGGAGAATATTGGAATACTTGTCAAGTATTGGCATTAAACGCACCAATAAGCTGCAAGATTGATTGAAAAGCTGTGGAAGAAAAAAACATATTTGGGAGGGATGTGCCAAGACAAAGTAAGCTTAAATTACTTCTAAGGGCAATCAAAAAAGAACCTGAATCAAGAACTTGCTTGAGAAAGTCAAGCAAGTTATATCTCTCCTTAGACCAAAGAGCCATGAGCAGCCAAAAGAGTTTCAGTTGATGAACTGTACCTTGCACTTGTAGGCTGTGTAATCTTCTCCGTAGGATTTCAATCGCTCCAGGAGTTCTGAAATGACTGAAATTATTTTCTGTACATGCAAAGAACTCACATCGGCACAGACATCTTCATCCAGGAACTTAGTTAAATGCCCTGACACAAGCCTGTCAGTTGAGGACTCTTCCCCTTGAGTAAGAAGTACAAACAAAAAATTACCAAAGACACATAAATAAGAGTGGCACATATAATTGTGGAGAAGGTCACAGCACAATATAAAAAAGAGAACTGACAATGCAATACACAAGGATAATAATCTGTAAATTCAAAGCAACTTTGAATGCCCTTTGGGGAGATAAAGCAGGGTAGAAATTCAGGGCGCAGTCCTAATCACTTTCCATCACAAACATAAGGGTAATGCAACTTCAAGGTAAGGGAACAAACATTACCATACCTTGAGGAGACCTCTGTGACTGCCCCCCAACTGCAGGATGCAGCACATGCCCCACTAGCACAGCTGTGCCAGTACTGGAAAGTTGGTTAGGATTGTGCCCTTAGTAAGTTAGTAAGTGAAGTAAGCATAGGACAATCATCAGTGCAAATTAAAAAGCAATGATAAAATCAAGAACCTACCAGCAAACAAACGCAAAAAATAATAAATGATAGTAATAATAAACTACTTATAGCCCAATCCAAACTATAACTTGACCAACAGGAAAGATGTCTGAAAATAAAATGACACAGTCCAGACTCACCATCCTCCTTCAGGGCGGTCTCAGCATTTTCTTTTTCCCTTTTTCTTTCCACTAAAGATTGAATAGCACTCAGGATAGCCTGGATTGCAAGTTCTACTTGTTCTGAGAAGAGTTCTACAAATCCATCATCCAACTTTTGATCCCCTTTAAAGAAACAGTAGAAATCTTTATTGGGAGCATACCTACAATGGCCTTACAAAGAAAGCACTTTTCTACTACGCAAAACAAGGTAATGTAATTTTTTTCAATCTCAAGGTTAAAGTTAAAGGCTGGCTGAGAATTCTGCTAATATTAAAACAAGCTTGGAGTTAAGCAATCCCAAGTAAAGAGAACTCTGGTTGTCCTAAACCAGTCTTTCCCAAACCTATAATTGGGCAGTTAGTTAACATGCAAACATCTCAACTGAAATTAACAAGCCCACAGTTTAAATAAAGAGGGGAAAATATTACCATCACCACAGTGTGAAATTGAACTGAACAGTTGTGTTCTCCAGATAGCGAAGTCATCTACACTTCTATTAATTTCTCCCTGGATGTATACAAGACTTCTGATTAACGCCATCTGAGGTGCGGCCTGACTGACTTCCACCTCAGGCAGAACGAACAAGGACTCGATATCCTGCAGTTGGGTTGAAATCTTCAACAAACATTCTATCCCTGAAGAGCAAACTTCAAAGCTTTTCCTGTAATAAACCAGAAAATGCCAATGTTTAAAGGACGACATTTTCACTTGAGTATTTGCTGTAAGTAAAAAACAAGACACATCACATACCCAGTGAGTTCAGACCATCACAACACACTACTCCTATTGCACTAAAAGAAGATTTGATGCCAGGAAAAACCTGAGGTGTATTTCACAAAAAAACAAAAAACAAAAACAACTCTCAACATTTATTAGTAAGAGGGGAAAAAAGACTTCTTCAACATTTTATTTCTAAAATGCCTTTCCTGACCAGGGATTTTTGCTAACTGGAAAGCTAGGGAAAGAATACAAAATGATCAGACACAAATATCAGTAAGGTAGACATGCAAAGTGTTCTTCTGTGTGGGTTTCCAAAGAAAGCTTACTACAATAATGGCTCTTGATTGTGTCCCAATCAATTGTGACTTGATAAGGGAGCACAGCTGACGACTGCTAAATCGCTTTTGTATAGCTCCTATAAAAAGTACAAGCAATGGCTCTCTCCCCAGAATGATTAACAGGTGATTTTCCCCAGAATGCAGGTGACTGCATCATAGACCTCTATGGGTGGGATGTCAGTCCTACCAGCACTAATCATCTGGCTCAGGACAGTGGGTTGGAAGCCGAACGCAGGCTTCGTTTGCCACTCTTATTGGCACCGTCAAAACTGACAACAGACCATTCTTTTAGCAAGTGCATGCAGCCATAACGTTCTAAGATAAGGGAGCATGCAAAAAAGAAACAGGACAAACTTTTCCCCAGCACCAGACTATGCACCTCTTACTTACCAGGAGTGGAAAAGAGTCTCACAAGACAGTTGCCTTATTTTGTCCACGTCTGCTTTTACCAGTTTGACTGCCACTAGCATTTCTTTCACTCTAGAAGCCAGCTGCTGACACAGTGGATCATGTTTTCGCATCTTGCATCCAGAAGGCAGCTGATCGGCAGCCACTGGAGTGAGATACTGTAGCTCTGAAGGTATTCGCTCAGACCCTGACATCAGAACAGCGGCTGGATTCAATTCAGTTCCTTCAGCTTTTATTTCTGTCCTGGGAACGTTCAAGGGTTGGCCTTCTGGACAACATTCTATAAGCCAGGACAGCTGTTCCAGGATCATCACACACTGCATGGCAAGGTACTGCAACTTGTCAGTCCACTGCTGAACCCCATCTTGAGGTGGAAATGCTACTACATATTCATTAGAAGCAGTTAACCTGGCTTCAATCTCCTGGATGCAGCTCAGGAGATTCCTGTTCAGGAAATTCAAAGTTAAGAACTTTATTGATGTTCAAAATACCATCACAACACATCAGTTAACATGTAGCAGCTGGGTAGATCATGGCACTTGCAAAGAGCCAGACAACTCTCCAGAAAATGTGTTTTCAAAAGCACAGATCTGAAGAATTATTTACCAGAGCAACATCCAGATCTTTGGTGTTGTGACACACCCTTAGCAGGACCTCCCTCCATGAATGGAAAGAGACTCTCTCTTTTACAAAGATCCACTCTGCTTGCATTAGGACCTTTTGCATGGGTGCAGCTCTCGATTCTCAATAGGTTGTGGCCTAGAATCAATGGGGCACAGTCTTCAGAGTTGCTCCCCCATCCCCAGAGGTGTAATCAAAACAGGAAATTGAGGAGTTTTCAATGCACGCACAACCCTAGAAACCGCAGGTCTTTTCCTGTCTGTGTCTCACATTGTTCTCAGTTCTAGTAAATTACTTGCTGAGAGAATCTATGTAAAATGGTTTCATTTTTTTAATTGCCACTTTCATTTGATTTTGAATACTTTCTTTTCCAAAGGAGCTAAGAGAGCGCACAGAAAAAAAAGGTCAAGTACCTCAGGATAATCCACTGCTCTGTCAAGGTGGTGAGAGAGCCCCTCTGCTTGACAAGCATCTTCATGAGGTGTGCAGTGAAGCCTTTACATCTCTCAATAGTACCTAGTCCAATTTCCTGCAGGGATGAGATAGGCAGTTTTATTCTTTGTTTAATATTTGCCACAACACCACAGTCCTCTACTGCCATTAGCAAATTAATTAAACTTTACTCTTGTTATTTATTAACATTACAAAGTAAGCAAAAGCAAGCTACTGTACAACTCAGTCTTACGACGTTTACTCAAGAACAAGGATAAATGGAATACTCATAAACGTGCATTGCAGCCTTTAGACAGTTTTCAAGCAAGTAACACATCCAAAAAAAAGCAGTATTAAAAGAGTCTACATTAAAAATAACAGAATTGGTGCAAAGCCACAGAAAACAAATTTCCTACTGCAAAAATTTTCGTTACAGGGTTAAGTCCTCTGTATGATGAACACCCTACAGCAGGGGTGCTCGATAGGTGAATCGCGATCTACCGGTAGATCGCGAGGCAAAATGAGTAGATCGCGGAGTGCTGACCCCCCCTTCAGGTGCCTCTGGGAGGAAATGCCCGGAGTAAGGCCCATTGTACTCAATGGGGCTTACTCCCAGGTAAGTGTGGCTAGGATTGCAGCCTCACAGCCTAATCCTAGGCATGTCTACTCAGGAGTAAGTCCTGTTATACTCAGTGGGGCTCAAGGTACACCAACATACATTGTACACATTTATTGGTACATAGAGAGATGTATGTATGTATATGTTATGATGGCGCGAACATTGTAAAAAAACCTCTGGTAGATCTCCGGGCCTTGCTGGGTTTCAAAGTAGCTCTCCAGCCAAAAAAGTGTGAGCACCCCTGCCCTACAGGCCAGACCTAGGGGGGACAGTTGCCTGAGGAACATGCACTGAGCTGGTGGTGACACCTTTAAGGCTATTGTAAAGTAGCTGCTGACAGCATGCACTGCCTGGTCACTGGGAGCGGCCTCCCATGTGTTGGAGAACAGCTGGCAGGGTAGGTGGGGTGGGTACATGGTGACAGGTCTGAGGAATGGGGCAGTGACAGAAGCAGGGAAGATCTGGTCTGGGAAGGGGGGCAGGTTCAGGTCAATGTGAACTTGCACCATCTATCGAGCTGCTGCAGGTCGGAGTTGGCCCACAGCAGCTGCTGGGACTTATCCCAGAGCGAGAAAACAGTTGTCCCCTTATCCCAAGGAGGCCTCAGCATGCCAAAATTCCCCTGTGGGATACAGTGCGGTCTGTACTGGCGCTGTTGCATCACCACATGGGGAGTTGCAAAGTACTGGCCTACTAGATTCTTGATGAAGGAAGCATTTCACATCCAAAGCAAGCCATTTTCAAGTTAGAAATTATAAGAACTGAACTGCCTATTGAATTTGCAATATAAAGAAAATTTAAAGATAGGTAAATGAGGAGTAAGTATGGTTTGCCAGCCAACTGCTGAGCCACCTGACAGTAGCATCACCTAATCCACATCCCACCGGCTTGTCCACCTGTCATTTTCTCTGACAGGTATACTGAACCTAAATAAATTCTGTAATTCAGTGTCTTATTAAGCGTTTCTGAGTATGCGAGTAAGTTTAGCAACTGGGGATACTTGGTAATAAATATGATACAGAAGTGAAAGGCTAGTAGGCTTGTCTGTGGTTTCCTTTCAATATCTACAATGCAGGCAACTTTGAACATGTCTCAGAAAAACTTATACTGATGTGAACGGAAGTGTCAAATATCTGAACGACCAAAGATTCAATCTTGCCTATTCAAATCTGCTAAAAGAGAAGACTAAACAAAACCTCCTCTAGAGTTATTTTACCTTTGAAGGTACTAATAATGCTGTTTGAAGCCTACAGTGGCGTGCAAGAGACTGATAGAAGTACTTTTGGCATCCATCCCAGGATGAAGAGATCTCAGAAAGTAACCTGGAAAGTATAACACTTTTAGCCTCTCAAGATTAAAAAAAAAATTATGCAACCTCAAAGTCTTCACATAACAAGGTATGACTATACAAGTTTACTGAATAAAACGGTAATCTCTGGACTTTAACTTTTAAACTCCAATATTCTAATATTCTACTATAATTTCAATTTGCAGATGTCACCTTAAAATGAAGACCACTCCAACTAAAATATCCTTATTAAAACTAAATTTCCCACAGGCCAAATTTAGAAATCCCAGAAAGCTACTTCTGCCCTTTGAGGTCAGCACCATAGTCTTAAAAACAAAAAATACATACGCTGCATTCAATTTGTGTGTGCAGTTAACCAAGGTTAATGCACTGCGCAAATCCAATGGATGGAGAAAAAGTAGATCCTGGGAGCTTTTAGAACGAGACCAAATAAGACCTTTGCGATATGACAAGCCTAGAAAGACAAATACAAATAGCACTTAGTCATTTTCCTTCTAGAGATCAAAGACAAAAATATGAAGTTCAGTAGCTTCCCATTACACTTAATTTTAAACATATTTCTCAGACGTAAAGTTCTTTCCAGAAGAGCACTTAGTTAATGGGATTAATATCACCAAGATATAATGGTTCTACTCCCAAGGTCTTTCACACACTTATGGCCTTGTGAGGAAACTAGACCCTCCCAAAAAAGAAATGAAAACAAAACAAGAACTAGGAAAGCCTAAGAGGCCACCTTTGATGAAGATAATTCCAAAACCTTGTGCCAGTGGTTGAAAGGAGCTGAAAAAGAGCGAACACACAGATCTTGCCTTGACAGGCACGTACTTATAGAGGCCTATACTTCCTGTGGCATGACTGCAAAATGGCACAGTACTGTGTTCATGTCTATGCTTACTAGAAACAGCTAACAATCCTGTTTGGTTGACATATGACATCAGGTTACGGGAATAAATGAGTAAGGTTTGGCTTCCTGTTGTCTCCTCCCTATGTGCTGCATTCACATACATAAATTCTGGCTCACAGCAAGCTATGATTTGACTCCTCTCCAAAACAGAATTGGGAAACAAACCAAGAAGGAGACACACAAAGCCTGTTATAGCAAATTATGGTTTTGCATCACATGTGAGCCAATCCAGAGAGAGACTAGAAGCAATATTGTTGCAAAGGCTGGTTCAGTTTCCCCTGTATAGAAATGGCTGAGGCACTTCCTCATCCTCATGCTATCCTTTTAGAGTTGTGCAGTATGTTTAAAAAAAAAACCTCAAGGTCAAACAATGGCACAGTGTTTGGGTATTACACACAGTGGATTGTATCTCAGGTTCACCTATACTCTTCAATGTGTGCAGAGTGCATTATATGATCTGATGTCTGTGTGTACAGCTATATATTAGTACACCTCAACCATGTGATCCACCTGTTTCGAAAAAAGATGTGTGTAGACAGATTGCATAGGAACAGTGCACTTGCATGCAGATGTGTAACAAGACCGAATGTTATTGCGGGATGGGGAGATTACTGTATACTTTTGTTCACAGGTCATATCAAACATAAATGGTCTCATCTCACCTGTAGTTGCAAGGTTTTTAAAGAGCTCCGTTAGAGCCCTTTGTTTTTGCACAAGTAAATGCTTGACCTCTGACTTCTGTTTTTCTTTATCTGCTGCTGGGTTCACTGACATATTTTTCAGTTCCTGGGCAGTGAAAATGATGTCACCTAAAAAGAAGAAGAGAGCTAGTAGAAAACATCTATGTAGCAATAATTTCAGCAAACTCATTCAAATTCAGCAATGGGTAACGAACACACTTGACAAAGCTGTCTTATGTTAAAACAATTTCTAAAAATACATTTGTCTTATATTTTTTCCAATCCTGAATGTTACTTTGTAGGTTGGCACCCATCATAGTTCTGTAGTGCTTACCAGTGAAACGGTCAAGATTCTCCACCAGGTTCAAAAAGGAGCTGTTCTTCACTAGAGTTGTGCATATCTTCTTCATTCGCTTTGTAAGCTTTGGTAGGCGGCCCTGAAGGGATTCTGGATGAAATGCATCTCCTTGGAATTCCTCCAAATAAGCAGCCTGGGAAAGATTCACAATAGGAAAGGCAAAATGACTGAAATCAAAGTGCTGCATTACAACCTATGGATTTATCAATAGCTATGAATGTAATCTAGATTGTTATCTTCTTCATGCCCTGCTTGTCAGCATCTCTGGGGCATTTGTCTGACCTCTACTGGAGAAAGAACGCTGGATAACATGTACGAGGGTCGCCCAGAAAGTAATGCACCACATTTTTTTTTCTTCAACAATTATTTATTGAACACAATGAAACTTACACGCAAGAAAGAATGATGTTTCTTCTACATTCCCTATTTTTCCACGTAATCTCCGTCCAGTTCTATGGCCTTCCTCCAGCGAGATACAAGGGCATGTATGCCCTGTCGGTACCACTCCTTGTTCTGGTCACGAAGCCATTTCTGCACTGTGCGAATCACCTCTTCGTCATCCTCAAAATGTCTTCCGCGAATGGCATCCTTTAATGGCCCAAACAAGTGGAAGTCTGAGGGAGCTAAGTCAGGGCTATAGGGTGGATGGGGTAACACAGTCCAACCCTGTTTAGTGATGTGTTCCGCAGTCCTCAAACTTGTGTGAGGCCGAGCGTTATCATGTTGAATCAAACATTCACCTGGGTTGTTATGGCGCCAAAGTTGCTGGAAGCGCTTCTTGAGTTTGGTTAATGTCTTCACATAAGCTTCAGAATTAATGGTGCTGCCTCTTGGCATCACATCAATGAGTATGACGCCCTCACAGTCCCAAAACACAGTGATCATGACCTTACCGGCAGAAGCAGTTGCTTTGAATTTTTTCTTCTGTGGAGATTGAGGATGACGCCATTCCATCGACTGTCGTTTTGTTTCGGGCTCAAAATGGTGAACCCAGGTTTCATCACCTGTACAATCCTGGACAAGAATGCTTCCCCCTCATCTTCAAAACGTTTCAGCAACTCAGAAGAAATGTTTTTTCTGAGAGATTTGTGGTCCACCGTAAGACAGCGCGGAACCCATCGTGCACACACTTTTGAGTAATCAAGAGCACAGATGATTGCATCCACACTTCCTTTGCTGATTGACAGCTTCAGCGCCAACTGCCTAGTCGTTATGCGTCGGTCCTCGCGAATGAGCACATCAGCAAGCTGCGTCTTGTCAGGTGTGACAGCCGTGGATGGCCGCCCCGAACGCTGCAAATCTTGGACCTCTGCCGAACCGCCTTCTAATGGCCTCACCCTCTGTGCCCAGTGACTAACCGTACTTCTGTCGACTGCAGATTCCCCATAAACTGTACACAAACGTTTGTGAATGTTCCCAACAGTTTCTTTCTCCACAGTGAGAAATTCAATGACGACACGCTGCTTGTAACGTACATCACTTACAGATGCCATTTCGAAACACTGCTGCAGCTACGCTATCTGTCTGAAGAAACCAAAAATTTGTGTGCGCACTCCTGAAAATTCAAATAATATATATCTAAAGTTTCGCATTCGTACCATTACTGTAGGCTGAGAAAAAAATGTGGTGCATTACTTTCTGGGCGACCCTCGTACCTGTGGCCTGATAAGCAAGCCAATTCTTACGTTAGACTGTGTTCTTGACCAACTGAATGATTATAATGCAAGATATTCCAATAGTATCCAGACATGCAGAAATCTTGTGGTACAGAGTTCTTGGGAATGCACCATTTTGAGCTGCAGGTGGGGAACTGCATGCCTGAGTCCTCTCCCAAAGTAAGGAACTGTTCGCACATACTAAACGTCAGTGAAGAGACTAGAAAAAACTCTTTTCTGTCATGCTAGTTTTCCATTCACAGGGGATTTCTTCTATAAAAACGTTTGAACGTGCAATTCTCCATCTGAGGTTTGCACAGTCCCAAAACTCTGTACCACTTTTAAATTATGGAGCCCTAAAAGCCACATGAGCTCACATTTTAGTAAGACAACACTGAGTATTAAATTTATGTTCCTTAGTGCCATTTTCACATTTCATGTTCTCACAAATACAAACGCTTCTAACAGTGATTTATATGTGCACAAACACACAGAATTATTTGTATGTGCATATAGGGAATCCAACACACAGGTAAAAATGCTAAATGTTTTACCTGAATGCAGGTTAAAATTCCACATACCTGAACAGCATATGTTCTAGCAGTCAGTTTTCTTCTTAGCATGTCATTCAAGTTTTGGATTTTAGTTTCTTGATTGTCAGCCATTTCCTGCCTCTGCGAAGAGACTAGTTGTTCTTTGGTTGTCTCCACTAAGGCAGATTGACAAGGTTCACTCAGAGCAGCTTCAAACTTCTTAATAAATTTAAACAGCGTCCTAAAGACAAGGATAAAAAGAATTATCTCTGTGTACCTGAGTGCTATGACAAAATGGTAAAAGTAACTGACATAGTCCAGCACTGCATACAATCCAATTGTTAATCCAATAAATTGAACAGTCCAATACAGTCAGTGGCGTCACTAGGATTCATGTCACCCGGTGTGGGAGGCCTGCACGTCGGCCCAGGTGGTGTGCGTGGTCATGTACCATCGCCCTGCCCACACTGGTTTTTTGGTTGTACCTTTTGTTACAACACAGATATTTCAATGCGGTTTGTTTCGTTGCATTCTGCATGAAATTACGCATTGAATGATATATAACATGATGGTGCTATTCCTCCGAATTCTGATTTTAGTGATTTTGAAAACTTGTAGAGTCACACACACCTGTGTCAACTTACTAACACCTTATTGCAGCAGTTCTCAAACTTTTAGCACATGGACCCACTTTTTAGAATGACAATCTATCCAGGACTTGATGTCATGGCCAGAAGTGACATCATCAAGCAAATTAAAATAAATAATTAAATAATTAATTATAAATAATTAAATTAAAAGAAATAATTTAATAAGGGGGAGCCAGTCCTGTTCCGCCAAGTGAATCTACTCTGAAGTAAGTCCCATAGTGGTCAATGGGGCTTACTCTCAGGAAAGTGTGGACAGGATTGCAGACTGTGAGCTCAAGCCTATGCATCTCTACTCAGAAGTAAGTTCCAGAGTGGTCAATGGAGCTTACTCTGTAGTCTGCCTGCAATAACAACCCCCCAAAAAGAATCAGTGAGATTTCCAGCCCTCTCCAGTGCCCAGTTTAAAGTTCTTCTATTTCAGGCATATCAAAATAAAGAGCTACCTGGCTTTATAGAAAACATTCCCCTTACCAGTTCAAGCCTCTTTTTTGTTCTTTTTAGTGGTGGGGGGGGGGGGGGCTGCCTTCTGGAGCATTTGTTGCACTCCAGCTCCATCAGATCGGGACCATGCTGGTGTCCTCACATTCCCCTTTGCCTGGCCTGATCACAAACCAAGGCAAGTCTGCCTACTCGCAAGTGGATGTAACTGTGAGGCTGCTTTACTTTCCATAGGGCTCAACAGATTCGAAGCTGGGAGGGACCTCCTTGGGTGTTTTGTGGGGGCTGCATTCATTGGATCAGGACCATTCTATGTCCTTGGAGTCCTCTCAGCCTGCCCTTTCCGATGGAAAGGCAAGTTCACCTACTCATGAGTAAATGCGGCCACATGGCTTCATTTCAGGCTCAACAGACTCGCAGCTGGGAGAGATAGGACTTCCTTCTTGGGTGTTTTTTGAGGCTGCATTCACTGAATCAGGACCATTCTGGTGTCGTTGGATTCCTCTCAGTCTACCCTTTCCGACGGACTATGGCAAGTATGCCTACTCGTGACTAAATGCACAATACATCTCACTTTCACTTTCCATAGGGATCCATTCATTTTTTCTTTCCAGTTTTTTGGCCATAACTTTTGAAGGAAAGGAGCTATTTCACTCTGGTGTTTTGCACTACATTCCGCATCCAACGGTGTATGGCATGACGGGGTAGCTCCTAATGCCGTGATTTTAGCGTATCATCCCCCGGCGTGTCACCCCTCCGGCGTGTCACCCAGTGCGGCCTGCACCCCCCGCACCCCCGTAGTGACGCCACAGTGATTCCCAAGTGACTTAACACTGGTTCGTAGGCTATTTGTGCAATAGTGGAAAGATTATTCTTATCAAACTGACACGTTAGGCACATGCAGGCTAGTTAGAGGCCGTTTACTTTTACAGTATCCTGGTCCATGAACTGCAAGTTGTGCACAAGCCAAACTTACCAGTCCCACCCTCTCACAAGAGCTGGGCTGATCCTTCTGGCACCGGATCAGCGCCTGGGATTCAGGGGATAGAACCTAACTGAGCAGGAATCAGCGCAGTAAGGACTCCAAGGCAATTATTGACACACTGAGGCAAGAGCAACCTGAATCAGAGGACATGTTTGTCCTTAAGACCATAGGTGTTTAGAGATTTTGTTGTCTTCAGATAATGGATTCCAGGGGTGAACACCCTTTGGTTCAAACTTTTGCTGCGCAGGGTGCAGAGAGGAGCTTCTTAGCCAAGATAGATGGGCAAAAGGTTAAGAGTGACATGAAAAAGGAGATGGAACCAAATGGATCCATTTGCTGTCTTGTCTTTTCAGAGGTGCTGGAGTACACCTGACCACCACTGAAGCAGACATATTTCTATCAGACCTTGTGTTGCTGTCTGAGGCTCAATGAGGCATGGAGAAGCTAAAGGCTAGTTCCCCTGCAAGTGGTATAGTGCAGGCAAAGAAGGCAGGAGTATGTTATTTGGTGTGCATTCTAAGGTCAGTAAAGTTAGCAGGGGATCCAGTCCTACTCTTCAGTTGCTTGCTGGTTCATGGAGGCTGGCCAGGTAGCCCTCTGGCTTGGATTGTAATGGCAACATCAAAGGCTTACCAGATTGAGATGGCTGCCTTGGCCTTTATGGGTTGGCACAGAATTTCAATCTATTATTGATTTAATTTGCATCTACCTTTCCTTATCACTTCTCACAGTGAGTTTTAAGAAAGCCTGAGGAAGGCCAAAAGAGAAGAACAGCCCTAAACATAAAACAGTGTCCAAATGGTTTGTGTTAATGTCCAATTTAAGTGAATCAATGTCCAAAATCGTTGATATCTCAAAACATAAGACTTACCTATGAGTCTTCTCCACTGACTGCTTTACAGCCCAAAAGCTGACATCATTCCACTTAGAGATTTTCACAAATTCCTGCAAAGTAAAACAAATTAAGTTGGGGAACTACAATATTTTAAAAGGAAATAATGAAATATTAGGGTACATTTTTCCAATTTGAAAACAGGTACTTAGCTATCAGCATCTATTTGTGTATAATTCCTATTCGTGTTAGTTTTATTTATTTATTTATTTGCAGAATTTATATCCTGCCTTTCCACACCAGAAAATAGCACTCAAGGCAGCTACCAATCCTTTTATCCCAAGCTTCGGCTTTACTTCTGACAGCCATGGACAAAGTCAGTTATCATATCAAGAATTCTTACACTCACCTTCAGCTCTTTTTCTATAGGTTGCCGAAGTTCAGTCAGTCTGGCCTGGACACTTTCTGAGAACTGCTTATAATAGTTGTATAGATTCCACAATACATTGCACAGCATGTCTAAAAATAAAATAAATTTCATTCAAAAATATTCTTGCCCCCTTGAACACCAGTGGTCTACCTCCCAGGTAGGGATAATTAAAAAGTAGGGTCAAACCGAAACAGGGGACACTTCGCAGAATGGTTCATCCACCACAAAAATAGACCAAAGAATGGGGGAGGGGAGGCAAAATGTTCATCTTGTTTGCAGTGCCACAAAGAACACTTACAAATCGCTGGTAAGGCCACACCTGGAGTATTGTGTCCAGTTCTGGTGGTCACATCTCAAAAAGGACATAGTTGAAATTATAAAGGTGCAAAAGAGAGCAACTAAGATGATTACTGGGCTGGGGCACCTTCCTTATGAGGAAAGGCTATGGCGTTTGGGCCTCTTCAGCCTAGAAAAGAGGCGCCTGAGGGGGGACATGATTGAGACATACAAAATTATGCATGGGAAGGATAAAGTGGATAGAGAGATGCTCTTTACACTCTCACGTAACACCAGAACCAGGGGACATCCACTAAAATTGAGTGTTGGGAGGGTTAGGACAGACCAAAGAAAATATTTCTTTACTCAGCGTGATTGGTCTGTGGAACTCCTTGCTGCAGGATGTGGTGATGGCATCTGGCCTAGATGCCTTTAAAAGAGGATTGGACAAGTTTCTGGAGGAAAAATCCATTAAGGGTTACAAGCCACGATGTGTGTGTGCAACCTCCTGATTTTAGAAATGGGCTATGTCAGATGCAAGGGAGGCACCAGGATGCAGGTCTCTTGTTATCTGGTGTGCTCCTGGGGCATTTGGTGGCTGCTCTGAGATACAGGAAGCTGGACTAGATGGGCCTATGGCCTGATCCAGTGGGGCTGTTCTTATGTTCTTAACACAATCCATCAATTCTTAGTGCGATTCAGAGGAAGGATTAAGTTTTACATATTGAGCTGAAGTATGGGTCAGTTGAAGCAGTTGCTACTACTTTTGGAGAGTCGATCCCTAATGGTATGCAGAGCCCAACAGGATCCGTCTCTTGTTCAATGTTCTGCCAAGACCAGGAGAAAAATTCTAGTTCTATGGCAGAACAGCCCTATTTCTTCATTCGCTGGAGAAAACTGCAGTTTTCAACTTAATATTCTCTCTGTTTACTGTAAAGTTTTGGTAGGCATCTAAAATTACTTCTAAATATTTAATATTAATCCTAGAGAATAAGAAGAACTAAACCTTTTGCTTGAAACTGCATTTTTTTTTTAATTTAAAAAGGCACTGATCATTTACATTGGAATGTGAAACATATAGAGTACAGTTTGGTAAATTTTAGCCTGGAACCAAACACCACAAAGCACAATTCCAGCAAGGTAGTTGAACAATTTGCTGCAATGCCTGAATGAACAAACCTTGGTTTGTGATCAAGCTCACAAACTGGAATTAGAAATCATGGTTTGATCAGGCTTTGCAAATCACAGCATGTGCTCACTGTGGCTTGGCATGATGTCTAAATTGCCAAACCACAGTTTTAGCTATTGATCTGCCTCCAGAACCTGCTGCACCATGGAATGGTCCTATGAACATGAGTGCTGAGTAGATGGAAAATGAAAGCAGATAAGTGGCTCTAAAAACCACTGGCTTGCCTGTTGCAAAACTATGGTTTGAGTTCTAAACAGTGATTAGCGCAAATCCTGAGCTAGGCAGGTAGTGGGAGATCTTACTATAACCTCCCCCCCCCCGCTATGTCTTTCTTCTATTAAGATCTTGCCCTCTTAGTGGATAGAGAGGATGATGTCCCAGTGTCTAAATCACTGCCTGGTATCAGGCAGGGAGAAAGGGATTCCTAATCCAATTATTACTGGGTAATGCAAAAATAAATGAATAATCAAGGCTACCAATGAATTCTCAAAACAAATATGAAGATCTACTGAGCTTCTATATAAAACATTGTCTAGCCCTGATCAAAGATAGGAAGAATTTTGCCTCGTTTAAAACAAATACCTACCATTTCCTTCCACCTGTGGCATTAGTAAGACATGGCAATGAAATTCCAACAGCATTTGAAGTCGTGCATGAAATTCCCCCAGCGTTGATCCTTCTATGAAAGCTTGAAGTGCAGTGACCACTGCTGTTAAAGTCACTTCTAAAGTGCGAATTGCAGGAGAGATAGGAGATAAGGGGACAGAGACACATCATTCAAACTGATTTTGACTTTTTCCCCTTAAGTATGTGGCTTCAAGCAAGCAAGAGTTGAAGTCAAAAGGGACTGACAGAAGCAACCTCTGTCACTTTAAAAACAGCGTAGTACAGGCCCCTTGCACACACAAGATGCATTTACCATTATTAAGAAACTGGTTCCAGGCTAAGGGATACATGTTTCCCCTCTCTTTGAGGCAAACTCTTCTAACCATGATGGAGAGAATCATCAACATTAACCAGGATTTCCCTTAAACTAGCATACAAAACACACTTTAAACCACAAATTTTGATACTGATCCTGGTTAAACAATATCCTGGTGAGTGATAAATATGGTTAAGGTTGGTGCCAACCATCCCCTTAACCACTCTGCACAAGTGGAGAGGGGGATACTAGAAAGCAGGAGAGAGTGGGAGGAGAAAATGTGCATTTTAAGATTAGATTGCCAATTTTTTTTTGTCAAAAGCTGAGATTTTGTCGATCTGAGACTGGTTGAAAACTAAAGTATTAAAAGGGAGAAATCACTTTTAATATGTATCCAAAGCTTCATTATGCCAGAATATTAACACTTTTTGCATTACAAGAAAAAGCCTGTCCAGCTATAACCAAAGATTGTTTTTATGGCCAACATAAAATGTATTTTGGACTGCTAGTATTTATTGAGGAAAGCTTTTGCCTGTGAAGCACTGAGAAATAATACCAAATGAAGCAACATGATTTCTCAACATACTATACAGTGAGATAAGTTCTGCATTTCACTTTAATTGGGCAATATGTTACACTTACAAATCTGCAAATGCTGGTGTGAATTGTATACAATGAAGCACATGTACCATACATACATACATATCTAGCAATTCATAGAGATACTCCAGTGGCTTAAATTAACAGCTTGGCTTTCTTTTGTAACACCAGTATTAAAACATTGATAACTGAAAAAAGTTACCTTCATTTGTCTTCTCTGCTTGTTCTTGCTTATATTTCTCAATCATCTGATAAACTGAAAACCAGTGTTTCATAGATTTTTCTGTGTGATGTTTCATTGTGTTGTCCAGGCTAATAGACCAACAGCTGATAAAGCAGGAGGAAAAATTCAGATCAATCAATGAACGAACTTCAAAACCAGAAATTGCACTTTAAGGACATCAATGCACACTCCCATTTGAGGAAGCAGATTTTCACTGAGACAATTGTTTTTACAGTAACAAAGAAGGCACGTGTATTCTGCACCAACAAGTCTCAATTCTTCAATATGGAAACTAAAAGAATTTGTTCTAAATCAATAATCAATGTTCTTAAGTAACGTAAAGTTATATGCTGTATGTACAATATATTTTGTGACCAATTTTTGAAAGAATGTGGATTAGTTGGGTCAAGGGACCAGAATCCCTTCTGCTTTCTCCTTCAGATACTATGCACATAGCTCACCACCAGTAATCATGGCTTGTAAATGAGAAAAGTGAAGAGAGTGGACATTACGTACTTCAGCTCTAGTTTACGCCACTGGATGATAAGTTGAGTGACCGAATCAAGGTGCTTCCTGAGAGACACAGATTTACTAGCTGTCTCCTCCCAGTCCTAGAAGAGGAAAGAACAATTTTAAAACAAAAACAAATGTAATTTATGACAAGAGGATGAAAAAACCTTTCTTGTCTATTAATTATACTTTAAAAATATCTTCATTCTACACAGAATGAGATTTCACTAGAACTCCTCAACTGCAGGTGGGCTCCCATATCTGTTGATCTGACCCCCCCACCCAAGCCCATTAGCATTGTTGGCAAAACATTTCTTGCTTTAACACGTCACTATAAGCATTCAAGTTTACAGTACGATGTGAACAGGCTATCTGCAGCCTGAATGCTTGACAAAACTAGATTGACTTGTAACAGGAAGCAGTTAACTTCCTGCTACCTACAGTTAAATCTACTTTCATTAAGCATTCAAGCTGTGGGCAGCCTGCTCACATTGCACTAGAAGCTTGAATGCTTACAGTGACCTGCTAAAGCAAAAAACACTTTGCCTGTAAATTTTTAAACAAAGCTAATGGATGAGTAAGGGCACACACTATTAATCGTCCACCATATCCGTGGTTACTGTTTCCACTGTTTCCCTGGAACAGAACCCCACAGGTATGGGGACATGTCTATTTGATTTGTAGTTCTGGTTCTACTACAAATCAGGTGAACTATAACAATTTGAGAAAAGTAGTTCTCTCTCTCTCAAAGCAGTAGATCTCCACCCACCCACTCACCCACCCACACCTCAAACATTGACCCACCCCCTCCAATTTCTGACCTGAGACTTGGCAAGCAGAATTTCTAATCCATTCAGGAACTTTGAGAGGGGACTGGAGAGTGAAAAGCTACGAATTCTGTCCATCACAACCAAGAGCTGCAAAACGAAAGACAATGTTTCTGGCTATCACTTTCTAAAAGCTTCAGACTAATTAAGCTATAGAACTGTTTTTTGTTTTTGTTTGCTCAGAAGAGATACAGACTTGGAATGCAACCTGTGTAACTGATTTTTTGTAAATTAAATGCGGCTGGATAACTATAAAATTAGGGCTGCAGGCCTCAACATGAGAAAGTAAGCCTACTGGATTCAGTGGGCAAAGGACTGCACTGTTGAGCAATAAGTGGTGTATATGGCTTTTTGGCAGGTATTATCCAGCCCATAAATGATAACAAATATAAATGAAACAGTGACTAGTTAACTAATGTTCCACGTGCACCATTGATGCCGACATGTAAATCCCATTTTAAATCCTTGGAAATTTAAACTGTGACAGCCTCTTACCTGCACAAGTGCAGGGTGTTCAGGCCATTCTTGTAACAGTGCCTTCACTTCTTTAGTGAGGTCCTCCAGCACAGGTTGGCACTGTCGTACTTGCTGAATATTAGGGTGATGATAGAAGTCATATGGGCCTTCGTGCTGCAGGAAAAGCTCTGAAGCCCCTTCTTCAAATAGTGTATTCTGCAGTATTGTGCTTGCTAGTAGCTGGCTTCCATGAAGATTATTGTTCATTTCAGAACCTAAGATTTAAAGAGGAAGGAGAAGTTGCAAAGTTCCGTGGAAAAATGCATCATCCTTCCTTGTGATGGCCAAACAGCACTCTGCGGTCTGGTCCTTGCTTCTGGGTCAAGTTTTCCATACCTAAGGTGAAAGCATACCCCAAAAGCCTTTAAACCATGAACAAGGAGATGGAGCACACAGAGAGCACACCTCAAAAGCATGCTGTCTGGCAAGCACCTTCAGGTTTTGTGCCCCACCTCCTTGCTATGAACCAGTCTAAGTACTTGGATTTTGAGGCACTTAAACCTCTCCCCCCCCCCATTAAGCAGTTACTCAGTTTTGTCTTATGGGATTCAAGATCAACATATCGTGCCTTCCTCATTATAAATGCAAGATCAGGGAGGAATTGTAGGTCAGTGGTAAAGTACCTGCCTTGCATGCAGAAGGCAGGGCAGAGAAATATTCCTTTCTGAAACCCTGGAGAACTGCCGTGAGTCAGAGTAGACAATACTAAGCTAGATGGGCCAATCATCTGACTCAGGATAAGGAATACACTCTCTCTCTCTCACACTTATTTCAGTGAATTATTATTTCCCTGAGGCGAGGGTTACATGATATGTAGAGCAACTAATTATGGCCATCACAAACAGCCAGCTGACTCATGAAAAGGAGAGGGGGAAGAGTAACACTACAATCTTATGCATGTCTATTCAGAACTCACTGTGTTCAATGGGCTTACTCCCAGAAAAGACTGCAGCCTCAGATTGGCCTTTTCATAACCAGTTCCATTTACCTAGCCCAGTGAAATTTCTCCTACCCTATTGCCCAACAATGTTCTACAAATACAACTAAACTGAAAGCAAATCAAAACATGTTTATCATTTAAGCAGGAAAAACATGAAGTCATTTTGTCTCTTCATTGCCACTACTCATTTGGCAATAAACACCGCAAGCATGAGCGAGGAAACAGGATTCTGAATACAAAGAAGGAGCTGTCTTGGGTAGGAATGCATGTGATTTTTATGGCAGACAAGTTGATGTGCTTCCCACAGGGGAAAGTTGCAAACCACAGAAGTACAGAATACTTAATAATGCAAGAGAAACGCCTTACCAATCAAAGGATAGAAGTGAGCCACCAGCGAAGTGCCAGTCTGGTAACAGGAAAGAAATGCACTCAGATGGTGCTTAGCCTGATGGGAGGGTGGACTTTGCTGATACCACAGGGACCTTGCAAAGCTGAGGCATAGTTGTTGATGAACTGTCATGACGGTTCTCATGGAGTGTTGGGAAAGAAGAGGCTTCTCAGGGACCTCTTCATCTTCTAAATCAACTTCAGTTTTCATTTCTCCTTCGAGGCTTGCCTGAGTAGTTACATCTTCAAAATCCTGTTAAATCACATCGAAAAGATCCATTTAACATCAACTTATAGTACTGTATCAGGCATCAAAAGCTTACAGATCTCAAAAAACACCTATTTGTGTTTTTGACACACAGAAGTAGAATTATACAATCACTTAATACGTGGCAGTTCTAAAGACAGAGTATGTATCATAGTATATTGCTTTCCTAGATGTGCAGTCTGCAGGCTTGTCCAGTCTCCTCACTCTGTGTGCTCAGAACCACCTTGTGAGTTAAGCTGATGATGTTCTCAGTTTTAAGGACAGATCTGAGAACAACATACTACAATGGCTTCTTGAAAAACATCTAGCAGATCCATGGTAGATCTGAGCAACGAACCTAAGGCTCCAGTCAACCTACCACATTGATGGCTCTCAGTATACTTAAAAAGAATTCCACACCCAATTTTTGTTTCAAGCAGTGTTTTTCTACCTTCTCATGAAGCGGAAATGTTCTCCTGAAATCTCTTTCTTCTTCCTCTTCTTCAGTCAGGCCAGTCCCATGGCTCTTGGTCCTGTATCTAAAGAGACTGTTTTTCTGTTCCTCCTCTTCCTGGGCCTGACGTTCTTGTTCATCCCATTCATTTATAATTACCTAAGACGTTAAGAAAATGGAGAGGTCTGACCCAAATATTGCAACACAGCTGTGCACACAAATTCCACATACGTCTGGCACAAGCATTGAATCAGCAGTGCTTGAATTATCAACGTTCACTTAGCTCATGCATCTATACTGGATTTTAATCTAAACTGCTAAGAAAAACACCACACCTTTCCTGAGAGATATGGGGGGAAAGGATGGCAATAATCTCCCTTCCAGGGCTCCAAAACGTAACCATATACATGCTCTTTAAACTAGGACATCATACCTGACACAAATGTCGAAAAAGCTGAAGCGTTGTATGATCCAGTTCTCCCTTGGACAGCACATGGCAACGAAGGTACAACAGAGCATTCACAAGCAACTGCTCCTGGGTAAGGCACATCCTCTGCTCACTGTCAGGCCTTTCAGCAGAGTGTTTCAGAGAGAGTCTCTTGAGGCCATGGAGGACATCTAGAGAGTTCACAGAGCACAAAGCATCTGCATGGGACAGGTAAGTGGGGAAGGTGCTGTCCACAGAAGGAAATGACAGCAGAGAAGCAACAATGGTGCCAAGTTTCGCTGGACACACAAAAGTGCTCAGTGCTGTTCGATGGACTTCAGAAGCCACCAGTCTCAGGCCATGCTGCAGCTGCAAAATGGCAGCCTGCAATGGAGTGACCACATCAGGGAAGGCGGCATAGTCCTCTGCCAAATGTTTCCTAAACTGATGGTGCGACTCCTGCCAGACCTCTTCTTCCCTGAGCACATTTTGCACTGCCTGGAGCGACTGGGGTTTCTCTCCATGGATGATTTGCAGAAAGCGAGAGACTAGATCCTGGACCTTTGAAATCTGGGCAATGCTGCCGGCATACTGATAAACGTCTTGGTATAAGGAGTTGTACGAAGGAACCTGTGGTCTATAGGCTCGCTTTTGGTTCAGGGTGGCAATTTCATCCTTCAGCTTCTGGATTCTTTGGCATAACATCCTGAGTCATGACAAATTGAAGGATGTTAAATTCAGCTCATTGTTAAAAGGTTCAACCACAACAACCTCTGAAGTGAACAAATCACCCTTCTGACATAATAAGAACTAAGCACTGTCACCTTCACCCAATTTTAATGCTTCACTTTTCTCTTTTGGCTCTCAGAACTCAAGCAAAACTCTGTATAGCTCTACAAATCAACATATAAAAGCCTTTCACCTACAGCAGCAGTCACCAAATTTGTGACCGCTATCTGACAGAAAACCGGTCCCTCTTTGGACCAGAGCTTACCATTCTGCCTCCACACAGCTCTTATTCCAAGTAGACCCGGGCATCAGGATGCACTTGGCAGCCACGTCTGTTGCCTAGCATTCCAGAAGGCTGTGCAATGGGACATCTGGGCAGACACAACTGCCCAGAGCATCCCAGTGCCCAGATCTACTTGGAAAAAGAGCCGCTTGGAGGTTCCAGGAAGGCTTTCCCCAAACCCTGGATCCAGGCCCCAGATTGGGGTTTGGAAGAATCTGATCTAAAGTATAAGTCAGATGGGCACCAATGTCCAGAATAACATGTCTGTTCTTGAAAAAAACTCTGTAAGTCAGTCATTATATTTCCCCAGTCTACATTCAGATGGCAAACCAAGGATGACAGGCAAAATGGTAAGAATCCTATGATTTGAGAGTCACTGTGCAAGTCAATGACTTAAGTAAGGATTTGAACCCACAGCTTACTGGACTACTTTGGCTGTCCACCAGAATCCTTTCAAATTTGGAAACAAGATAGTAAACACGACCAAGTTCCCAAGGCATCTCATTCCACAACAACAACCGTTACCTGATATGAGGGTGACTGTGACTTCTGATAGCTTCATCTTCAAGATCCTTCCCTGTCTGCAACTGAGTTGACACCGTGCGTGTCTTCCATTCACATTCTAGGTGGTGCAACTGAAAGCATGAGACAAAAATGGGCATGTTTGGTGACTCAAAAAAATATTCTGCCATCACTCACATGGGAAGTGCTGTCATGTACTAAGAAACAAGAAGCAGTTCAGGCTGCTGCATATCTTTGGCAAGACAGGATGGTTATTTGTCATGACTGATTGGACTAGAGAAGCAGTACGCTTCTGAATTCCAGGGGCTGGGGACTGACACCCTCACTTCCTTACTGTAAACTTCCTAGATGTATTTGGCTGAAAGCAGAAGAACACAATGGAAGTTGTGTTATTTGGGCTATCATATTCCAAGAGGACTAGGGGAAATCTAAGTATTCAGTTAGACTAAGTATGAAACTATACTAAGCGTTTAACTATTATTACTACTACTACTACTACTACTACTACTACTACTACTACTACTACTACCCCGCCTTTCTCCCTGAAGGGACTCAAGGCGGCTATATATGAAAATATATGAAAACTATATATGAAAATATTCAAGCAAAACATTTATTCACCTGATAGGCTTTATCTGACCACCAGTACACAAATGTATTTTCTGCCCTAGCAAATTAATAAGAACCTGTACTCTTGTTCACAGATAACTATATTTGTTCTCCCCCCCAAGTGACAGCAAACATGGAATGCTACTTTAGCCTACATGCATTTGTATAACCTGTTGCTATTGTTTTAACAGTCATTTCACACTGAAATGTAACATCATTTGTTAATCCTATTAAATTATACAGGCAAGGGAACGCACGTTAGTTTCACACACATACCTCTTCTTCTGCATACTTGAGTTTGTATTCATTTTTCACAGCAGGATCAAACTGAGTCTGTGGAAGCCATAAATGTATTTGCAGAAGACCAAGGTTCACCCAAAGGCTGCCTCGCCGACTTGTCTCAGGCGTGTTGCGGGGTCCCCCCTCCTGCTCAAAGAACTGCTGCAAACAAGTTAGGCAAAGACAGAGGAGTTCTTCAGGCAAGATGTCTTGAGCTGCAACATCCCTGAGTATTTTGCAAAGGAACTGAAAAGTCACAGGGTCCTTCGACGAAAGCCTGTCACAGTTCTGGAGAAACACCTCTTGCTGAGCTACTGGAATCAGGTCTTTAAGAGCCACGAGTTCCCTGTGCAACATGACACATTGCAACCTGCAATCTGTAAACCTGAAAGAAGACAACAAGAGTGATCTTTCAACCAAACCTGAAGTAGGAACCCAAAGCCAAATCCAGCTACAAACAGAATGCCACCTGGTCTGCTGCTGCCAACACAGAGGCAAGAGTATAAGGAGGGAGTAGTGGTTGTAGCAACAGGCTTTGCTGACAGCATATCAGAGTACAACTACAACTCCATCCTAAGCTGTTCTCTTTTAAGGCTCATCACTGAGAGCTGACCAGATGTCTAAAGCATCTAATTTTTCTGGCTCCAGAGGACAAGAGCATGAGAATAATCACTGCTTGCTAATACCTAAATTCCGCCATGGACGAAAAGGCCAGGTTGGTCCACAAAACCGCACTGACTTCCCAAAGCTGCCGTGCTCTCTCCAGCCATCCCCCCAGCGTCACGTTGGAGGCAGACAAAACAGGAAGGCCGGTCACATCCCACTGGTCCAACTTGCTGCTGCTAGTCAGAATTTCAGCGAGGCACTTGGAGAAAACAGCTCCACTCAGAATACCCACACCCTAAACAATCAAAGAAAATATACATGTAAGTATTTCCACATTTAAGCTGTAAGAGGGAGAAATGTTTATCTACCAGGACAAAGCAGCAACAGTAACTACTGTAATAACTGAAAACCTCCCTTCAATTAACAGGCAGTTCAACTGCGCAACTGATTAAAATCACAGAAGGAACAAAAACGAATTGAAATGTGCAAGAATTTGGGAGTTGAGCCTGTACTTTAAACCTTCTCAAGCTTCCAAAGGCCGAGTCTTCCTTGGCGCCAGGCTTAGCAGCTAATACAAGACAGTAAGAAAGGTATACTCTATCACATTACAGAAGTGCCTGTTTTGATCAGAGTCAGCCCAAACCAGGCTTTAAACATTTAAGTTTTCCCACACTAACCTTAACAGGAGAAGCCATGAGAGATTTTGACATCTTCTTCATTTCCAGAAGTGCTGGCTGCCAGGTTAGCCAGTGTTCTGGATCTGTAGTTACAGTACCTCTCCAGAAGGACACCAATGCAGCACTCACCAGTTCTGACCACATGAGGGAAATCTCCTCTGAGGAAACCTAAAGGACGAAAGTGCAGGAGACTTAAGCACTCCTAAAATTATTTGTGATTAGAAAAAAAGTGCTCTAGGAAAGCATGTGCAACGTTTACACCTAGGACCCTAAACATTTTAGCTAAAATTTTCTTGAAGTTGCTAGCAAGACAGGTGCTTTTCTTTTTCCAACTATGAAAATAAATCTTCCAGCCCCAAGGAATAAATGTGGATAGGGAAAGAACAAACGAAACCCAAGATGCAAAACTATTGCATATGTAGTTCTATTCCTAATGAGCCACTGCAACATTATTAGAAGAAACAGTAAATGGGAGGGAATGGGGAATTCCAAGAAAGATAATACTGGAAGTCATTTCAGCACCCTCAGTATATATCAAGTCTACCTAGGCAGACAGGAAAAAGAGGGAAAGAACTTACTTTCTAACCTAGTGGCATAAGAACTTACTAAAGCAGAAAAAGAAAATATTCCCATGTACTTGAAACCTGTAAGCAACCTCACAATGCCAGTTCTTAGATACACCTTCCTGCTGACTGGGAAACTGGAAACAGAGGAACTCTCCAGAAAGTCAAGTTGATGACTGCCTGGGAATATATGAACCTTATGAAAGTGTGGCAGTTTGACACAAAAAGGGTGAACGAGAAATAAGGATCGCTTCTGAACCCACAATGAATTATTTCAACTAGACTTGGACCTTTGTTCAGCAAAAACGGGGATGATCAGAAAAACATATTTATGGTGGAATATTAGAAAATCAATAGTAATGTTCGCGTGCGCGCACACACGTGCGCAAAAAAGGGAGATTTGCAGATTCTTGTGTTAGGTCCAAAACAGGGTCAAGTTCAATTTGGGTCTGCCCTGATGGAAGAGCACTGATTAAGCCCTTCCATTTTCAGCACTATGCTGGGAGTTAAAAAGTCACCTCTAAACAGTGACATCAGTTAGAACCAGCCCTGGCCAGGAAATTATAGCATATACCAGGGCTAGAAAAACACATAGTTTCAGAGTCCTTTCTCAGCTGGTTAAAAATCCATGACAGAGGCTATACCCAGCACAGACTGAGAAGCAAATGGTGGCAACTTCTGCCTCTGCTTCCCTCTTTATTCATTTGAAGCACTTCCTCTAGATAACAATCACTCTTTGTCTCTTAAACTAGACATTTCCAATCCTATTCACTCTTGGGGGAGAGGAGGTTGATACACAGAGCCACATTCCTGCTACCCTCTCAGTGGCGTCGCTAGGAGGGTGCAGACCGCACCGGGTGACACGACGGGAGGATGTGCCCTGGGGGGATGACGTGCTAACATTGTGGCTTTAGGAGCTACCCCGTCATGCCATACACCATTGGATGCGGAATGGCCAGTGGAATGCAATGCAGAAAACTAGAGTTAAATCGCTCCTTTCCTTCAAAAGTTATGGCCAAGAAACCGGAAAGAAAAAATGCATGGAGCCCTATGGAAAGTTTGCCCTATCGCACGTTTACTCACGAGTATGCATACTTGCCATAGTCTGTCGGAAAGGGCAGGCTGAGAGTAATCCAACGACACCAGAATGGTCCCGATCCAATGAATGCAGCCCCCAAAAACACCTGAGAAGGAGGTCCCTCCCTCCCAGCTGCTAGTGTATTGGGCCCAAAGCGAAGCCATGTGGCCGCGTTTACTCACGAGTAGGCAGAGGACTCAAAGGAAGTCAGAATGGTCCTGATCCAATGAGTGCAGCCCCCCATAACACCCAAGAAGGAGGTCCCTCCCTCCCAGCTGCGAATCTCTTGAGCCCTATGGAAAGCGAAGCAGCCTCACAGTCATGTTTACTTGCGAGTAGGCAGACGTGCCTTGGCTGGTGGTCAGGCCAGGCAAAGGGGACTGTGAGGACACCAGAATGGTCCCAATCCGATGGAGCTGGAGTGCAACAAATGCTCCAGAAGGCAGCCTCCCACCCCCCCACCCACTAAAAAGGACAAAAAAAGAGGCTTGAACTGGTATGGGGAAGTTTTCTATTTTGCACTTGCAAAGCCAGGTGGTTCTTTATCTTGATATGCCTGAAACAGAAGAACTTTAAACTGGGCACTGGGAGGGCTGGAAATCTCACTGATTCTTTAAGGGGGCTTTGTTATTGCAGGCAGACTACAGAGTAAGCTCCATTGACCACTATGGGACTTACTTCAGAGTAGACACGCATAGGCTTGAGCTCACAGGCTGCAATCCGACCCACACCTTCCTGAGAGTAAGCCCCATTGACCACACTAGGGCTTACTTCAGAGTAGATTCACTTAGTGGAACAGGACTGGCTCCCCCTTATTTAATTATTTATTTTAATTTGCTTGATGATATCACTTCTGGCCATGACATCACTTCCAATGGGTCCTGGACAAATTGTCATTCTAAAAAGTCTTACTGCTGCAATAAGTTGTTAGTAAGTTGACACAGTGTGTGTGTGTGTGTGTGTGTGTGTGCGTGCGTGCGTGCGTGACTCTATATGTTTTCAAAATCACTAAAATCAGAATTTGGAGGAATACCATAATGTTATATATCAATCAATGCATGATTTCATGCAGAATGCAATGAAACAAACCACACTGAAATATCTAACAAAAGGTACAGCCAAAAAACCAGTGGGGGTGGGGCAATGGCACATCACCACACCCACCACCTGGGGCGTTGCCCTGCCCACTGCATGGGGTGACGCACAGGCCTCCTGCACCAGGTGACGCAAATCCTAGTGACACCACTGTACCCTCTACAGCCAACCTAGTGAACTAGTTCAGATCAGCCGGTCTTTCACTGCTCAGAAGGGCCTCTATGTCTGAGTAGTTCTGCATCTGGCCTTGATGCTTCAGTACATCTGGTTTTTAGAGGCCTCCCAGTGGCTGGCAAGAACACTCTTTCAGGGGAAAGAAGAAGTACAAAACTCTGCCCATGTTTACATGCAAAGAATACCTTTCTCTTCCACTAAAGAGCCTAAGCCAAATTACAACATTTTTTGTCCCTACCACCTCACTCAGTCCTGTCCATCAAACTTGGAATTCTAGTCTTGTCAGTCTCTTCTTATATTCACTGTCCCCTCACATCTATTGTTCTCTAATTACCTGAACTCTAAAAGAGGGGAAGGGGGAATTGAGTGAAGTAAGAGATGAGGGCTTTAATAGCCTGCAAGCAGACAGGCAATGAAAGGATGAGCACAGAATTCATGTCTGGCAAAGTTGGCTTTAGACTGAAGTCCAATATGGTTGCAGTTTGGTTCATTCAAAACTAACAATGCAGGTGTGTGCCACTTGACAAGGAGAATACGTTCTCCTATGCCTGTTATGCGCTTAGGTCATGAAGTCAACCTTCAGTCCAATCTATTGCCTTTGTTGTGTAAACAGACACTCCCCTGCCAGACACTAGCTGGCTGCACAGGCTACTGGAGACAGATTGCCTCTTCTTTGCATTAAGAGCCTCTCTGTTATGTAAATGCTCTGCTACAGGCTATGGGAGCCACCATTGCCTCATTAAGAGCAACTTTACTGTGCTTTGACCACCATCATATATGTGGTCTGTTGTTAAGCAGAAGGTTGTTAAGTGGTGCACACCTATATTCTGAAGAGGAGGAGAGCAATCAGGAAAGCTTTTCTAACAATCAACGCTCCAAATGCATCACTTAAAGCATTAAAAAAAATAAACACATCATAGCAAAACATCAGAAGTTGAACACTGAACAACAAAGCAAAATGCTTGGTTTTTAGAAAATGGTGACAATTTGATTCTGCCCACTGAACTTAAACATATTCTTACCTTACAAAGGTCTGACAGGTAACAAAGCCCTTGGAGCTGTTGTGAGGTAGCTGGTGTCAACTTAAGGCAAAATGCAAAAAATTGCCTCGTTTCTGAAGATATGCTTAACAGCTGATTGCTGCCTTTCCTGAGGGAAAACATAATGGCAATCGAACATTGGTGGAAGGAGGAATAACAACTAAATATGAATATTTACCCAACTTTGTACAGTACGTACTTGCACATATAATAGGACCTGTGACTGCACATTTTACAAACCTCTAATTCAGTGGTTCCCAAATGTTTAGCACTGGGACCCAGTTTTTAGAATGAGAATCTGTCAGGACCCACCGGAAGTGATGTCATGACCGGAAGTGACATCTTCAAGCAGGAAAAGTTTTAACAATCCTAGGCTGCAATTCTGCCCACACTTACTCAGGTTTAAGTCTCATTTACTATCATTGTTAAAAGCATATACATAGTAGCCTGTTAAAAGTACAGATCCCAAATACAGTCACATATCATGGTAGCATCTAATATACTAAAATTGAAATGAATGGGGACCCACCGTTTGAGAAACACTGCTCTATATTTATCTCACTAATCAGCAAACTAGCCTGCCTCTGTACAATCTTTAGAAAGTTACAGTAGCAGCAAAGGTGACTTTTTCTCGACATAAAAATCTCCTCTCACCTCTGCTGATCAGCCTTAGCAACACAGTCTGTAGTCAGCTTGTACTGCCATAGCATTGCCAGATACTCCATTGCAGGCCACAACTGAATCCTATTACAAAGCTGAATTAATGAAGCAGAGTCCACCTGCTTGTCTGCTGCATATTTTTCTTGCAGAGGCTCCACTAACGCACCATCTTCTTTTAGCTTTGAATGCAGGGTGTTCAAACGAATGCGCAATTCACCTGTAAAAAATAAAAAAGCCACTGCAACTAAAAGCTCACTTACTAATAAATCCAAAAAGATTAAAGAAAAAGATTGAACAAACAGAAAAGATATTTTAAAGAACTAGTATAGACTTTATATGTGCAACATCCTATGCCATGACAACTGTCAGATACAAAAAACCACAACATACCTGAATTTACATCATTCAACTGATTAGCTCTGAGAACTTGGCCTTGAGCTTGAAGCAAACCTTTCTTTATTTCCCATTTGCTGGCAACTGTTTCCAGAAGGGAGATCTCCTTTTGCCATTGATCAGGCCCAAAGGTGGCTCTGAACTCTAGGATATTAAGCGCTTCAGAGAGTTTTCTCAGCTGGACAGCAGATTCTAGTACTTCTTGATCCTGAAAAGATTACATAAAGAATGAAAATAAATGCCAGAGCCACCCTGGAATTAGAATAGTACCAACTGTGCTGTTAAACAGCAAAGCAACAACTTATGCTAGCTTGGAAGGCATACCCGAATGCCAGATGTGAGCATCACACCCTGAAGGATTCCATCTGGAAGAGAAGGATTCCAAGAGCTGCCTATAGAACAATTACTGTGAAAACTCATTTGTGCTCTACTATGGAGCTTTGTAAGGTGCCTCGGGCATTTGCTTCAGCATGGGAAAGGTGGGATATAAATCCCTCAAAGAAATAAATATAAATGTGTTTATCCATACACATGGTACTGACAGCCCACTGTTTTTGGCAAATGTGCCACAATTCAAAAGGGAAAGTGCCAAACTGCCATGCTTTTTGGTGCATCTGCAGTGCCCTGTGCCTGGGAGGTCATTTGGCCTCTAGTCTACAGAGCTGAGGTGCAGACAACACAGTGGTACAGGAAATACGGGCAGAAACACAGGCTTCATGATGCTATACCCAGGCCTCCCAGTTTCAGAGCATGCTACGAACTTCTGCTGCCTATGCCATCTGGAGCAGAATTTTTATATTACTAAATCTATACTTTTTCAGAAGGTATTTGTTCAAAGTTAAATCATGAATAGTTTTGGTGCTCTAGTCTAGATCATGAACTTCCATAAACAAAAATCCTAGAGAGGCAGAGCAACAATGTCCTTCATATTTCCAGAGCACTCTAAATGCAATTATTCCAAGCAAGTTGCCTTTATACAACTCAACCATATGTGGTTACATATTTAAAAAAAAAAATCACACCTTGAAGGGAAGAGGTTTCCCCAAAGACTTCTGCAGCTTCTTGACACTGGCAGAAATATCAGCAGGACTGGCCAGACAAGCCTGAACATGCTGTGAAACAGACTGAATATCCTTGGATTGTCTTAAAACAAAGGAAAGAGTAAACATTTGTACTGAAATTCAAGATGAAATGATCATTGACAGATAATGCAAGCATGATGGATATGCAAAAGCCTATAAACTAGTTTCTGTGATGATGCTCTTAGTGGCCTTTCCATGAAAACCTCCAGAAGTATGCAGGTCTGCTGGCAGGAAGCACACAGTTTATATGAACAGTTACCTCTCTGTGGAACTTGAATACACGTTGCTGCAATCTGCACCACAATCATGGTAGTTTGCAAAAGAGCAATTGCCTCTCACAGGTGAAAAAGCACATAAGGTATGCCCCAAGATATGAATGCTCCATTACTTTTTTTTTTATCTTCAGGATACAGCTGGAGCCTTTGTATTTGTGGGGGATCAAAAAATAAAGTAATGAAGCATTCATATTTAATAGATCTGCATCTAATCAATGATATGATTAATATAATTAATATTAATATAGTTAATATATATTTAATATTATATTATAATAAATGTAATATAATATTATCATATTATATTTAATATATTTAAAATATATTTAATATATTTAATATAGTTAATATTTGTGGCCACTTCCTGTTTAATGATGTCACTTCCAGCTCTCAGGAACATGATGGGGAGTCATGGCCAGCAGCCACGTGGGTCAAGGGAGCCACTGGCCGGAAAAGATTGAGTACCACTGGGCTATACTATATCTCCAAAACTAGACGTGATAGGGTAAAACAGATGCCATTTTTGGAATCAGCACCCCAAATTCATATCAAACCACCATAAAGTTGCGGGAAAAACTTTTCTGACCCTCAATTTTGTAGACCTGTGTAATCAAATTTGTGCTTTTCGGTCCACCTGGGCTTTAAACATGACCAGAGCTCTTCTGAGCCTTTCTCCAAAACTCAGAATGCCATCTGGAGCCTTTCTAATGTGACTTCTGGTTTTTGCTGAAACTGACGTCACACTAAAATGGATCTAAGTGGCTTTCTGAGCCTCAGAGAAGCTATGCACAGAGGCTCAGAAAACCTTCCTGATGCAACCAGGGGGTCTGAGAGGCGCGATTCGGAAGTTCAGCATCCACAGTAAGGCAAATCCGCAGATGCCGGATCTAGAAAAGAGGCCTCACCTGTACAGCATTTCATTTCTCACTAGTCTCACATCCCCAAATGCACACACACAGAAATGTCAGTAAATGTCAGTATACTTATGCTAGCAGTGTAGCTGGTACAAAACACCACTTAACGTTAGGCCTTGTCTACATTTTATTTTTTATGTACACTGTGAAGCAAATCTATCTGATGCACTGAAGAGGTGGATGCTGGATCGGTTATTGGCATAGAGTAAAAAATAATATACTTGTGTTGCTCGTATCCACTCAGAAGCTGGGGAATTCTGCTGATCAAGTGTTTCACAACCCAGTGCCAGTGAAGAGACAAAAGAGCTAAGCCAGGAGAATCCACAGCCACCTTGTCAGATGTTGCCCAAAACCGATCACGCCACAATAAGCAGTGCAGTATCTAGAGACAAGACAGGAAGGTTTACAGGTTTCCCACCTATGAAGTTTACAGTAATTTCAATAATACAGCATTTCAGAGAACATAGTTCAGAAGCTGGCAATTCTAATACTAGCACTGGCAAAGTATTACTAGATCTAATTCTAGTTCTAGTACTAGTTCTAGATCTAATACTAGAACTGGCAAAAGAGCCTTGTCCTAGAGGGCAAGACTTCAATGTGAAGAATTAATTAAGTGTGCATTATTGTTATTATTGAATTATGCACGGAGCATAAGGCTGAAACAGAGCACAGAGCATTTAGCCTGATGTTTAAATAAGAGAAAAAAATTAAACCTGATTCAGGCAATAGGTGAGCTTTAAAGAGTGGAGGGGAGGGAGAACGTGTTCTTCAGGAATACCTTTGAAAAGGCTTGTTCTAAATACCTAAAGAAAAGAACGGTTTTGATGGTCATAAGAACATAAGAACAGCCCCACTGGATCAGGCCATAGGCCCATCTAGTCCAGCTTCCTGCATCTCACAGCGGCCCACCAAATGCCCCAGGGAGCATACCAGATAACAAGAGACCTCATCCTGGTGCCCTCCCTTGCATCTGGCATTCTGACATAACCCATTTCTAAAATCAGGAGTTTGCGCATACACATCATGGCTTGTACCCCATAATGGATTTTTCCTCCAGAAACTTGTCCAATCCCCTTTTAAAGGCGTCTAGGCTAGACGCCAGCACCACATCCTGTGGCAAGGAGTTCCACAGACTGACCACACACTGAGTAAAGAAATATTTCCTTTTGTCTGTCCTAACCCACCCAACACTCAATTTTAGTGGATGTCCCCTGGTTCTGGTATTATGTGAGAGTGTAAAGAGCATCTCCCTATCCACTCTGTCCATCCCCTGCATAATTTTGTATGTCTCAATCAAGTCCCCCCTCAGGCGTCTCTTTTCTAGGCTGAAGAGGCCCAAACGCCGTAGCCTTTCCTCATAAGGAAGGTGCCCCAGCCCCGTAATCATCTTAGTCGCTCTCTTTTGCACCTTTTCCATTTCCACTATGTCTTTTTTGAGATGCGGCGACCAGAACTGGACACAATACTCCAGGTGTGGCCTTACCATCAATTTGTACAACGGCATTATAATACTAGCAGTTTTGTTCTCAATGCCCTTCCTAATGATCCCAAGCATAGAATTGGCCTTCTTCACTGCCGCCGCACATTGGGTCGACACTTTCATTGACCTGTCCACCACCACCCCAAGATCTCTCTCCTGATCTGTCACAGACAGCTCAGAACCCATTAGCCTATATCTAAAGTTTTGATTTTTTGCCCCAATGTGCATGACTTTACACTTACTGACATTGAAGCGCATCTGCCATTTTGCTGCCCATTCTGCCAGTCTGGAGAGATCTTTCTGGAGCTCCTCACAATCACTTCTGGTCTTCACCACTTGGAAAAGTTTGGTGTCGTCTGCAAACTTAGCCACTTCACTGCTCAACCCTGTCTCCAGGTCATTTATGAAGAGGTTGAAAAGCACCGGTCCCAGGACAGATCCTTGGGGCACACCACTTTTTACCTCTCTCCATTGTGAAAATTGCCCATTGACACCCACTCTCTGCTTCCTGGCCTCCGACCAGTTCTCAATCAATGAGAAGACCTGTCCTCTAATTCCCTGACTGTGGAGTTTTTTCAGTAGCCTTTGGTGAGGGGCCGTGTCAAACGCCTTCTGAAAGTCCAGATATATAATGTCCACGGGTTCTCCCACATCCACATGCCTGTTGACCTTTTCAAAGAATTCTATATGGTTCGTGAGGCAAGACTTACCCTTACAGAAGCCATGCTGACTCTTCCTCAGCAAGGCCTGTTGGTCTATGTGTTTTGAGATCCTATCTTTGATGAGGCATTCCACCATCTTACCCAGTATGGATGTTAGGCTGACCGGCCTATAGTTTCCCGGGTCCCCCCTCTTTCCCTTTTTAAAAATAGGCGTGACATTTGCTATCCTCCAATCTTCTGGCACCATGGCCGTTTTGAGGGACAAGTTGCATATTTTAGTCAAGAGATCTGCAACTTCATTCTTCAATTCCTTAATAACTCTTGGGTGGATGCCATCAGGGCCCGGTGACTTATTGATCTTTAATTTATCAATGAGGTCTGAAACATCTTCTCTTTTAACCTCTATCTGACTTAACTCTTCGGTCAGGAGGGGCCGTTCGGGCAGTGGTATCTGCCCGAGGTCTTCTGCCGTGAAGATAGATGCAAAGAACTCATTTAATTTCTCTGCCATCTCTAAGTCTCCTTTTATCTCCCCTTTCCCTCCCTCACCATCCAGAGGGCCAACCGCTTCTCTGGCGGGTTTCCTGCTTCTAACATATTTGAAGAAGCTTTTATTATTCCCCTTAATGTTGCTGGCCATGCGCTCCTTATAGTCTCGCTTGGCCTCCAGTATCACCTTCTTACATTTCTTTTGCCACAGTTTATGTTCCTTTTTATTCTCCTCATTAGGGCAAGACTTCCATTTACGGAAGGAAGCTTCCTTGCCCTTCACAGCCTCTCTAACTTGGCTGGTTAGCCATGCGGGCACCCTCCTGGATTTAGTGGAACCCTTCTTTCTCTGCGGTATACACCTCTGCTGGGCCTCTATTACTGTTGTTTTAAGCAGCCTCCATGCACTCTGGAGAGATTGGACTCTTTTTACCCTCCCTTTCAACCTCCTTCTAACCAGCCTCCTCATTTGGGGGAAGTCTGCCCGTCGGAAGTCAAGGGTTTTTGTTAGAGATTTGCCTGGTATTCTTCCCCCAACGTGCATGTCAAAACGGATCGCAGCATGATCACTGTTCCCCAATGGCTCAGTAACGTTTACATCTCTAACCAGGTCCTGCATACCGCACAATATTAAATCCAGAGTCATCTGTCCTCTGGTGTCCTCTGGTGGGTCAAAGAAATCACATAGATCTTTGACCAACACTGACAGATTTCATATTCTCTTTTTAAGTTTTCAGTTTCAACAAACAAATGCTACGGCAAAAGTCATTTAGGCAGACATGCATGGGGGGGAGAGAAGAGTGACAACAGCAAGTGGAGCTGGAGCATTCCTAAAGAACAAGACATTGTAACAAAATGTATTTGTGTGGCATACTTACTTCATACAATTTTTCATCAGACACAGCTAGCTGAGTAGACTTTACCCAGTGCAACACAAAGGCATCCCAAATTTCAAAGAAAGAAGCAAGGTTGGCCACAATAGCATGTGGAAGCGAGATATGGTTGCCAGGATCTTTTTTTCCAAGAATAAACAAAAGAGAAAATACATAACCAAGTCTAGTTCATCACAATCATAGCAAATCATTCAATTTGTGAACAGATATTGTAGAGACCATTGGACAATACCCAAGAAGCTCTCAGTCTGCCCTTCTGAATTCCCTGTATAACAACATTAGGACTGCTACATTTGCAGAGTAATTTCATGGCATCAAGTAAACCATCAAATGCAAGGATTTTAGCCCTGAACATTTCCAGAGGCCCTTCCCTTCCCCTTAAAGATACACTGCCTCAAAAAAAAAAGGATCAACTAGAGAATCAGGACCAAATAATGGTAAGAGTGCCATGGAAAAAGGCTACCACATCACACAAGAGAATCCATGCCCTAGGAAATGCCGAATATTTAAACTCAATCTAAGTTTTAGTCAGAACTCATTTCATTTTCCTTTGTCATTCACCTTTGTATATTTTGCTCTGACCCAGATAGCTTAGGGGCAGTCCAATCCTGAGCTGCCCAGAGAACCAAGGCTTGGTGGCACCGAAAAGGGCTGCTGCTGAATCCTGCGCCTCTTTCGCTACCGTGGGAGGCTCCCCCGGGTAAGGTAAGCAGCCCCACAATGGGGCTACTCACTTTACCACCAACCAAAAGGTCGGCGGTAAAGACGCTCATGTAGGGCGTGCAGCCCTCCACAAGCGCACTGGATTCTGCAGAGCTCAGCTCCATGGATCATCCTCCCGCCCACCCCCCAGCACGCCTCCCTCCGCCTCCCGTTCCGCAGCCTGGCGGTCCAGGAGACCGCTGAGCTGTGAAACCTGGCCACCGCCTGGTGCTGGCCCAGCACTGCCCAGCGCTAGGCTAGCACCGGCAGAAGCCCAGCGGTGAGCCCCACAAACATGCCATACAGCACATTTGTGACTGTGGCCGGTGGCACAGAGTCGTGCCGCCGACCACAGGATTGGGCTCTAAATTATTTCAGTTGTCTCTGGATTACAAAATCACTGTATTGCTCTAATTTAACTGATTACAATGTTTCATTTAAGTTTTAAAGCATTATTGATTTTTATCTGTAACTGACTTCAGTTTTCATCTTGTGGAAATATGGGTTTATGCCTTTCAAAAATGATTCAAATTAGATGCACCTATCAAACTTTAGGACAGGCATGAATGTGTTTCTACTTGAAATTTTCCCAAGATACATAGTCAAAATACAGACTATGTATTTACACAGTAAATGTGCAGAACTAGTTCGGATTTCTTAAATTCATTTTTGCAAGAGAACACTTTAAAAACATCAACTTTTAACATTCTTGGTTTACAACATCTGGTCATGATGCAAATTAAAAAGGAAAAAAACCAAACAAAAAATACAACAAATTCAGCCAATCAAGGCCTTCCCAAGGAGATCATTTTGCATCCTTTCCAAAAGTAGAACACCAGCAACTCTGGACCTCTTCAAGCGAGAGTGTTTCAAAGTCTACAAAACAAGTGCAGGAAAGGCCCTGGTCTTTGTTCTAGATCTCCTCACTGTGCAATGAAGGCACAAGAACCAAAATCTCAACAGGTACATCATGAACAGTGGCAGAACCCACACAAGGAAAGGAGATCTCAGAAATTCTCTGCCACTGCTATAGTTCATACTGCTATGAAATTAACCTTGATTGTCAGAGAACAATGCTATGATTCTGAATTCTATTTTCATTTATTAGAAATATAAATGTAATGAATACCTTTATGAAAATCCAGAGATGCCCTCAAGGCACTAGTTCTTGACTTCTTCTTGTTAATCAAGCTCCTTTCAACATAGCTCTTTTTCTCACGATCAAGAAATAATATTGCTCTGGAATTATAACAAACATATGCAGGTCATTAAGTTATTATGATACAAGGAAGTCAAAGTCCTGTAAAAGAGGAAGTAACAGCCCCAAATCATTGCATCCTATGAAAGCAAAGCAGATCCTACCCAGAGAGCAGGAATATGTGGCCATATTCCTTTTTCCACAATAAACTAGAGTCAGGTTGATAATTTATCAGGCTTTTGTGTTTTATTATTAATTAATAAAAACAAACAGGTTGAGCATATAAATTTTGTCAAATTTCTTTTAACATGCCTTTAACTTGCAAGCTGGAAATGACTCTTCTACAATGCAGTTACAACAAACCTTACTAGTCAAACTAAAAGTACACATGAGACTAAACCCACCGATTTGAAAGGGATTTCAGGAGAATAAGCAGCTGATCTGAATGTTCCACTTCTGCTTCAAAATCCACTGAATTGCTAATGATATCCAAACATTGCATATTCCATCTTGGATCCATAGGAATTACATGTTCATCTGACAAGGACAGGTAAAAAGGAAGACACTCACATGCCTTTCTCATAAACTGTTTCTCTCTACCTAAAAAAACATACTTTGAGATACTCATAGCTACACATAACACAGACCTACAAAATTGAGCGTCAGAAAAGTTTTTCCCAAACTTTATAGTGGTTTGATTGGAATTTGGGTTGCTGATTCCAAAAATGGCATCCGTTTTGCCCTGTCACATCTAGTTTTGGAAATATAGTATAGCCTCACTAGTGAATGGTTCAAGCAGCTTCCTCATGAGGAAGCCATGGTGTAGACTTCCTCATGAGGAAGCTGCTTGAACCATTCACTAAAGAGGCTATACTATATCTCCAAAACTAGATGTGATAGGGCAAAACGGATGCCATTTTTGGAATCAGCACCCCAAATATACCCAGGAATTGGTGTAATGTTTAAGGAAGCAAAATGTGTGTTGGCCTGTGTAATTAGGGAAATACACTCCTGACTGTGATATATGTATACACCTGCTATACATTCAGCATATTAACATGAAGGTTGCTTTTGGAACTAGTGACTTTGAGAGAGCATAGGGAAGCAGTTTCTGAACTTACTGTGGTCATAGCGCCCTTCTTTCGAAGTGGCATCTTCTTCCCAGTTCTGCTGAGGAGGTGCCACCATTTTGGATAGTGGGAGATCTCGCACAATCCAAGATGGAAGCACCCTGGAGAACTTGGAAGAAGAGGCCACTGGGAGAATCTCGCTGCACTGCTGTGAATTTGTCGTGCTGCTTTCAGGCACCATGGTGTACATTTTGGAAACCACTGAGATTGGAAGAGGTGACTACTTGCTACGCCTATTTTAAAATGAACAGCAATTCAAAGGAAGCATCCAAATCCTTCCAACTATTTTAACTGCATTGACACAAGTTATGCTTTGCCATAGGAAAAGCCAAAGCCCAGTGGCAAAGCACTTGCTTTCCAAGCAGAAAGGTCCCAGGTTTAGCATACTCAATCTTCTCAAAAGCATCAGGAGCAGCATAAACAGTGAAGCACAGCTAAAAAGGAGGGCAAAAAGCATTTTACCTGTCATATTTGGTTGCAGCATCTTGATTACATTACTGATACCACCTGAGAGGGGACTGAAGTAGAAATTATTCAGAGATGCAGCACCTGCTTCCAACTGAGTATACACTGAATCTGTAGGAAGAAGAAGGAATGAATGCATGGTTTTGTAAACTTATCTTATGCACAAGTGAAATATTTGCAAGGAAGCATGCACAGACACATGCTTCTGCATGGTGCAGTGAGAAATGTTTCCTTCTGGAAGTGGTCCCTTGCACTGAAGGAGCTCCTGAACTCGGCCAAAGTGAGTTTCAATGAGTAAACTGGAAGAAAGAGCTCAACCTTCTGCTTTGCCCTAGTCCAGCGGCTCTAAGTTCTTGCGGAGACAGAGGGAGGCAGTGACATGCTCCCCAGGATTGTGTCACTAGGGGGGTGCAGGGACTGGCATGCACTTACCAGTCCCTCAGCAGCCTTCCGGGGGTGCGGGGAGCCCTGCGCGACCCTCCGCAGGGCTCCCTGAGTTTCAGAAAGTGAAAGCAGAGTGATCATGCCCCACTTCCAGTTTTGCGGAGGCAGGGTGCGATCACTCCGCTTTCACTTTCTGAAACTCAGGGAGCCCTGCAGAGGATTGTGCAGGGCTCCCCACTTCCCTGGGAGGCTGCTGCAGGGAGTGGTAAGTGCACCCCAGTCCCTGCACCCCCCCCCCTTAGAGAAGCAATCCTGGGGATTATGTAGCTGCCTCCCCCTTGCCCTTGCCCCTTAAGGGGGCAGAGTCTAGGGCCCTCAGGTTGGAACGTCACGACGTCCCAGTTTGAGAACTACTGCCCTAGTTGTTCGGATTACACAGGCCTACAAAACTGAGGGTCAGAAAAGTTTTTCCCAAACTTTATGGTGGTTTGATATGAATTTGGGGTGCGATTCCAAAAATGGCATCCGTTTTGCCCTATCATGTCTAGTTTGGGAGATATAGTATAGCCTCATTAGTGAATGGTTCAAGCAGCTTCCTCATGAGGAAGCCATGGTGTAGGCTTCCTCAAGAGGAAGCTGCTTGAACCATTCACTAAAGAGGCTATGCCGTGTCTCCAAAACTAGACATGATAGGGCAAAATGGATGCCATTTTTGGAATCGGCACCCCAAATATACCCAGGAATTGGTGTAACATTTAAGGAAGCAAAATGTGTGTTGGCCTGTGTTATTATTCTGGAATGTTGTAAACAAAGAAACCTCCTTTCTTCAGATCTTACTTCACATGTACCAAAACATCATAGAGGGGAAAGGCTGAGAGCGTGCCAGTAAGCTTACGCATCAATGAAATCATAAAACCTGCCCCATGTGTAAAATGGGTGATGAATACAGGGAAAAACGCCTCTTGCATTCAATGTTTATTGCTGCAGACAAATGCTGAATGTGTGTGTGGGGTGGGGCAGTGTCTCCTAAGTCTGCCAGTGCAGGAATTACTGGTGCATTCCTCCTCCCCCCACTCAATATTTGTACAGGTGGGTTGACATTTGAATGAGAATAAACTGGGATCAGCACAGAAAGTCAGACTTATTTCATAAGACACATATTCTGCTACTTTCAACTAGAGATGGGAAAGAAGCTGTGAGCTGCAAAGCCAAGAAATTCCATATCCTGGGATCAAGAGGGTGAGCTCCAAGTCTCAAGAACAGGAGTCCTAGGCAAGTTTGGATGCATGTCCAATTTAGGAGCCACAAAAGCAACCAAACCCAGTACAGTTAGCAAGAAGGGCACATATTAATCTCTACAAGACTTAAATTTGATCAGGTAATCATCATCTCTCTCTCTCTCTCTCTCACACACACACACACACACACATACATCTCTGGTGTCCCTGGCTTTTCACTGTGCTACAGATTTCTCATTCACCATCACACACATTAAGATCAGTCATGCTTGAGCAAAGATACTTACCAAGCACTTGGGGTAAGTTCTTTTTTAACTGATTAAGCCATCCTACTCTCAATGTCCAGTCTTGATTGGTTGCTTTCTCTATGAATAATTTAACTGCAGCAGAAAGGACCTCCATGTCATCTGCCCAAGAAACATCTGTCTCAACAGCATTGAATTTTAAACAATTTGGATTAGGAGACCGCAGAATTTTCTCAAAATCATGTACAGTAAGAGGCATTGTTCTGAAAGAAGTCATATAAAAAGAATATTAATGAAAAGAATAAAACTCTACTAAGCTATTGGAGGCCCACAAGTCCCCTAACCATGGTGAACACAAACCTTGGTTTGTGGCCTTTAACTCTGGTTAAAATTCCAGATGTACAGTAAAGCTATTGTTTTGCTTGCCAAGTTAACCCATTTCTGCCCAGCCCAAAGGTGTACACATTTGATCCCTGCTGTGTATATGCAACATTGGGCAGAAATATGGTTGGCAACCTTCAGTCTTGAAAGACTATGGTATAAGCCTACAGCACCCGGTATTCCCAGGCAGTCTCCCATCCAAGTACTAACCAGGCCTGACCCTGCTTAGCTTCCAAGATCAGACAAGATCAGGCATGTGCAGGGTAACAGTTGCTAAATATGTTGCGCCACAAATAATGGATTCACATTCTGGTTTATAAATATTCTTTAGGTAGTCAGACATAACACTTAAAAGTTTATTAATAAAGAGGTTTTCGTATAACAACTTCATCATCGCCTCCTCCCCAAAGATGCTCCACCATGGCTCTAAAAAGCCCACTTTGGAAAGTCAGGGTAACCTCTGGTGCATGAGGGACTGCAAAGGGAAGGAGTGAATGGCACTGTCCGTTCTACCCCCCGCCCCGAATTGCTCAGATGGGAAGTGCCTTCTACTTGCAAAAACTGAGGTTATGATAGAAACCAAAGAAAGAAACTAAAAAGAAGATTCAGGGGCTTCTCAGAAGTTAATTATTCCAGGTCAATAGGACTTGGTCAATAGGTCAATAGGCTGACTGGTCAATAGGAAAAGCAACGTTTGTTGTTCACCTGCTGTTTTGCAGATTCAGTCTACTGAGGCAATATGCCAGGACCTGCCCATCGCTCTGAACTGTGGAAAGGAGAGAATCTTCAGCTGAAAGCAAAGCACTGGATGCAGAATCTGGCCACAATCCCAAGGCAAGAAGGGAAACATCTCGTGCTTCATCTGAAGTTAGAACTGAAATCTGCTTCATTATCAAGCCCAGTACAAGCTAAAAAGATAAGCACACAGAAGAAGCTGCAATTAAAGAGCTCCTGCTAAAGAAACATCTGGACAACTGACTTCTTTCTATAACACCTTTCTATTGAAAAATGTGACCTAACTAGAGAGCACTGTCAGTATGGTGTAGCAACTAAGCATGGCTGTACTCATGACTAGTTCACACATGCATGCATATCCTTTCATCTCTCACTGATTAGTCCATGAATGAGCTGCATACATATACTATACCTCTGTTCACAGTGGAAGATTTCAAAATTGATCTAGAGTGATTAATCTGCAATAACGTTTTTTGCGTACACCGCTGGATGTGTACAGCTGCTGGCTGCTGGTAAGTGGAACCCCCTCTCGTCCCTGCAGCAGAGCAATCCTGGAGATTGCATTGATGCTTTCCCTCTTCCCCACAACGACTTACCTCAGTTCTCAAACTCCCTGAAAGAACTACTGACCCGGATTATCTCAAATGTACTAGTTAGAAAGGGTTGGTTTTGATGGCTAACTTTTGGCATAATCTAATTCATTATGGTTTTTAATCTGGAAGTTATTTGCTGATTCATTGCCTGCTGCTTCTGTACTATCATTTTAATTGTAATGTGTCATGTTTCAGCGAAAGCTGGCTTGGGAACCAATATTGGCAGAAAGGGGTCATAAATGTTTGAAATCATGCAGTTTTTGCCTCCTTTCAACAAAGTAGGTTTTTCATTTCCTTTAACAAGGACAAGCTTACATGTTGGCTGTCTTGCGACCGTTGCGGACAGACATAGACCTCCCAACATGCTCTGTAGAAGCTCTTTGCTAAGTCAAATCCTCGGTGCAACTGCTGTACAATCAGTGTTGCAGCATGCAGCAATGACGACAGAGAGTAGGAAGAACCTTAGAAGAAGAAAAAACAGGAAGATCCATTCACTTCGTCTGCAGCATGTCTACGAATATTTCCGTTTGCTCAAAACTTGTTTCCCCAACTACAAGTACAAAGGGATGAACACACTTCTCTAAAAGTGACCCTGCATTAGAACACACTGAATCAGATCTTGAACAGTCAGCAAATTAGGTAAATCAAATAGCCTCATTTCCTGATATAAGATAATCAAGTGAAAATCTCTCAAAAAGGAAAAAAAAATCTTTTACTGAGCATTACTTTGCTTGCTAAGTAATCAGTTAACTCATCAACACTGTTTTTAAGAAAGTGCTTGATCTCTCATTCATTCACTCACTTTTCTGCAGATTGAAACATAAAAAACCAACTCCCTTGAGTCAGACAAAAGTGCATCTAGTCCAGGCTTTCATTTCCAGCTACAACAGTGGCGTTGCTAGGGGAGTGCAAGGGGTGCAGGCTGCAACAGGTGACACTCCTGGGGGGAGGGGGACACCACTACTGGCCAAAAATTTTTAAATCTTGCTATTTTCAAATACCACCATCATGTTAGATATCATTCGATGAGAAATTTCATGCAGAATGCAATGGAACAACCCATGGTGAAACATATCTATTGTATCAAAGATAGTAGCCAAAAAACCAGGGGGCAGGGCAATGGCTCAACACCATGCCCACCGTCCACTGCATGGCAGAATGTTCATCCTTTCTCACTGGATGACGCAAACCCTTGTGATACCACTGAATGACAACTAGATGCTGTAGAAGCAGGCCCCCAAAGCAGCAGCCACCTCCATTGTCTGTCCCCCAACATCTAGCTGTAAGAATTGGAGAAGCATGTTCTTTTCATTCATCTAAATTGGGTATTAGCCTATGACTGACCAGACTTTGAAGAAGTTTTACATTAATACATTCTGTACTGTTTATGCAAGCAATCTTCTCACTTAATCCAAGCTTTTGGTTGCCAAATTCTTCTCTTCGATAGACTCTAATCAAATATAAAGTAATCTTTCCAATTGCATTCATCTCACCTACTATGCTGCTCTTTGCTTCCGTGTGCACAGCCAGCAGTGCGTCATATATGCTATTTCCTGACAACCCCAATCCATGCAACAGCAGCTTCATATCATGAGGGTCCAGTGAATTCTCATCTCCATCCGCAGGAATATAGATCTCAATCCCACGATTCCGCATGGCTCTGGATATCTCACCATGCATAGGATCCATTGAAAGGAAGAGCCTAACACATTTCAAAACACACAACAAAAGAGCAAGTTTACTCATGCTATCTATCCAACATGCCACAACCTTCTTGGGGCAGGTGGGGGGGGGGGAGAACAGAGAAAGACAGATACTGCAGGCCTGTAATGAGGTCCTGGAGAGTGATATTTAATAGCCAGGGATAAAAGGCACAACTTCAACAGTAACATTTAGATTAGTTTTGTTTTTAAAATACTTCTGTGTGTTTTTCGATATAGCATTTGTTGACCCCTTGGTGGACAGCACGAGACGACGTGTAAGAGAGGAATATTGCCCCAACTTGCACAGCCTCATCCCGACTGCATGCAGGCACTCTCTCTGATGCAAGAAATATCTGAGCACAGTGCTACCTTAGCCTGGCTGACCGAACACAGTGGCCACATGCTGTGGTTGCTGCTTCTGGAGCTAGTTCCTCTTTCCCTCAGCTTTGGACATGTGGTGGTGGTGGTGGTGGTATGTGAGAAAAATGGGGACATACTAGCACTAGTGCCATACTAGCACTAGTTGCATCAGTTAAGCTATAACCATTCCCTTTGTGATTTCTGCATCTCTTATGGCAAGAAGATGGGGAGAACCGAGAGAGGGAAGGCTGGCTTCTTTGTAGATGCTGGTAGACATCACAGTCTACCAGCATAACCAGGCAATACAAGATATTCAAAAACACATGCAAAGAATCAGTACCTGAAATTGGGATGCGGAGTGACTGTAGGAGTTACGCCATCTATCACTCCCCTTTCACTCATGGTAAGCACTCCTCCAGGTTCAAGCAGCGCATTCAAGCGGTCTACCACAGAAGGACTATATTTAAAAAGAGTGGGGAGGGAAAGAGTGCAGCTGAGTTATTTTTATTTTTCACATTTTTTATACCACCCTTCCTCCAAAGAGCTCAGGGCAGTGTACACAGCTGCTCCTCTCCTTTTGTTCTCACAACAACCCTGTGAGGTAGGTGAGGCTGAGAGAAAGTGACTGGCCCAAGGTCACCCAGGAAGCTTCATGGCTGAGGGGAGATTTGAACCTGGATCTTCTCGGTCTAAGTCGACTTCCCAAACCACTAAACCACCCTGTTATAAAGCAGGCTCAAACAAAGCTCACTTTGGAAACTGAAGTACAAAAAGATCCAATAATTCAGATAGTTTAAAAAGACATATTTCACTACTTTGTATATATATATATATAGTATATGGATTCATTCCCCATCTTGTCTTATTCTCACATGCCACAGAGGATTATATGTGATGGAAGAGCAGGAAGGCATCACCTCTGTCCCTTAAACTTCCATGTAGGTGTGTCTATGTGCATATAGTCACATTCTAATTTTATTTTAAAAACTTTTTTGTAAAAGAAAACAGAAACAAAGAACACAAGAAATATTGTGCATATAAACAGTGTATCCAGGATTTTTCAAACATCAGACTTTCATTTTTAGAAATGAAAGTTACAAGGTGGATGGAACATGCAAACAAAAAACTGATGCCACTACTGCTGTGGTTTTACCTGCAAAAGTTGACGTTGTCCATCAGAAGCCAGTCTCCAGACTGTAAAGCCTGAACCAACATTCCATCAACCCACTCAAAAGTACCATGGCTATTGCTGTTCAAAAACTGAAGCACTTGCAGCTTGAAGTGCTGAAACTCTTCTATGAGTCTTGAAAACTCTAAAATGGAGGGGGGGGGAATAACACGTAGAGAAGGATATGTTTCAATGCAGCAAAAAAAAACCACTATTAAAAATGTCCATGCACTTTTCTCTAGCAACCAGGCAGGGTTTGGGAAGCTCATGCAAGCCAACTCCTAATAAGCTCCAAAGATTCTTTCGCTCCTTTAGGGTGTAAAAACCGTGATGGAAATTTGGATAGGACTGAGCTCTCGGTCCCAGTTCATTAAAGGTTTTAAAAACCAGGGGAAGCGCTTTGAATTGGTCACAGAAACAAACTGGTAGCCAGTATTAGTTGTGCAAAATAGTTATTATGTGATCTCATATATTTGCCCCCATCAAATAGATGAGACATTCTGGACCAGCTGAGGCTTCTGAACCACATAACCTCAATATGAAATGCCCTTTACTACAAAACATAGCAGCAGGGATGTTTGTTGGGCTGACACAGGACCCATCTGGCCAGGATGACCCCTGAATTCTCAGTGACAGTGCAGTACCCCAAAGCACCATCAAACAGGAGAGGGGGAGTAGTGCAGAGTTTTGCTCCAGGACTCTAGTAACCTGGTACTGACTCTGCATAGCAGTTTGCATAATTTGACTCGACACCAAGCCCTACCATGACTTCTTTAGACTATCACATCAGCATCAGGTAAAATCCATAAATAGCATTAACTTTGAATTGTACAAATATACATTTGTCTCAGTGGCCACAGTTCCGTGACAAACAAAATGCCAATTTCTCCACAAAAAAAGTTTACTTATAACTTCACAACAGTTTGTATGATGTTATTAGTTCCCATGTCTCTATCAATACCTGACTTGGAGTAGGAGCTGATCTTGTGATTCACCCGCTGGACCAGCAAAAGCACTCCTTCCAATTTATTCACAACTTCAGCGATGACTTCTTTATTCCCTTCCCCCAGAGACTTGGTTTTGAAATTAATGAAACTGCTCCAGGCACGTAGCACAACTTCAGCCTCATCAGGACAAATAGCTGTGAGGAGAAGGCTGTCCCTTAAAAGCGTACTCACAACATTCTCCACCTTCTCCAGCAAGTTCTTCCATGGCCGAATGAAGTCAACCTACAGCACATTTTATAAATCAGACACTGGAATCACAACCACTACTCTATTCTTTTCTATGAATTTTAAACAAATTCCCTACAAATCTTCCCTGCAACACAGTTGTGCTTTGGCATCCACAGGGGTACTATTCCTGGAACCCCCACAGATGCTGAAATCTGCAGGTAATCTAAGCTGCGGGTCAGAACACACTAAACTCTCCCCAAGAGCTTCTAGGGCCTCCTGAACGCAAAAAATAGCAACTTCTGGTTTTCCTTCAACAGTAGAACTGCTAAGATAGTGGCCCCCTGTTATCATGGAACAAGGTAGTTGTGAAAGCAATAGCTGAGATTTGCAGATTAGGCATTTGGAGAAAAGTGGACATAGTCAATACATTTTAAATGATCTGAAAACAAAGGGGACTTCATTTAAAAAACAACAACAGGCTATGTACTGTAACTGGTAAATACACACACAAGATGGAATGCATACACTAAATATGGAGAAAAGACACACATGTAATGGGATGGGGTCTGAAGATAGAAGTGTATAAAAATGGAAAACCCCCAGAAGGAAAAGGAGGTGCATTTTCTTTTGTTTCTTTTACCCATTCTTTGGTAATTTTTGTTTTTTAAGCATGGCACTTTCCTTGTATCATCAAACCTAGGTGATATAAGCTATAAAGTACACAGCTGGGAAGGTTTTCTTAAGTCTGCTATTGGAATCTGTTGCTGATTCACAAAAGTAACACCCAGTGCAGAAGACCAGCATTTCAGGTGTAATGTAAGAAGTGAGCAATAAGGATGGTATTTCCAGACAGATATATTTAGGGAATTCTGTTTTGCTTTCTCTTTCCACTTCAAGCCCAGTCTGCTGAAACTTCCCCATTGTAGAGGTGCTTTGTAGATGTGTTCTCTTAAATAGGTGCCCAGTCCTCTTCTGCATTACTAGCATTCTATTATGGTTTCCTGGTTTTGGCCTGGCTTCCCTAGTCTAGGATGGTGGCAACAAGCATCTACTTGTTTTCCATTCCCCCATTCATTTGCTGGCTGAGTACATCATTGAAGCGGAACAGGAATGCGGAAAGTGCCAACCACTAGATGCTACACCCCTTGGTCAGTCTCTGGCTTCCCTCACATGTCCCCAACTCTTCCCAGAGTTCCTCCAATAAGGAAAATCTGAAAGCTTGATCCAAACCTCTCCATTACTAAAACAAGCAACCAGCACAAAGATGACATTCCCAACCACGAGTTAGGAAAGGAAAGTATGCATTATTCACCGCTGAACCTGTGCCTCTCTATTGAGATCAGCACAGTTTCAGACTTGAATACTTTTAACATCTCCAGACCTGACCAGTTTTGTTTTTTGGTCAAATGGGTAGTTAATCTCAAAGTAAAACTTACTTGTTCAAATCCACCTAAGAGCTCTGTAGTATCCATGGAACTGTTCATCGCCAGAGTCTTTAACTGATGGCCTGTTAAATATGCCAGAAGCCGAACTAAGCTGGTCTTGCCAGCAGCTGCAGGACCCACCAGTATTACCATCCAGCCCATATGCACACATTTCATGATGGATTCCAAGGGCTGCAGTGAATGGTGAAGGAGTGACAGGTTACTGCCAGGAGGAGGAACGTAGTTGGCACGGGACAGGATTGAGAAACCAACCTTCAACAGAATCAAGAAACAACAGAAGGGCATTTTTATGTGCACACATTGGGGACGAAGAATTCAGGAAAAATACGCTAAAGATGCAACTGTCTTAATTTTCTCTCACCTGAACATCGTAAGGAGTGATGTGGAACTGTCTGGTTCCCATATATGGATGACTATTCTGGCCACAAATGTTCTTGAACAGACATACTACCTAAAGCAAACAAAACAGGACGAATAAACCCACATGTCTACCGAATGCTGAAATTCTCATCTAGTTCTAATGCAACCATGTATGAACTACTCCAAAAATACTTTTACAAAGTATTTGACTTGACTTCCTTGATTAGGAAGTTGCAGAAGTTCACTATTACTTGGTTCAGAATATGAATCTACCCAGCTCATAGCGCTCAGATGCATTATGAACGAAGATTAAAGTTTCCCCAGAACCCTATCAGGTTAGAATGTAGCACAAGACTATGCTAAGCCAATTGGCTTTCAAATGACCCTGATAGTGTCGTCTATTTTTCATGCACATTCATCTAGACACTAATCATAGATTAGACAAAGCTGCACTGAAGAAAAATCTCCAAACACTGATTTTTAAAGCTTTCTAAAGCTGTTGGTGCAGGGCATGGCTCAGAACCAACCCTTGGGCATAAGGGAGCCACACAGTCTTTGAGCTATAGGAAGCTCCTGATATGAATAAGCTGAAGCTTGAGAAGGATCTCTTTATATATTCTCCTGAAACCACTCCCTCTTGCCAAAGTGATTGTATTCAGAAACTCCTACCAGTCATATTGGTAACTTCTCCAGATCTAGTACAACTGATAATACTGTACTAGATCCTTTGTATGCCACTCACTTAACTGAAACAATCTAATTTAGGGTTTTGAGAAAGGAGATCATCTTCATACAGGTATTATTTAGAGGTCTCAAATAATGCAGTAAACCTTTTTTGTTTTGCATTATCTAAGAACAATTTAAATAAGCAGGTATTCCCAACTCATGCACACTCAAGAAAATGCAAAAGAGAAAAACACTAAGAGGAGCAGTAATGTTCATGTATCCTACCTTCTCTTTGTCTGCTTTAGTTCTCATTCTTTCCCCATATATCAAAAACATGTGTTGGCTTGGATCATAACTACCAGGCGATTGGTCAATAAGCATCAGCTGACACCATCGAAAAAGGTCACGCAGATTAAATTCCCAGGGTCCACCTTTATGCCCCCACTTCTTCTCAACCATGACCTCCTGATCAATCTGAAAAGAGTACCAATTTAAAAAGACAACAAATTCAAACGTGTTTTAGTTCTTAACAGATTATTAAAAGGCCATCCTGAGAGATTATGCTTACCACATGATGAGTATAATTTTTGCTATTTCAAGGCTCTCAGAAGCCAGTACCAGATGTTGCAGGGATTGCTGCCCATTCAACATGCTCACTGGAAATTCTATCTGTAAGCAGAAAGCTTACACAGTTTTCCTATTTGCTTTTTCTTTTTTTTTGTGAAAACAAAACGTTGTGCCTGTCTAACCATCTCCAAGCAATTCTTCATTTTCAAAATGCGTATTTGAAAACATCAAGAATCAAGTATCAGCAAAGAATCAAAATGATATTTATGGAGACCAGGAGGACAACCGCTGCACCTTTATTCCAAATCTCATATGAATCTCAGTGTTCTTCAGGAGAACCTCTATTTCTAATTATTAAGAGGTATAAAAGTGACCACAACAAATGCATTTTACAACATACTGTTTTTGTAATTTAATCAATATATCCAGAAATAGATCTTGGATCCCCAAACCCCAAGAGCCTATTATGGGTGAGTGCAGCAAACTGGAAAAGAAAGGGGTGGGGGTCACTTAAAACCCTTGCCCCCTGGGGCTAATTTGGGGGGGAAAAAGATATGGCTCTTTGTTTTTCAGGATAATAAAGAACTAAGAACATAAGACGCAGCCTGCTGGATCAGGCCAAGGGCCAATATAATTCAGTTTTCTGTATCTCTCAATGGCTTATCATATGTCTCACAGAGCACTCAAAACAATAAGATCCTTACAACAGGCATTCAGAGAGAGGATACCTCTAAAACCTGGAGGTTGCATATAGTCATCATGGCTAGTAACTTGTGATGGACTTTTTCTCTCCATAAATTCTGTCCAATCCCCCTTTTAAAAGACACCTATGCCAGGAGCCATCACAACATCTGCATTTTTATCATTAGCACATCTGTAAGCTTTGTTGGTCATTCATTTTCCAACTTTTTATTTAAATTATTCAAATAAATAAAGCAAGGCAAACAGATATCCATAATTACACTAGGATTGCAAGAAGACACTTCATTAAATAATTTTTCCAGTTAAATATTGAGGTAGTGAATGGCTAGACCATCCAAGGTTAAAAACTATGCTGTTCTCTTATGTGTGATCTTTACATTTACAAACTTTTAACGGATATTTAGGCTGTGATCCTATGCCTACATAAATGGACATAAGTTCCAACCAACTCTTGTGGGTCCGCAAATTTGGTAAGCCTTAACCATGCAAATAGAACAGATTGTATGAGCAAGCAAAGGCAAACACTATATTTTTGCCCAGTATATTTGGTAACAAAATTCATGTTGGCAACCTTCAGTCTCGAAAGACTATGGTATCGCGCTCTGAGAGGTGGTTCTGGAACAGCGTCTAGTGTGGCTGAAAAGGCCAATTCAGGAGTGACAATCCCTTCCACACTGGGAGCAAGTGCAGTCTGTCCCTGGTCTGTCTCCCTGGCTATGGGCCTTCCTTCTTTGCCTCTTTGCCTCAGACTGTTGGCCAAGTGTCTCTTCAAACTGGGAAAGGTCATGCTGCACAGCCTGCCTCCAAGCTGGCCGCTCAGAGGCCAGGGTTTCCCACTTGTTGAGGTCCATTCCTAAGGCCTTCAGATCCCTCTTGCAGATGTCCTTGTATCGCAGCTGTGGTCTACCTGTAGGGCGCTTTCCTTGCACGAGTTCTCCATAGAGGAGATCCTTTGGGATCCGGCCATCATCCATTCTCACGACATGACCGAGCCAACGCAGGCGTCTCTGTTTCAGCAGTGCATACTTGCTAGGGATTCCAGCACGTTCCAGGACTGTGTTGTTTGGAACTTTGTCCTGCCAGGTGATGCCGAGAATGCGTCGGAGGCAGCACATGTGGAAAGCGTTCAGTTTCCTCTCCTGTTGTGAGCAAAGAGTCCATGACTCGCTGCAGTACAGAAGTGTACTCAGGACGCAAGCTCTGTAGACCTGGATCTTGGTATGTTCCGTCAGCTTCTTGTTGGACCAGACTCTCTTTGTGAGTCTGGAAAATGTGGTAGCTGCTTTACCGATGCGCTTGTTTAGCTCGGTATCAAGAGAAAGAGTGTCGGAGATCACTGAGCCAAGGTACACAAAGTCATGGTAACAAAATAAATTTTAAATATTAGCAATACTCCAGCCAAAAAGTGTCTGTGTCTACCCAGTCTCCTTTCTTTTGTTTGGCTCACCATCTTGTCAGACAGCTTAAAACCCCAACATATTGTGATGGCATCCATATAGCAAGCTGGCCACATGCGAAGCACGTGTGAGAAGTGCCCATGCCACAGCAACTTCATATGTGCACCTGACTGAAGGTGAAATTTGATGCACAGCCAGATTATACAGAAGACCACCTTAACACAAAGTTGTTATAGCTGTCATTCTTTGGGTTTATAAGGAGCCTCTGCGTGGTACGCACTCATCTGAATCCTTAAGCCTCTCTCCTTAAAGAGAAGCATTCAAAGTGGAATTTCCAAGATAAAACAGTTACCTTGTTGTTGAATTCAACAATCTTTGCAATGTTCTTTTTTCCAATGGCAGGAAATAAGGTATTTCCAATGTACTCCATATCTCCTGCTGAAAGTGCATCCACATACACCTAAGGCAACAATTAAGAAAGGATTACTATATAGCTTTATTACATTAAGGTTTATTATATAATAGAATGTATATATGAATTCATGTGAAACATTCCAAGTAAGTCATTACATCAAGAGTGCAAAATGCAACATGATCTAAAAATGTGGCTATCAGACAGATAGCCACATTGTCTTTGCCAATATTATCTCCCTGCTGCCACCATTCTCTAGTCTAGCCCAAAACAGGCCCTCTGCAGACATAACATTTCCCAGTCTGTAACCATGGTTGAAAGATTGAAGGTCCTCTGCAGGTCCATCTGTTCTCCCAGACTTCCTGCATATATTAACTCTCCATTACCACTGCATGACATTACATTTGTACCAAGAAGAATTTTTAAGGATTAAAGTCAGCCCAGAAGCCTACAACAAAACAGAAAACTGCTTCAGGAGGCACTAGGTTGACTGTGGATTCCTATGCTATAGCTATATACACAATTCAATAGTCACAAGACTACACAAAATTGTGACATATTAATTCTCATCTTTGACAAAATACACATTTAAATATGAAAGATTCTAAAATATCCACTCTTAAGTAGAACAGAGAGAAACATTTTTGCACCACAGTGAAAACTATATAGTGTTATTTAGTGGGTCAGCTCAAAACCAAGCATTCAAGGCTAACTGCTTTTTAAGTGGGCTATATGCAACTCCTTTAAAACCAATTAAAAAGAAAACATGAAAACAGGAATGGTTTTAAGTCAGATCCTGGACTTGCCTGTGTGAATCTGTTAAGGAAGGACTTGGGCAGCCCCTTCCTGCCACCTCCTTGCCTGTAGGGGTTTTGGCAAGCAAAGATCTTCGTCATTTTTTGTTGCACACCAAAGCTCATCCCCAACTCAGGAATGTAAATCTCTGCCCGATGATCGAAGCAGGCATTCAGGCCTTCTAGTACTGACTGAGAAGCCAAGTTCAGCTATATGAGCAAAAGTGTTAAAAAAAAAGTTTTATTCTCCTGTTTCTTCAAAGCACATACACATGATGAGGTAAATAAAAGCAGTATGCAGCTGCTAGCCTATGATATTGGAGATCAATTTCTGCTTGCACAATTCCTAACACAGACACAGTGCATGCTATAGCAGAGATGCTTATTCAGCAATATGACCAAATGAAGATACCTCATATAGACAGAAAAGGCTCCACTTTTCCTGTACACATTTTATGAAAAGTGTACTCCCCTTGGGAGGGGGAGCCAAAAGAAGCTGGCTCTAGCTCTGTTATGAGAGGTAAAGGAGCCTTCTGTCAGCACGGGAAACAGCATTTCACATTCTGTTTTGCATTCACAACAGCATTCTGGTGAAGAACATTTCACCAGACCATGAGAGATCCACCTGGACTGTAGACTGTTCTTGAAAAATAGAACTTATTTGTGATTGTAAAATCCTCCTTGGGGGTTTAGAGAAAGACTGCTTGTGTAAACCGCCTTGAATAAAGCCAAAGGACCAGAAAGGTGCTATATAAATACTCTACTTGAAGTTGCCTCTACAAAGGATAAATTGAACAGCCCACCCTCATGAGTCTCATTGGGAGGAAATGATGAAGGATAATAATTGCCAAGCCTTTACAGCAGCGGTTCCCAAACTGTATGCCATGGCAAACTCATAGGGGCGCTATGGAATGTCCCCAGTGCCCTCTTCTTCCCAGTTCTCCCGGGTGCCACCGGATTGTGACACATCATGCACAATCCAAGAGGGCGCCATGAGCAAGGTAAGTTTGGGAACTGCTGCTATACAAGGGAAAGGAACATCAACACTTACTAGTAGGACAAATGATTAGGATGGCCTCACAGAAGGCTGAGTTTAGCAGGGAGGGAACAAAAGTGAGTTAACTCTTTTAAAGCTCAAATGTGAGAAATCAGCCAAGATAAGGAGTCAGGGCTGCTGAGGATGCCCTGTTCTCTTGGTCAAAGCAGAACAGGAACTCACCTCATCTAACACAATCCAGTGTCCAGCTTTCAGTGCTGCAAGCAAAGGCCCATCACGCCAGGCAAATTCCCCTCCCTTGCCCCCTTCAACAGGCAAGTCTGTACCGAACAAATCTGTGACATCCTTACAAGAAAGAGAAGAAAAGGTTCCCAAACACACACAAGACTGAAGATTTCCCACCCCTAGTTTAATGCAGGAAGAGCTAGAAACATTCTGTTCCATGCATGGGCGTCATCGCAACTTATTCATTCCACACACAAAATGAAAAAAGGCAAGGTATAAAGTTTAAGCCATGATGCAACAATGACATGACATGCTGTCATTGGAGCTACCACAAATCTGCATTCTAAACAGTTTCCTAGAAAAAGAGATGGGACTAATTTTATTACATTAGATTGTTGTTAGCCAACTTGGATCCTTTGATATGAAGGCAAAAGGTGAAATATAAACGTTCTAAAATAAAGTTTTAATAAGAAATTATCCTTGTACTACATTTTCTTGGAATGCTTAGAATGCTTAGCATTGAAAGTCAAGGTAAACAAACATGTACAGACTACTTAGTAGCATACTACTGATTAACCAACAAGCATCTTATTATCTTGAATTGTTTCCAAGTAACTTTCCCCACAACTAAGCCACACCTTAATGTACTTGACACTTAAAACATTTGCATGTATCACTCCTCACATTTACAGAGCCAGAATTTCTGCTTGTGACAGCAGCAGACTGCCTACCGTTTGCTCAGACAGGTTAATTCGAACAAGGCAGTTTCCTGAAGCCTTGGCCAAGGCTGCTACTAGGCTGGTCTTCCCAACACCTGGAGAGCCTTCCAGGAGAATAGGCTTGCTCAGCTGCAAGGCTCGTAACAATCGCTGTGCATTCATTGCTGTAGTTCCTGCATTCAGAGCATAATCTGAGACACTGTTCTTCTGGTAAAGAGGCCCTACAGCAGAAAGAAAGCAAAAATTGTTTTTAAAAGACAGGCTATAAGGTTCTGTCCCAATTAAATATGTGACTAAACAGACACATATCTAGCATAAGTACTTCCAAGTTGATGAATTAGCTCTTTAATAGTTCCTTCCTCCACACTATCTACACAAAGCTCCCTGAATGATGAAAGTTAGCATGTCATGGAGAAAGCAATACTAAAATCCTTTAATCCTGACATGCTAGTTTTTCAGATGCAGGAAGCATTTCTTGTTTTGCTTTAAACAAGGGGATCAATTCAAGCATGCAATTCCAGAGGTTGCAACCTGAAGAGGAACTGTGTTGAAAAGAACAGATTACATTAACTTTTCTGGGCAGAAGGGCTGTTATGGGTAGGAGGTCTGGTCTAGAACACAGAGCCGCCATTGAGCCCCAAGATTTAACATCTGAAGGTTGCCAGTTCAAGATCACCAGAAGCCTCCATGAGTAGCAAGACCTTGAGAGCTGACAAGCCAAGCCCTTGGGAGAGGGAGCCAAAAGAAGCCTGCTCCAGCTCTGTCTGTGAGAGGTAAAGCAGCCATCTGCCAGCATGGGATACAGTGTGCAGCCAGAACTTTTCACCAGACCATGAGGAATCCACCTGGACTGTAGGCTGTTCTTGAAAAATAGAACATATTTGTGACTGTAAAATTCTCCTTGGGGATTAGAGCAAGCCTGCTTGTGTAAACCGCTTTGAATAAAGCCAAAGGAGTAATCCAAGGGCCAGAAAGGTGGTATATAAATACCAGTTGTTGATGTTGTTGTTATTATTACAATCACTTCTAAAGCCCAGTGCTAGCATCTCAGAACAGGTCGTTACAGTTCATAACCAAATTTTTAAAAAAAGTTTCTTGCCTCTTGGTATAAAAAATGGGTGGATTCCTACATAGTTCTCCATCCAAATCATTTCCCTCTCCTGCTTAAGGTCATAAATTTTCAGTTTGCTCTTCTGATCCTCAGTGAGCTGCATAATTCCGGAAAGTTTTCCACACAAGTACTCTAGACATTTTTCTCGAGCCAACAAAGCAGAACCCGCTAAAGAGGACGCCGTGTCTATGTTGAAAAGAAAACAAATTATACCAGTTAGGTGTCAATGACCAGAAGTGCATTGTTACTTTTTCATTTGTTGGCAACCTTCAGACTATGGAAAGACTATGGTATCGCACTCTGAGAGGTGGTTCTGGAACAGCGTCTAGTGTGGCTGAAAAGGCCAATTCAGGAGTGACAATCCCTTCCACACTGGGAGCAAGTGCAGTCTGTCCCTGGTCTGTCTCCCTGGCTATGGGCCTCCCTTCTTTTATATAACCTTCTTTTATATACCGAAGATACTCGCCTATAAGTCGACCCCACAGACAAGTCGAGGGCAGGTTTTGAGCCAGCAATCATGCAATTTTCTATGATCCTTGGATAAGTCGGCGGTGGAGGGGGGTTTTAAACTAAGGGGGGTGTCTGACTATAGACTATAGATTTTAGAGGCCAGATCCTGAAAAATAACCTACCACTAATTGTTACCTAAGAACTGTAGTCTCTAATTTATTAAAAACATAATAAAAGATCATAAGATACATTTTTATTCTTTTTAAAATTCACCACCTTTTTGTAAACACTATCAGAGTAAGTGCACTATAAACAACATACCAGTAAAACAGTGGTTCCCAACCTGGTATTCATGTACTCCCAGGGACACTCAACAGGACCTGTAGCGGTACTTGAAAAATAATGGAATAATGGCAGAAAAAGGCAGGTCGTGCTCCAGAATGCTTTGCAGGGCCAGCAAAGCAGGAAGGAAGGTAGCTAGTTGACTGTGAAAGCCCCACCAATAGCTAGTTTTTGGTCATCAATTCATGTATGCACCAGTGATTGAAAACCAGCACAATAAAAAAGCTGAAACATAATATGGAAAGTGATCAATCACCCAGAATTTCTCAGCACACTTCTGGTGCAAAACAGTGCAAAGGCAGAGTCTTCTGTTCTTCAAACAGATGAAAAGAGAAAACACTGTGATGAATACATGAAGTCTGGACTTTCATATGGGGGAGATTAAAGTTTGTATTATTAATTACAAACATTTTGCTAATAGGAAGGGTACAATTTATGGAAATGGGCTGCCAAGGGATATGCAAGTGAGAAAGGTTGGGAATCACTGCAGGAGAACCAGGAATAAAATCCACCTTTAAGGTGTCTGGTGTGTTAAGCCAGAAGCTCTGCGTACAACATACAACCCATAACACATAACTGGGAGTGTGCAATTCAATTCAAGGCAGAGAGATGCAGCTGCATATATTTGCAACCCTCTTTACTCAGAAGTAGACCCCCTGCTTTCCATGGGTGTTATTCTGAAGTAATGATGCACTGAATTGTAGCCTGGGAAGGAGGGTCCCATCCTGGTGTTTCCAAAAACAGACCTGCTTTGCAAGCATTTGCCAAGCAGAACCAGGCTGCAGCGGAAGGAAGGAGATTAAAAAGTTAACTTTGGCTGGAATTTCCCAGTTGCCGTAGAAACGATCTCTGCCCTGCCTGCCTGCTGCTTGAGAAAGGAAACTTTTCAGAGTTGAAAGGCTTTGCCCTCTGATTGACCCGGAGATCAGGCAAAGTGAGAATTGGAGCTTGATTACTTGGCAAAAATTTCATACTATAGGCGAGTATCTACCTTAACTTCATTTATATATGAATATGGCCTTTACAAAGAATGAAGAAATGTCTCTGCCTTAAGGGGCTTAAAGTTTTAAAAAGACAAAAGGGAAACAGAGGAGGAAGGAGAGGAAAATGGATGCCAGAGATAAATGGGAAGAATAAGCAACTTTTGTTACACACCCTTAGGCTTAGTTACAGTAAAGTTGCAGTTTTCAAACTCTCCAGGAGTTTGAAACCCACAGTCTTGCAAGGGAGGGGAGGAGGCAGCGACCAGATCCCCAGGATCACCCCGCTTAGGTGGGCTGCAGGGACTGGGGGGTACCCCAGTCTTTGCCCTTAAGGGACTGGGCTGCAAGGACTGGGGTGTGAGGAGCCCTGCGCGAGCACCTGCAGGGCTCCCCAGGTCAGGGAAAGTGGAGCGATTGCGCTCTGCCTCCACAAAACCGGAAGCAGAGGGCGATCAGTCCATTTTCACTTTCCCTGACCTGGGGAGCCCTACAGAGGCTTGCACAGGGCTCCCCGCATATCAGGATGGCTGTTGCAGGGACTGGTGGGTGCACCCCAGTCCCTGCAGCCCTGTCAGAAGTGAAAGTGAAGCGATCACGCTCTGCTTCCAGTTTACGCGATCGTCCCACTTCCACTTTGAAAGCATCAGGGAGCCCTGCGAACAGTTGCGTAGGGCTCCCCACACCCCCAAGAGGCTGCAGGAGGCTGTAGTAAGTACAGCCATGCCCCTGCAGCTCCTTCAGCAGCGTGATCCTGGGGATCCTCCTCCCTGCCTTCTGGCTGCCCCTGCCCTTTAAGGGCAAAGAGACCAGGACCCACAGGCTGGGGTGTCGCAGTATGGAAACCTCTGCAGTAAAGTATTGGGACATTCAATGTACATACATCAGTAAGAATCAACCTATCTTATAAACTTGAGGTCTGTTGTTGGTCAGTAACACACATACAACAAGCAGCTTGCCTGCCTCTAGGATGCAGCGTGTTATTTTTGTTCCAGATGGCTCATGGCAGACAAAACAAGTCAGCTTCAAACTCCTCTGTGTTTGAGGTGCATAACTGAGAAATTAAAGTCCAAACACTAACCAACTATCCAACATGGTGTCAATGGGGCATGTGCTGCATCCTGCAGTTGGGCAGCACTCACGGAGGCCTCCTCAAAGTAAAGACTGTTCGCTTACTTTGGAGCTGCATTGCAGCTTATGTCAGTGCTGGAAAGTGGGTTAGGATTGTGCCCTAAAAGGGATATGACATCACTGACATGGAAGTTACAAATGTCCCTGGTGCATAAGTATACCCTTTAGCATGTACATTTGAGACTGGGAAACTGCAGTCTTATAACATCACTCAGAGATTTTATGACTAAATTATATTTTGCCATGAATTAAAATTTGAAGACCTACCAGAACCTATTCCATCTATGTACACCAAACATGCAGCATGAACAAAAGACAGCAGTGGAGAGAGGCGAAAAGTTTGGTGATCCTCTGGAGAATCTGACAGCCTGTCTTCTGCCATGGTGTTCATGAAGTTAATCCATGACAAAACATCTCTGATGCTGAGAATACACTGGCGCCCAAATTCTTGACTAGTTAGCCACTCTATGAAATCCATCATGAGTTCTGCGATATCCATTCCTTGGTGAGGCAGAGAAGAGAGAGGAAAAAAAGATTAGAATATAATGGAAACCATTTTTTAAGGGACTTTCTAAAAAGACCAGTTGTCAAAACCAGTAGATGTCATGGTGTTTCACAATGAAGAGACACCAAGGCCTCCACAAGCAGGGTTTTGTTACAGAAGTGTTTTTAAGACACATTACAATTATGAAAAATATTTCTACATTCTTTGAAGGCGTTGTAAAAGTTTTTTTTTAAATAAAAATAAGCACTGTAAATAACACTGTAAGAACAGCATAAGTTTCAACCTGCAACTTCACAAATCTTCAAATGGGACTATTTGTTCATACATCTGAGATGTTGCAACCACCAAATGTGACTCAGCTCCAAAGGTTTTCCTTATAGTAGAGCAAGCATTTAATTTTGCTAGACTCTGTTCATGAAAGGAGCGCAGATTGCTGTCATGCATGTGAATTCCCTCTCCCCCCCCCCAAAAGCTTTCAATCACAACACTGGCTCCTGAGGATCTAGGTTAGAACTGACTTAGAAGTTCACAAATTATGTAGTCCAGCCTACAAACCATGTATTGTGATCTGATAACAATGAGATGCAATAACCTGCAGAACACTCGGACCCAGTTTGAACGATTCTAAGGATAAACCTTAGGAACTTGGGAGGTCATTTATGCTTACAAATGTGTTCAACTGCAGTTTCTGGTGGCCAAAGGGCACAACTTTTAACTAAAATTTATATAGGCAAGAGCTCTGGCTGAGTGGTAGAGCTTCCGCCTATGAAGCGTGAAGAACAGCTGGGAGAGCTGCAGAAAGTGCTGGCAGGATGAGTCAACCCAACTGGTGACAGAAGCAAAGGATGGCCCTTCTTCCCTACCCCCTCCCAGGAGAGAATGGAGTGTCTCCTTATAGATAAGGAGGAGGTGAAAGCAGCCAGAAGGAGACCAGGCCATGAAGGACACCATCTGGAAGAAAGGCGTTCTTGAAAGATAAAACTTGTAACTGTAAAAATCCCTACAGGGATTTAGTAAGCTTGCCTATGTAAACCACTTTGAATCCAATGACAAGAAAGGCAGTATATAATACTGATAATATTATTATATCCATCTTTGGAGACAAGACCATAATAAGGCATTGTCTATATAGAGGTTGCACTCTATTAGATCTGAAAAGCACAACATCGGGAATGCACAGCCCAATGATTTGAGTGCTCTCTCACAAGTAAGCCGGCTGAATTCAATGAAGCTTACTTCCTGAAAACTTGCACTTGAAAGACTTAAACAGCAATCCTACCTAGGAGTAAGTCCCACTGAACTCAGTGTAGTTACATCCAAGTAAACATGAAAAGGATCAAACAGGTAATTGAAGAAATTCAAATGACCAAGATGGCAATTTCTGCACCTGCCAAGTGTGGCTGAACAGCAAACAGGTGGAACGTTTGAGTTGTGCCTTTTGTAGTTGTGTCTTCTCCACCGGAATATTTTGCAGTTCACGGAAAAGTCTACAGCAGGTGTGCCAGAGTGTGAACTTATTCTTAACAGTTAGAACTATGAGCTTAACTTTTTGAAGTGGAGAGAAAAACTGACTGGCAAGAATAAAAGGTTTCTCTTTTAAGAGAAAACCGTGCTGGGATTCAGGCACAAATATGCATTCTATGCTAGGGAGAAAGCTGTCACATTCAAGGCAGCCTCAGATGCTCTGAAAAGGTTACAGAACTTCACTGGCTTGGGCACTATGAAGTCTCTTTGGCTGTTAAATCTCTGAAACCATTAAAAAGAAAATTTTGTCATGGTTTAGAAAGTTCCTTTTCTTCCTAGTTCAGCTTGGGTAGTTTGGCCACAGGGACTGCATCTTTTCCTTGTGGCACACAAAGGTCTTTAAAGCAAAAGGTGTCATCGAGGATGTCTAGACCAACATTTCCCAATTTGTGGGTCGCAATCTGATGTGTGGTGGGGTCACAACCCTATGTATACTGGGTCACAACATGATGCTCCCTGTAGCACAGAAGCCATTTCTGGACTGTGCTGGACTGGTGACTCACGCCATTGGTCTACGGCAGTGTTATTCAAACTAGGGCGTCGCGACGCCCAGCCTGTGGGTCCTGGCCTCTGCCCCCTTAAGGGGCGGGGACAGCCAGGAGACAGGGGGAAGGCAGCGGTGTGATCCTCAGGATCGCGCCATTCAGGGGGCTGCAGGGGCTTGGGTGCACTTGCCAAGCCTCCTGCAGCCTCATGGGGGTGCAGGGAGCCCTGCACAACCTTCAGCAGGGCTCCCCAGGTCAGGAAAAGTGAAAGCGGAGTGACTGCGCCCTGCTCTGCGAAACCGGAAGTAGAGCACAATCGCTCCGCTTTCCCTTCTGACGGGGCTCCAGGGACTGGGGCAACAGTCTCTGCAGCAGCCGTCCCTGTGTGTGGGGAGCCCTGCGTGAGCGCCTGCAGGGCGCCCCAGGTCAGAGAAAGGGAGAGTGGGGCCCCTGCTGCCTCCCCCCCGCCCCAGCCAAGACTTATTGCAGGTTTCAAACTCCCAGAGAGTTTGAAAACCACACATCTACGGGGTTTCAGAATCTCCTGCGGAAGCAACTTCCAGTTTGTGGACGCAACTTTCATTTTGCTTCTGCAGGGCATTTTGGGGCCTGAAGAGGCCAATGTCATGGATTGCCAATCCAGCGTGATCTAGAGGTGCCCTCCGGGAGTTCCCAATAAGGCACTGCAGCATCACAGGAAGCATCACATTGTGTCCCACCATCAAGGAATAGGTGGGTCATGGTGGTAAAAAGTTTGGAAATGGAAGCATTTTAGAATATGCTCAATGCTTCCTTCCCCAACTTCCCCAAGCTTCCATTTGCAAAGACCTCATCCTTCCCCCTCATCATTCTGTTCTCCAAGAAAGCTTGCTTGAGACAAGCTCTGGATGGTCCTGGAAATGTCTAATATATTTTTAATTGATAATTGCCTCTCTTGCTAGGAAATTTGGTACAACTTTGTGTATGACACGATTCTTCTGAAGTAACTAGGAATTAAATAAGTGCCCATGGCAAATGGGTTTAGATTCTACAAGTATAAGCAGCATTGCATCTGTGTTATAAAGGCTGAACTAAATCAAGAACTTTTAATTTACAAAATTAAATGTTTCCTACACTAACAAGAGTCATTGGCTTGGTCAAACGTATACCTGTGAGATTTACCTTTGTGGTTTGTTCTGGTCAGAGAAACACTTGGATGAAGATTATGCTTTACAATCTGAATTAAATCCTCACGGTTGTTACTTTGGGGGCACCATATTTCTGTAAATCTATTACGCAGGGCAGGTGACAGCTGCAGGGCAAGAAACAGGACTATCGTTAATTTCAACCTACTACAGCTATTGCTCAGAGGAATATCTGAAATAGAACAGCCCATTTTACTGTTAGTAAATTTCCATGAAGCTTAATGGACTAAGAATGGGGTCCCAGCAGGACTGTGAGAGAACACCACATTTTGTAAATTCCAGTTATCAGCTGCCACTTCTGCAAATAGCCTTTCACCTCCTTAAATAAATAAATAAATAAATAAATAAATAAATAAATAAATAAATAAATAACATGGGCTCAACCCTTCTCTTCTACAGACGGAAAAGTTACCACTCACAATTTCCTCATGTTGCAAAGAAAGCAGGCATTGTGTGTGTTTTGTTACATCTACGTATCACAGCTCAAGGAATTAGAACACTCACATATCTGCGGGAAGTGTCAGTCAATCTGATCACTGGAACTGGCTCACTGTTCAAATTCCTCTTTAAAATCCACCTTTTTCATGAGACTTTTGGCTTATTTTAAAGACATGGGGGACAAGACACAAGGAAGGACCATCCCCATCTAGGGAGCTTCCACAGGGGCTTCTGGTTGGCCACAGAATGCAGGACTAGGTCAGATCCAGCATAGGCAATTCTTATGTCCCTGAACTATAGCATCACTGAATGCAACTGAAGTATACAATATTTTCTTAGGGCCAAAATCCTATATGTACTTTACAGAGAATAAGTCCCACTGAACACAGTGGAACTGACTTCTGAGTCAACATATATAAGATTACAAATTACCTCTTTCTTTCCAAAGTCACCACCAGGATTCATTGTGGCTAAAATGCGAAACTTCTCTCCTGCAGTCAGCAGCTCTACTTCACTGTCCTCACTACCTTTTTCTGCCAATACCAATGTCCTTTCAGTTTCGAGAACACTAGAAGAAAAATAATTCTCAGTATCTGCTGTCATTAAGCTTCCAAACTATACATGTATCAGACTAGCCAGGGTAACCCTAAACATGAGAAGAAGTTGGGAAAAATAAGAGCTCTCTAATTTGATTTGTAATTAATAGCCCAGGGAAAAGAGAAAACTGTCCAGTTTTCAAGCACATACCTATTAAGTCTTTCTAGAACAGAATCATCTGCTAATGAAATTTCATCCATAAGAAAAAAACCATCCTCTCTCATGGCTAAGACAAGTGCTCCATCGTTCCATTCAAACAGTCTTGAACTGTCAAACTCCTATTTCAAGGAAAAGGAAGATGAGCATATCCATGCTGGCTTTTTTCCCCCTTTTGCCAAAGTTCTCAATTATACCTGGCACCTTACTGCCAACTGACCTTGTCTTTTGATCGCTGTCTGATTGGTCGTAGTCCACCCAGGAAGTCAGATGTCTCCATGTGCAAATGGCAGTTCACAGAATATAATTTCTGATTTGCTAAAGCAGCAAAAAGCTGACAAACAGTCGTCTTGCCACACCTGTGTAGACAGAAAGGTAGAGTCAGTTTAACATTCTAGATACTCGCTTCTTTAGAGATTCCTCTTCCACTATGGCTCCCACAATACAGTGAAGCAGGAGTGTAGTGTGCTGGATATACCATAACTTCCTTCATGGGACTTAGGAACATCACCTGGAGGAAGATACACAATGCCTGGGACTGGTGAGGGGCTTCTCATCTGGAGTGCACCATGGGTGAGATATACACATCTATGCTTCATATGTTCCAACAGTAATGGGAACAGTAGACTGTCATTAGCCATTACAAGGCTGGCTCTTGGCCTCTCCTTCACATTAATTGAGAGGATCAAAGGGGAAAAAAAACAAGGACTACAGAACATAAGAACAGCCCCACTGGATCAGGCTATAGGCCCATCTAGTCCAGCTTCCTGTATCTCACAGCGGCCCACCAAATGCCCCAGGGAGCACACCAGAGAACAAGAGACCTCATCCTGGTGCCCTCCCTTGCATCTGACATAACCCATTTCTAAAATCAGGAGGTTGCGCATACACATCATGGCTTGTACCCCGTAATGGATTTTTCCTCCAGAAACTTGTCCAATCCCCTTTTAAAGGCGTCTAGGGTAGACGCCAGCACCACATCCTGTAGCAAGGAGTTCCACAGACCGACCACACGCTGAGTAAAGAAATATTTTCTTTTGTCTGTCCTAACCCGCCCAACACTCAATTTTAGTGGATGTCCCCTGGTTCTGGTATTATGTGAGAGTGTAAAGAGCATCTCCCTATCCACTCTGCCCATCCCCTGCATAATTTTGTATGTCTCAATCATGTCCCCCCTCAGGCGTCTCTTTTCTAGGCTGAAGAGGCCCAAACACCGTAGCCTTTCCTTATAAGGAAGGTGCCCCAGCCCCGTAATCATCTTAGTCGCTCTCTTTTGCACCTTTTCCATTTCCACTATGTCTTTTTTGAGATGCGGCGACCAGAACTGGACACAATACTCCAGGTGTGGCCTTACCATTGATTTGTACAACGGCATTATAATACTAGCCGTTTTGTTCTCAATACCCTTCCTAATGATCCCAAGCATAGAATTGGCCTTCTTCACTGCCGCCGCACATTGGGTCGACACTTTCATCAACCTGTCCACCACCACCCCAAGATCTCTCTCCTTATCTGTCACAGACAGCTCAGAACCCATCAGCCTATATCTAAAGTTTTTTTTTATCTTTTTATAGCCTATATCTAAAGCCTATATCTAAAGTATTTTTTGCCCCAATGTGCATGACTTTACACTTACTGACATTGAAGCGCATCTGCCATTTTGCTGCCCATTCTGCCAGTCTGGAGAGATCCTTCTGGAGCTCCTCACAATCACTTCTGGTCTTTACCACTCGGAAAAGTTTGGTGTCGTCTGCAAACTTAGCCACTTCACTGCTCAACCCTGTCTCCAGGTCATTTATGAAGAGGTTGAAAATCTCTTCATAAGGCACAGCACCATCACTGTGGCACAGGAAGGCACAGGAAAGTGCCTGTGCACAGGAAGGCACTTTCTGTGGCACAGGAAGGCACAGCACCATCACTGTGGCACAGGAAGCACAGCACCATCACTGTGGCACAGGAAGCACAGCACCATCACTGTGGCACAGGAAGCACAGCACCATCACTGTGGCACAGGAAGCACAGCACCATCACTGTGGCACAGGAAGCACAGCACCATCACTGCACAGGAAGGCACAGCACCATCACTATGGCACAGGAAGCACAGCACCATCACTGTGGCACAGGAAGCACAGCACCATCACTGTGGCACAGGAAGGCACAGCACCATCACTGTGGCACAGGAAGCACAGCACCATCACTGCACAGGAAGGCACAGCACCATCACTGTGGCACAGGAAGCACAGCACCATCACTGCACAGGAAGGCACAGCACCATCACTGTGGCACAGGAAGCACAGCACCATCACTGTGCCTTCCTACTTGCTCATAGAGAGATGCAGATATGGTAGAAACACAATGGGCTACACAAGAAGACTCCAGCCATCTGAACGGTCTCAAAATGCATGAAGGGGAAAGGAGGCAAATTGAAGAAGGAGGAGGATTCAAATCACTCTGTTGAAAGCATTCCAATGCAAAAGAGACAGTATCACTGCACAGATGGACTCCACCTCCCAGACTGAGGGACTAGGAACTTCACCTCTAACACCATAACAGATTACAAAAAGAACATCAACATTTCTAAAAATTGTCAGAAGTTAGAACAGGTAGATTTTTTTTAAGCAGGGAGAAAATGCTAGAGGCCTGCACTAACTCTTCAACGTGTGCCTAACATCCAGAAAGGTGAGCCATGTCCACCTGAGCCAACACCCTTTGGTAGAATTCCCTCTCACTTCTCCCAGGAGTAAGATGTGATGTCTCCTTCCTCAATCGTTATCTTTTTAACTTTCTTTCACCTCCTCCATGTTCTTCCTCCTCTCTGATAACAATGAAGTTGAGAGTGGTGAACTATCAAAGCGGCCCACAGCTTTACTGATAGTCTTCTATTCACAAGACCACTCAATAACCCAATTCCATACATTTCCCACCATCCTCTTTCTCTCAACTCATCTCATTGCCCTCTGCTTCCCTGGTGGCTAGTTTTAAAAGGGAATTTTAGGTCCCTGCAGATGCTAGTGTTTGATTAGGGCCCCAATTCACAGCTGATCCAACCAGCAACCCTTATACAGCACCAGGTCTCATACATGCAGATGTGCTCAAGGATTCTGTGCACTTATCAGGTAACAAGATCTCTACAAGGACTGGGTGCTTTGAGACGCAAGATTTAGAAGCGAGTCCAAGTTTAAAACTTTGAAAAAATCCTGTGGGCACCAGTGGGAGGAGAGAAGACTGCAACACGATTCAAAGATCAAGAAACACTTTGCCTAATCAGAGAGTTTGGGCACTTGTATATTCCCTCATGCCCTAAAAACCATGAAAATTATGTTAAATGCCTCTTTTCACATTCATGCCATGTAAGCAATCTTATTGTACACAATCTTACACAATGTGCTCACAACGTAGCTGTCATGCACCCCATTTTCCCTTGGTTTTTCAACCCCTGTCTTCTTCCCTAGAAGGCTCAGTGCATGCCAAACACAATTTAGTCTTTTCAGTCTAGTTTTGGAAGCAGGAATTCTCTTTTCCAGGTGAGAAGTCAATCTGCTGTTGGCCCCACTTCTCTTGGCAAGAGAGGCAATCTCAAGGAGAAGGATCTCACATGCTTTTCTGGGTACTTTGGCTCCAAGCAACACCTCTCTGATTCTGTCAGCCTGATGCAGAGTAAAAGCTTGGCTGGGGAAAGGATGAGCGTAGAACATAGTTTTGGCATTTCCTTGTTGCTTCCTTGTGGCATAGGAGGGGAAATCCCAAGGAGGAGAATCTGGAACAAATGCTCACTTATTTCTATGAGCGAGTATGCAGTTTTTGAAGCCAACACCATGGAGCAATACAATATAAAAGCAGCTTACCCTGTGTCTCCAACCAGAAGTATGGGTTCACCAAACTCCAATGCTCGGCCTACTAGAACTGCAAGCCTCCTCATCCCTTGAATCCACACAATGTGACTGAACTTGTCATCCATTACAGACTTCCACGTAGATGTTCTAGCTGATCCAAGTTAGGGATGAAACAAGACACACACAAAAGTCAGCAAGTTGGTTAGCTTTAGCCAAAGACCAAAAATTTATTTTTGTCATTTCGCTAAGTTACCCATTTGCTTCTTTACACTTTCTTCTGAGAAGAGACAGTGGGGATGCAATTTCCTTTTAAAGTGCTTTTCAATGACTGTTTGAATAACATCCACTTCTTCTTGTTTTCTGACTCTTCCTGCCAAAAGCATAAAGCCTAGGACCAAAAAGATGCTTTTATAAGGATATTTATTATGTTCTTTTTTAAAGAAACCAACAGCTCAGTGTCTCAAATTTGGATATCCAACTATCTCCTATACAGTGATTATGTAAGCCAAGAAGAGCCAACTCTCACCATCATTGGCTAGATGTTGAAGCCAGTCATAGTCTTCTTCCGTCTGTTCTGCTAATCGGTATCTTTCAGCCCAGCGAAAGAGATCCCGAAGAGTAATGAAGCCGTGCTTGCCTGCAAACACTGATGAACCTCTGCGATAAGACTAGAATGGGACAGGCAGTAAGACACTGTCTTCTGCATTCACAATTACTTTTGATCCTCCCCCACTCTTCAACATGATCCCAAAATGAACCTTTGATTTAACAGACTCATCGGGAAGGTAGTGCCATTAATGCCAAAAGTCTGTTAAATCCAAATGCACTGAAGTCAATGGAGATGTGCATGAACAAAATGTGCCTGGTTTTTAAGTAGAGCAAAAAATGTCCATTGCTTCCAAAATTTGTTAAATCGAGATCCATTAAACTGAGGGTTCATGACAGTTCTTGACCTAACTTCCACCAATATTCCAGACATTACAATGAATTCAGCCAATAGACTAACAAAACCCTGGCAGTTTACCAAAGGGAGCTACTAAAAAATGCAGCAAATCCAACAGAAACAAATCTAGAGTCCTAGTTTGAACTGAGGAGTTGGGTCAATCTATGTATTGGATGGGAGAAGCATTCTCATGAAGAAGGATATAAAATGTCCTCCTGCCTTTGCTGAAAATAAGCCGTTTCTGAAATTACTCAAAGTAGCCAAACTATTCATACTGTTTTTGACGTGCCCCCCTTTTCCTGATATGTTAAACTGTTAACACCCTACGCTAACATCTGAAGTATTAATGTGAGTTGGAAGAGAGAAAGGATTTGGAGCTTCTAGAATCCCCAGATTCCTGAATCCCTACTTTCAACCCCCCTTGAAAGTAGCAAGTAGAGAAGTACAAACAACTGTTTCGTTTTATATAAACATTTCTTATGTATTCAACGAAAGATTAGAACAAAAAAGCTCCCAGGCACAACTGGGAGAGGGAAGTTGAATTGGGCTTATTTGATATGGAATATTCATTATAAGAAAATACGATAAAAGTACGTTTCCAAAAAATGGCTCCCACCTAAACAACACCCCTAGACCTCTTGCTATTCTGTAGCTGATCCAACCAGCATTTCTTCCCTCACATCTTATAATCTAAGGCCCTGTTACTTCCTGCAAAGTGGGCAAGATGTTAGGTGAAGAACATATACTAATATAGGTCAGGTCTCTAAAAAGCATCCTTAGGAAGCTTTCCATAGGGCACCACAAAATTTTCTGGAAACAAGAAAATTGTTCCAAGGCAGCAGGATAGAGAACATGTTACTTTAGAAGATGCCAAGGTCTTCTGATAGCACTTGTAGTACAAGAAAAGCTCCCTAAACTTTATAGAAGTATGCGCCCTACTGAACATATTAGCTTTTGCACCAACACCTGTGGCCAACGCCCAGCGATGCCTAGGCCCTACACTGCTTCACTCTCAGACATATATGTACTTCTCTCACTCTTCCTCACTGCTTCATCTCCAGCTGGACATAACTACTGCTGCAGAAGTCAGACTTGCAACCCACTTCTCTTTCAGCAGTTCCAGCTTACAGACAAAACACTTGCTCAAGCTACATCTCTTTCCATCTCACTTCTCTCAACAAGCTTAGTTCATTCTGTAACAAGATGTCATAGTCTCTGGCCAGTATGCATTCTTGGCTAGACAAAAGGTATACAAAATGCTCCTCCTGCAGAGGTCAAAGGGCATACAGAATTCAAGATTTTTGCCAAGCCACCTTTAAGAAAATCAGAATATCAACCACTTCCTAATCCAAGGTGTACTTGGAATCCGAGTTGCTAGCATACTGAAACCTTTCACTTTATTTTCAAGCAATGTCATCAGTACCTGCAACTCCAACATGACTTTGACAAGTTTACTACAGTAGGAAGGTGGAAGCTGGCACCGTTTGTGCAGGATGGTTTCCAGTTCTCCACTTGGTAGATCATCAAAATGCAGTTCCACAAATCTATTCCTGAAAGCTCTGGATAATACCTTTGGGAGGAGGGGAGAAAACACACAAAACATATTGAAATAGACCCACTGGACATTTTTTGAACCACAGCAATACAGAACATGACAGAAATCTACTCTGCCATCAGCCCTATGTTTTGAAGGTCAAACAGCATTTATGCTAGGATACATTCTCCAAAAGGAAGAATAGTAAATGACATGACACAACAACTGTCAAAAGAAAACAGGCTTTATCTGAAGAAACAATTGTCTTAGGATCAGTTCACAAACCTTCCTGCCTCCATAGAGCCCTGGGGGATTCTGGGTAGCAAAGAGCATGAACCGTGGGTGAGCTTTGACCGTTTCTTGGGTCTCTGTTATGAAGAGCTCTCTGTTGTCATCCAACAACCTATTCAGTGCCTCCAGAACATCTGTAGGTGCCAAGTTCAGTTCATCTAAGATTATCCAGTAGCCTTTTCGCATAGCATCAATGAGGACACCTGTTGAGGTATTCACAAAAGAATAAAATAATGTGGTTACATATGCAACTATATCTTGCATTGAAATAGCATGGAAAAAATCTTAGGAAAAAATATACACCCATTCTCAATTCCCTAAAGCCTCAGGCATTTGTTACACTTCTCACATTCCATAAGTGAAGGATTACCAACCTCTGAGGATAACAAAAAAGGGGTTTTGTACTGCATCTTTGTAGGTGCTACACATACAACTTGGGGAAGGCATGCTTGATAGAATGAGCAAGGTATTAACGTGCTAAGCACAGACTTACCTTCCTTAAATATTAGCTTCCCAGAAGCATCTGAGGTATAACAACCAATATACTCCTGGATGTCAGTGTGTTCATGATTGTTAATCCGAACACAATGGTTTCCACTGGCAGCCGCCAACCATCGAATTAAACTGGTTTTACCAATAGAAGTATCTCCTTGAATCAGTACTGGATAAGTCCTTTAGAAATTGGCAGACAGAAGAGTGAGTTAGAGCACTTTATGATGGCCAAGAACAAAACAGTAAACACACAGGTTCAACACTCTGCCACTGAAACTAGTGGGCTATATTCGCTTTACAATGCTGTATGTGCTCTTTACATTTATTAATGTTATGCAAATTGTATATACTAGCATTATTAATGGAAAATAATACAAGGAGGAGGGTGGTTTGTGTCCTATGTAAATAGACAAATTTGACTACAGTAATTCTAGAAAATGGAATCAAAAAGCAGAATTTCAAGAAAGGTTTTACTAAGTTCCATTTCTAAACTAATTCATACGTATAGAAATATGCATTCAGAGGGGCGAATCAAAAATTGCCCTTCTACATGTGAAAGGTGCAGTTTACGGAGGCCTGCTTTACATGTCAAAATGTTGCACAAAAAAGAGTGAAACTAAGTTTAGAGCAGCTCTTCCAACTGCACAGCAGCCTGTGCAACCTTGTGACAAGCAGAAACATGAAAACTGCTATAGAATCTATTACAACACCATGTGAACTCTTGCACAAGCATTTTCCGAATAGCACTAGCAGATGTTTTTCTTCTGTTCACGGTTCTTTGGATCTAACCCATCCTCCCATCCCCACCCACATGTAAGGCTGGAATAGTATTTTTTTTTCTTTCAACTTCTACAACTATGAAAGCTTACTATAAGGTCAGTAGAAAATTCTGGTGCACACCTTGGAGGAAGGAAAAGGTAGTGGAGAACAATACTTGTTGGGTATAGAAGTGGAATACATGTAGTAAGTGTTATGATGGAATACAAGATCAAAACACCATAAAAATATTGGGTTACTTGCATCCAAAAGGATCCCTTCTTTCCTTTGGCTATAATGCACAGTTTTTAGGAAATTTTCCAAGAACAGTTAGGAAAGAACTGAATTTGATACAATATTTACTAGTCACACCTAACAAATGTATATTGCTAGAACTTAAAGCAGCATATAAGAGCATGATGCAAGGATATGCCTAATCCAAGCATAGGATTTGCCATCAAGAGATAAAATCAGTGTTTGAGGAAAGAGTAAACACTGACTGCCTAAAACTGAGCACTTTTATTTCATTCTAGAGAATCAAGGAGTTTAGTTTTTCAATTGCTTTGACTGTACAATTTTTGGGCTTCTGTAAAATAACAATTTGAGACATTTGTTAGTTACTTCTGTTTGCAATATTTTAACATTTGGTTTTCACAATACTTATGACACAACACATGCAAGCCATTTCTGCCCAACGTTGCATATACACAACAGGGACCAAATGTGTATGTCTGTTTAACAAAAATAGTAAGATATACATTAATGCAAGAAACCCCCAAACTGGCATTATGCTCACCATCTTGAATTAAACAATTTTCAGGTCAGAAAAAGAAACCAATACAAAAAGAAATTCAATACATCTTGAATGCCAAACTGGCATTATGCTCACCATCTTGAATTAAACAATTTTCAGGTCAGAAAAAGAAACAAGTTCAACCTACCCGGCTGACACAACTCTGACAATGTCTCTGAGATTAAGTTTAACTGAAGGTGTGAGCACATAAGCCTCATCCACTGTGGGCTCTTCATCACCAACTGAAATCCAATATCCCTCAATCTTTATCAATTTCCCTCCTTTAGGCTCTGGTAAGGGCTATAAAAAAAACAAAACTTTTTCAGGAAAGAACTAAATGTCCATAAAGAATACAGCATACAGACTATACAACAGAATCTCAAAACACACGAGAGTAGCCATTTTCAAATACTGTGCCGTGGCACACTGGTGTGCCGTGAGTGGTCCACAAGTGTGCCACAAGAATTTGGGGGAAGGTCATTTATTAGTAAGGCCATTGGGAATATGAGTCCCCCATTGGCAGCATGGTGTGCCTTGTCAATTGTCAAAAACCTGATGCTGTGCCTGGACAATTTTAGTGCCTTGTCAGTGTGACATGAGTTGAAAATGTTTGAAAACTGCTTTACCAGAGTATGGCACCCCCCCCCTCCAGGAGAGGTGGAGAAGATTATAACGCTTAGGTTAGGTGGTATAAACCTAGGAAGCATACACAGTCTACTTCCTGGTGCAGAATGAGAAGAAATTAAAAAACATACATTTCTAGGTTAAAGTGCTTAGGAACACATGGTCACAATTCAATTTCTGAGGAAGTATTCATGCTGTACTAACTACAGCAAATTTATACATCAAAATTATGTGAGAATCCCACAGTCACCAATGATTGAAACCTGAACTCGTCACTGCATACCCTCTGTATGCAATGTACAGCTAACAGCAAGAAGTCCAACCCAGCTACCTAAGATATTGATGTGCTCGAACTGAGCTCTACGTGCAAATTTAAGTCCAATATAAATTAATTCTTATATGCTCAGAGTTTTATGGTTAAATAAATACATAGACAGAAGTGTTTTCTAGCAATGTAGTTTACTGTTTCAGTGAAAATGGAAGAGACAATCCCCCCAAAATTGTGTAAATATCAACTGTTTTCAGGATGGATCATAGATGCCCATGAACAGGTTTCAATGAAAGTCTAAAATGTAATAAATGGGATGTTTGATATTAAAAAATAAGTCCTCAACTGAAAACAATTCCACTTTTTAAAAATTCTAAATAGATTCCAAAATCATTTGCCTGCTTGAGGATGCTTTTGATGTTTCCGGAGAGAATATGTTGACATATCAACTTCTGAACAATCGGGTAAGAAACTCTGTCCAGCTGCGTTAGGAATCCCAAGCAAAATCCCTATTGGAAAAAATTTAAAAAACAGATTGTTGTTTGGTTTTTTAAAGCTTCAAAAACAATATTTTAGGTATTAACATTAAAGAATCTTGAATAAGCATTTCCAACCCTGGAATTCTAGATTTAAAAACAAAACAAAAATTAGGAACAGAGAAAAAAAACCAGTCACCTCATAAAGTGAGCGCTGTATGTTGTTGCACGGATTGGATGATGCAAATCTCAAAGCTCGGCACAGTGTTCGAAGGCTGTAGTGAGGCTTGTGGCCTCTCCCATCCACCAGTTTTGTTTCACACTCTTTTCTCACAGACAAATAAAAGCTATAGAAGTAAAATAGTAGACAAATGATGTTATATTTTTTCTTAAGTTAATTTACCTGGGCTTAATTCCTAATTTACTTTAGAGGGTCTTATCCTGAATTGATGCCTTCCCCCTCAAGGCCTATAAGAGAGAAGAGGATTCCACAAGGAGTTCTTTTTCCCCCCGTTTTTGCTTATACCACAGTCACTACTTCTGCTATGCAAGATGTCTACAAAAATGAAGAGATCCCCGACTACTCAAGTGCTGTTTCTCCCCTTAAATTTATCTCATTCTGGCTGCAGAAACGTGAAGCAACAACATATTCTGAGAATAGTAGTAAATTACAAGGAAGACAGGACAAAAAGGCCAAACAAGCATATTTTTACAGGGCAATGATTAACCATATGATCACATGGGTTGTTCAATCAAGTAGGATTGATGCAGTTGTTCTGGAGTTAACCACATGATCACATGGGTCGTTCAATCAAGCCAGATGCTGCAGTTCTGGAGTTCGACTTAGACCTGGAAGATCCAGGTTCAAATCCCTGCTCAACCATGACACTTCCTGGGTGATCTTGAGCCAGTTGCTCTCTCTGAGCCTCGCCTACCTCACTGGGTTGTTACAAGAACAAAAGAAAGAGAGGGATTACATACACCACCCTGAGCTCCTTAGTGGAAGGACAGTATAAAAATGTGAAAATATAGTATTCATATATCCCAGACCACTGTATCATTGACAATGGGAAGTTCTTTTTAAGTTTTTTTGCTCAGAAAGTTCAGGTGTGCAACTTACTTTATGATCCCTTCCACTACGTTTTTGCTCACATTCAGGCCTTTCAGATAATCCATGATAAGAATCTGCAGGTCTCTTTCATTTTGTAGTTCTTCTATGTAAAGTTCAGTAAACCTATAAGAGGATATTATGTTGTAATACTCTTTCCTGCTAATTGTACTAAAGTGTACTTAAGGATGAACTGGCCTACCAACACCAAGATTTATTAAACAAATACTATCAGCATTATAGACAAGTGATTTATCAGAATTCAAAGAGAATTGATGATTTAGTGGCTGAGCATATTATGCATGCAAAGAACCCCAGGTTCAGTCCGTCAACATTTCCAGTTACAGGCTCTCAGCAGAAATTCTTTTCCCTGAGACTTTGGAATGTCTACTTTGACATCAAAGTAGATCATACTTGGCTAAGGTGGAGCAATAGTCCAAATCAATGCAAAGAAATTTAATATGTTCATGTTTTCTTGCAGGATGAACACTCCACCGCCACCTTTAGGGAGGGGGAACATTGTTCATAGCTCATGAATTTCAGTTAGGGAACAGTTCCAATGGAAAATAAAGTGATAAGAAATCTGATCAACAATTTGGCCTTAACCCAGTCAAAGGAAAGTCCCACTTTGATTTCCAGGGTCTTCAAGTAATGTCCCTTTCTGCAGGGACCTACTGCAGAAAATACAGCAGTGCAGCATTATTCTGAAGTAATATTGAAAAAAAAACACTTGGCATTTTAATATACAGTTTGTTACTTAGCCCACAGGCTGCTTCTGAAACATGGATTAGGATTAAATTTGGAGGTACAGGTAGGACCTTGGTATCAACTGATTTGGTATCCACTGTTTGACTCAACACTGATACTGGGGTCCACCTCTAAATGCCTTGTAACAAGGAAAAAAAGCACCAAAACCCAATTTCCTACTTCATACTGTTTACAATTATAATTTCATTTCATTATTTTCCCAACCTAGTGGCTGAATGAGATATAGCATCTATACAGTTCATTCTGAGGCAATAATGGCAGAGCACAAAATCTGGAAGTAGGTCTTTAATGCTATTTTTCCCCATTGATCTGGTATCCACCAATTTTTTTAATCCTCTGGGGGTTCCAGAACAGAACCCAAGTGGATAACGAGGCACGACCTGTATTTCAAAATTTTCAGTACAGGTTGAGTCTCATTATTCTCAAGGGTTCTGTTCCCAGAACTCATGTGAATGGTAAAAATTGCACTATAGCAAATCAATTTAAAAAGCAAAGTTCCTTTGCTCAGGTGATTTAAAAATAGCCTTGCTGACCTTTGTGATATTAAGACAGAGTGATTAAGATGACAATCAAACAACCAGTCTCTCTCCAGGCCCTTAGAAAAGATTATCTTTCTTTCATGTGTTCAGGGGGAAGGGAGGGGGTCGCTTGGAGAGAGAATGATTGATGGATTGTCAGCTGGCTTCTCTGCCTGGCTGCACCGGGCACGGGGCAGCACCAACAACAGCAGGAGCTTCGAAGCCCTTCGTGGGCTGCTCCTTTTTCTCCTACTGCTGCATGAGGCTCCAAGTGGCAGCTTCTCTTATGCCCGCGCAGCTGCTGCCTGACACCTTGGCCCTGCGGCTCACCTGAGACAGCCTCGCGGCACAGCGGTTGAAAACCACTGCTTTAGACAAAGACGACAAATTCAACCCAACACAATAAACTTCTCCTCCTCCTCCTGAGTTGGGTGTGGGTGGGTACACTCAGTGGCACAGCTAGCGGGGGGCAGGGGGCGGTCCATCCCAGGTACCACACTTGGGGGGGGTGTAACACCACAAACGCTCCAACATCGCGAACATCGCAGAGGTTACGAGTAATCCCATCCTGCCATATACCGTTGGATGCGGAATTTCCAGCGGAATGCAATGCAATAAACTGTATTGAAATATCTCCTTTCCATCAAAAGTTATGGCCGAAAAACCAGAAACCAAAAAATGCATGGAACCCTATGGAAAATGAAACTCAGCCATATCACATGTTTACTCGCGAGTAGGCAAACATGCCATAGCTCGTCAGAAAGCGCAGGCTGAGAGGAATCCAATCACACCAGAATGGTTCCTATCCAATGAAAGCAGCCCCCAAAAAACACCCAAGAAGGAAGTCCCTCCCTCCAAGCAGACAAATGTATTGAGCCCTGTGGAAAGCGAAAGTAAGCTGCACAGTCGAGTTTACTCACAAGTAAGCAAATGCACCTTGGTTCCTGGTCAAGTCAGACAAAGAGGAATGCAAGGCTAGCTGCATGGTTCCCATCTAATGAAAGTGGAGCTCAACAAATGCTCCAGAAAGCAGCCCCCCCCCCCAAAGAATAAACCAGAGGCTTGAGCTGGTAAGGTGGGCACTGGGGAGGGCTGAGAATCTCAGTGATTTTTTTGTGGGGGGGAGAGGGTGTTATTGCAGGCAGACTACAGAGAAAATTCACTTGGTGAAACAGGGCTGGCTTCCCCTTATTTATCTGTTTTTCTTTAATTTAATTGTTTATAATTATTTTATTTTGCTTGATGATGTCACTTCCAGCCATGACATCACTTCCGGTGGGTCCTGGACAGATTGTCATTCTAAAAAGTGGGTCCCAGTGTTAAAAGTTTGAGAACCACTGCCTTAACTCAAAACAGGCCAAAGAGATCCAGGGGGGAGGGATGACACCCTAGTGACCAAAATTCTGGAAATCATGGCTTTTAGGAATAATACCATCATGTTATTCACACAACACTTCTGCATGCTCTGAAGCCCAGAGTGATACAAGACAGCCTTGTGCCCCACATTCTCTACCACATGTAGGGGAATTTAAGGGAAGAGAGGCTCAAGAGCAACCACAAATTATGGTCAGCTAGCAAGTCAAGCCAAAGAAATGTAGGTCTTTGCATTTTAATACAATGTGCTTTTATGGGATGACAAAATGGATGGTTTTAGTCTATGGACTAACTCAAACATCAATACCTTTTCAGGAATATTTTATTTCATGCAATCAATGAGATTTGTATTTTTGGAAGCAATTCTTTCATCACAACTATATAACAACCCATGTTCACCCAGACTTTATGTATGAACATAATTTACTGAAATTTCATTAGCAAGTCTGCATATAAAGCAACATGCCACTAGGTAGCTGCAGGGTTGTTTTTGGCCAATGCAGGGAAATGCAAAAATCTTCAATTTGCCATTAAGGTCAGCACATGGTTCATTACAGTCTGAGCTGTTGGAAATTCACAGGGGAAATCAAAGTGCAAGTCTAGAATTTAGTGCTTAATAAACTCTGATGACTTAATTCTCACAGCTCCAGCTTGCCTAGTTAAACTGCAATGTATGGACTATATGAAGGATCAAAGCAAGCATAAAATTTGTGTGTATAGCTAACCTTCACCTGGCTGTTTTGCAACTTGCATATAATGTTGACTTATGAGAAGATGATCAGCAAAGCAACGCAGATCACCATTCCTTTATTTTTCCTATGAGATCACGGCACAGCTTGAGTGTTCTATTCCCAGCCTGATGCCTTAAAACAAGCTTAAAGACCATAGCTCCCAAACAGTGTACGTCAACCACTTTTTCCTGATGTGCAATGTATCTGGCTATCAGAGATATTTCTTTAAGCCATTTCTGCCCAACTCTGCATATACGAAGCAGGGATCAAATGTGTACACCTGTAAGCTGGACAAAAATTGGTTAATGAGGGGATTAAACCAGATGCATAAACAGTAGTATATTATGTACAACTACTACCACCCGCACACAACAGGACATAAAAATTGTTTACAACTCTGGCTGGTATCAAAGCTGATCCATTCTGTTTCTACCTGTTCCGTATTCCTGGAGGTAGATTTCTTTTTCCAACATCAGTGGCTGGATTCATACAGGCAAATAAACGAAATTCTGGATGACGTACCAGTGGCTCTAAACAGAAAGAAGCACAAGCCACCGATTTCATTTCTGATTACCCTCAAAACAAACCAACATCTGAAATGTAATCAACATCCATTGAATATTCCAAAAGAAGGTAGTGTTGGCAATAGATAGCTCTCTCATATTTAGGTCTTCTATGACCTATGGAATTCCATGCTTTGATTTAGAAAAAAAAGACTTATATCCCTCTCTAAGAACCACAGAGTAGCACACAAGGGGTTCTCCAATTTATCCATACAGTACTCTGTTGAAAGATTACGATACATGAAATTCTAAATGAATGCCAAGCAACACTCAGCTCCAAGCACTGAAATAATACTCGACTCAGCACAGGTAATGGTGTCATTTCTGCCCTCAAAAAGAGAAAATAGCCCATGTCTGACTTGGCTACATATGCCAGCAGTTGTATGCTACATTCCCCAGCTAATGTTTCAGAAATGCCTGGGTTTATGCCACAAAGGAAATGCAAGGCAGCACATTCATGTAGAACAGGGGTCTCTAAACTTTTCGGCTGAAGGGCTGCATCAAATATCTGAAACAGTGTCGAGGGCAGAAAAAAAATATATAATTTAAATAAATACATTAGAGATGGAACTTAGATGAATAAGTTCCATCTGAAATGAATGAATGAATGGGCTCAAATGTCTAGGATTTCTCCAAGCACCAACACAGCCCAAGAAAAAAAGCACACACACTAAAATGGACCCCCATTCCCCCACCTCACAAGCAAAACTCTGGTTGTGTTTGGTCAGCTGGGCCAGAGGCTCTCAGGGGAACAGAGGCTAGCCACAGGCCGGATAGAGGGTCTCTGGAGGCCACATCTGGCCCCTGGGCCGGGATTTGGAGACACCTGATGTAGAACAACAGTAATTTTGATCTAATCAACCAAACTACCTTTCCAGAGAGGCACAAATCAAACAAAATGTTCCAAATGCCACTGACCTCTGAAACAACCACCCATCTTTTTGGTTCCATTTACAATGTGTACATTAAAACAGAACTGTTTTTACAATAAATGACAAATGACTTCAATACAAATACAATCCCATTAAAAATACAAGTGACTAAAGCCTGAGGACAGGTTTCCTAATAAAGATCTTAATGAAATACGCATGTGTTCACATTGAAAATCCTAGATCAGTGGTTCCCAAACTGTGGGTCAGGACCCACCAGTGGGTCACAACCTGATTATTGGTGGGTCGTGAAACTGACAAGCTGATAGCTGACAAGGAAAATGTAATGAGCCTAATTAAAAACCAAAAGGAACAGCATGTGCATGTTTACTCACAAGTAGGCAACTGTGTCTCAGCTCTTAACAAAGGCTAGGCACAGGGAAATGCAAGGTCACCAGAATGGTTCCCATCTAAGGAATGAGGAGCTCAAACACTTCAGAAGGTGGTTCCCCCGCCTAGGGGTCCCTACCGCCTAGTATATTTTTACTGTCCTAAAATGGGTAAAAACAGGCTTGAGCAATTGGTCAAGTGAAACTTTTTCTGGTCTCATAAAGCTAGGTGGGTTCCAAAAGTATCATTTTAAGAAGTGGGTTCCGGTACTAAAAAGTTTGAGAATCACTGTCCTAGATTGTTTTCTTAAGATCTGAGAAATCAAATTCATATTTGATCCAAAAAGTTGTCATTCATCCTGAATGATAACACAGCTAAAGACAATTATGAGATTCTCCCTTTTAAAATAGGCATATAACCGAGAGAGACCAATTCAGTGTTCTTTTTAGTAGAAGTTTTTAGATAACGTTAGTTTTTAGTTTAATGTTTATTCTGATTGCATTCTATTGTAAACAGCCTTAATTGTTCCTTTTTCTGAGCACAAATGTGGTATATAAATTTTAAAACAAAAAACAATACCTGTGTCTCCTCTGTCTAGCAAGACTAATGAGCCGGATAATCCTTCCAGTAAACCACTCAGACATTCCAAAGTTTCTGCTGCAGCCAAATTAATCTCGTCTAATAGAACCCATTCTCCTTTCTTTACAGCTTGTGCCAGGGTACCCTAAAAGCAGAAACAGAGTAGAGAGTCAGTATAACAGAATCAAACTTTTGATGCTATTCTGAAAATGTGGCTAAATTGATGATCCAGTAATGGGACTGGATCAGTGCTTCCCAAACTCCTACAAGGGAGTTGGGAGCACTGTAAGTGGTTGGGGGGGGAGGGGGTAAGGCAGCAACAGGATCCCTAGGATCTTGCTGCTGCTGGGGTTGGGAAGGGCAATTTCCTCTGTCCTAGTTCCAGAGAAATTATACTGTATTAGGTACTATTTGCACACCCAGTATTTCTCAAGGAGATTTCACTAATCCCTCTAAGGATTTTCTTTTTTTGCTATTATGTTTTAAAGATAAAATTAAGATGCAACGACAAACAAAATTGCCATATACAAAATGACTACCTCGACAAATGCGAAGATCAGAGCATTTTCTGTCATCTTCATCTGTTGATGGGCATGGTTCAATCGAATACCAAGTTGTTCCCACTTTTCCTTCAATGGTGAGCCTACATAAAGAAAGTCAAGTTATAGTCATCACAAAGGGTAATATAGCAAGAAGATTTATGAAGACAAAGCAATGGTTCTACATCATACAAAAAAATGTTCAAATTTAAACCAGATGCCATGAGGAAGGTTATTCAGATTTAGGAAATCAGAAGCTAAAATAAGATAATAGTTGACATTGCAGAAGAAATTCAATTGTTTGATCAGCAACTTTTAAACTAGTGTTCTAACCTTATGAAATCCTACTAGCACAATAAGGTCACTAAACTGAACTAGTAAGCATGACATTACGGAAGGTGACAAAAACAAATCTGAAGCCTGGGAAATAAGGAATTACGAGGGTCGCCCAGAAAGGAATGCACCACATTTTTTTTCTCAGCCTACAGTAATGGTACGAATGCGAAACTTTAGATATACATTATTTGAATTTTCAGGAGTGCGCACACAAATTTTTGGTTTCTTCAGACAGATAGTGTAGCTGCAGCAGTGTTTCGAAATGGCGTCTGTAAGTGATGTACGTTACAAGCAGCGTGTCGTCATTGAATTTCTCACTGCAGAGAAAGAAACTGTTGGGAACATTCACAAACATTTGTGTACAGTTTATGGAGAATCTGCAGTCGACAGAAGTACGGTTAGTCGCTGGGCAGAGGGTGAGGCCATTAGAAGGCGGTTCAGCAGAGGTCCAAGCTTTGCAGCGTTCGGGGCGGCCATCCACGGCTGTCACACCTGACAAGACGCAGCTTGCTGATGTGCTCATTCGCGAGGACCGACGCATAACGACTAGGCAGTTGGCGCTGAAGCTGTCAATCAGCAAAGGAAGTGTGGATGCAATCATCCGTGCTCTTGATTACTCAAAAGTGTGTGCACGATGGGTTCCGCGCTGTCTTACGGTGGACCACAAATCTCTCAGAAAAAACATTTCTTCTGAGTTGCTGAAACGTTTTGAAGATGAGGGGGAAGCGTTCTTGTCCAGGATTGTGACAGGTGATGAAACCTGGGTTCACCACTTTGAGCCCGAAACAAAACGACAGTCGATGGAATGGCGTCATCCTCAATCTCCACAGAAGAAAAAATTCAAAGCAACTGCTTCCACCGGTAAGGTCATGATCACTGTATTTTGGGACTGTGAGGGCGTCATACTCATTGATGTGATGCCAAGAGGCAGCACCATTAATTTTGAAGCTTATGTGAAGGCATTAACCAAACTCAAGAAGCGCTTCCAGCAACTTCGGTGCCATAACAACCCAGGTGAATGTTTGATTCAACATGATAATGCTTGGCCTCACACAAGTTTGAGGACTTCGTAAAACATCACTAAACAGGGTTGGACTGTGTTACCCCATTCACCCTACAGCCCTGACCTAGCTCCTTCAGACTTCCACTTGTTTGGGCCATTAAAGGATGCCATTCGCAGAAGACATTTTGAGGATGACGAAGAGGTGATTCGCACAGTGCAGAAATGGCTTCGTGACCAGAACAAGGAGTAGTACCGACAGGGCATACAAGCCCTTGTGTCTCGCTGGAGGAAGGCCATAGAACTGGACAGAGATTACGTGGAAAAATAGGGAGTGTAGAAGAAACATCATTCTTTCTTGTGTGTAAGTTTCATTGTGTTCAATAAATAATTGTTGAAGAAAAAAAATGTGGTGCATTACTTTCTGGGCAACCCTCGTATTAAAATGTTTTACTCCAAAGATCTGATTTTCATGAAGTGCATAAAAGAACAGCAGCACTCATTTTTAACCATTTCTAACTTACTTGCATGATCTTGCTTTGTTTTCAAACAAAAAAGACAGTCATAAAAGGTTATCAATCTTTATTAAACCAGATATCACTAACGTAATTAATTAGGCAGATCTATCCCATCTTTTCCCCTTCTCATTTACCTTAATGGAACTATATATTTTTTTTTCCCTTCCTCTCATATCTTTCAAATCCAGTGAAGTTATTTCAGATCTGAAATCCATCTTGGACTATTTTAATATTTTTTCCACCTCCCACCCCCACAGTCTAGGCTGTGCACTCAAAGATAGCTATGTATTAAATCTATAATAATTTTTATATTTCTATCCTATCCGCATTAGAAAGTTCCAAGAAGTTTACATAGGACTCCCAATGGTCTCTTATCTGATCACAGGTCAGGTTCACAGTCACCAAGTTTCAACAATGCTACAGCATCAGATGCTTCAAAACTTATGTTTTGCTTTAAAATCAACCAAAGGCTTTATTTATTTATTATAAATGCACAACTATCTGAATGCTACAGGAAATCACGCTAATCAATTTGTTAAAGTCAGGTGCTCAATGAGAACACAGCATAGCCAGATTCAATTTCTAAGAATTAACCACATGCTTAAACCTCTCCCACTGAATCAACTGAAATTAGAAATACTTAACATTACAAGATTGTGCCCTGTAAGATCAAAGGAAAAATGAACAAGAATGTAACGGTTGAGGGATCCTGTAGTTCTTGGAAGTCTTACCAGATGCATTTTCTTTCTCTTCCTTATTAACAGCAGATTTATACACATGCTGCATCAGTTTGAGAAGATCATGCCAACGTTTCTGCACATAACATGTCTGGATGTGTCCCAAGAAGGTTCGATTTTGCTTTCTAGAAAAGGTCTGCGTAAAAAGCTCCTCAAAAGATTCTCGCAAGGGCAACCAAATTTGTTGGTTATCCACTGGTTTATAGCTGTGAGAAAAACAAGATTCAACCAACACCTCCTACAACTGCAGGTGGTAAAGTCAGTCACACTAAATCTGAGAATCATTGTACAACATTAGAGCTCTGTGTGCGTGAGCATGAATTTTCTCCCCTCACAAAGTCCCCCCGTTTCACTCGGTTTTTCAGGGGCACACACAAAAGGTGGTGAACTGATGTTGCATGCCCCCTACTCATCACATGCACCCCTCCCTCCATAATTGTTCTTTCCAGTACCTTTTAAAAAAGTTGTTTGCCACCTCAATGAACTGCTGCTTTGGTGCAAATCTAGGCATGTAATATTTTCAATAGCAAATGCCACTTACGGCCAATGCCCTGACTGAATAGTTTCATTTGGTCTCTGTGATGTCATCAAACAACCAAGTCTAAGGGTTTCACTCACTATTTCATTCAACAACCTCACTATTTCTGGGGAGCACAAGGCAGATTTTAAAAATGTGACACCAAACAAACAGCCAATCAAGACAGCCAGCAGCAGCAAGTTAGCAAGGAAAAGACAACTTTTGAATGGCTTTCAAGAAAATATTCTTCATATAGGATGCTTAAATCCCTTTATTGAACAGCAATTTGAAACTACAGAAAATTAATAGTGCAACACTATTTTTAAAAAGCCAGATTATTGGAAAATGGAGGATTTTAATTATTCAATTTTAAACTGTATGTAGAAAAAACACACTTTTAGTGCATATTTCATACCTATTATTCTAACTAATAATATCAAGTGCTATCACCACTTAGCTAGAGAACAAGTCAATTACTACACAAACCAAAGAGGTTATTTAATAAAACTTTTAATGCATATCATTTACAGTCGTGCACCACTTAATGGCAGGGATCGGGACAGCAATTCACATTGTCAAGCAGGGCTTGACACAATCCGGTCCTTTTGCAAGGAAGGGGATGCTCAGCTCCCATGCAGAGGGTCATCTGAGCTTCCCAGAGGCAGCATGCACCTGCTCGCTTCCTCTGTGGAGCTCAGACTGAGGGAAATCATTTCTCTCGCTTCCGGTTTCACAGAGAAAACCAGAAATTGCGCAAGAGATGCGATTTCCCTCAGTCTAAGTTTTGCGGAGGCAGCAAGTGGACATGCTCTGCCTCTGGGAGGCTCAGACAACCCTCCAGAGGGGAGGGGAGCACAGCTCCCCTCACTTTAGGAGGTTGGCATGTGCACCCCCAATGACCATGTAACCGCACATAGTCACTGGTTATGCAATCCCAGCCTAAGCCAGAAGGTGGCAAAGTGGCGCACTCCTGTAATTGAAAACAATAAAGTTGCATCTGCACATTAGCACTATAGCAACATCCTTTCACATACAGTGCTTCAGTTCAAATTCCGAATACCTCTGTGAGAAGGACAGCACAAGCAATAGCTGGACATAACCCAATTCTAAATCATTATGTGGACATACATTCTGCCAAATCCTGTATAGTACAATTAATGAGTGTATTCCAACCCCTTTTGCAGAGCACTTCTCTGCTGTTGGAAGCTCTTAGGCATGTGTGAGGCACCTTCCCTTTTCAGAATGCACTGCCCACAACAGGAACAGTACTCCACAAAAAGACTGGAATACAACCCAGTAGTAGCACGTATGGTGGCAGAGTTAAGCACACCATACAAAATAGAAGACATTAATTCTGAAGTTCAGGTTATCATGACTTAACTCTAGCAGTTGTCATTTGCAGAATGATTAACCACTCACCCGCCTAGCAGATCTGCAATGTCACTCTGCTGATTCATATTGATAACCCTCAAGTGGTGTCCTTGAAACAACAAAAGCAAGACAATGAATTATCACACGCAATGATTTCTAGAACATCAGTAAAAGTTGCCATGATTCAGGTGCATTTTACCTGTAATATGAGCCAGGTACTGAACAGTAGATGTTTTGCCCGTCCCCGTTTCACCCACCAACAGTACTGGCTCTCCTCTGTCAACACACACAGCAAGCTGCTCAATTAGAACCGAAGATGGACGTGTGGCTGCAAAGGTCTGCTTTTTTCTGTCAAGACACAAAGGGGTAAAATCTTGAATGAGCACCACTGAAATGAAACGCCCATGGTACCTCAAAGCATATTTCATCCACTAATTCCAGAAATAGGGTCTGTGACCCAATTTCCAAAATATCCAATTATAACTAAAAATATGGCCCTAGAATTTTACAACTCCGTGTACTGCACAAGAACAGTGCAAATCTATCAAAAGCCACTGTGAAAAAAGTCTCTGAAATAATCAATACCTTTGTCCAAGTAGTGTATGTGTTTGCTTCCGAAAAAGCTGGATTCTTCCTACTGAGACTTCTTGCTCCCCTATTACAATTTCTGGTTTGTAAAGTTGACAGTAGTATTCAGCCTATAGAAAGAGAGTATGCACACTGAACTCTGCATACAAAAACAAATACAAGATGTAGTCCAGTGCCACTAGAATAGTTATCTGGTATAACTGAGCGCTAAGACAGACTGGCTGAAAGTCTAAGAATTACTTTAGGCTAGACCAGGGGTGCCCTGGGGCCACTTGCAGCCCTCGAGGTCTCTCAATGCAGTCCTCAGGGAGCCCCTAGTCTCCAATGAGCCTCTGGCCCTCCGGAGATTTGTTGGAGCTCACACTGGCCCAACGCAACTGCTCTCAGAGTGAGGGCGACTGTTTGACCTCTCGCGTGAGTTGTGGGATGAAGGCTCCCTCCACTGCTTGTTGTTTCACGTCTGTGATGCAGTAGCAGCAGCAAAGGAAAGGCCAGCCTTGCTTTGTGCAAGGCCTTTTATAGGCCTTGAGTCATTGCAAGACCTTCATTCATTCATATAAGTTCATCTTTAATACATTCATTTATGTAAACTTATATAAATTTATTCAAATTAAATGTAAATTATTTCTTTTTTTCCCCCGGCCCCCAGACACAGTGTCAGAGAGCAGATGTGGCCCTCCTGCCCAAAACTTCGGACACCCCTGGGCTAGACTAAAGGCCCACACTAGCCTAATGGGATTTTTGACTTTGCAAACTAAACCTCCATGTCATATCTCAAGCTCTTGTAGTCAGCTACTGTCAGTTTCAAATGCCATGTAACACATGGAGCTTTCTGTTAAGCAACACAAATCTAAGGCTTCCTTGGAGTACAGAACTAGTTGCACAGTTCTCCAAGTAAGGATACTAGTTTTTAGCCATTTTTCCAGAAAGAGAAATAGTTGTGCAGGAAAAGTCTGAGGGACTTCCTTCCCTCAGGAAAAAAACAAGAGTGCACCCTACAAACTTGGCAAGGAACCTTCAGGCTTTCATTATCTTTGATGGTGATGAAACCATTTTTCTCCTTAACAAAAGGAATAGTCACTCATATTTATTAAACAAGGCAAAACACACACCAGGTCTTTCAATCTACCTTATGCTTAGAAATGTTCAATTTGCTTCCAATTACTTCAGCCATCTTCAGTCTACTGCCTTGCTTGGATAGCATAGCTGTGAAACAGTCCAATGCCTGTCAGCAAGGAGAAAAACAGACTTCTAATTAACCTGCTTTTTAAACAAAGATTCTACTTTTCAATACCCAAGCCCACTTCTGAACTTCATGCAACACATTCCCCAACGCTGAAAAACAAAACCAAGGCAACTGGACAGTTTAGATGCATGCAACTCTTCATGCAGTGCATCCTTGGCACTATGGCCATCTGGAGAAAGGCAACACCTGGCTTGGGATGTTTCCAGCAACAGCTTCCGCTTCCTTGTAGCAGTTTCTGCAGCACACTCATACGCCCTCTCCATTGTGAAGCACCACTTCTGAAGCTCTGGATCAAACAGTACTTCCTTCACAGAGCTAGACCCTCACGGACAGATTTTCAAACACCTGACCCAGCCTTTCATTCACTTCCTCAATTCAATTTTACTTTATATCTCAAGAACAATGTCAAACACAAGAACAGTTGGGCTCATACCTCATGAAATATATTCAGTGCAGCAGAGGGAGAAGAGCTACTGAAGTTGAAAGCAATCCTGTTGCACCAGTTCAGTAAGTCCCTAAGCAGAAAAAGAAAAAGGCGATGTGAATCAGCTGAGGTATTTTCATTTACCTCTCTCCACCTGCACATTTCTAAAGCTTCAGTCTCACTGCATTGACCACCTACTATAATGGGGAAACTAAAAAGGCCAGCTCACCACATTTTCATTCATTAATATTATCTCCTCACTAGGAATTTCAAATAAGGTCAAGAGCAAATGGCCTCTACACATTAGAGAGAAATTATCCAGAGAATTTGCCTCCCCCAAACCGAAATATCCATCAGGTTAATTGCATATTAAAATACCTCAGAGATAACTCTCTGCCTTCTAAACTTGGCCTTTTGCTTTCTGTGATATTTGGTGCATTGCCAATTACATTCTCTTCATTTGCAATACTGCTTTTGGATAGATGCTTATCCCCAGTAAGCTGGATGTAGATATCTAACAGATGATCTATTATGGCAGCAAGCTTAGGGTAACTCCGCTGAAGAATCTAAAAGAGAAAACAACACCTGGTAAAGTAAGTATTTACTAATGTTATAAGAATTATATGGTTCAGGTCATTTTAACATCATACAGACATCAAGGGTACAAACTTCAAAATAAGATGCGAACAGGCAATTCCAACCAAAATGAAAAAAATTTCATTCTATGCACACATGTGAATGACTTTCCAGCTAGGCATGAAAAGGGAGCAGAACTGAGCAGGCTCATCCTGCCCACTGGGAATGTCGGATGTACATGCTGGAGCATTACATCTGAACAAGGCAAAAAAAATCAGCTGGCATAGGCCAACTGCAATTTGATTTCCTAATTTTACATGGGATATCAAGTCACACAGTTTGGGGGAACACAAGCTGGATTTGTAGCCAGCAGGCACCCTTCAAATATAATGAGATACATGCTTATGCTGCGAGCCCTGAATAGGTACTCGCAAGCAGACACGGTGGGCAGCAGCAATCCTTAGTGCACTATCAGTATCACTGTTTGAACTGGTCTCAGCTAAGAGTGCTTACCATCATATAAGCCGCTGAAAAGAAAATATTCCCTGTTTGCATGAAGAACTGCACTGCAATACAATGCTCTGATTTAGCCACAGTATTGCTTTTCTTAATTTGCTACTTTTTATTGCTCTCCCACTATGGTTTTATGAGCAATGAGAGCTTTGTTTTATGTATTGATTTTTAAAAACTGTTCTAATTTTTTAGACACGTCTTTTTGTTAGCCACCCTGGGTGCCCACATAAGTGGGGAGGAAGGCAGGAAAGAAATTATGGGGAGAGGGATAAATTTCTATCCTTGGCCTTTGCGAAATGTTAATCACCCTGAGCAATAAAATTTCTCTGAAAGCACGGAGCAGGAAAGCCACTGACTCTATAAAAGTCTAAATGGGATTCAAGAATTGCATTAAAGAATTTTGGTTCCCAGGCATAATTTTCAGGGGAAAACAATTTGTTCAACTTACTCCATGTTTACTGCCCACTATTTCTAATGCAGATGCCACTGTAGCCATAAACCTATAATTTGTGCCACCTGCAAAATGGGGTGGTAGTCAAGCAAAAACTCCATCACATTATTTTCTTGCACAATTAAGTTAGCCCCAGTAAGAACCACGATCAAAGAACTAATTTATGAACAAGCAAGTGAACTGTTCGTGTGGCCAGTTTTCCTTGAAAACCTTTCTGTGCCAGCTTCCAATACAACAAAGCATTTTATAAATTCAAAACAGCTTATTTTTTCACATGCAGATTATTTCAAAGATAGCTTCAGCTGTATGTACAGTTCCCTTTGGATCACTGTCTTATTTTCCACTTTCTGTTACAGACATTACAGATACTGAACTACAAATGGTAAATATACTATTTATTCTGTGTTTTCTACTAGTTACCTCAAAAGTAAGCAAACCTAAGATGGGAGTTGACATATAATAATAATAATAATAATAATAATAATAATAATAATAATAATAATAATAATAATAAAAACCTTATTTTTATCCCGCCCTTCTCCCTAACGGGACCCAGGGCGGCTAACAACATATTAAAAAAAACAGATTTTAAAAACATTAATACATAGCAGATAAAAACATTTAAAAAACACATTACAGAGGCCATAAAAACAGTAGTCAGATTAAAAGACAGAATAAAAGAGCAAGTCATCGAGGAATCAAGCCTGTAAAAAACTAAAAGATGTATAAAAATGTTAAGAAGGCCAGAAATCAGAAGGCTTGTTTAAACAACAGTATTTTCAGGCCTCGCCGAAAACTCTCAAGAGACGGAGCCATTCTCAAATCAAGGGGAAGGCAGTTCCATAATGTTGGTGCCACTACCGAGAAGGCCCTATTTCTTGCAGCCGCCCCCCGGACCTCCTTGGGTGGCGGCACTTGCGAAAAGGCCTTCTCTGATGACCTGAGATGGCGAGCCGGATTGTACGGAAGTAGGTGGTCTCTAAGATATCCTGGCCCAGAGCAGTATAGGGCTTTAAAGGTCAAAACCAGCACCTTGAATTGGGCCCGGAAACGAATGGGCAGCCAATGCAGCCCCCGGAGAAGCGGACTGACAGAGTCAAACCACCTGGCTCCGGTGACCACACGGGCCGCCGCATTCTGTACTAATTGTAGTTTCCGAACCGTCTTCAGGGGCAGCCCCACATAGAGCGTGTTACAGTAATCTAACCTTGATGTCACCGTGGCATGGATCACCGTGGCCAGGTCTGCACGATCCAAGTACGGTCGCAGCTGGCGCACCAGCCGAAGCTGAGCAAAGGCCCCCCTAGCCACAGCCGCCACCTGGGAATCCAGGAGCAGCTGCGAGTCCAGAAGGACCCCCAAGCTGCGAACCTGCTCCTTCAGAGGGAGTGCAACCCCATTCAGAGCAAGTCGATAATCCAGCACCTGCATCGAGGATTTCCAAACCAGGAGAGCCTCTGTCTTATCCGGATTTAATTTCAGCTTGTTAGCCCCCATCCAGATCCTCACTGCTTCCAGACAGCGCTCCAGGCCCTCAACCGCCACCCTGGAGTCTGGAGGAAAGGAGAGACAGAGCTGGGTGTCATCAGCATATTGATGACACCTCACTCCAAACCCCCGGATGACCTCTCCCAGCGGTTTCATGTAGATATTAAATAGCATGGGGGACAGAATTGAGCCCTGCGGCACCCCGTACCTCAATGGCCAGGGTGTCGAACAGGCATCCCCCAGCACCACCATCTGGGACCGACCCTCCAAGTAGGAGCGGAACCACTGCAAAACAGTGCCTCCAACTCCCAACTCGGCCAATCAGCCCAGAAGGATACCATGGTCGATGGTATCGAAAGCCGCTGAGAGGTCCAGCAGGACCAACAGGGATGCACTCCCCCTGTCCAGTCCCCGGCGTAGGTCATCCACCAAGGCAACCAAGGCAGTTTCCGTCCCAAAGCCCGGTCTAAAACCAGATTGAAAAGGATCCAGATAATCCGCTTCATCCAAGACCCTCTGGAGTTGGGCCGCCACCACCCGCTCAATTACCTTGCCCAGAAATGGGATGTTGGAGACTGGCCGATAGTTATTCAACACAGTGGAATCCAGGGAGGGCTTCTTCAGGAGGGGGCGAACCACCGCCCGCTTCAAGGCGAGCGGCAACGTCCCCTCCATCAAAGAAGAGTTGACCACCCTCCCCGTCCACTTAGGCAGTCCCCCCCGGGCAGCTCTAATCAGCCAAGCTGGGCAAGGGTCAAACAGGCAGGCAGATGGCCTCACACTCCAAAGAAGTCTGTCCACATCCTCAGGCTGCACAAGCTGAAAAGAATCCCACAATACTGGACAAGCAGTTGCCAAGGGGACATCATCAGACATTGTCAATGTGGCATCCAAGTCGCGACGAATACGATCGATTTTATCTGCAAAGTGTTGGGCAAACACGTCACAGCGGCTGACCGTGTATTCCTCCTGGACTACTGAAGGGGCCTGATGAAGGAGGCCCCGCACCACATGGAACAGCTCTGCCGGACGGCTATCAGCAGACGCAATGATAGTAGAGAAGAACGATCTCTTCGCTGCTACCACCGCCACGGAGTAGGCTCTATAATGAGCTCTACTCCGTGTCTGATCGGATTCATCACGAGTTTTCTGCCACCGTCGCTCTAGATGCCTGCCCTGCCGCTTCATCATTCGCAGCTCCTCAGTAAACCAAGGAGCCGCTCCGAGTCTGCGGCGTGGCAGACGTCGCTCCGGAGCAATCTCATCCACAGCCCTGGACATTTCCCCATTCCAGAGGTCAACCAGGGTCACAGATGAGGTGCCAGTCTTGGCAGTGGGAAAGTCCCCCAGGGCCCTCAGGAAGCCTTCAGGATCCATTAGCCTCTGGGGGCAGACCATAGAAAACGGTCCCCCGCCTCTGCGGAGGTAGGAAGTCGCAACAAGCCTAAACCCTACCAGGAAGTGATCTGTCCATGACAACGGAGTGATGTTGATCTCCTCTACCTCCAGATCATTGCCCCCATGCCCAGCTGTAAACACCAGGTCCAACACGTGTCCTGCTGTATGTGTCGGGGCCCAGATCTTCTGGGACAGGCCCATGGTTGTCATGGCAGCCATGAAATCCTGAGCTGCACCTGCCACAGGGGCCTCGGCATGAACATTGAAGTCCCCCAGCACTAACAGGCGGGGGACCTTCAATGCCACCCCCGAGATCACCCCAGTCAACTCAGGCAGGGAGACTGTTGGGCAGCAGGGCGGGCGGTACACCAACAGAATCCCAATCCTGTCCGGCCCTCTCAACACCACATGCAAGCACCCAGGAGACTGCTGGACAAGGCACCTGGTAAGGGAGATGGACTCACGATAGACCATTGCAACTCCCCCTCCCCATCCCTTCAATCTTGGCTGCTGCAACACCTGGAAACCTGGCGGACACAGTTCAGAGAGACTAACGCCTCCCTCCCCGTCCAACCAGGTCTCTGTAATGCATACCAGGTCGGCTTTCTCATCCAGGATCACATCCCGGATGATACAGGTCTTGTTATTCACCGATCTGGCATTCAAAAGCAGCAGCTTCAGATCCAGGGGCTCACCGCCAGGACCACCAAGTATCCAAGAATTGGGGGAAGGACCAGAAGGGGAGATGATCTGCTTACGATGAACTCTCCTTCTCCTGTAACGGCCTGTCCGACCCCCACCACCATATCTCCCCTATTCTTAAAAATCTAGGAGAAAATCATGAGATAAGTCCATTGAATTTAGACTTTTTAGAATTGCTTTTACTTTTTAACCATTTTTGCCATCACATCTCCAACCTCTCCCTACAAACACAGTTTTTCTTTTAAATGTAAGTGTTTAAGAGTCGGCATGTCACAAGAGAGATCCCCAGAGAATCTTGCCATTAGTTGATAAGATCACGGTTTGTACTTTTTCCCCACTTTGCATACCTCTTTGAGTTCTGCTTTAGGCATATTATCCAGCCGAACTTTTGTCCAATATTTGTCCAGAAGAGTAGCATGACTGTTTTGCTGTCTATACCAACTGCCACCATAGCTGAAGACTCTAAATTAATCAAGCCACAAATTATTTCAATTATAGTATTGAAGAAATACAGTTTGGAACAGAACAAACCTAACAGTTCAAGGCTTACAGTCAGTTTTACAGGACTTCCCTATGGCAGGTTCAAAGCCAGGATAATCAGAGACCCAGCCATTTACCAATGCAAAAGACTGCATTGTATTCATTAACAGGAATCAGTAAATGCTAACAGAAAGTGGGATGGAACACCGAAAAGATCATATCACAGAGTTCATAGAGCTAAACATCATGTTCTTTTAAGTCAAACCACATCTGGTTATTACTTTCTGATTCCTGTTAGCATTTGTAGAGAGCCCAGACAGTAACAGGAGGGCTGCAATCAGAGACTGGCAAATCATTTGTACCACTGGGGGGGGGGGGGGAGTTGTGAACTGCTTTCTGTAGGGTTTGCTTTTATCCACGGTTTCTAGTATCCATGGGGGGAGCAGGATACTGGGGAGCCTGTACTCATATACTGGAAATATTTAAAAATAAGTGAAACCCAGAATACAAACTTCTCATTTGTATATCTAGGATCTCTTGGGTGGTAATATCCAAATGGGTATGGATTACAGTGCCTGGGTTCTACTGAATTTCAACAAGACTATACCACCTACCTCCTGGTTGCAAAAAGATGGAATCCAGAGGCTACTTTGATACAATCACTACGTCCAGGAATCAACAGTTCCCCATTTTCCAGAAGAGGAATCAATACAGATATCTAAGGAACAAACAAATCATAGATGATTATGTCAATGGCTGGACTCCAGAGAGCTATACTCACATAACAGGATTTTCCCACCTTGTTCCCCCCCCCCCTTCACATTCTTAAAAATCTGCTCTTAAGGACTGGGAGACCTGCTCTTAAGGATTCACACTCTGTAATAGAGTGGAATGTGGTTTGGGGAATGTAGAGGTAGGTGGAAATTGGCAGAAATCATGAGACCCTTTCACCTGCAGAAGCCAAAAAAACATGTGCAACATGTTACAAGCAAAAGGCCCAGAATGTAACACCATAAAATGATCTCAAACACTAACATAGCATGATAAACTTATGTGTGCATAACTCCCCTCAACTATGAATTCCAAGTTTCTAGAGCCATAAGCTACTTAAGTCATTAAAAAAAACCAACTGTGTTTCTCATCCCAAATATGTATTCTACAGAACACTTCTAAAAGGCTACATACCACATCCAGAGGGGCATAGTCAATATCCTCCAAGAGTATCCAATGCCCTTTGCTGACTGCTTGAGTCAAAGTCCCTGGTTGCCAAACAAACTCTCCTGGTATATCTGTACAACGATACATTCCGAGTAAAGTCTAACAAAAAGAAAGGCAAAAGGTTGAATAAATTAATGTGCATTGTTGTATAAATTTTTAGACAAAAGAATGCCAAAATGAAGGTTTCTGAAATATTGTACAATGCATTTCTGCTTATTTTCTGAGCTGCCTTGAGGGCCTCCTTCAATCAATCAAATAAGCATTAATAAAAGAGCTCAATCTGCAAGACTTGCATGTCTTCTGCAAAAGGTAAAATCAACCTGGGGGCTGATCAAGTCATACATTTTTGTCCATTTTAAAATGCACTAGAGGTGAAATGTGCCATAATTTATTGAGATTGCTAAAATGCTTCCTTCATTACCTTACTATCAGTTTGATCTCCAAGCTGGACTTTAAGGACATGAGGCGGTTTTGTCCTCCCTGTTACGGCTGCCAAGAATTCAACCACAGATGTTTTGCCACTTCCCACTGGTCCTTCCAGGAGCACTGCACTTTGTGAAGCTACAGCCATAGCAAGGTTCTGAAGATTTGTGCAGGTAGACTCAACCAGCACAAAGTGGTTTAAGATACTCTCCTGTTAGGAAAGACAGAGCAATGTTTCAAATGATGGTAACGGATTGAAGTGTTTAAGAGACATGGGTAACAAGTACTGAATTTGTAAAGTGAATGCTTAACACTAAATGAACCAATATTTACAAGTCTCAAAATCCAACTTTAAATTTAGATTATAAACTTCAGATTTTGAAATTCTGTTTTTATGCGTGCAACATTTTGTTTCGGCTCAAACAGGAATCTATTTGGGAAACTTTCTTGTCAGCAAGCTGCACCCAGAAGAAGAAAAGATTTGCAAATTGCAAGTTGTTTTTGCAGATGCAGCCAAACCCCTGCTAGCTTTTAAGGCAGCTGCATTCTACACGCTTTCTAGATCTGCATAATACTTCCTATTTTCACACTTCCAAATCAAGTTCCTAGCCTCACAGCCAACTCCATCACATCAAGCATTCTCTCTTCTCTCCCTGCTTACGAATGAACAGATGGACAGCATTTGGCTGCAACATCAATCCACTGAGGACAGAAGTCTCAGACTCATTCCACTCCCTGCCCCCCACTGTCACAAGTGATTGACATTGTTGGGATCACAGAAAAGCCCATCTATTTGCTAATCCAAGGGCACTGCACACACATGATGGAGGGAGAAGGTCACCCTCACTCTTGCAGCAACAATTTTTGACATCACCAGAACATTTAAACACATATCACACCCTGCTAATACTATATAAATTAGTTCTATTAACACACTGAAATTCTAACTTATTATACCCCTGTTCCACACATACACACTCTCTCTTGTGTGTTGCTATGTAAATGTGGTAAAACTGTCATAAGTCAAAAAGCAAAAAGATTATAAAGGAGAAAAGTGGAAGACTTTTACTTTAAGACAGTACACAAATCTGAGGCTAAAGCAGGTTACCATTAGCAGCAAATCTCCAGTCTCATTCAGTTTTGAATTATTCTATAAAGGAACACCAAATGTAGTTCTAAAGTTGCTTTGTTTACTGTAGACCATATTTTCTTTTGAATGCTAAGTTAGCTAATTATGACAGTCATTCATGATGGTGAAAGAAATTATTTCCACTGGAAGTTGTTGGTATACTGGTCCTCCTCATCACATATGAAGACAACCACGTTCAAATGGTTGCCTGCTGCTTGCACTTTTCCAGCTCCTGGCTCCACCGTTAAAGTTTCTATTCTATAAAAGGGACTGTCATCACTTTATACCTCTTATTCAGAAGATAGTTAAGCCAGGTGAGCTTTCAATTTCACAATGCTGAGGTTTACAGCACATAAAATTGAACTGTCAAGTCAAACCAGGACATAGGTTGAGTGAAAGTAACATATAATCATATTTACAATGAAAGTAAATATAATCAGATCACTGTGATGGAATTAGCGTTCATGACAAAATGATGTCCATCTGAAGCAACCACCATGATTTTTAGAATACAATTTATATTTTCGACCGTTTACTTACATTTTCTTTGGGTCCAAGCTGTTGTCTAGGTAGAACAACTCCACATACTGCTACTACTTTTGCAGAGAGGTCAGCAGACACAAGCTCCCCTTGAGTGTACTGCAATTCCTTCTCTTTGTTCCAAAGGACTGTGTCTGGGTTGGCCAAGACGAGTGCACTTTCAACATTTTGCATCCGTGATTCTTCCAATAGCCTGTCAGAGTTGTAACCATGTTTATTATACTGTTTTTGAACAAGTACAGACAAATCCATCAAATACAAATTCCAAAACAACAACAACAAAGCAGCTTACTTAAGTCTGAAATGTATTAATTCTTCTGGATTAAAGATTTTTTTCAGGAAAGATAACCGATGTTCGTCATTCATGCATGTAACCAGTGCGAGACAACTTGCAGCATACCTAAGAAATAAAAGATTGGTCAAATAACATCTCATAACTCAGGATTATAGAACTAGGTTTCTTACAGAGAAGAAAGACTTTCTTGCCCAGTTCAGTCATCCAGATCACTGATCATCAACTAATGGGTCATCAGACAATGAAAACAATAACGCATTGGACTTCAGAGGCATCACACCGGTGGGCACCACCACTGTATTTTTTTTATTATTTTTGCTTAGTAAGTACAGGTCTGTAACATTTCCTCAAATGCAGTCACATACCATGGTAGCACCAAGTCTAATAAATTTAAAATAAAATATTGAAATGAATGGGGATCCACCTGAAATTGGCTCACGACCCACGTAGTGAAACAAACTGTTAGAGAATTCACAGTTAGAGAATTCAGGGCAACAATAGGGAAAGACTAAATGACATCACTGTACCCTTCAGCCAAGGGAAACAAAAACATGGTTTTCACTATAGGTATTTTTCATGTAGGTATGTCACTATATGAACCCATGCTAAATTGTCAATATACCTGCCTGCCACAAAATGCATGTATGATGTCAACATTACAATCACCTAAATGCAAATTGTTACCTGAAAATACTTCTATAAAGGAATTTCTAACATCTGAAGCTTTCCTCAGTTTTAGGTGTATTAACTAAATCAAAAGTCTCAGAGAACTTTCTTGTCACTCTTAGCTCTGACCATTGTAACCTATTGCATGCCATAAGTTGTTTGATGTTATTTCTGAGAATTTAAAGATGCAGTGTAGACCAGTAACCAGGGCATAGACCAGAGATGTCAAACTTGTTTAATATAAAGGGCTGAAGTTAGTATTCATGATGCCTGCTAAGGGCCGAAGTGACATCATTAAATATGTCGCCTTCTGCTTAAGCACATGATGGCCAGAAATATGCACTTTGTTCTCACATTGAAACACATTAGCTGCAAATGACAGAAGAGAAAATGTGCAAATCATATTTTCAAGGTATGAGAGAGATCAATTATCAGGCTGGGAGAACTCAATTATAACAGAGGCTGGATAAAATGCTTTCAAGGGTCACATTTGGCCCACAGGCCTTATGTTTGATACCCCTCTCAAAAAACCTACTCAGACTTGACCAGGTAATTCTCCACCACCTTTTTAAAAGTTACCATCCATAAAGGGCAGTTGCAAGATCACCACAGGCATTCCATGAACCATAAAAGTTATGAATGAAACTTACCATTTGACTAATGTGTCATGACTCCTCAGTAGTGGAACACAAACACTCCAGTCCCACAACTCCTTAAACACCAATTGTTCCTTTTGTAGGAATTTGTAGGCTGCCTCCATTAGATCTCTTAACTTCATTCGCCGGCGCTCATATCGAACTGTGCTTGTGTCTGAGCTTTCCAGAAAAAGTCTTTGGAATACAGGTGAAGTATCCTTGAAGTATCTTAAAGCAAATCTATGACAAAGAAAGATACTGAAAGCACCTATCATTACAGGAAAGAAACTGAACCAATTAGTTCATCTAACGAAACTAGTTTCTGCTATGAGAGCTTGTATCGCGATACATTTGTGAATCTTCTAGAACAAGGGTGTCAAACTCATTTCATACAGAGGGTCAAATGGTATTCATGATGCTTGCTGAGGGCAAGTGAAAGTGATGTCATTAGGAAGGAAGTGATGTCATTAAACCGTTCATGATCAAAAATAAGCACCTTTTCCCACTTAGGAACTCATTAGCTGTAAATGACAGAAGAGAAAAGATGTGTATGAGAGAGCTCAATTTTCAAGTGGGCTGCCCTTTTAGCAGTAACAGCATGGCTCAGCAGCTGAGAGTCTGAGGGCCAGATAAAAAGCTTCCGTGCGCCGCATCCAGCCAGTCTTATGTTTGACACCCCTGTTCTTGAAGATCTATCAAATTTGCATAGATGTTCACAAGAAGTTTGGAGTTGTATCCTATGGACTCCTTCCTCCAGGAGAATACAAGTCTTAAACAGACTTATTTTTTCTGCATAGTAAAACTGCAAACTAGCTACTTCTGCTAATGTTTTATTTTCCCTAATATTCACATCTTGAAATTTCCTTCATCCCAGCGGCATGAAATTAAACATGTGTCTGGGAGACAGAAAAATAACTGAAAGATAGATACCTATTTGGCAGCCTGGAATAAAAAAAATAATCTGGTAATCAGCTACTGACCAGACTGCCTCAGCTGCAGAGCTAGAAGATCAACTGGGAATCTCAGACACACTGCTCTAAGTTCTTCTGATAAAGGGAAGGATACAAATGCACCAGAACCTAATGATAGGAAGTTTAACCAATGGAAGCAGAACATTTTATCTTTCTTGCCAATGAGGCATGGGGTACATCAAGCATTCATTCCTTCAAGTTATCACCTTTATCATCCAAACCATTTTTATTCAGAAGGATGTAAACATGCATCATATTGCAGACTTAGCTGCAATTATGTATTTGTATCAACTGGGGCATTTACATAGTGTGACCCAATCCCAAGGCTTCTGTTTTGACAAGCAGAAAAACTCTAAGTCAAGCAGGACACTGGAAAATATTCCTACAATCCTTCCACCACCACCAAAAAAAAAAAAAAAAAAGTGGATCACGGATACTGGGCTAACTATGCACACTGTTGCATGCACGTATACACAATGTAAGCAGCATACAGTATAATAAGCACAGTGACAGGAATGGACAACTGTGCTCCACCACCTGCACAGGATTTCTACTTGGCCATATGAACCAATCAGTCTCTTTGCCATCAGTCTCTATTCAACTTTCCAACACAATGATCGTACACAGATATTACAAGACTTACGGCATCACATCTGGATGATCACCAATAAGTCTGCTTAACGCCACACAGAGTCTCTCATGAAGATCATGGTTGATCTGTCCACCAGATTTAATGACTTCTGCATTTCTTTCCAATAAATCCAGCAAGATTGGACGAAACTGACGACCAATGAGAAGTGTGCATTCTTTATCCAGCAATAAGCGTGCTAAGGCACTGAGGATACACTGACGGTCCTGCTGACTCCAGATCTGAAAAACAAAGAGAGATTCTAGCGAGAGAGAATTTGAAGGGACAACAGGGGGATGAAAAACGATACTTCAACAACTCAGTGGGAAGGTAGGAGAAAGCATCTGAGAAGAACTCCTTGGAATGGAAAGTCAGGAACATCAACCTCTAAGCTAAACCAGGATTTTACTTTCCGTTTCCTGCTCTTGTCGGTACCTTATCTTTGGAATTCACTGTCTTCAGGCTTTTATGCAATTCAGCCTCTCCCACTCTCAAGCATCTCAAGACAATTTTTTCTCTAAGGGCTTTCCTAATGTGCTGACATTTTAGCTTAACACCTTAGGCCTCTCTTCCTCCTTTGTCTTTCCTTACCATTCCCAACACCACTTACCCTTCTTTCCTTATATTAAGATTAAACAGCCCAATCCTATCCTCTCTGGTGCCACCAGTTACAGCCAGCTGTACTGCCAGTTACAGTCGCCAGTTACAGCCGGAGGTCTCCTTGGGGGACGGGGGCTTTCATTCCCTTCCCCTGAAGAAAGCCCCAGGCCCTGCAATACAGCTACTCAAGTCTGCGCCAGCCCTTTTGCTAGCAGAGACTTGAAAAGCCCTGTGCAGGCTTTGCAGTCTAACAGGAAGGATAGAATCCAGAGGGGGAGCCCTCAGTCAATCCCGCCTCCCTGGCTAGTCCCTCCCTCCGGTCACGCCCTACCCCCACCCCTAAAAGCTGCACTGCGGATTGGTGGTGCTACTTGCCCACCGAGGCTCTTCGCAGGTGTCCTCCCAGCGCTGAGGCCCAGCTTTGACAGGCACTGACTCAGTGCTGGTGCTCCCTCCTCCCTAGGTGCAGCAAACATGCTTTATGGCACATTTAGAACACCCAGAGCTGGAGGTATGTGTGCGCCATCACAGTTGGAGAGCTCTCCAGGATTGAGCTGCTGAGCGTTTATTTGTATCCTTATAATCTCTTGTAAACTGCCTCTTAGGTCAGTAGGTCATTTGATTCAAAGATGGGGAATAAAACAAAAAAGAATGTTGGATGGTCTAAGGCTGCAATCCTATAACACTTTCCTGGGAGTATGCCCCATTGAACTCAATGGAACTTACTTCTGAGTAGACCTGCATAGGATCAGGCTGTGATTCAGTAGTACTTGTTGGGATGCTTTCTAAGAGGTCTTAGAAATTAGTAGATGCTACTACAGCCTCAGTAGTGCTTTTGCACTTCCAGGAGACCCTATCCTTTGCTATATAGATAAATTTGCTCTCCTTTAAAGGAGTCACAAGCCATCTCCCCCCTAAAAATTTTTGGTACATATTATGGAAGTTAATCTGCATGAAAACTGGTATCTTTAAGATCTAGCCCTGGGGTCAGGGATGGAACAAGGTAATTCCAAGTTTTAGTAAGCTACTAACTCTACTTGACTTAAGAATGGCTCCCTCTCTTGAGACCTTTCTGCGAGCCCTGAAGACCCTTCTGAGTTCTTGGCCTTTTTAACATCTTTTTTAACATCTTTTAATATTTTTTACAGGCCTGATTCTTTTATGATTTGCTGCTGCTCTATGCTCTTTTTACCTATTTTTTATCTGACTGCTGTTTTTTATGACATGTGTTAATATGTTTTTTATTTGTTTTAAATTATGTTTTTTAATCTGTTGTAAGCCGCCTTGAGTCCCTTCGGCGAGAAAGGTGGGGTAAAAATAAAGTTGTTGTTATTATTATTATTATTATTAACTCCAAGAATTTGTGCTACCAGTTTAAATGGTTCAGATGGAGTAAAGTACACACAAAACTGGATGTTGAAGTGATACGAAACTTTAGGACTTCTGCGAAAAATTCAGTGACCAACGATACTCACAGGAATTCAACAGATATGCACTCAAACACATTACACAAAACTGGGACTTAAAGATCTGGTGCTACCAGCCTCCCTTCCAACAATAAAAACACAGATGTAAGCATTTCAGCAGCCTGAGATGTACTCCTCTGCATCAGCACCCCTCAACATCAGGAGCAGAAATGCTTTTGCCACCATTTTGTTTGCAGGTGGCCTGTACAATGTGAACTGTAATCAGGATTAGCGATCCTAGATCAGGCAAAACCTGCCAGAGACTTTGCAGAGGTGGCTCTGGCCAACTCTCCTAGTCTCCCACCCATGTGCCTGTCCTCCCCTGCTACAGCACTCCATTACCTCACTTCCTTTTTCTTTCCCCCACTTCAGCATTGAGAGTATCTGTTACCATGCCACTCTCTGCTCCCTCTTTTCTTTCCAATTGGCATGGAAGAATAGAACACCCTTACTGACCATCACTGGGCAAGAAGCAACTAAGCATCACTGGGGAAGAGCAACCAAGGCCCCTCACCCCTTTTGCCCACTGGGTCCTGTGTTGCAGATTGGAGCAGCAATGTAGCTGTGGGGGGAGGAACCTGCAAGTACTTCAGGCACTGCAACATACCATGTAATTGGCCCCTCCCACTTGCCATCAGAGTCATTCTGGACAGTGCCAGCAATGGGCAGGCATTTGCTGAACCAAACGTCTCCTGCGTATTGCTGTTGCTGCCTGGAATGGCTCCGATGGTGAGCGGGAAGGGCACCTGCAATACTTATCATTTTGCCCCCCCCAGCTACTCTTCTAGTAGGAGATGGGCTCCAGCTCATCACAAACTAAAGGCCATCGGTTTAAGCAATTAAATATACGGACAAAATTATATGGCACTCTGGTCACTAGCACACTAGCCTAGGAAAAAGGGGAAATTAAAAATAACAGGTACAAATCTCTTAGGGGGCTATGAGCAGTCAAATGCATATCAATTTCCAAAACAAAAAATATGGAGTATCTTTTCAGCAGCTGGGAACCTGGGAAGTCACTTATCTCTTGATCAGTTCAATATGTACAAGTGACAAAAGCAACATAGGGCCCAATCCTATGAAACTTGCCAGCACCAATGCAGCACCAGACCTAAGGAAACAAATGTTTTCTTACCTTGAGTAGGCCTCTGTGACTGCCCCCCCACTGCAGTGTATGCCCCATTGGCATGGCTGCATCAGCACTGGAAAGGTGATTAGGATTGGGCTCTTAAGCTGTACTCCTGATTTTCCACTTTGACTATAGGGGTAATAATAATAGCACCATTCCTGAAGCACCTAATTATACCATTTACAAGGAAAATATTACTAAAGTTAGCTCTCCCATATATAAAAGAAATAATGTGTTGTTCAAATAATCGTACTCAAAATAATTTAGAAAACAAGCCTAATTAAGATGAATACAGCATTCCATAGAACATCCAAAGACTATAATGGTTTTTAAGACCAACATGTGGAGAAATTGAAGTATGGAGAGATGCTTTTGAATTTGGATATATTTCTGCTTTCACATTCCAAAACTTAATTTACAGTTTTTCAGGTCCCTGTATTTACATACCAAAAGTACTTTGCTGTGGCCTGAAAAAAGCCAGAAAGCATATGCAGACTCATGTCTGATGACCAGACGTATACACAACAATATAAATGTACATCTTGCATGACTAGTGCTTGTGATGACCAAACAGCCATTTCCCCACTTAACTGCGCACATAAATGCATTCCATTTACAAAATCCATAGTGGTTTGTATCAAACCATAGTCTTTTCTTTTTGGTGCTCTACACAGCTTGAACAGTTTTGGGACTTTCCACCCCCCTCCCCAACCACCTATCATTTCTGTGTTGTCACAATTTATGTAAAAGGAATGCCAGCTCTCCTAAGAGAATGATGATGGCAAGGGGAAGAGTTTGTGTCTACACCAGTGTTTTTCATCCTTGGGATTGGGACCCCAATGGAGCCGCTAAGCCCCAGCTGTGGGCTTGCAACAACTTACAGGAATGAAAAAGGGTGAAGAACAAGGGACTAGAGCACCATCAGGTAAAGATGGAGGCTCCTTCAGATACCCCTTCAGATACCAGGAGATTGTGTCCCAGTCCTGCTCAGAATCTTAGCAACTATGCTGAAATAGCTTTCTCTACTGCCAGGTTTCGTGGTAACTTTTTCTGCTCTCTTCAAAATTTGGCTACAGTGAACAGTGCTGGGAGGGCATTATGGGGGTGGAGAGTTGGTGGTGACAGGGCAGGGGGTGGGCAGACAAGGTCCCAGGAAGGGAGGCAGGATCAACAGTGGGCCCCCAGTCTCATACTTTATTTATTGGGGGCATGTTATGTAAAAGGTTGAAGACCACTGGTCTATCCAAACATCTATGGTCAGCAACTGAACAGAGTAACAATATCACAGTCACATTAACCAGAACAGCTTGCTCTTGTTTGCTGCAAATTTTATTTTTTTCACATTTTTATATTGCCCTTCCTCCAAAGACCTCAGGGCGGTGTACAAAGCTGCTGCCCTCCTTCTTGTCCTCACAACAACCCTGTGAGGTAGGTGAGGCTGTGAGAAAGTGAGTGGGCCAAGGTCACCCAGTAAGCTTTGCGGCTGAGGGGGGATTTGAACCTGGATTGTCCAGGTCTAAGTCCACCTCCCAAACCACTACACCACCCTGGCTCTCAAAACTAGACAGCCCTCCCAATGCATACTCCAATGCATACATTAATGCACCAAAAGTGTGTGTGCATTTGCCATTGCAAAAAGCTGCCCTCCCACAGGCAGAGATGACTCTTTTCCAGCCTTCTCTGATGTTGCAGCCTCATCATTCCCACTCTTCCTTGCTGGAACATGGAAGGAGGGTGAGCTGGAGAAGAAGTGGAGGGGGGTCTCCTTGCACTTTAAAGAGGCTCAGGGAGGAAGAGGAGGATGGAGCCTCTTTCCTTGCCCAACACCCATCAGAAGACAAAGGAAGCAAGATGCAGCCTGCACTCTCCCTGCCTCCCTCTATCCCTCCAGTCAGCCAGGCCAACCCACCCCCTCACTCTGCAAGGCAGGGAAGAGCCAGCCCAGGGAAGGCTGCAGGGCTGTCCCCTCCCCCGCTGGGCGCCCATCCCCCTCCAGCCACCGCTATTGTGGCTTCTCCTCATACCTGCTTGGCCAAGAACCTGCCCAGCTCGCCGCTGCTCCTCTCGTTCCTCTGAGCCACCAGCTGCAGCGGGGCCGCCAGGCTCAGCCGGAGATGCTCCATCCTCTGGGCGCCCCTCGTCCCAGGCGCAGGGAAGGGGGTGTGCACCTCCAGCCAGAAGCCGCTCTCCACCACCCGCTGCTGGGAGCAGGACACGTGGGGAAGGATAGCGACTTTCGTTTCGGCCTATTCAAGCTCGCGTCATCTCTCAGCGACACCAGGGAAAGCTGCGCCCTCGCAGAAACGACTACAAGCCCCAGCCTGCTATGCGACACGCCTCCACTGCCAGTCGGTACATTGCTGGCGCATTGCATGCTGGGATTAGTAGGATTCTTGGGGTGTGTGATTTTAAGCACTGTTTAAAGGTCTCCCCAAGAAGACTATTCAGGAGTGTTGTGAGTGATACAAGCTGCTAGAATAATATACACTGCAAAGGGTTGCAGTGCAAGCCTATGCATGGCTTACTACTCTGAAGTTAACCCTATAGTGTTCAATGGAGTTTGTTTCCAGGAAAGCGTGTATACTGTATACACCATACACATTCAATGGCATTTACTTCCAGGAAAGTGTTTCTCAAACTGTGGGTTGAGACCCACTAGGTGGGTCATGAGCCAATTTCAGGTGGGTCCCCATTCATTTCAATATTTTGTTTTTAATGTATTAACCTTGATACTACCATGATATGTGAGTGCATCTGAGGAAATGTTACAGACCTGTCCTTTTAACAACCTGCTATGTATATTCTTTTAACAATGGTACTCAGTGGGACTTTCTCCTGGGTGTGGGGAGTGGGTAAGAGTGGGTAGGATTGCAGCCTAGGATTGTTAAAAATGTTCCTGCTTGATGATGTCACTTCCAGTCATGACCTCATTTATGGTGGGTCCATAAGATTTTCATTCTAAAAATGTGTGAGAACCACGGATATACACTATATACATTCAATGGGCTTTGCTTCCAGGAAAGCATGTATATACTATTCCACACTTTCCTGGAAGTAAACCCCATTGAGCACAGTAGAACTTATTTCTGAGTAGCCATGCATAGGATTGCACTGCAATCCTGTGGGTCAGGACCCACTGCTGGATTGCGACCTGATTTTTGGTGATGGAAAAAGGTGATGGAAATATCAGATAACTAATTTCCACAAGCCCTGCGGCTAATGCAAATCAAATACTGTAGCTCAGCTCCTGCAGTTTACAAGATAGCTACTAACTGCCCTGCAAGGAGCTGAGCTTCAGTTTCAAGCATGTGTAAATATAGGGAGATAAATAAATATAGATAAATATAGGGAGATAAAGAGAGTCTGGTCCAACAAGAAGCTGACGGAACATACCAAGATCCAGGTCTACAGAGCTTGCGTCCTGAGTACACTTCTGTACTGCAGCGAGTCATGGACTCTCTGCTCACAACAGGAGAGGAAACTGAACGCTTTCCACATGCGCTGCCTCCGACGCATTCTCGGCATCACCTGGCAGGACAAAGTTCCTAACAACACAGTCCTGGAACATGCTGGAATCCCTAGCATGTATGCACTGCTGAAACAGAGACGCCTGCGTTGGCTCGGTCATGTCGTGAGAATGGATGATGGCCGGATCCCAAAGGATCTCCTCTATGGAGAACTCGTGCAAGGAAAGTGACCTACAGGTAGACCACAGCTGCGTTACAAGGACATCTGCAAGAGGGATCTGAAGGCCTTAGGAATGGACCTCAACAAGTGGGAAACCCTGGCCTCTGAGCGGCTTGCTTGGAGGCAGGCTGTGCAGCATGGCCTTTCCCAGTTTGAAGAGACACTTTGCCAACAGTCTGAGGCAAAGAGGCAAAGAAGGAAGGCCCATAGCCAGGGAGACAGACCAGGGACAGGCTGCACTTGCTCCCAGTGTGGAAGGGATTGTCACTCCCGGATTGGCCTTTTCAGCCACACTAGACGCTGTTCCAGAACCACCTTTCAGAGCGCGATACCATAGTCTTTCATTGCCTATATATGTGCTACATCCTGCAGTTGGGGGGCAGTCACGGAGGCCTCCTCCAGGTAAGGCAATTTTTGTTTCCTGTCCTCGCAGTTGCATTGCTCTTACCTTGGTGCTGGAAAATTGGTTAGGATTGTGCCCTAGGGGTCTTTTTCCTGGTTATTATTTCTGGATTTTTTTAAAAGTCTGATAAACCTAGGTGGGTCCCGATAGAGTGTCATTTTAAAAAGTGGGTCCTGGTGCTAAAAGGTCTGGGAACCACTGGTGTATAGGATTGCAGCCTTGCATCTCTCTATTTTAGGGTGAAGATAGGAATAACATTATGCTGGAAGCGGGTTAAACACACACATCCATAGTATTTTAAGGCATTTGTCTTGGGGGGAGAGCAAAACCATGTTCAAACTAAGGAATTGAACCATTAAAACTGTGGGCTCAATTCAGATTAATCAAAGTTTTTTTTTTTTTAACTCTTCAGTCCAGTTACAGACACTAACTTTCAAAAGTGAATAGCTATATTGATACATATTGTGCAGAATAATATCAAATTGTTTTGTTTGTAATGAAGCCATATACAGCATGCTATTATAAATTGAAAAACAATGCTCTACTTACTATTTTTAATGTAAGGTAATTTTTAATTACAGCAAAAAATTGTTTTACAAGCAAAATACAAAAACAAACAGGACTTAAGGAGGGAAAAGGACAACAAAACAACCTTCAGTTGAAAACTGAGCATCTGATTATTGAAGCACCTTTTTGGAACCAATTACTACTTTTTGCTCTTTTCACAAGCCAATTTCATGTGGGTCCACATTCATTTCAACCAACATATTTGGTTGGTTTCAAAGCAACCAACATATTTTAGGCTCAGGTTCAGTTCTTGTTCACCTCAAAAAATAAATATGAACTGGTTTTTCTGTCTAGGTTTGGTTGGACACCTGGTTCAGAACATTAGCCAGGATAATGTATCTGTAGATCTGTTTTCACAATTGGATGAGAATACATTTACATGCGCCCTACAGGTAGACCACAGCTGCGATACAAGGACATCTGCAAGAGGGATCTGAAGGCCTTAGGGATGGACCTCAACAAGTGGGAAACCCTGGCCTCTGAGCGGCCCGCTTGGAGGCAGGCTGTGCAGCATGGCCTTTCCCAGTTTGAAGAGACACTTTGCCAACAGTCTGAGGCTAAGAGGCAAAGAAGGAAGGCCCATAGCCAGGGAGACAGACCAGGGACAGACTGCACTTGCTCCCGGTGTGGAAGGGATTGTCACTCCCGGATTGGCCTTTTCAGCCACACTAGACGCTGTGCCAGAACCACCTTTCAGAGCGCGATACCATAGTCTTTCGAGACTGAAGGTTGCCAATATACATTTACATTCAGATCAGCATTAATGTGGGGTGGGATTCAGAGGTTGATGATATTGACAATGTAGCTTGTTTTATCTTCCCTTGGGGGCTGGGGATAAGAATAGGCCCTCAGTTGGCTGTACTTGTCCTAAGAGGTGACTAAACAGCCAACGGGTAGATGGGATTCATTAGCCTGAAAAGGCAGCTCATCTGAAAGAAGGAAAACTCTGATCCCAAACCTCCACTGCCTTGTGGCTACATCCAGTTATGGAAAAGGCTTCAGGAGTCAACCTCGAGGCAAAATCCGGAGCCGGAGTCCCTGAGGCAGTTCATGGCTGAACACAGTCATATTCTGGCAACTCCTGCGACGCCGCTGGAACCAACCGTATTGGCTTCTGCCTTTCCATTGGACCATTTCAGCGACGTGGAGAGGGGGGATTTGCTGCATGGGAAACAGTCTATCCATATCTACTTTACCCAGGCTTCGTGCACTGGAGAGAACACTGTTCCAGAACCACTTTTCAGAGAGTGATACCATAGTCTTCCAAAACTGAAAGATGCCAATGTATCTTCGTTTTAACCTGAGATATGCCTTGCGTGGATATATTTTTAAGAAACAGAAAAGACAAAACAGCTACCAACAGAAATATTGAAGTGTCAATAGAGGATTATAGGACATAACTTTAGTAATAGCCCAAGCCTATTTCAATGATTTTAAGTGCACCTAACTCTGCATAGTATTGGCCTGCATTACTACTACATTACTACAGTCCTTTGAACAGTGCTGCAAATACCTCTTTGACAGGAAGCAATATCAAGCTTTATATGCAAAAATCTGGTAGCCTCAGTTAGCTGTTGCTAACTTATACTGCAATCTTGAACATATTTTCGCAGACGCAAATTCCCTTAGTTCAAAGAGACACACTATCTAGCAAGCGTGTTTAGAATTGCTACTTGACAGCACAGTCCTATGTATGTTTACTCCAAAGTAAGTCTTGCTTAATTCAAAGGGTTTACTCCCAGGAAAGTGTGCATAGGCTTGCACAGCCTATATTGCTGGTACTGTAAAAGAACATTAAGGACACAGAAAGGCAAGGCAAATACCAACATCAGACACAATTACATTTTAAAAAAGAAATCTAAACACTGGGTCTGAGGGAGAGCTGTCTGTGACTGAAATGTCTGCAATCAAACAGTTTATAAATTTGATTAATAAGGCTACAATTCTATGTATACGTGCTGGAATGGATGCTAAATTGAACTCCAAACAAATAAATAAATATGCTCTGCATTTCTAAAAATAACCAAAAAAAAATCAAAACACATTATCCCAGTGGTTCTCACACATTTAGCATTGGGACCCACTTTTTAGAATGAGAATCTGTCAGGACCCATCAGAAGTGATGTCATGATTGGAAGTGACATCATCAAGCAGGACCATTTTTATCAACCCTAGGCTACAATCCTTCTCACACTTACCCAGGAGTAAGTCCCATTTACTACCATTGTTAAAAGAATATATATAGTAGCTTGTTAAAAGTACAGATCTGTAACATTTCCCCAATGCAGTTACATACCATGGTAGCATCAAGTCTAATACATTAAAAACAAAATATTGAAATGAATGGGGACCCACCTGAAATTGGCTTGCGGCCCACCTAGTGGGTCCTGATCCACAGTTTGAGAAACACTGCATTATCCAATTGCATGCTTAGGACATTCTCGTTCTCCCACATTACCCCAGATGAGGGAATGGGACTGTGGCTGCCAGAATTCTGTTTAAGTCACATGAACACTGAGTTGCAGCACACACAGTATATAATGTAATAGTGCCTTGAAGACCACCAGATGTATTGTGGTGAGAAGCCACTTTGTCAGATGCATGAAGTTGTCACAGAACTGCAGATATGATGTGGCACAGATTGGCCCAGGACCATCAGAAACCCTGTGGCATTGCTTAGCCGGGAGTGTCTGGACAGCATCAGAGCTGAAATGCTTTAAGGCAGCCAGATGAGCCATCACCATCTTCTTTTCATTTCTGAAAACAACAGTGCAGCATGCTGGTCCCACTGCCACACAACTGTAGCACAGTGATGGGACGTAGCTCTTGTACGGTTGGAAATGATTACATTAAAAAATGGTGGCAGCTATCCCACATCCACATCCAATGTATACATCCAATAGCATCCATTTGGATGCCCACATCCAATATATACATCCACATCCACTGTATACATCCAATAGCACTGTGGATGCTATACTGTGGATGTATCCACATCCAATAGCACTGCAGAGCTTTGCCCCAATGTGCTGACCCTGGGGGCAGACCTGGGGCGAGACAACTGAAGCTTATTCACAAGCTGAATTAAATGGGAAAGGTTCTCCAAGAGCCCACTTCCCTTGCCTGCCTACTCAGAAGTAAGTCCCATTCCAGTCAATGGGGCTTACTCCCAGGAAAGTGAGGCGAGGACTGTAGCCCACTCCAGTGCCTGCCTACTCAGAAGTAAGCCCCAGTGCAGTCAACGGGGCTTCCTCCCAGGAAAGAGTCTCGATCCCAGCGCCCGCCTGAGTGACAGGTAGGCGCCTGCAGGGGCTCCTCGGGGCGCCATTGGTGGCGAAGGCTGCGCGTCACTGCGGCGGGCGGGCGGGGCGGGGCTCCTCGGCCTTTTCGCGCCAACCGCTTTTGTGGCGGAGGCGGGAACCGGTGACGTCTCGGCGTGGAGCGTCGTCGGGCGTCTCGTTGGATTGGCTGGGCTTCTCCGAGCCCCGCCCCCAGTTCGGCCTGTGGGTACCTGAGAAGGACGGTGGTGGGGGTCGCGGGGAGGGTCTCGCGCTCGTTGAGCGACAGTGACGGGGAACAGGCGGGACGGCGAGGCAGTCGCGTCACACAGGTTTGTGGAACGGGGGGGGCAGAGTGGTAAGAGTCTTCCCTGGGAGGCTGAGATGGGGGGAGGGCAGAGTGGTGGAGTCATCTCTGGGGCAAGTGGGGGGTTGACGTGGGGAGGCAAGTGGTAGAGTCTTCCTTGGGAGGCTGAGGTGAGGGGGAGGACA